>NC_047629.2:10000000-10658125 GCF_009650485.2 Drosophila albomicans
GATCTCTGGCATCGAGGTGCGCCTTCTCGTTCCGGGGTTGCTGCTGCTGCTGTTGCCGCTGTGCAATTTGTGGCCACGGGGCAAAACGGATTGGCCTCAGGCGATACATGTGAATAAAATTACATTCACTATTTTATATGCTGTATAAATGTATAGTATACATACATATAAATAAGTATATTATTGTATATACAACGGATACGCGCGTGCTATATACATCCAAATCCTATACTTTGTCTCTGCAAAGAAAAATACAGTAGATAGACAGAAAGACAGATAGATAGATAGATAGATGGTTGTTTGGATAGTTGGAACGCGGTGTTATAGAAAAAATAATTGAATTGGTTGCTTCGTTCATCACTGGCAGCGGCAGTAACAAGATTAGATCATAGTTCGACTCACACAATTACAGCAACAACGACAGTAACAACTTAACAACAACAACAACAAGAACGTAGAAACAAAAACGCCTTTGGGCTATGACCGCGGAGAAAAGGGTAAAAGATGCTGCCACTGACAAGCGACCAACTTAGAAGCTAAGCTCTAACTGGTTGCCAATTGCCAGTTCCCAGTTGCCAGTTCCCAGTGCTCTCAACTCGACTCGTTTGCAGCCGAACATTAATCAGTCCAACAGCCAAATTACTTACAAAGCTGACTAATAGAGACATAGACATTTCCAGTTGTCAGAAGCTGGTAAATGATACAAGCGTAAGCAAATAAATGCCCATGCTCAGACAACAGCTGAACATTCACTCGCAGAGACCATAAAAGTTGTTATGCAAAATATATTCTATTTGTATTTATTTAAAGGAAAATATACTTACAAACTTATAAAAAAAAAACTTACAAAACTTCAACTTAAACTTAGTTATATACTTATACTTATATATAAGTATACTCTGTACTAAATTTATTATTTTAAATGCAGCAAATTTGTTGAAAGTTGTAGTAGTTGAAAGTCATGATAACAACATCTCGTCATCCGTTTGGTCAATTATAGTCAATCTTTATAATATTTAATTTATAATTGATTTAAGCTGCACTGTAGATAGTAAAACTTAATCAAAAGAATCACTAAAAATATAAAATAAATTGAAAATAAGTTAAAATAAAAATAAAATAAATATCTTACACAGTTTTAATGAAACGAACTCTGAAGAAAAAAGTTTTTAAATTAAAATTTTGGTCCAAAAAGTGCGTCAAGAACATGAAAATTCCTACGTTAGGAAACACATCTGTATTTCAAGAACATTTAATAAAAGACCCAAGTTTTTAAGTATATGAGACAAAATATATTTTAATATCACAAACAATTAAAATAATTTTTTTTTTTTTTTTTACTATTTATTTATTATTTTACCATTTTATTACGTAACCCATTTATTTGTATGTTAATCACTCTACTTACGAAATACTTATCAACGCGATTCGAGCTGCATTTAAACCCAGGACCTCCTCCTCCTTTAGATACGGCAATAAAGAATGAACGAAAACACACAAAGCTTAGAACTTTATAAGAATTTCGATGGATTACAGAATTTTGTAACCTGAATCTAGTATTTTTGGTCTTAATATGAGAATCTATAATTCTTCAGACCTATATTCTTGGTTTTAAGAATTTATTCTTTAAGTTGTCTTATTTTAAGAACACAGTTTTTAAGAAGATTGTTCTTGAAATTGGTTTTATTTTTAGTGTAATACATTATTTTTCATGCAAGTCGAGTCTACTGTGAGATACGCACTAAAATATACTAAAAGCTATAATATTGCATTAAAAATTTACCATAGCACAAAAAATATACGAAATTATCAACCAAAACGACAGGGTATAAAATTTATCAAAAGCATTTCTATTGCATATATTTACCAAGATATTGGTCTGCCATTTAGAAATTTGCTAAATTTGTGTTTAGATAAATGTCATTTCTTATCACATAGTATTAAATAAATTGAAGACAAAAAAAAGTTTTCAAAGCAATGACAAAACTTAATTAGTAATTTGCGTATAAGAATGCAAAGAATGCATTCTTTAAGAAATTATCCACATATATAGACTAAAGTGGCAAATTATTACAATAAAAAAAACGTCAGTTAATCTTACAAGAAGTGTTCATTATGCGACAAACTGGAATGTGTCCTTCAACTGAGCTGTGTTAACTTCACATTAATCCACATGCCACATATGTATATGTAAGTGTATATACATTACTTGTGTGCGTGTGTGTCTGTGTGTTGGTGTAATTAAATTGACATCAATTAAGCTTGCGTATCCTGCAGCTTCTGTAGTCGCTGCTCAAGTGCTGCTCATTAAACAATTAAAGGATAATTATCAACGGCGTTGCCTTTTTGCAATTTTCATGCGCAAAGTGTTAAAATCACTTAATAGGCCGCCCAGGATGCCACAGCTAACCTCCTGCCTCCTGCCTCCCGCCTCCCGCTCCCTCCCCGCTAGGCTCAGCTCGTCATACACATCCTGTCTGCCCGTCTTTTTATCCGTCTGTCCGTCCGTCCGTCCGTCTGTCTGTCTGTCCGTATGTTCATATGGCGAAAAAGTTGCTCGCATCAATTTTACCTGTGTGCGGTCGAGTGTGTCTGCCTGTGTGTATGTGTGCGTGTGTGTGTGTGTGTAAGTGTTTATGTTGCACGCGGCTGTTTGTTTAATTGTAGCGTTAAACGGCAACTGGCGAGCGGCGGCTGCGGCAGCGACTGCAGCGGCTATAGACACATACATATATGATATGGCCATATGGAGAGTTGTCTGTAATATTGTGCCAACAATAACAGCAACAACAGCAGCAACAACAACATCGCAGAACAGTAGCCACAGCAACTTCAACAACGACAGCAGTCAACACTATTGTAGACTGAGGCTGACTCGACGAAGCATAAGCTCACATTAATGCAGTTACGTACACACACACTTGCACACACACACATGCACGCTCGACACTTTGGCAGACACAAACCAAACATCAGCCAAGAGCCGCCAACAGCAACAGCGACAACAACAACAACAACAACTGCAGCACAACAACAGTCGAAACTGTCGATTCAGTCAGTAGTCAGTAGTCACAGTCAGTCAGTCAGTTAGTAAAGCAATTTACAGACATGTGCTACACACACACACACACATTGCTCTACTCGCCTCGCAGTTGCAAATGTAGAGCAAAAATTCGCACGATGAAAAATGGTGCAAATGCATTTTAGGCACCTTTCAACGAGCACCACCAAAAAAAAGAAACTGCAAAACAATAACAAACAGTGCGCGAAAAAAAAATGCGTGTGAAAAAACGTTTCGAATTGTAGTACAATTAAACAGTAGCCAACTAACTAAAGCGTTAAGTGCGCTGAGAAATGGGCTAAAACTGCAAGCATGGGAAGCAAACATTCGCTATGCAAACTGAAGACAATGTCTTCGAGGCAGGAAAGTTTCGCTTCCCGCAATATGAAAATTAATGCGCTCTAATCTATGTAGAAACTTCACCTAACAAAACAGTTCATCAAATGCATCTATTAGAGCGGATATTAAATACTTTCGACGTATGTATTTATTTCCTCTTGAAGAAAGAAGAAATAATTGAGTTTCAAAAATGAATGCAAAATTCAAACTATCAACTCAAAACAAAGGACACATGTAAGAAAGCTACCTTCTACCCAATTTTATTAAACACACATATTCTAAAAATATACCAAACTAATAAACCCCATAAATACTAAAATATACTGAGGAAGGTATATAGATTAAACTTATACCATGAAGTACAAAATATACCAGATTATCAGCCAAAGGAACTAAGACAGTAGGCGTTTTTGCCACACAAAATTATTTCTTAAATAACTTCAACAATTTTGATGATATCAAGAACTATCGCAAGAATCACTCAACTCTAGCTTCAAAATTACGTTTGATAATCGCTTTTATTTTTTGTTTGTTTTTTAGATTTGCTTAAGCAGAAATGGAGTGTGTCATTTGAAACAAGCTTGATCTACGTGAAAAATTAACAAGTGTTGCCGAAAATTACATCTCTTTCTCTTATAATTTCTGAGATTCAATATTTTATGTGGATGTGCAGACAAACTTCGCTGTTGACGCTGATACTCATCTACCTTATCGGGTTGCGGGTATGAAAATTATTTTATGCACACGCATCTAGAATCGATTCACAAAAAAGAAATACATACGAGTACTACACAAAAAAGGATATACAGCAAAATACCTCAATTTAAGAAGAAGCAGTATTAATATCTGCATATTCGTTGAATTACTTAAACCAAGATTAATTAACCCAACATAAACCTGAATGCATACTTAAAAATCAGGGTTTAAATTAAGTCGAAAATATCTAATTATTTGAAGGATTATGATGTGATGCATCTACAGTGCCATGTACATAAGTGTGACTTCATGCTTCCGACTATTGACTTTTGGCACGCATAAATCAAATTAGTAAACCAAACGAACCCAATTTTTTGTGTTTATTTTCTTAAAATTTATTGACAAATACATAATTCATAAATATATGACAAAAAATTACTAGATAGTTAAATTAAAGTTTAAGAAAATAGTAATAAAGTCATTAATTAAACATAAACGCTGAAAAGGTATCGAAGGTGTTTTAACCTTCCTTGTGCAGTGAGATTTCTTTGGACGTAGCCAATTAATTTCATCGTAAATCTTTATTTTGTCTCTCCTGAATTCATCTTTCAGTGTTTTATACAACTTTCCGTTTAGTGTTTCAGTTTTTAGGCCACTGTAAAGCTATGCTGTCTGTCCTATTCCTAACACCCAACTTATCAAATTAAATATGTGTTTAAAGCCCATTCTTAAACAGTTTGACAAATTTGTTTTTGTCGTGCTGAGCTTGTATAACACTGAAGTCAACGGAGCGGAGCGAACTTTAGAGATTAAATACTTTATGTACTTTAGTTGAACTGCCCAACTGCTGCACACCTCAGCAGGCTGGTCATAATCACATGACCCTTATCATATTTGCCTACATAACCACATCCCAGAGCGCACACTTTCGCCTCGAAGCAAAGCGTATTGCGGCCAAGACAAAGGAATGCATGCACGACTCACAAATACCCCTTAGTGTATGAAGAAAGAGGTTGAATAATTTTGAACAAAGAAGCAGACGAGTTAAATTATTTTTCAAAGAATATCAATAGAAATATATCAAGTAAGATTTTCCAATTCACTTGCTCGCATTTTCATTGCTCTAAGCTAGGATATATATAAAAAGTTTGTTTTGAGGATTAAGACGAATAATGTAAACCCCTTTTGCTTCAAGTCGATGTTGCTAGGTATGCAAAGGCCGCATAAATTCCTGTTTTCTGTTTGTGGCCGCCTTTTGTGGTTGGCTGCTCTGATGCGGCGGTGATGCTGGTGGTGGCAATGGTGATGGTGGTGGCAATGCTTGTGGTGTTGTTGGTGCTGTGGTTTCGAATGCGACTTCGACTCCGACTCCGACTACGACTTCGACTCAGTTTCGGACTGTGGCTTTGGCTCTGCCTCATAAACGGAGTGGCAGCGGCGCATTTGCCCTCAAGGTGTAAAACTTGTTGGTGTATTGTTGTGTTGCTGCTGCTGCTGCTGCGGTTGCTGTTGCTGTTGTTGTTGTTGTTGCACACTTTTCAAAACTGCCTGTCAATGCGTGACATTTCATATTTAAGTTATAATCTGCATGCATTACTTTTGGGATCGCCAGGCGTCCGACACACACACACACACACACATACAAGCACACACTCACGCTCTGAGTTGCCTATAGCAATCGGAGAAAGGGAGAGCGAGGCAGAGACGCCAACATGTATAAATTTAATGGTATACAAAATTAACTGGAGGCTAATTTTCAATAAAACTGACAGCAATGTAAAATGAGGAAAGCACACACACACACGCTCACACACAGCCAATGGGTGTATATGTATGTTCTTTTGTGCCTGACGTGCAGTAAATTGAAATGAAAACGAGTGAAATACAAAAACAAACACACATATACAATTAATAAGTATGAATGTATATTTGGTTTATGTCCATACACAGATGTCCGCTTTATAAATTAAACAAAAACTTAATAAATAGCTAGAAGCAATTAAGTTGCAATTAATAACGGCATTTGTCTTTGTGCCAAACACTCCCCACTCACAACATTTTCCTCTCTCTCTCCACTTTACTTCACACAACTCTCTCTCCTACAGTTCGCTCGCCCGCTCACACCAATTGGGGTTTGCTATCTCTGTCGAACTGCAGTTGGCATCAAACATGCTGCTGCAAACATCATCAAACCAGTTTCAAGGCTTATCACTGCAGACGCATCTAAATTATCACGAATGCCGGCAGCTCAGCTGAACAACAGAGCGCACACATAAACACAACGAAGTCGTTACTCTTGCTCTTGCTCTTCCTCTCGCTCATCGTCATCATCGTCAGCGTCGCGTCGTCCTCGTTGTGTGCACGAACATGTTGCGACCGAGCGAGCCTCAGGCCATACTCAACTGGCTGCAGCTCGAGCGCTCGCTGTTGTTGTCGGGTTGGGTCTGATTTGGCTCTCCTGCTGATGCTGTTGTTGCTTGCCTGCCTGCCTGTCTCTCCTGCTCCTCCTTGGCCTGAAGCTATTCGCTTGTAATTATAATATTTCATCCCAAAAGTAGCTGCAGGCCATCAGTCAGTTTCGTTTGCGGCTTGTTGCAGGGTGAAGAACAGGGTGAGCAGGGCCAAAAGGGGCGACACAGCACAGCAGGGCGACAACAGGGGGAGCAGCGGGGACGGAGGACGGAGGACGACAGCAAGGCAACAATGCAGCAACGCCAACAATGATGAATTTTTGAACTTGCCGTGTGGGTTACAGTGATGTCTGCCACATAAACGCCAAGCGCTGCGAGACAACAAAACGCCCCACGTTTCACTTACCACCCCCCGACTACCCCCACTTCCCCCGCAACCATCTTACTGCTGTGCTGTGGCTGCGGTTTTTGTGGCCTTCTACACATGACCCGAAGCGGCAAGTACTGAGTACTGATTGTATAGCTCTTGGAATTTCTTGTTCTTCTATTGCTCTATCAAAAAGGATTTCATTCTTTGCTGTTTACATAGAAATGCTGCTTAAATTAAATATGGCTTACAGTGAACACCGACAGCACAGCAACAGCAACGACAACTCTTCTTATGGATTATGGACTATAAATTAGCCATCAAAAGCACAGAGCACAACAGCAGAGCCGTGAATACAGCTCGAAGGCGCCTAAAAACGTTGCTGACACATGAAATGCAATTGCAATGGCCAACCACTAAAATGGTATTAAGTGCAATTCGATCGCTTGACATGTGCAACCTGCCACTTGGACAACGGCAACAGCGACGGCAACGGCGGCTGGCTGAAGGGGCAGATGAGGCATGCTTCATTTTGTGATAAATTGAGCCGCTAGCCGGCAGCCAAAATCATTTTCATATTGAATGCTAAAATAATGCTTACCTGCTGCTGTTGCTGATGGTGATGTTTTTGTTGCTTTTGCTGCTGTTGTTGCTGCTGTTGCAATTGCAATTGCAACTACTTGAACGAGTGTGTGTCTGCAGTTTTGGACTCAAATTACCGCATCGTTTGCGGCGACATTTAATTAAAATTTTCTTTCAGACCAAATCTCTGGTACATAAACGTTTCTAGTTCTCGATTGTTGGCCAACTTTTTGGTGGTTGCTGCCCGGCCCGCCATGAGTTTATCAGGCAACAAATTTAGTGGCTTGAAGATAATTCGCACTGCACTTAATACCAACTCAGGGAAATGGTCATAAAGTGAACACTTAATGACCAACTGGCCGTTGTCGTATTCGCTTGTTATTTGTGGCCACCGACAATTGTGCACTTAAAATTGCCCACATTTGTGGCAGTTGCAGCACTCGACTGCTCTTATCAGTGGTTGGTGGTGGTGGTAGCTGCTCATAATTACGATGCTGAATGAAAAGCAGACAGCAACAATGTGGCAGGCGGCAGCAACAATATATTGTCGCATTGTCGCATTGCACGCTGCTCTGTGCCAATAATATCACACATACGCCACGTTGGCGTATCGGCAACGAGCACTCCTCCGATTCCAATTCCGAGTACGACTTCGTCTACGCCTCCGTCTCCATCTCCGTCTCCGTCTCTAGCGGCAACGGCAACCGCAACGTTTAATTTCCCGTTGCCACAGCGTGGCTTTTGTTCAGCCGAACGTCGCATTCAAGTAGTTTTCCTGCCCCGCCCAGCTGCAAAAGTACAGCGAAACCCGCATAACGGAAGCTATGCCGGCGTTTCCGCATCTCATTCTTTTGCCAAGATGCTGCGGCATAAGTTTCTAAGTTTGCAAAATAGATTGACATAGAAATACTCTGTAATTATTTTGTTGTTTCTTCTCCACTTCTTATTCTTTCTTATTTTTAATGTTTGCTAACTCAATTTCTCATAATTGGTATGACAATTTTGTATATTTTCGATATGGGTATTCTGTTAGCATGATAGATCGATATGGAAATATCGATGATCCGATGAGGGAGTCATTGAGCACAAAAATGTATAATTGAATCGATAAATGTTTCTTGTAATAATTAAAAGTTTAAAATAAACTAAAATAAAAATAGTTGGAATAAAACCTGATTGTATTGTATCCTCAATTTACTGAAAATATAATCAAATCATTAGAATGCTTTTTTTCGGATCTCAACCTCTAATTTAATAGAGATCCCAAAATTAAGGATCAAATGATTCCGCGTAAAAACTTTGAAAGTTAACAGAATTGAATTGTTAAATGTTTTCGTTAATAATTAGAAGTTTAAAACAAACAAAAATAAAGACACTCTGAATATAACGTGACTATATTGTATCCCATATTTACAGAAAACTGAATATCAATCAAATTAGCATTCAGTCTTAGCTTTAACTGCTTTCGTTGATCAAATCATTAGAAAGCTTTACTCCAGATATCAATCTCTAATTTAATAGAGATCCCAAAATGAAAGTGAACAGAATTGAATCTATAAATATTTCTGATATTAGTCATAGGTTTAAAATAAACTAAAATAAAGACACTTTGAATATAGCCTGACTATATTGCATTCTCCATACATTTACAGAAAAACGCAGTTTTCTTATCAATAATTTTTGAATTGACTGAATATCAATGAAAACATAAGAAACTGATATTCAGTCTTAACTGCTTTCGTTGATCAAATCATTAGAAAGCTTTGCTTAAGATCTCAACCTCTAATTTTATAGAGAGCCAAAAATAAAGTATGCCACTTAGTTTAGCACGCCGCATTGATTTGATAAATGCTGCACTCAAAAGAGTTTGATTTTTTATTTGGCTTTGTTTTCTATGCAATTATGCGCTTCATTGAGCAATTTCAGAGCAGACGCAAAACGCAAATGTCAGGCGCCCGTTTAGACACAATTTAATTAACAGGCACTCTCGCACACACCCACATACACACCCATACACTCACACACCACATGGAGATAACAACAAACGAATTTTGTATGTGCATTGGATTCGAAAGTGGCATTCATGCAGAAATTATGCAACTGTCAGTTGCACAACAAAATCAAATTGCTTGCGCCCCGATGTGTACTATACAGTTAAATAATTGCACCACTTGATTGAGCGCAAAATGTGCACCGAAAACAATTGCAGATACAAATTTTTGTGGTGGACGAGTTTATATAGTATGTGTTTGCATTGTCGAAATAACTTTAAAGTCAATTAAAGTGGAAGTAAAGAAGACAACGACTCAAAGTCAAAGTAGAAGTCAGTCAGCTGCAGTTGCTGATGTTGATGTCGCTGTAGTTGCTGTTGTTGCTGTTGCTGCTGATGCGACTGCTGTTGCCTGTGGCAGGCACATTTCAGCCTCAAATACCCGCTGGCATTGGCAAAGCAATGGCTAAGCAGCAGCAGCAGCAACAAAAAAGGAAGCAACAGCAACAATACCAACAGCAACAGCAAGAACAACAACAAGTGCATTTAGTTGCGCCGCACGAAATGCCCCTCGGCTATGTATGTACAGAATAGTCTCTCACACACACACACACATATACATTTATATATATAGAGAGAGAGAGGGAGAGAGTGAGACATTGGCACTGGCTATATACAAAGGCTTATGTACAGCTGATAGCCAAAAGCCATCTCCCTTGCCTGCGCCCTTTGCAAGGCTTGAAGGAGCTGCGGATGCTGGCAACGCGTTGCCAACGATGGCATCGGGCATCGGGCAACGGGCAACCGTCAGCGGGCGTTGACTGTACGGCGAAAAAGCGTCGCTGCGTGAAAAACTCAGCTGCCGGCGGGTGAAACGCAGCAGCGACGCCACCGCGTCCGCCGCGCCGTACGCTTCGGTTTGCTAATGTTGCCCCAGGACTTTACCGCTTTGATGAGCGAGACAGAGGACGACACACAGCCAAGGGACGGCAAGGACAATGCGGTGCAGGCAGAAGGTAGCGGCGGAGCAGGCTTGATCGCAAAAGGTACGAAGGGCACGAAGGACCTCCATCACCATAGAGTGTGTGTGCAAGTGTGTGTGTGTGTGTGTGTGTCCGACCTGTTAGAGGGTATTGCAAATGGCCTCCGGTTTTGCGCCTGCGCACCCCGAAGGAAGACAACAACAACAGCAACAACAAGAACAAACCAACTAAAATCACTGGGCAACACAAGGCAACATTTCAATCTCCGCTGTGTTATTTTGCAACTGTGCCCCAAAGGACTAAAGTGTATACTTAAAGCATATAATCATTCTGATTAATAATAGCAAGTGACTTGTGCACAAATACTTTAGATTTGGTTGAAGTTGCCTTCCTATTTATATCCTTCCTCTAAATAGGCCAAACTGATACAATTATAAACTTTATTTACAGCTGTGCTCATTGAAATAGCAGTACGACCTATGTGAAAACTGCAACTTTGAAACAATATGTGGTTATAATAGCTTAATGTATTAACTTATTTTGAAATAATTCAGCAATTTTTTCATTTTGCCAAATATTTATAATTACAAAAATAAAGGATCCATTAAAAATGTAAGTGGTAAAAGTAAAATATAATTACATTATGCTGTTCTTTGAAATATCAGTGTTAAAAGTAAAATATAATAAAATGCAAATTATCTAATAAATAACTTAATCCTACCAAATTTCGATTTGATTACCAGCTAATTGCCAAAGCTAAGGCTTAGAAGTCGAAGATTTGTTGGCAACATAACGTTCCTGTGAATTCTCAATCGGATTTAAATTCGAGAAATTGGTTGGTCATTACATTACGTTACAAACATCAAGCTCTAAGTAGGCGCAATTGAAGCGAGCATTCAGAAAATATTTAACTCAAATTCGTCACCAAAATACGTCTGTCATTGTAGAACTCTCATCATATTTTTTTAACATTATTACATTATATAGCAAACGAAGTTTATTCCAGCAAGATGCACAGGCAGATGCAGTAAGTAGAATTTATGCTATCTTTTAATATTTCTTAACTCTATATCTCACTAACAGAACACGTAACTTTCAAGATGAATCAGATGAGTTATACGTAAATAAGTTATTCTTAGCCAAAAGGTAAGTACTTAACTAACTTGTATTCCCAAATCCTTTTTTTAATTGATACATAATGCAGTTCATCAGACACGTGCCTAAGATCTGTAAAGTTCTCAGCTGATGGGCAGATGACCACCGTAAAATCAGATAATTTTAACGATCACCATCTGCAAGCAAACCTTGAATTACCAGAACTGAAAGAGCGTTGTGCCTTCGCGTCCAACAAAGAGCTCTATGAGTTGTCAAAACAATTGGCCGACAATGAAATCGAACCACCAGCTGAAGGTCCCCAACATGAAGCATTAAATGAATGTGTAAATATAGAATATAAATCTGAGATAATTTGGCATGAGTGTACATTTAATAACAACGATGGCAAGGTTGAGAATACATATTACACAGCTGAAGGATCAAATGTTGTTGTTGACTTACCAACAAAAAATCAACCAAATGAACAGCAAATGGCCAAGGAGCTACCAATAGAGATTGTGACAAAGAAATTAAAGGAAATACAATCAGCTGAAACAATTGAGGTAGATCTAGAGCAAAGTGCAGCAGTAAGTTATTAATTAGATAAGTTTCTTTAATAATTAACATTCGCTTTTTCAGATTGCTGCTCATGAGCACATGTTGATGTTGAAGGATATTGCTGAATTTCAAGCTCAAGTGGATATGAGAAAAGCATTTGAGCAAATAAACCCATTCAAAAAATTGCTGCGCCTGATTAAACTCACGGGGAAAATTATTGGCAAGTTCCCACATTACGTATACTTGATATGCTACATTAAAAACTCTACCTTAGATAACTATTACATCTTCACTCTTCTGTTGCCTCTGGGCCTTGCCATCTATCTCGTCTATATACTATATTTTGACGTCAATATTTATATTAATGTGGAGCGTCGGTATTTGAAGAAAATGCGTTCATCTGGTATTTTATTGAAATGGTTTTATTATGTGATGCACCTGCTAAATGTGAACATATTTTAGTTAGTTTTCAATAATAAAAATTGAAGTTGTCTGTGCACAATTGTTTTCCTCGCTATTCTGCACACAAATTGTGCAATGTTGTAAAATATTTATAAATTTAAATACATATTTTTGGCGTAAGTGTTGAAATCTACACGCGCTCAAACGCCTCTGTTCTCTGTTCTCCTTTCTCCTCTAACCCCGTTTCTCTTTGCGCAGCAGCATCATCGAAAATCCCAAACCCCATTGCAAACGCCGCTTGACCAAATGAAAAACAAACAATTCGCTTTTGTTGTTATCCCAAATAACACTAAAACCTACAGCAAGAATAACAGCAACAGCAACAACAACAACGACGATAATAAAAACGACACCGAAAATAAACTGAAATTGTAAAGTGTTAAAAATAATAAATTATTTCTGTTATTCTAAATGGTATTAGAGAGAGCGACGATGCATAAATTTAGCCTCACACGAGTGTTAGAAAAATATTACCTCGCAGTTTTTGGCCACTACTAAACCGAAATTCAAATGATACAATAATATTGCACATAGCAATGGACACAGAAGAGTCTTTATTATTAGTTTCAGCACTTTAAGCTGGTCGGAATTTCAGTTCTAGTACTTCACATGCTATTCAATATTTCTAAATTATTGTTTAACCCATTTACATTATTTAATAAGCTAGGATGTACTTCATTTATACTCGCTACTCTTAGGTGTATTAAAATTCTGTATCCACAGAAATTGGAAGTAAATGAATTGAAATTTAGGCAAACGTACAATATATATTTTTGATCAGCGTCAAACGCTGCCAAGTCTAAATTTCTTTAGTTGAAAATTTAGTAGATTTTTTACTACTTTAGTATTTTTTGTTAAGTTAATTCAGTATATTTTATTTTATATTCTATGGCATAATTTCAACGTAGTATTTTTTATTATTTCATTATTATTTCTTGTTAAATTAATTTGGTATATTTTGAATTCTATAGTATATTTTTAACAAAGTATTTTATAAAGTTAGTATTTCTTCTAAAATTAATTTGGTATATTTTGAATGAAGTAGATTTTTAATTATTGGTATAAATTGGTATATATTGTTAAATTAACTTGGTATATTTTGAATTCTATGGTATATTTTGAGCGAAGTAGTATTTTTATTACTACATTGGTATTTATTGTTAAATGAATTCGATACATTTTGAATTCTATGGTATATTTTGAACGAATTAGAATTTTTAATGACTACATTAATATTTATTGTTAAATGAATTTGGTATATGTTGGTATATATTAAGAGCGAAGTAATATTTTGTATTTTTTAGTATTTTGTTCAATTAATTTTGTACATTTTATTGCAAACGCATAGCGGATATCTCATCATCGAGCACACTCAAGTGTAGCTTTCTTACTTGATTTTTAAATATTTTGTGGCTTTCAGTTAATTAAAATGATGCTTTGATGTGCAAAACTGGCTTACTTATTACTCTATGTTATCATTGCGTCCCACCTCGCAACCCTTTCGCCATTTGTGACAAGAGCTTAACGACAAATAGATATGTCGTAGCCCGCAGCGAGCTAATCCTTCAGCTTGAGGGGGCGAGACTTCATTGTTTATATATATGGCACAATTTGTATAATTTGAACTTATTTTTGGGGTGATGCTTTGTGGGGCCATAAATCAAGACTACTTTCACGTTGGCCGTAAATACACACATAAGCCAAACGAAAGACGATGAAGAACCCAAACGAAACCTGGCCAAGACTCTCGACCATGACTCCCACAAAGGTGGCACAACATCGAACTTGTTCGTGCACTTCGTTTTTTATTTTGGAGCTAGGGCTCTCGCACTCGTCGCACTCGCAACTCTAGCGTGTGTACGTGTGTGTGTGTGTATTGTTATCACAACAACAGCATCTAAATTATCATGGCCAAAAGCGAAACGCAACGGCAGCAGCAACATCGACAACAGTAACAACAACAGCAACAACAACAGCAACCACAACTCGTAGCAACAGCTTACAACGTAAACACAACAAAACGAAGAGAGCGACGCGCAGACGCCAAACACGAAACATTTTTTACTAATAAATCGCCACAAGCGATTTTCCCATAGCTCAGTTCCTCTTTATAATACATATTTCACATGAAATGCCGCCGGCGGCGAGGAAAAGCAAAAGAAATAGAACAGAACTTGATCAAAATTGGCAACTCTTTGATTTCAGTTGCTTCATCCCAAGTCTATTAATTTAAGTCGAGCTTAATTGCATATACAAATCTGATGCTCAAAGTTTGTCAAGAGAAAAGCTTTCTCACATTTCTGATGTTATGATAAAATCAAAATTATTGTTCATACCAAATGAAACACATTTTTTGAATTCATAAAGAAAATATATCGATTAGGGATTGTCATTAATTTAATTTATAGTTTTCAGTTCTTACTTATAAAAAAAACACAAAATTCTGAAACTCAAATCCAATTTTAAAATAAAGTCCTTGCTTTAAATTTGTTTTATTTACCCTAAAAATGTTTCCATGATTCCAAAACTTTGAAACTTAAGAATTTTATTCACTTTTCTTTCTTCAACTGTTTACTCCTTTATTTTATCTCATTTAAATTTATAGAGCTGCTTTTGGAATTTGTACGTCGTTGAATATTTCTGTTGCCCTTTTTCTCAATAACTTTCCATTGACGTTGTGTGGCAAACTGTCCACAAATTTAACACCCGCATGCAACTGTTTGTACTCCACTGAAATACGCTTTACCACATGCCGAATAACTTGTTGTTCACTCAACAAACTGTTTGGTTGTTTCACGATTAACGCACCAGCCGCATCATTGTATGATTTATCGCGAATGCCGACGACACACACAGAGTGCACTTCTGGCAACTCCATAATGATCTTTTCGATATCATTGGGCGCATAATGAAATGATTTGTATCTGAGTAAATCCTTTTTACGATCGACCACATAGAGATTGTTATCACTGTCAAAATAACCCAAATCTCCCATATAAAACCAACCATCTGAATCCAAAGTTTTGGCTGTTTGCTCTGTATTGCCATAATATCCACTCCAATTCTGATTTGTCTTAATGATTATTTCACCAATCTCATTGTGGCCCAGATACGTGCCCTGATCACTCAAAATTCTGACACTTTTCCTTGGCAATAAGCCGCCAACGAAATTGTCTATCGTTGGATTTATGGCAGCTGCAACAACATCGGTTTCGCTTGTTCCATAGAGACAGATAAAGAAAGTATTGGGAAGAGTTCTTTGAGCTGCTCGCACCAGATTCGTTGAGACCCAACCTCCGCCATAGGTAATAATCTGAAGACTCGATAGATTTTCCACAGTTGCCAGTGGACTATGGAAAACGTCTTGAAACTGCCAATTTGACATGTGGCAAACAGTCACCTCATGTTTCTTAATGATTTCAACTAATCGCTCTGCACTAAAGAGTTGATTGGAAACGATGCGCGGTGCTCCACTGACTGTAGATATTAAGACGGTCTTAATGCCGCTTATCCAGTCAATAGCTGTGTTTGTGAATATAACTTCCTTAGTGCCACCAGTGCTGCAAATGAAATGATAAACCATTATTATTACACATTTGAAGGGTTGTTCATGAACGAACGAAAAAATTGCTCTTCAGTAAAATGAACTGAATAAACTCGCTTTGATCGTTCTTTTTCGTTTTTTTCATTAGTTCATTCATGTTCAGTTTTCAATGTTCTTTTCTTTTGTTTATTTTTTTTCAGTTTCACTCTTTTGATCTTTAGTACGTTCTTGATAATTTTTTGATTAGTCTTCATTTTGCGATTTACTTTCTTCCACTATTGTGCAGATATTTAGTGTGTGTTTAATCGTTAAAATAAGAGTCAAAAGAATTATGAAAATATTTAAAAATTTAAACTCATTTATAAAACTGAATAGTTTAATAATTCCTTTAAAAATAATAGTGCACTTCAGATAAATCAAATCTGATTTAAAACAATTGAACGAAGATCGTCAACAAAACGAATTGTGATCGATCGTTGAACGAAATCGTTGAATCGCATCAAAACTGAACGAAGGATGTTTAAACAACACTAATTTACAGTATTAAATTACACTCACTTTCCTATCAGTACCAATTGAGCATTGGATAAGGTCACGGCTTTAGGCAATCCCGTTGTGCCAGAGGTGCAAATAATGCCCATTGTTTGATTTTCACCAATCACTAATTTTGTGGGACTGTAAAATCAGATACAATCAATATATTAGTGTAAGCAATCGCAATTTTATTTACTAACTTGTAAGAATTTTCGCTGGTCGTTGGCCTAAAATGGTCTTCAATCTTTGACACATTCGCAATGTGATTGATAAGCGTGCAAATTGTGGGATTCCATTCAAGAGTTATCGACTTGATTAGATCGTAATCGTTGCCATCGCAGAATATCAGCTTAGGTTTCGTTATCGCATATAATGCAGCAATAACATCCGGCTCCAACAACGGATTAACAGCATGAAAGGGTGTGGCATTGAATAAACACGCAAACATAACGTGAGTATCGTGTACATTATTACGGGACAAAATACCAATAACGTGCTCATGGGTGAATCCTGAATCCTTAAAGTACTGAGCTAAACGTATGGACATTGTTAATGTCTCCTCACATGTAATAACTTCATTTTTCTCATGCCAAACCTAAGAATTAAATAAAATGTTAAATTTAAAGATAGAAAAACATCTTTATGAAATAACCCTTTACCTGACATATATTTTTGGGATTCTCCTTGAGTGCATTGAAAATAACATCTCCTATGGTTATGTCAGTATCATAAAATACCTCCATATCATCTCCATGCCATAGTTTCTCTTCCTCATTGTATGTCGTTTCAATAATTAACATTTTAGTTCACTAAATGCTCCGATCTTAACTGCGAAACAGTCTCCAATACACTAATTGCCGTTAGTCGATAATACAGTTTAGAATTGAGAATTTTGTGTTGAAGCCAAGTTGCAGTTGGATGATAACGCTGATAAGTTGAGTACTAGGAATCGCTGATAAAGTTATTTGTAGAAAGTTCATGACTTTCGCACAAACCAATTTCGATTAATCTGCTAACATATGTATAATCTACTAAAATTATATAGATAAGCTTATCTTCAATCCAATCTTTAGAAATATGATAATGTTTTATTGGATAGGTCAACGTATCAATAGAAGCTATTGAAATAAACTAAAAGTTTAAATCGAACTGATTACGTACAAGTTGTAGACTACAACCGATTTTTATTAAATTTATAATAAACAAGAATGCAAGCTACAGTCAAGTGTGCTCGCCTGTGAGATACCCGTTATTCATTTTGAATAGAAGCAAAACAGTGCAGTATAATTCCTGATTCAGGTTTCGATCATAAAAATTGTATAAGGTATTAAAGAAATACTTTTGTATGGGAAAAAACACCTACTTACTAAGGATCTTAGTTGCTTTGGCTTTCAATCTGATATGTTTTGCTCTCTTTGGTATTTTTAGAATATAGTACTATATCAATATACCAAATATAACCTTTGTCGTGTGTTTAGTATTTTTGGTATATTTATTTGGTATATTTTGAAATTAAAAATATAATATTCAAAATGAGTATCGGGTATCTCAAGTCAAAGACACCTGACGGCAATTAGGGTATACATATGATACATAAATATTTCATAGATATCTTATAACATAATTTGCAATAAATTCTTTTTTAATCGTATATTATTACCCTAACATTGGGCAGCTTTAAATTAATGTTGTAAGGTAGAAAATGTTAAATAAACCTTCACTCATTCTAACATAAAAAACTTTCAGTTGTCTTTTCCTGTTATTCCAATAAAATATTCTAACAAATGTAAGAATATATATCATAATAAAATACTATATGTATATTTCTCTTCATTCTTATCCTTAAGTAGTATAATTAAGTGAGGTCAGCCATACAGAGATGTTGTCTGAATGCGTACGCGCAGAAGAGTTTCCACACCTCGAAGGGCTCAATTGAACTTAAGGGCATTCCCACACACACACACACACACACACGCATACTTAGCAAGCACACACCCACATGCAGCTAAAGATGTACACACACACACAGACACAGACACAAACCAATATGAAATGTGGGAACTTTTTGGCTCTTAATCAGTTTGCCTTGAAGACGAGACCAAATCGCATACAGCAAACACATACACCTCTGAGGCATACTCACACACACACACACACACACTGATAAATTGAAACCTATCTTTGGTATTTTGTTTTTCTTTGAAGCAACAATGCGCCAACAATGAGCCCAAGGCAATCCTTAGTACGACTACGACGCTCATTTATTTCACAGTCGTGGACAAGATAATCGCCAATGTCCGCTTAGAGGTAGACGACGACGACGACGACGAAGACGACGAAAATGCTTAGTTCCAATAGCAAATGGCATGTCTCTCGTATAGGAGTGTGTACTCGTAAGTTGAATGGTATATGTATGTATGTAGTATATGAAGACCGTCTAAAGTCGTTATTCGGCTCATTTTGTGTGGCTTTAGGAAATGTATTTCAATAATTTTCACACGAAAATCAGTTGAATGAAGTTGTTGTAGCTTTGGCTTTTTTCTTTTGATTTGTTTCTCTTCTCAGCTCTAAAGTCATTTGTATGTCTTTTAAGTCTTAATTTGTGTGGCAGTCACTAGAAAAGAAAATAAAAAAAAACAAAACGTAAAGGAGGGAGAAAGAGTGGAGCACAGTTGAAGTCTGTGTGCCGCACGCCAGTTGCAACATCTCTGTCGTTTTGCCCAGAAGCGGCAGCTGGCCAAGTAACCGAGCCATGTTTGCATGGCCATCAGTCAGAGCTCAACTAGCAGCGGCAGCGGCAGCCACAGTCACAGCTTCGGGAACAGCTCCATTTACAGCTCCAGCCTCAGCACAGCATCAGTCCAGCTTCAGCTTCAGCTCCAGTTTCAGTAGCAGCAGCTGCTAGACAAGCGCACATGCAACTGGCTTACACACGCACACCTCACACACACACACATACAGTACATTCATGCACATCCTGTCCCAACCCAGTCAGCCAAGCTAGTTGACAGACGGCATAAGGGTAAGAGTAAGGGAAAGCGGGAGGCAGAGAGAGAGAAAAAACGGAACTGTCACAGCGTCGTCAGTCGTCGTCGTCGTTGGTGCTGCCACCTTTGGGGCCTCAGTCAGCTCCTGCTGCTGCTTCAGCTTCAGTTTGAGCTTCATTTGGGTATCACAGTCGTGTTGGCATCGTTGTCATGGGCAACAACGTTTGCTGCTGCTGTTGCTGCTCGGGCACCTCTGGGGCCTGTTTCGCTTGTAATTATAATATTCCAGCCAACCCAAAATGTTGCCCCAGGCCAAGCAGCAGCAGCAGCAGCGACAGCGACAGCCACAACGGACAAGGCAGGAAGATGAAGCGGCGTCGTCGTCACAGCCACACGGAACTTTTGTTGTTGCTGCCACAGCCGTTGCTGCTGCTTCTGCTGCTGCTGCCTTTGCCTTTGCTTTCGCTATTATTGCTGCTTCTCCTCATGTTGTTGTTGCTGTTGCTGTAGCTGCTATAGAACGTTGCTGTGCCGCATGCAACACGATGTCGCCTAAAGACATTGCGGATGACCTCGAGCGCCACAAATGCTGATTACGTAGCCGCTCCCTTCTCCATTTCCTCAAAAAAATATAAGAAAGCTGCAGTCGGGTGTGATCGACTGTGAGATACCCGCTACTCATTGAGAATAAAAGCAAAACAGGGTGGTACTCATTTTTAAATATACAAAATATTATACCTATACAGTGCGGTATTAATTTTAAAATATATAAAATAATATATCTTAAAAATACTTTTAAAAAAAAATATTTGGTATATTGCTATAGTTCTGTATTAAAAATATACCAAAGAGTACAAATTATACCAGATTGTCAGCCAAAACAACAAAGACCCATAGTAAGTAGGCGTTTTAGCCCCAAAAGTATTTCTCAAATAACTTATACAATTTTTATCCTCTCGCAACCAAATTTTCATTTTTAGAAAACATTAAAACTACTATAGTTATTATTGTATGTATTATTGCAACTCTACATCCAAAATTATGGAAGTTATTCGATTCTTGTTGATTTGTAGGGGTGGGAGTGGGCGTGGCAAAAATGTCAAATAATATTGATCTGCGGGCAAGCACAACAAGTGCTGCCAAAAAAAATTATATCTCTTTCTCTAATAGTCTTTGTGATCTAGGTATTCATACGCACGGACAGACAGACAGACGGATTGACGGACATGGCCATATCACCTCGTGTTGACGCTGAACAGGAATATATTATATATATCCTGCCTGTTACATATATTTTCTGGAGGCACAAAGTTATAATACCCTTCCACCCTATGAGTAGAGGGTATAAAAAAGAGGAACACAAAACATACATACACGAAACTTGCATACTCTATGAAAGTGGGAAAAAACAATAAAGAGTATTCATATAATTGTGCAGCACTTTTAATAGAGCATTTAACGGAGCTTCAGCCTCACATTGTGATTGATGGCCACTCGTTGTGTACTCGCTGAAGTCTGCTTCAGACTCCTTCGATTTGCATCCAAAGGAGGAGAAGAGCAAGCTTTTTTGTTGTGACGCCCGCCAGCTCAACTAGTTGTTGTTGTTGTTGTTCTTGTTTTTGTTGTCGTTGTCTCGTGCATATTTGCTCTGACCAACTATACAAACGAGTCCGAGCACGAGAGCACTATACGTGTAGGCGTAGCTGAGTATAAGTGTGAGAGTATGTGTGTGTATGTGTGTGTGTGTGTGTGTGTGTATGAGTGGAGTCAGCCTCAGTGCGTGTGTTCGTGTTCGTGTAGCTGGGATGCCCATTTACATAGCTTGAGGTATTTCAATTTATTTCATTGTGCTTTTCATATTATTGTATTTGCAATTTTGATTGCAGTTGCCTTTTGACCACTGGCAACATAGACCAGAGAATCCGATTCCATTTTCAGCCATATGCAAAAATATCGATAGCACACCCAAACCAACCCCAGCCTCTTTGCCCCTAGCCCCTCCGCCTGTCCCTACACGACGATTGACTGACAGTAGTGTTCTCTGAATGCCAATGTACATATGCAATCAGCGCTGCTCCGATGGATTATTTGGTTTTAATTGCAATTTATGGCATAACCAAATGGGAGTTGGAGGTGGATAACAAAACTAAACAAAGCTTAATTAAAATAATATTTTTCAAGGATTTTATGAAATTGTAAAACTTGGCATTAAATAAATAAACATCAACATCAATTGATGAGACAATTCAAATAAAATAAATGTCAAATGTTTGATGCTCGGTGCTCGAAACTCGCCTCGCGGCTAAATATGATTTTTACACTCACATTTCTGCTGCATTTCGAATGTCAAAAGTACGGCAGCGTGGTGATCACTATAATGAATGAATAGAAGAGAGTCAGAAAATCAATGCTTTTTAGTATGTTTATATAAGTATGTATGTATGTTCAAAAGGCAAACAAATGTCGAAAAGTGCTAATCAAAAAGCATTTGCCCAAGTGGACATCAAATGAAGTATTTCCAAATTTCGAAAATGGCAAACTTCAACTTTATTTCAAGCATTCATTATGTTACATTGCCGAAATGCACAAGGAATTTGTTGTTGCCAGTAGTCGGTGGCTTTATCAAATGTGAAATGCATATTTCCCCAGTCTTGAAATTTTGCAATTAAAAGGCATTTGTATTTTGACAACGACAGCAACGAATTGCTCAATTACCCAGTTGCAAAAGTCGAAACAAAAACAAAGGAAAGATGAAACATGAACCTCTTAATTAGGAAATCCAAGCTCAATGCAAATGTCATGTTCAATTCGGAAAAACATTTTTCATTTTGCATATTGTTTTTAATTGCGCCTTATCCATCAAAATGTTGCAGATGGAAAATAAAATGGCAGCATTTTCTCATCTCAACAGTTATTTTGAAAGCAATGCATTCAGAAAAATAAAGAGCAAATAATTTCACAAAATAAAAGTTTTTAAATTTTGTTTCTCAACTTAATTTAGATAGTGAAAGAGTAATTTTCATTTTCTATTTTTTAAACATTGGTAATTGGGTTATCAAAAAATGAATGTAATACAAAATTTGTTTTCATTCCATCTAGCAAACTTAATTATTTTGGATTATTTAATAGTTCAAGAGAAAACAATTGCAATGCCGAAGAAATGTGTAAAATTCGTACTTAGAAAACTCGAATAATCTTCTTTAAATATTTGTGCAAATATGCATATGTGGAGAGAGTGAGAGTTGTTGTATTGTGTTGTGTTTTGTTGTACTCATTTTAATATGGCAACACCCACACACACACATATACACACGAATGCGATACGATAAATCAGTTGCTCAGACTTGACCAAATACGACTACGAATATTCAAGCATACTCGTAAATTGCAAACAATAAATAACCGAAAAATTGTAAATAAAGTTGCTTGCAAATATTTCATAAAGTAACAATCAGCTTAGGGCCAAGGAGCAGATGCCAAAAAAGCAGGCAGCCAGCAACAACAACTGGAAGGCTTGAAGCAACAGCAACAGCAACGGTAAGGCACCGACACCAAGCGAGGCCAAAAGTATTTGCGACCAACTTAACACACACACACACACACACACATATTGAATGCAGCACACCCGCTGCTGCTGCTGTTGCTGCTCCTCATCCATCCCCCTGCTCCTTACCTTATCCAGGCGGCTCTCGTATCGAAAAACCAAAAGTAAAAAGGCCCGCAGCAAATGTTGCAAGCAGCGCCAGATAAGCGGCCGAGCCAGCGAGCTGAGGTTCAAGCTGAGCTCTCTGCCTCTCTGAGGTTGTGGCTGAGGCTGAGGCTGAGGCTCGTTGTGGCTGTGGCTGTGGCATGGGGCAGCGTCTGGTGGCATCGACGCTGGCAGCGTGGTGGCAACTTAACATTTTTGGTATGCAAACAAATTTTATACTTGGCCAATGTTTAAACTCTTCAATTGGCTAAAAGCGTTTTTGTATTTTCCTCTCATTCTCTCTCCTTTTTTTTTCTCTCTTCTTCTTTATTTTATTTTTACTGTATGCGCTATCTAAATGTGGCACGATTATTGTTATTATTGTTGCTGCGCCACTGCGGAGAGCTGCATTATTTGCATATGAAAAGCGGACGCAAATATAAGTAAAATCTACAAGTTTCTTTACTGTTTTTTTTCCTTCTTCTTCTATTTTTCTTCTTTTTTTGAGGAACTGCAGCAGATGTGCCGCAGGCAATCAAGCTGCAACGCCAAGAACCCACATACCTTTTTTTCCATTTGTTAGGCTTATAAATAGCATCCAAGTCTTTTTGTCAACGCATCACTGAAATGCACCGCAGCCAAAACAACAAGCCAAAAACATAGAGAGTGATCGACTATTAGATACTCTGTACACAGAAAAAAATTCATTAAATTTTGGATTGGATTTGCTTAACTCATGTGCGAAAATACTTTAATTATGTCGTTTTAATCCTTAAACATAAGTAATTAAAAAATTTAAACCTAAATTCATACTTGACTGTGAAATATCTGCTACCAATTTTTAATAAAACCAAAGCAGGGCATTATTTTTTTCTTTAAATATACTGAAATATCCCAATATATCAACATACCAATAAACCCAAAAAATACCATAGAGTACAAAGCAGCTACCGTTTTTTCCAAATATCATATAAATCTTAACCAAATTTAGGATTTATAAAGACTTTAATAATGATTATATATCGTGACTCCAGCTTCAAAATTATTTTTCGATTTTTTGTGGACAGAAGTGGGCGGAGAAAAAATCTATAACAAGTGCTATCGAAAAAAAAGTATAGCTCTATCTCTTATAGGCAGACGGACAGACAAAGGGTCATGGCTATGTTATGTCGTCTCGGATATTGACGCTGATTAGGAATATATATGGTATATATGGTACATACTTCATGGGGTCGAAATGGCTCATGCTGCCTGTTACATACATTTTCTGTAGCCCCAAAGTTATAAAGCCCTTTTATTCTATAAATATCCGAGCTTAAATCAAACCAAAATTATTTGATTTTTCAAGTACTTTTTTTTTGGGTGACAATTGTAATACCTGCAAACCGTTTTATCTGCAACTTATTTAAAGTGTCATACTTTTCCACTTGATCAGTTTACAGGGTACAACAGGAGCAAGGTACAAGAACTTGACGGCGGTCATATAAGAACACCCAAGAGCTGCCCCCCACAACTAACAGACAAAAGCAAAGCAACTACCTCTGGCTAAAAGGGAATAAGAAGAGAAGCAACCGCCAACAACAGCAACAACAACAGCAACAGCAACGACAACAACAACGAGAGCAACAACAAATTGGAATATATAGCTGCTGGCCATAACGGTGTTCACAATAATGACGACGTGGCTCCTCTCTGAAAAGAAGCATAACGATGGCGACGCTTGGCTGGTATGGGGCAAGGACATAGCCGCAACATAATGAAAACGAAGGGAATTTTCAGTTGCTGCTGCTGCTGCTGCTGATGCGATGCGATGCGATGTGACGCACGAGACCGCAAAATGGCCGACGGCCATTGCAAGTTCTCAAGTGCTTCCGGCTGAGAGGTTGCCTACCAAGAGACCAGCGACAGAGACAGCGACAGCAAAGAGCGAGAGCAAGAGCGAGAACGAGAACGAGAAGGAGATAGAGTCATATATATTCACACTCAGACTCTGTGGCTCAATCCCACGCCCAGTTTTGGCCGCCAAGCAACCAATATTGTCATGTGGTTTTCTTTGCACTGCTCCAGCGGGTGCTGTTCCCGCTTCCGCTTCTCCTTGCTGCTGCTGCTGCGGCTCCTGCTTGCTGCCACTAACCATTGAGGAGGCTTCATCAGGCGCAGCGACTGAGGCATCGTCATGGGACGGAAATGAGTCAAGCGTGACATTTGCTCGACGCTGGCGGTTGTCACGCTACGCTGCGCCGCTCCTTGCCCTTTATATGTATCCTTTCGCCTGCATGCCATGTCTCTACGTGTATGTGTGACTGTGTGTGTGTGTGGTTGTGCCGCGGGCTAGTCAAAAGGAAACTCCTCGTATAACGCAAATTAAAAAATCCAACAGCCAGAGCCGAGTGCGAGGCAAAGAAAATGTCAAGTAATGGGAAACTAACGGGTAAATATGTATGTGTGTGTGAGTGCATTAATACCATCACATATGTGTGGGTATGTGCGGATAAAAGTATACTACACTTTTTCCTACAACCAGCAGCTAATTTTAATTAGCCAGGCCAATGACGCGCACCTTGGCTTTAATTTACAAGTGGAACTCTCTCTTAAAGTTATTGCAAATAATCGAATATAAAACTCAAGAAATGTTGCTAATAAAGTGGTGATAACTATAAGTGATCTAAGGGATTAATTCATCCATCCTTAATTCATTCTTCATATTATTAAATTCATTATCAAATCTAGTTTTCATTAAACATTAAAATAAACTTCGAAATACAATTACATTTTAATTTAAGATTTAAATAGAAATTAAATTTGTTATATACTATAATTGAATATTACAATTTTCAATTCAAAACGGATTGACTTTATTTGCATAATATTATATTATAAATACACATAAACCAAGAAAACACGCTTGCGATGAATTCGTGCAATACCTTTTGTCGATCGTGAAATTATATCGATTGTAATCGATGACGTACCATTTAGTATTTTTATTATTATGTACACACTGAAAAAGAGAAAGGAACGCATGTTAAATTGACAACACTGAATACTAAAGCCGAATACGCAGCCTTCATAAATGCTTATCTAACACACTTCGAAATGTGTTTTCTTCAGCCATCTTAATCAGTTAGGCAACGCAAGAACTCGCTGTCTACAGAGTATTATAATGAGGGCCGCAATTTCACTTGAAGCAAACTCATGCCTTTTGAGGCAACAACAAAATGGCCGCCAGGGGGCAACATTTCAACATCAAAACAAATGCATAACAAAAGGTGTAGCACATATCATGCATATTTCGTGAGCAAAATTGCCGCCAACGCTGCCCAAACCCAGTCAATGGAAATTGGTATGAAATGCCCCATACAATCTACCGCCGCCCTCCCATTTCTGCTGCTGCCTTCCTTTTCTCTTCTCTCCGCCCCCCGCCCCCGCGATGAACCGCAATCAACCTTTGGCAGCGGCTCGCGTTTTTGGCATGCTTGAGGCAAAATATCGATGTAAAGAATTAAAAACATAGGTACACGCATAGCGGCGGTTGGCAAGGGGCAAAGTGGGGGAGGCTGTGTGCTCCTAAACTGAGAGCAGATACAATAAAACATGCAAATATGCGCCCAAGGACATTGCAACAGCAACAACAACAACAAGAACAACAGCAACAGACACCGTCAAAACACAACGCGCCGAAGAACGCAGGCCGAACATCAAACACACACACGCACACACACATATGCCCACATACTCAGACACACACACATGCTGACGTTGTCCTCTGGTGGCGGCATGACCGCAGGTGTATGTGTATGTGAGCGCATGAAAGAGAGAGAGAGAAAGAGTGATAAGGAGAATGGAAGCGGAAGGGAGAGATACCAAAGGGTACAAAGTTTATTTAGCTTTAGTCGAAATTAAAGGCCTTTGTATATTAAGTAACCACGCGGCGCTCACCCACACACACACACACACACGCTCGCGCACACACACATACATAAATGCAGTGCGATAACAACAACACACACACACGCAACCACACACATACATACATACACATATGCATACTTACAGTGTTGGAAGTTGTACATATAATATGCCGTTGGGCACTCGGGAAACCTCTAAACATACCAAAAATGAAATTTATACAACAAAAAATAAAAATGTTGTATTTCAATGGTGGAACCAAAGGACGCCCCAGGACACTCGCTGCGTACCTCAAAAACGAGCTGTAAAGTTTTTCGGGCGATGCTCATGTGTGTGTCTGTGTGTTTATGTGTGGGTGTATCTCTCTGTATGTGTCTGTGTGTGTGTGTGTGTGTGTGCTATGTGTACTGTATGTCTGGGTGTATGTTGTGAAAATACTTCGGCCGTATTTTGATTTCATCAAAGCTTTTATTCATCCACGTATTACTGGACCGGACACATTTTGCGACAATAAAATATTACATGAAAACGGATGACATTAAAAATGGGCTAGGAAACGAAACGTAACAAAACGGAACCATATAAAAATATATAGAGTACTCCTGCCTCAGTATAAAATTGCAGTATAAAAGGAGTCATAACATCAACATTTGCCGTTAAGCTCATAAAATTGTCATATGCATAATATTTATTTTGTCTGATGAATGAGATATTTAAAGCCATAACAAAGACAAAATGCGTTGAGCAAGCAGGCGAGCAGATCGTACTGCTTGCTGCAAGCAGTGAATTCAAGCAGTTTAAACGCTGTACTAGCGATTAAAATGAAATTTTAGTCTCTGCTAAAATAATTATGAAACTTGTTAAAATTGTTCAACACAAGAAATATCTCAAACAGAATATTAAACATTTTTTGCATTTCTTTATAAAAACATTTTCGAATATGACGAGATTGAGAGCTGGAGTTGCCCCTGCAATATTATTAACTGCAATTGGACGATATATTTTTTCATATATATTTGCAATTCAGCAATATCCATGCAGATTGGAATGCAATGTCCAGGTCATGTGACTGTAAAATGTCACTGCAGGAGCATAAAAACTGATGACTTGCCCCGATGTCTGATCCTTTTGCCTGTGTCCCAACGGTGCCATTTTTTTGTCGAGCAATTTCGAGCATTGCGAGTATTGTGAGTATTTATAAAAATGCATGAAATCGCAATGCCAATTTGTGTACGGTACGTATATTTAAATGCCGTTACACTGATTGACAGCGTCCCATATCAGTGGGTGTAATGGTAGCCATCCAAGCGGCGACCATGTCGTATGAGTAATGTAACGATTACAAATAAAGCGATATGATGCCCTGAACCCACAGAGTATTGCATTACATGTCGCTCTTGTGCGACGAAAAAAATAATATTGACAGTATAGAGTGCTGTATTCAAAAATACATATTATTGGATTGAATGCAAATAATTTATGCATTTTATTTTTAAAATTTATTGTGATGGGATTTTGGAAAGGCCGAATTTGTGAATAATGTGTATTAGTGTAATAAGGAATCAGTTCTGATGTGGGCTTTAAAAAGTAACGACTACAAAATGATCTGTTAGTTAAATATTTCAATTAAATTAAATTGATTTATTTATTCTTAAGGTAAGAGTGTTTGAATAACTAAGAAAAATGCTTTAAAAGTCAATAATTTAATGGTATTGAACTGAGAAGACAATTTCGGATAGTGCATTGAATGATTTCTTATCATTTCAAATATTTACAACCTTAGAAAATGATTTCAAAATTGATAAAAATCTTTTTTTTGGGCTTAAAGCTCATTTAAAGCAACTCTTTACTATTCTGTTTACTCAAAAAATACGTATTCTTTATATATTCGCATTTTCGATATGTACTTAATATTTTACAGTCACCAATGCATGCAGCGCAAACAAAGCTTAGAATTTGTCGAAAATTCGCGCCGCAAATTTTTACACATGACGTGGCGACTCATACATTTTTGATTAGTTTTATATAAATTTTATTTTTGATTTTATTACAACAAAATACTGTTAAATAAATAATTTGTAACACGCCAAAACAACAAATAAAAATGTTTCACAGCTCACTGCATGCATTTCTAATGCTGCAACTGAAACTGCGACTGCGATTGCGATTTGCATATTTTTAGGCGCAGACACCTCTCCTTTGGCACGTCGCTTGGCGATGATACACTCCACGGTGTATTCAGTGTGTTGATTTTGATTCTATTAAAGTGTGTTTAGTATGGCAAATTGCCATATTATTTTGCAGTCGCACACATTTTCCGCCAGCTAATCTGCATTTAAATGGAATTTTTAATTATTTTCCTAGCCGCCATTCACCGCTATCCTTTGACAATCACTGCGGCTCGGGTGTTTGGCTCTAGCTGGCGGCGGCAAAAGAGTAACCAAAGCTCAACCACACTACAAAGTGCGAGGGGTTTTTACCCGTTGTCCAATAAAATGCAGTTCGATTATTTATATAAAGCTTCAAAACGGTGCCGCAGCAGCGGCAGCAGCTGGACGCTGGAAACGCCCCGAAACTCGGCACCATCGCATTTTAAATTGCCAATCAAAATGTGGAGCACAACAAGAAAGAATGCACTTGAGTTGGAAGTGTGATAGACTGATGGATGCTCTATAATGAAAAGAAGTGATTATTTCCTAATAAATGAAGATTTAAAGTTGTATTGATATTATAATTTATTTTCTCTTATATTTTTAATCAAAGCCAATCAAATTTTGTAGTCCATTCTTGTTACCCATTTTTGTGATTTATCTATCTGCAGGGTATGTAAAAATGTGGTGTTGCTGGGAGGCGGAGAAGGAGGTTAGCGGGAAAGCGCAGCACCTACCAATTTGCTATCAACGGCTAAGCAAATAAGAATATTAATGGTTTTTTCCAGCCATTGCGCAATATTTTCCCATGTTACCTACACCTGAGCGAGTTTTCGATTAGAATGAGTCAAACTCAACCGTAACCCACACAATCAATACAACCACATATCAGTGCGTGTGTATATGTGTGTGTGTGAGTCATGCATAAAATTAAAATGGCGACATTTTACGAAATTACATTTCATTTATGTCACGAGGCAAAAAAATAGGAGCGTAAAGTTGTAATTAACATGTTAATTAATAGTTAGCCGCAAGCGAAGAAATCAACAAACAACAAAAAATGTTGCATAATTTTAGGCTGACTTTATTTTCATAATATTTTTTTGTGGTATTTTAATATTAATTAGTTTTGTCTGCAGCGACAACAAAGTAAACATGACACATACTATTAATAATCATTTTTAACAACATGAATTTAAATCATTCGCAAATTAAACACGCGCGCTCCTTCCTTCGATTCGATTCGATTTCATTCGAATAATCGAACACGCACCAGACTCCATTGATAAAATGCTACCGACGGCTTAAGAATTTGCCTAAATGCCGCTGGGCATCTTTACGTTGGTCATCGGGGGGGCGGTAAGAACGGGGGAGGAGTAGATGGTCGAAGGTATTTGTCATACCACCGGAAGTGAGTACTCTTACTATACACAGTATTTGGCCAATGGGGAATTTAACGCTCGCCTTTCAATTTTCGCCCGCTCAACGTTTTCTTGTTTGGCTTCGGCTGAGAAGCTTCCAACATTCTTGCACGGCTCAGCAGACGATGCTGCAGGACGAGCAGGAGTAGCTACGAATAGCAGCAGCTACATCGACAACACACTAGGGCACCTCTTGGCCATGGCACCATGGGATGAATTTGCATTTCTTATGGGAAAAGTCACCTTTACACGGACTTCATATTTTAATGTTTATGTTGACAATAAGTATAAAAGAGAAATGTTAAGATTCTCCATATTACAGCCTATATAAAGGTTAAACTCGTATGCTGAAAAAAAAATATTTTTATTTTAATCTTAAAAATGAATAAGTTATTCAATAAATAGGTATACAATATACAATGTATGCTATACATGACAAAAACGACTGATTGAGACGAGTTTTCTTAGTTTTCTTCGGTTGAAAATCCGGTATATTTTGTACTCTTTGGAATAATTTGAATATAGTAGTATATCCATAAGCCAACTATGACATTTGGTATATTTTAGTATTTTTGGTATATTAAATTGATTGCTTTTAAGAATAACATCGCACTGTTTTGCTTATAGTGAAAATAGGAAAACTGAAAATAGGAACAAACTTTCTTATTTATTTTATTTTACAACATGAATTTAATAATAAATCACAACACTAAAATAAAGATCCGAAAAAATATTCCTTTATGCCTTGCTCCTAATTAATGCATGTATTTTCATTTACAATATTATTTAAATATATGTGCATATCAATGCTCAAGAAAATAGTAAATTTACATAAAACAGTACATTCTATTCTTTAAGATTAAGTATTTAGAAGAAAGTGAATGACTCCCCATTGTGCATTGGCGTTTCATACGAAAATTCGTTGGCTCATGTTGTTCTTGGCAACGACGTGAATGGACATGAATGTGGTTGAGAATGAAAATGGGGCAAGCTAACTCCAACTCCAACTGCAATTCGCTGCTCAGTCCCTCACTGTGGAGTCTCTGGCGGCTACCTGGGCTGCCAACTTTTGAGCCAGTCGAGCAGCAATAAGACCAAGAACAACATTCACATCTCGACGGAAAAAGGAGAACGCACTGGCCACCCGAAGGCTACGAAAACGGAAATTAAAAAGTGGAAAAAGAAAACAGCAGAGGAACCTCTAAACCATAGACGTTTCCGCCGTAACCAAGTCGACTTCACTAGCAACCCAGCTGACTGACTGACTGACTGCTTGACTAGCTGGATGGACGGATAGCTAGCTGGCTGGCTGGTTGGATGGCTGGTTGGTTGGTTGGCTTTGCGTGCAACAAGATACCTGCACATTACAATGATTCCTGCGGCTAAAACTCAAACAAAACTTGCAGTTGTTGCACATAAACACACACACTCTTATGAACGCATATGAAAACATGATATCATATCAGGCAAGAGGGTTGAGTTTAGCCTCTACTTAAGTCTGAACCACAACGACTTTAGCATAATGATGCGCACTATGAATCAGAAAAGTCACAATCCCGTTGAGCATGGCAACGCTGAGACACACACACAGTCAAAGTCAAATGCTGCCACACTTGTTGCAACATTTGCGTTGACTTGTGTGGCAATTGCAATACAACTAATTGATAACTTGGTCTAACTAGAATACTCACAACAAGTTTACTTACAAACTCGCTTGCATAACATAAAATAACATATGCATATATCTATGTCTCATGCTCCTTTTGATGCTCCGCGAGCTGAGAGCAGAGAGCTGAGAGCAGAGGAGAGCAAAGGCTGGCAAACCTCTCAAGGCAGCAGGCAGCAGAGGAAAAGCAATTACTTTTTCGTTTAAAATGTTCGTACTTCGTAAACATTTAATTTCCAATTTTAATTTGCTTGAATGCATTGGCACATACACAGAGAGAGAGACGCAATTCGACATCGACACAATGTTCAATATCATTTCGCATTTGGGTAGTTGATAGAGAGCCGAACAACTCGGTCCTTCCTTCCCTTCTTGTCCTTCTTCCCTTTCCTTCCTCCCACACAGGCTCACACACTATGTTACATACCTGCGAATGCCTTGTTTCACGTTTCTCATTTACATTAAATAAATATTGTACAATTGTATTGAGTGCCAGAGAGTGCCAGTCAGTTACCAGTGCTAAAGGTAAATGCTATCCAAATGAGCTCCACAGCTCGACAGCTGCACCAAAAAGTCCTCTTTGCTTTAGCGGCCCGTTCCGGCCCCGGCCATCATCTTACAAAAGGAATCGACTTCGCCTTGCACCCATCCTCAACCGCCGCCCTAGGTAAATATTCCATCCAACCAAAAAACAAGGCAAAAAAAAAAAAATTGAAATTGCTTGAAAAATTGCTGTACAATGAATAAAATTGAAACATTTGGCAGCATCATGAGCTGAGTGAGCTTTATGGAAAATGCATGTTGCATGTTGCAAGTTGTATGCAAATGTACAAACAATATGCGTATTGCAATTTTGTTGCTATCAAAATATTAGCAGCAATTCGAATTCTCAATTATACCCTGTGATCAATGCATTGCCACAAAAGGTGCTAATCATGCGTATCAAAATCCAATCAAAGATATGACCCAAAGGAAAAGCATCAAGAGTTGAAACTACTTTACAAACTAACTTACCTTTAAATAGAAATTTACTAAACAAAAATCTATTTTAGATCTTTTACCTTTAAACCTAAATTTACTTAACAAAGAAGATTTCAAAGAGAATTTATCTTAGAAACTAATGACAAATAAAAATTGGAGTAAATAAATTTGTATTCATAAGAAAGTATTTAAAATTCGAGCATGCTCTTGCTTGTTTTTCTCAACTATTTTTCGTTGCACTAATAGATTTTCTTCTATATATTTTGCTGCATAAAAATTTGCATATCGTTTTGTATAAAATTAATTTTTCGCAATGTTTTTGCAGTTGAACACATACATTTGCACGCACTCACGCAAATAGATGTATGCCTACACTTACACACACACAAACACAGACACAGGTGCTCACACATACATGGGAAATGTATCTATGCTACGTTTTTAATGGCTCAGTGAAATCCTGTGACTTGTGACGTGTTATCGTTATCCTGCCAGGCTCCACTGACTCTCTGCAGCTGTCTGTGTGTTTATAATTTACTTTACTTTCTGACAAAAGGATTTTAAAACAATTATTTTAATGTTTTCCGCACACACACACACACACAGACACACAGTCATCCACACTCACCAACACACACATGTGTAAAATTGAGTTTTGCATGTTTTAAATGACTTTTGCTTTTTTGACTTTTAAATGTAATTTTTCACTTCATTTCACATTTGGCAATATTATCAGACAAAAATGACAGAATGGTATTTAATAAAATGAATTTCAAATGTAAATAAATAAATAAACAAATGAATAGTTGAATGAGTGCGTGTGTGTTTGAATGTGTAAAGGTTTTTGTTAGTTAGACACGCAAAACTGTAAATATGCAATTTTTACAACACAATAATTTGCTGTCCAAATGCATTTTCTTTTTGCCATATTTGAAGCGTTAAATGAAACGCAATATTTGTTATTCTGTTGTTTTTGTAGTTTGCTTATTCAAATTTGATTTAATGCATCTAAATAATATTTGAATAAAAAACCCAATTAATGGCTTTGATTAGACATTTATTGGACTCTAAATTGGCATGCAAATTGCTGTAATATTGTTATTTTCATCTTTTGACAAGCACAACTCTTTATTTATATTCTAGTTTAAATTCAATTATTTTAGAATATCACATTTAACTTATTATACTAAATAAAATCCACTATCACGACGATCTATCTACTGTCAAAGTCTTAACAAATGTTGTTTTTGAATGGATGATATCTCTGAATTATGTATCTCAGACTTGAAAGCTCGTTGCATGATAAATGACGTAGTTAATTATGGCATAAAAGTTTCAGTCTGGCCGTCTGCCTATCCTATGCTAATCGGAAAGCAAATCTCAAAATAAAAAGTGGAATTTTCTTTAGAGAAAATGGAAAACAGATACCGAAAACTTACAGGCGAGACAACTAGCAAAGTTATAAGAGCAAGAGGACAACATCAACATCAGTCCCAGCATCAGCAGCGGCATCAGCATCTAGATGAGCAGCAGTTGGAAACGTAAGCAAAGTCATTAACATATCGCACCAATGAAAATGCAAATGCAACACAAATGATCCAAGCGAATGTCTAGCATTTGGTGTCCAGTTGTCCTCCTGTTGATGCTGCTCCTTGGCTGACCGCAAGTCCTGGCGAGCTGACTCATTAAAATGCGCTGCCATCTTGCGAAAGTGAAAAATTACCCAGCCCAGAGAGCAAAAGTACGATGGAAAAGGCAACAAAACAACAGAACATAAAATAAGTAAAAAAAAAACTACGCTCAAATTTTGCACGGCTATAAAATACCCATAATCATTTTTAATAAAAACAAAACCGTGCGGCATTATTCTTAAAATATACAATATTTTTATAAAATTCTACAAAAATATACCAGAGACTATGTTTCTATATTGATATAATATTACTTTCAAAATATACCATATAGTTTAAAATATACCATGTAAGTCCCAATTACAGTAGCTGTTTTTGACCAGACAATACTTTTTCTTAAATCACTTCGACAATTTTTATCCGATCGCTACATAATATTCAAATATTCAGCAAAAAAAAAAATTAATATACTAAAAAATACTAACATATACCGAAGCTACATTTGGTATGTAAATATACTATCACATTCCAACAAAATAAGTTAAAATATTTTCAAATATTTTTATCTGAACGCAATAAATAGTTTTTTTTCGCATGTGTCCAAAATCAGCATTATGTTACACTTGCGATTGAAAGAGGCAGAAAAAATCGAAGCCGAAAAATTTATAACAAGAGCTGTCAAAAAATATTTGTAGCTCTATATCTTATAGACTCTAAGAACTCGGAATTCATACGGACAGACATGGCTGTATCGCTTCCTCTGTTATCACTGATAAAGAATGTCCGGTCATTACAAAGTTAAAATACCTTACTTCCATATAGCGAGGTCTAAAAACGAAAGAAAAAAATAGGTAGGAAAGGTGCTACGGCAATGAATAAGTGTGTGAAAGGAAAATGCAAAAAAAAAGTCTGCGGGGCAATGGCGGACAAACAGACGGACAAACGAACGGACGGCAGGCAGCTGGCTGGCTGGCTGGAGAAGCTGAAACAGAACCAAACCAGGAGCTGGCAGCGGCCTTGGCTATATAAAAGGTGTTCGACTGCGGTTGTGCTATTAAGTGGCTCGCCTCCTTCTAATATCTACATTTGTTGCGAGTTGTTTTTTCTTGCTGTTGTTGTAGCTTTACGCATTGTTAGCACCTCATAAAACTAAGCTCATGAATATTATGAGCTTATCACTGAGCTGACTCTCAGCTGCTGCTGCTTCTGCTGCCGTTTTTTGAATTCCGCAGATTCGCAATTGCATTTGCTGGCATTTGGTCAAGCGAAGCGATTCATGGCAGCCACTTAACAAACTATAGGTAGTTATAGTGTGTGGCATGCAACTGCGCACTTTGCTTGCTGCGGGTTATTGCCACAACTTAAGCAGCTTCGGTTGGCTTTTTACATCCTTGCCTCGCCTTGCCTCGACTGCCATGTGCAGATCGTAGTAAATTCGCGATTAAGCGTAATTACAGCCCGAAAAAAGTCAACATTGAGGCAAGGATAATATAATAGCTTGACTCCTCGGCTGTCTCCCTCTCTCTCTCTCTCTTTCTCTCTGTCTCGTCTGTGTCGGGGGCCCAACTTAATTGTCAGTAAGTGTTGCTTAATACTCATTATCTACTGGCACGCCTACATGCACCAGCAACGCCCCCGCTTTCCTCTCTCCCTCTCTCTCTCACACTTTCTGGCACGTCAGACGCACAGTCAAAACTTAATTGTTAGCTTGCCAAACTTTTTGGCAACAGCCAACAAAACTCAACTCTCAACTCAACTCGGCTCAGCTCAACTCAACTCAACGCTCTCAACACGTCGCAGGGCATCGCTTCACATCGCATCGCGTTATTAACCCCTTACTTTTGTTGCTAATTAAAAAACTTTTACCCAGTAGAAGAAAAAGAAAAGTGGCAAAAAACTGCCAAAGACATGGAAATTCTCATTCCCATTTTATTCGCTACACCATCCGCCCGCCCGTCCGTCCGTCCGTCTGGCTGTCCGTCGCGACGTCTTACCATCCGTTCCAGTGAAATGCTGTCGTTGTTTACACAAAAGCAATCATACGCCATGTTGTACGCCAAGTTCGTCGCTTCACTGTCAACAATACGCGCAGCTTGAACAGCTTCAAAAGCAAAAGATCTCCACAAAACTGCCACAGCCATTGCCTTGGCTTGGCATTGTGCTGAAGTTTCATTAATTAGATAAAAGTTCATCCCCTTCACATTGTTAATGATGCAAGAAACGAGCTGCAAATTATTTGCACACAACACAAGTCACAAAAAGTTGCAAAACCACACACAAACTTTGACATGACTTCAAACAAATAAAAAACGTTCCAAATAAATAAAACGATATACACAAGTATATTGTGCTTAGAATGCGCTTAAGAAAAAGCGAAAATCAAAGCAAATCAGTTATTTACGCAAATTACACTATAAAAGTGTACATCCAAATATTATTTTTATTGATACTGATGGTATCACAATTGCGTAGACGAAACACAGCAAACTTTTCCATTACGGCAGTTTCTCGCAACTCTTTGAAATTTAACCTCGCAATCACGCATGCACATTCCCTTCAGTTCCTTGCACATTGGTCTCTGGTATCCTAAGCAGACGAAAGTAGACAAGATTAAAATACAAAAATCATCGGTCATCATTAACATGGGAATATGTTTTAGAAAAGTATCAGCATGCCATTTAAAATTAAGTTTTGAATTTTAATGAGTACTTGGAGTTTAAGAGAAGAACAATCCCAAAGTAGTTGAATTGCAATTAGTATCTACTTATGCAAAGACTTACTCGCAAATTTAGAATCGACAGCGTCATTAACATCCTTAGCATTTCCATAGGCAATTACCAACATCAGTAACGACAACACAATCCACAGGTTAATCAACTTTAGTTTTGATGACATAATTCTCGTATTAACTAAGTTTCTTTCTGTCTGTACTTTATTTATCGTCACTTCTCGCTGAACTGTGAACTCTTGAGTGTTATAAAAGTATAACCAGGCTTACTTATATAGAGTATACCGAGAATATCTTAACTGCATTATATACGCTATTTAAAAGTACTTTCTTGCCACATTAGTAATGGAAACAACGTCAGCAACAACGCATCATTTGGTATAAATTTTAGTAGACAATGTAATTAGTAAAAATGGTAACAACCGTGACTCAGTGTATTAAACCTGTTCACCTATTCGGCTGCAATTCAAATTTAAGTATTATGCAATTTAAACTTGTATCTATATTAAATCAATTAGTCGAGCTGTCGCGAGCCATTCTTTATTATAGTCTAAGAGAGGGGAGGTTCTGGGTTGAAGTTTTAAAGCTAATTTGGTATATACAATAATAACTATAGTTATTGTGATTCCTGAAAATTTGGTCGCGATCAGATAAAAATGAAGTTACTACAATATATTTAAATAACACTTTTGTATTGGTAAAAACACCTACTTACTAAGGGACATCGTTGCTTTGGTTGACAATCCGGTATATTTTGCACTCTATTATATCTTGAATGTACCAATTAATATATATCAATATATCAAATATATCATTTGGCATAATTTTTGTATTTTTGTGGTGTATTATTTCGGTTTATTTTGAAAATAATATCGCAATATTTTGCTTTTATATAAAATGGGTAGTGGGCTTCTCACAATCGAGCACACTCGATTGTAGCTTGTTTTTTATATTTTAATCAGATTTTTGGTGTTAAAACTACTATATACGCTTTTTTCTTTTATAAAGAACAACTTAGTTCAATGGTTCTTGTTTTTTACGCATTTTTTATACCTTAGTACTCAGACCAAAATCTTGATTTTTGAACTTTTTTTCAGTCTAACAACCCAAATTATTTTTGTATTAAAATTTAATGTGAAATGAATAAGCACTCTAATTTCCTAAGGGAGAAACAGATATATAAAGGGAAACAAAATATTGAGATTTTTAAAGTAATAATCAAATAATCAGTCATGGGGGAATACATTTAAAAGAAACGCAGGATTAATATTTGATTGAGTTTAAAATTTTACTGCAATTTTACTGCAATTGCAATTGATTTTCGGTTGTAGCAATGAACTTATGTAATATATATTTTTTTAATGGCTCAATTTTGTCAAATTTTTCTAAGCAGTTTAATAGTCAACACAGCATACTTCGTTTCGGAGGCAGTTAATGGCAAATCTTTGGAACCTTGGATGACACCAAAACCTGCATGATCCTGCATGTTCTTCGCACAGGTTTCTCCGAGATCCTGGCAGATAAAATATGAGCAAAACAAGCAAAATAAAATTATTCAATTAATCATTTTAAAGATGGGAATAAGTTTTGGAAAAGTATGCGGATTAACAATTAGATTAATTGTTAATTAATTAATTTTAATTGCCATTAAAATTTGCTTAAGGTAGGACTTACTTAAAAAATTAGACGTATCAAAATCGTTTTCTTCAGCAATTCCACATGCAAATAGCCACATCCATAAGAACGACACCAGCCACAGATTGATAAAGTTTAGTTTACGTGACATACTCTTCGTATTATTTAAGTGTCTCTCTGTCTGTAAATTAGTTATCACACTGAGTGTTTAAAAAGTACAACCTCCTTTAAAAAGCTTTTAGAAAAGCTAACTGCATTATCCGCGCTATTTAATAAAACTTGATGCAAATTATCAGTAAGTAGAACAAATCATTTAGAAGGAATATTCACTAGAATCGAATAAGTAAAACAAGTAAAAAAACGGCAGTCAAGTGTGCTCGACTGTGATATACCCGCTACCCAATTTGAATAAAAGCTAAACAGTGCAGAATTATTCCAAAAAAAAAATATACCACAAAAATACTGAAACATGCTAAAACGTGTGTTTTTAGTATATATATATAGTATCATTAAAATATATACCATAGATTGCTAAGCAAAAGTAAATAGCATATAATAGTTTTATCGAATCGCAACCAAATCTTAGTCAGTAATTTTAAATACCACAGTTATTATTGTGTGTACCAAAAATGTAAACCAAATTTCATCCGCGTGTAAATGTAACAAGTTCGGACGAAATCTCATAGTCTCTGAAATCTAGGTGTTCTTACGAACAGACGGACAGACGAACATAGCTAAATCACTGTGGCTGTTGACGCTGATCAATAAAATATATACTTTATGGGGTCGGAGATGCCTCCATATGCATGTCACATACATGTCCTGGAGGCACAAAGTTATAATACACTTCTACCCTATGGGTAGCAGGTATAAAACACAATCATGGGCATGCTGTATTATTAAGATGCAATTAAATTTCTATTTTTGAGCAAGCGCCTTTATCACAATCTTTAATATTTACAGAACATCGGAGCCCAAGAGAATTACACATGTGGGCTAACTAATTCGACATTAGGCTTATAACACAGCAGACTTGTTCCTTAGGACAATCGGTGGCAGGTCTCTGCAGCTTATAACTGCAATAATTCCTGCACTAACCAACGTGATTAAAGTATGGTGCATAACCAACCGGTTTCCGAGCTCTTTAGAATAAACGTAGAAACGTAGAAACGTGTTGTAAGCACTTTAAAAAAGCACCAAAATAGTTACAATACAATTTGGAGAGGTAGCAGGATTAATGTAGAATTCGGTTTGAAATTGAGTCGGATATTCACACTTTAGAAGCAAAAAAATTTAAAGCAGATTTATAACACTTTAAGTCTAGTCACAACAATGCATTGGCTGAAAGATCGCCACAGGCAAATAGCAGAAACATTAAAGTCGAAACCAGAAAGCGGTTAATAAAGTTTATTTTATAAAGCATACTAGTTAAAATCATTCATTTTTTGCGTTTTATATTTCAGATATTATCACACTTTACTAAACACTGACTATCTTAAAAAGATATCAAAACTATTTTAATTTGATTATAAACCCTTTTTAACAACAATTTTTTCACCATGGGAACTTACAACAGAAATAAGGAATGTTTTAGAAAGAATAATCAGTAGGCAATCAAAAAGAGATCTATGAGCATTGCAATTACACAGCTGCAAAGTGAAGCCCCAATTAAAAATACAACTTCTGTAAAAAGAATACAATGTCCTGCGGCACTTTCGACCCAAAAGGTTAGTTGTTGCTTCACTCATCAAATATCAACATTAAAAAAAATTTGGCTGTAATTGAAATCTAAGTTGAAGCATGCAACATTTGGAGCGTTTGCCACAGAGGCTTCAGTCAACGGGGATCGTCAAAGAAGTCTATAGAAAAATGCTCGGCAATTGACTTTTTATTCCACTCATATCTTTAAGTCCCCCTAAAAGTAGGCCACTGTTTCACATCTACACCAATTCAAGACATTCTCAGTCTTGTGGCAGCAACAAATATGCGAGAAAACAAAATAATTAACCCCTTTTTTTTGCATAAACGCTCGCTGCTAATAAAGCAGGAAAGGTAAATGGAAGCTGCTGCGTGTGGAGCTAAAAGAAAAACCGGAAACGCCGCCAAGAAGAGGATGAACCACACCAATCAAATTAAAAAGGGACCGGTAGCACATCAAGAAGACATGCTTACCATAGATAAAAACAACACAAATACTAACAAAAAATGCAAAAAAAAAGAAATTATTAAAAAAAAAATGCAAAAAAAAAAGGAAAAACGGAAAGGAAAATGGTAGCTGTTCATAAAACATGAGTTGTCTGTGTGTAGGTGGAAAAGCGGAAGATGAATTTTTAATTTGTGATGTTACTTCCCGTTTTAATTGTTGTTGACAGACGACTGACTGACAGCGTAATTTACAATCCTTTTTCCGTACTTCAGTGTTGCTGTTGTTGTTGCTGTTGCTGTTAATGTTGTGGCCGGGATGAGGGTGAAATTTTAATTAAAGAAATTGCGGTTAATCCCGTTAACAGCGCAGCGAAATAAAAAATTATATGCCAAGCGAAGATGGAGAAATCGCCTCGGGAAACTGTAATATCTGTGCCTCACTCCTCACTCCCCCCTTTAACTGTGTAGATGAAGAAGAAGAAAGAGTATGTTTGGCAACACAACACAATTTTTTTTGCCAAGTGTTGAACTTCTCTCACCACACTTCCTTTCTTCCACATCTTCCTGTGTTCTTGGCTCTCTAGTCACAGGAATTTATATATGTCATTTTGATGCTGATGACACGATACATACAACAGACATAGCCGCACTTTCACCTTGGCACATCAAAAGCCCACAGATTTTAACACCTTCAAACGCAAAAGAGGAGGAACACAAAATTTGCTTTCATTTGCATGTTGTTAATGGGATTTATTGCCATGGCAGAGAGAACTGGTTAAATTGCTGGACTGGGCTTGAGGCGTGGCACATTCTTGTGCATATTTGTCAAAGAAATTTAAGTAATTGCATTTTATGCCATTTGAACTTCAATTTGCATAAATATTAAAGCCTGTTGTTGTTGTTGTGTGTGCGTGTGTCGGAAATTCATTTCCAACTCGTTGACATTGTGAGAAAAATGAAATCTAAATTAGCATTGGGGCTGAGGTGGTGAAGCGCACTCTGCTGATGTCAACTGATATGCGAGATGTGGGACAACATCAAAACAAAGCGATAAGCTATGCCAAAGGACGTTGTAGGTGAGAAAAGTGCATGCAAAGATGCAACGACAAAAGCAAAGTGAGCAACAGTAGAGAAGAGAGAAAACTCCTATTTTTAATCAAAGAAACGCATAGAAGGCCAAAGGGCTCTTATTAAAGTTCCGATATCTTTTAAAATTGTTAGCAATTTAGCTTTGGTTATTATAACACTGTCGTTGCCTGCAAAAATCTTAAAATAAATTTGCTATGAATTGAATATTTTATTAGCAATTACCAGCAAAATCAAGTTATTATCAATAGCGGAAAATAGACTGCTTCTCTAAGCAGTTGAGCAAAATGTGCACTGCTTTGCGATGAACTGCTTGCTGTGCTAGCTGGTGCATTAAGTAATTGATTAAATATCAAAGAATATTAATTTATCTGTGCACCTCAACTTAAATTATAGCATCACTTTTGAAAATATATTATTATTAACCTCCAAATTAATAAAAAAGAAATACACAAGAATGCTTAGAATACGCATAAGAAAAAATCAAAATCAAGGCAAAACAGATATTTAGGAAAATTGTATTATTGGTGTGTAATTATGTTATATTCTTTTTTATTACTGATAGTATCATAATTTCATAAGAGAGCAATCTAAACCAAAACACAGCATATTTTCCCATTACGGCAGTCAGTGGAATATCTCTGCAATTTTACATTGCAAAAATCCATACATTCTCCTTGCTGTTCTGCGCACGTTAGTTTCCAGGATTCTAAGCAGACAAAAGTAAACATGATAGAAGCATATTAAAATACAATAATTCATTAGTGATTATTAATATGAGAATATAGAATGTAATTTAAGATTAAGATTGAAATTTTACTGAACAATCAGTTGAAGGGGAAAAACATAACAAAGGAGTGGAATTGCAATCTATCTGTCTATCCTTCGATCTATCTATCTATCTACTTATGATAAGACTTACTCGCACTTCCGCAGACAATTAGAAATATCAGTAACGACAACACAATCCACAGGTTTATTAACTTTAGTTTGGATGACATACTTCTCGTATTAATTAAGTTTCTCTCTGTCTGTATTTTAGTTATCGCCACTTCTCGCTGGACTGTGGACTCTGAGTGTTAAAAAAGTATAACCAAGCATATATAGTGTATACCGAAACCATCTTAACTGCATTATATACGCTATTTAAAAGTACTTTCTTGCCACATTAGTAACGAAAACAACGTCAGCAACAACGCATCATTTGGCATAAATTTCATTAGACAATGTAATTAGTAAAAATGGCAACAGCCGTAACTCACTGTATTGAACCTGTTCACGTATAAGCAAACTTTTACATGTGCACGACATCGGAGTGCAGAATATAGAGATGCAATTATTAACTAAAATGTTTATTTTATTAATTTCACTTCAATTTAAATTAGAATATCACTTTTGAAAATATACAAACTACGTTCCAAAAAAATAAAAAGATATACACAAGTATGCTTAGAATGCGCATAAAGAAAAATCAAAATCAAAGCAAAATAGCTGTTCACTCAAATTACACTATTAAAGTGTAATTATGTTATATTATTTTTTATTGCTGATAGTATGAAAATTTCATAGAAGAGCAATTTAAACCAAAACACAGCATACTTGGTCCTTGCGGCAGTCGGTGGCATTTTTTTGCAATTGAACATTGCAAAAAGGCATGCATTCTCCTTGCTGTTCGTGGCACGTTAGTTTCTGGGATCCTAAGCAGACGAAGCATATTAAAATACAATAATTCATTAGTGATTATTAACATGGAGATATAGAATGTAATTTAAGATTAAGATTGAAATTTGACTGAACAATCCGTTGAAGAAGTGAAACATAACATAATTTCGATCTATCTATCTATCTACTTATGATAAGACTTACTCGCACTTCCGCAGGCAATTAGCAATATCAGTAACGACAACACAATCCACAGGCTTATCAATTTTAGTTTGGATGACATAATTCTCGTATTAATTAAGTTTCTTTCTGCCTGTATTTTAGTTATCGTCACTTCTCGCTGAACTGTGGACTCGGAGTGTTAAAAAAGTATAACCAAGCATAACATACATATATGTTATATAGTGTATACCGAGACTATCTTAACTGCATTATATACGCTATTTAAAAGTACTTTCTTGCCACATTAGTAATGGAAACAACGTCAGCAAACTTTACAAATAATTTGGCAGAAATTTTCATTATATAAGGTAATGAGTAAAAATGGCAACAACAGAGACTTTACTGTATTAAATCTGTTCAGCTATTCGGCTGCAATTCAAAATTATGTTACAATCAAATATTTATATTTACGTAACATCGAAATGCAGAATGTAGAGATGCGATTATTAACAAAAATTGTTATTTTATTTATTGCACTTCAATTTCAATTAGAACATCACTTTTGAAAATATACAAATTACGTTCCAAACAAATAAAATGATATACACAAGAAAGCAAAATCAAAGCAAAGCAGTTATTCAGGCAAATTACACTATTGTAATTATGTTATATTATTTTTTATTGCTGATGGTATTACAATTTCATAGATAAGCAATCTAAATCGAAACACAGCACCATTTCCGATCACCACAGTCAGTGGAATATCTCTTTAATTTAGAACTGCAAGAAGTCATGCATTGTCCATTCTGTTCTGCGCACGGATAATAATGGCTTCTACGAGTAAATGCTAAGCAGACGAAAGTTGACAAGATATTAGCATGGGAATATATTTTAGAACTGAATGTAATTTAATGGTAATATTAGGACTTCCTAAAATAATTAGACGCACCTATAGCCATTCCACCAACAATTAGCCACATCCATAAGAACGACACCAGGCACAGATTAATAAAGTTTAGTTTTCGTGACATACTCTTCGTATTATTTAAGTGTCTCTCTGTCTGTAAATTAGTTATCGTCACTGATCGGTGAACTGTGGTATAACCGAGCTTATATAGCATATACCGAGACTATCTTAACTGCATTATATACGCATTTTAACAGTACTTTCTTGCCACATTAGTAATGGAAACAACGACAACAATATCGTTTGACAGAAATGTTGATTATTAAACTGTATTAAACCTTTTTCACCTATTCGGCTGCAATTCAAATTTATGTTATTAGCAAACTTTTACCTTTCACAACATCGAAGTGTAGAATGTAGATATGAAATTAGTCATTAAAATGTTTACTTTATTAATTTCATTTCAAATTCAATTAGAACATCACTTTTGAAAATATACAAGTTGCAAAAATACAATCAAATTTGAAAAATACTATAAAGGAATTTGTCGCCTTTTGAGCGGCCTGACTTAAAGCCGGATACTGATTGCCAGCCGAAGCAATCAACCATGTATAGTAAAAGCACGCCTCCTTTAAGCGTGGGCACGTTGCGAGTTGGACATGTGGTGGGACAACATGCTCGGCACATATAAGAAATTAACTTAAAAAGTCATTTTGCAGACAGCCAGCCAGCGAGCTAAAGAGGCAATGAGAGGAAGGAGGGAGGGCGACAGCGCTCCGGCGAGAATGAGAAAAAAGGATTAATTGCATAAAGAGTGCTGTCTGAGAGAGAAAGAGAGAATGACATCATCATCTGGGTGGCAGCGACGATGCCAACACAGCATATGAAGCACTGAGCACTGAGCACTGAATATCCTGGCTTTTCTATAAGCCATCGACTTGCACATCTGCATCCACACATCCACATCCGCATCCTTTGCCAGGACAACACACACACTCACACATACACAAACACATATGCATGCTCGGCTGAAGGATGCGCGACTCGCATGTGTGGAGCATTTTTTAATAGTGTTTCGTGTGCCTCTTGGCGTTAATTTATGCCACAAAATCATTTTCTTTCATACTCGCAGCCACATGCAAAATAAAAATTAAAACTGAAATATGAAAAAACGAAAAGCAAAAGCAAAATGAAAATGAAAATAAAAGCAACTATACTGTACATGAGTCGCTTCGTACATGCAAATTGCGTTGCAGCGCCCGCAGCGATGAGACGCAGTTTATGTCAAGTGAAAAATGAGTGCGAACTATGACATGCAATATGAGCGCATCCCAAATGCAACGACGCCATCGCCGTCTTGCTCAACCCCTTCCCCATCCCCACTTTCACCCTTAAACCCCCATCTTCAGTCCCTTCCCACACTGCATTCACACATCCCATTTATTAGTGTGCTTTGAAAATGACTGCATCAAGTGCAAATAAAATAAGTCAAATTTAGAAAACAAGCCAGATTGAACCCGTCAATAGAATACCCTAAAAGTCTTAATCGACTGGATTGCCTAACAAAAGCTTTGCAAAAGGGCTTGTCCTACTGAAGATTTCCCTTACTGGGCTGATAAATAATCATCCTAGATGAGAGATCGGGTTTGTTTTTGATAAATTATAATTTATGTGGATACTCCATTTATGTGCAGAAGTTCGGTCACGCTGTTATTTTTCTAAAACCTTTATCAAGTTCCCCAATTAATGAATGAAAAGTCTATGAAATTGGCAAATTGCTTAATCGTCGAAGTTTAATGTGTCTAAAATTTGTTGAAAATCTATTTCAACACAAAAAGGGCTTACTAGAAGCAAAATAATAACAGAGATTGTGAGATCCTTGAATAGAGAGTTTCTTATTAGCTCTTTTGACTTCGATCTGTGCCCACCAAATTTCCCCCACTTGCTCCTATCATTCCCCATAATAGGTTTCTGATTAATGGATGCTGCTTCAAAAATTAATTTTATTTTTTCCGCTTTTCCACAAGCCCGTGCTTAGTATCGCTGGACAACTTAATGGTGCTACCGCTATAATTTCTTATTAATATTTCAATTCATTATATAAAACAAAAATAAAAATATGTCAGCGAATATATAATTAAGTGAAATATTTGCTATGCGAATTTAAGGTTTGACCATTGCACTATAGGCAAAAAGTCACAAAATCTAGCATTTTTACATTTTTGTTGTTGTTCCGTATTATCAAGTTGACCTTATTTTCCAAATTAGAATACTTTTAGAATACTGAAACATATTTTTAAAATTTTTTGGACTTCGTTGGTATTTTGTTATTTGTCAAAGCCAATGCATTGACTGTATTGGCAGATCCAAGTTGTGGTAGAATGAAGCCTTAGTTTAGGAACTGAGGCTTTTATATGGATGTGTATAGCATACGTTGCTAAATCTAGTCACTCTTCTTTTCACGTTCTATCTCTCTCAATTTAGGAGTGGGGTGAGACAGACACGTGTGTTCAATAATAGAGAAGTGATAACTATGAGCAACAAAGGCTTCGAAGATTCGATGCATCATCCGCCAGAACTAAATACTGGACTAGCAGAGTCGACTTTCTTGGGGATAACGACAAATATTCGACAAATACTTCGCCAACATTTAATTGATTAGTCACCAATATAATAAGATGAAATTTGATACTTGTAAACTTGAGTTATTTCTACTTTGAATTGTTTTAAAAGCAAAAACATAAATAATTTTAATGGAATTAACTAAGAGGAAGCAACTAATCCGCTTAATGACATTTTATTCCATTTCCCTAAATTGTTTTTGTAGTATTCAAATATACTTGAACTCATTAACTTTCAGAAACACGCTTAATTTACAAGTTGAAATGTTGCAGTTCCATTCAGCTGCTCATAACTAAGCCCCCATCGAAGCATTAACAGGGTATTGAAAAGAAGCCCGAACATTGCAAATGCCAGAGAGTGATTAGCTCATAGTTGTTCTGGGGCAAAATTCAAATCGAAACCGAAAACGTAAACAAAAACACATAAATAATTTATTATGTGACGTTTGCACAGCAGCCTGATAAGAGACACCCATATGCTGAAAATGAAACTACAAAATGGAAAACATTCGTATACAAAATACAAATTACTTAGACAATTGTTGATAAGTCCAATTACGTGTATTCTGTGGAGTATTATTCGCACATTCCCATTGCTAATAGTTTTTTTTTCTTTTTTGCATTAGTTTTACATTTTCTAACAGTTCAAATCGTAATTGAAAAGTTCATATTTCTCTCTCTCTCTGTATTTCTCTCTCTGTAGTCTCAATTCTCGTCGCACATTGCAAAAGTTATGCAATCTAAGACGCAGTTAAATGATTTGTTTCAATTGAAAATAAGCTTTAGTATATATTTCATGACAATCTGTACTCTATATGTTATAATCAAATGTACGACATGAAAACAACAACTGTTTCAATGTCCAGACAAGGCCGCCGTTTCATGTGTCAAAGTCATTTTGTCGTTTTCACTGACGGCATTGTCGGAGGTTGAGTAAATTAAGGAATTGCAATGCACCAACAACCATGTGTGTGGGCTTTGAATAGATAGTGCAAGTAATTCCCACTGCATCGCAAGTGTCTTTTCAAATCTCAAGGTAATAATCCAAGTACTCGATGACGATAAACACTTTCGAAAAGAAGATAAACAATCATTGAGAATCTTTAAGTTGTCAACAGTTTTCTTTCTTATTTACTTGCACCACATTTTTTCCCCATATTCAACATTACTATACTACATTTCTTAAATATTTATTATTGTAATTCTCCGTCGCTTTATGGCTAAATACATTTGATGTCCGAGACTCCAGGATCGTTTATAGACTTTTGTGCAGACTTCTGTCTTCGCCAGCATAGAGTAATACTTGATCTCGATGCTCTTCAGCGCCTTGGCGCAAAGTCTCCAACGTCTGTTTGTGCCCCGAATTTGACAATTCAATGTCTAACCAAATAATAAGTAGTTAAAGCCTTATCATCTGCTCGTTGGTTGTATATATGAAATTTTGCAAATTCCATATTGCATACAGTCGAAAAGCGGATGACACTGCTTTAAAGGAGTTTTGCGGGTTCGACACTTTACCAATCTGACTCCTTATAAGAAAGGAAAAGATAAGTTCTTAATGTGCTTGGGAATTAGAGAAAGGGTTAATGCCCTGCAAGCAGTGTATTTTGTAATTAATTTATATATTTATGTGTAGAAGAAGGCAGCTCTGACCCCTTAAAGTGTATATATTCTTGAATAGCATCAACAGCAATGGTGATATAGCCATGTCTGTCCGTCCGCCCATCCATATAAACACCTATATCTCTGAGATAGATTCTACAACAATCGAAGAGCAAGTATAATTTAGAAGCTAGAGCCTCGATCGGATAAAATTGTAAAAGTTATTTCAGAAATTCTTTTGTATGAAAAAACTTTTACTGCAATCTTACTGCTTTAACTGACAATTTGATATATTTTGTAATCTATAGTATATTTTGAATGTAGTTCAATATCAACCGAAAATAGGCTTTGGTATTTATTATTTATACCCGCCACCCATAGGGTAGAAGGGTATTATAACTTTGTGCCGGCAGGTAATGTATGTAACAGATAGAACAAGCCATCTCCGACCCTATAAAGTATATATATTCTTGATCAGCGTCAACGGCCGAGACGATCTAGCCATATCCGTCTGTCCGTCTGTGTGTCTGTGTGTCTGTCCGTACGTCCGTATGAAACACTGGATCTCAGAGACTATAAGAGATAGAGCTCTAATTTTTTTCGACAGCATTTGTTATGTTTGCACGCAGATCAAGTTTGTTTATCAAAATCAAAATCAAAATCAAAAAAATCGATTAACAAGCGTAATTTTAAGGTTAGAGTTGGTTTATACAATAATTGTTATAGTAGTTATGATTCCTGAAAATTTGGTTGCGATCAGATAATAATTGTCGAAGTAATTAAAGAAATATTTTTGTATTGGCAAAAACGCTTACTTACAAGGGGTCTTAGTTGCTTTGACTGACAATCTGGTATATTGTGTCGTCTATGGTATATTTTGAACTCGGTACTGTATCAACATACCAAATATACCATTTGGTATATTTTTAGTATATTTTGAGAAAAAAAAAACCGCAAAATATATTTCTTTTATTCAAAATGGGCAGCGGATATCTCACAGTCGAGTACACTCGACTGTAGCTTTCTTACTTGTTTGTAGATATGTGGAATATGGTTGAGGGTATATCACAGTCGAGTATACTCGACTGTAGTTTTCTTACTGAAATTTTTGAACCGGTCATTTCCGCCCCGAAAATCGGGAAATATTACAAAAATCGGCTTTGGCTGACAACCTGTAATACTTCGTAATCTTTGAAATATTTTGAATACATCATTTGGTATATTTTTGTTGTACATCTTAAAAATAATACCACACTGTTGTGCTTTTAAAAAATAGTTGGCGGGAATCACACAATCAACTGTAGCTTTCTTACTTTGTAAATCGATCACTCTTAACTAAATTGTAAGGCATCTCGAATCACGTCCCCTCGCTCAACTCAACAATCGCCTTGGCTCAATTCATTAAACTCTTGGGGCGTGCTCGCCCACGCGGCTATAAATAACGTCATGAAATAAATATGCAAACATTAGCTGTGAAATCGTGCATAACTATAATACTAGTAATGAGAAAATATAAATAAAGCATAAATAAAAACAAACGCGCAGCGCACATTTGTGTATCTAATCGTGTGTGTTGCTTGCTAGCTGATGTCTGATAAATCTTTCAACTGCGAATGCTCCGCAAGGACGTTTATTTATATATTTCTGAATTTCTGAATTTGATGCGCATAGTTTCCAAAACAAATTCTTAGAGAAACGTTTTCCAAATTCACCAAAATAAGCGAAACATCGCTCCTCATTAAATCGCGTCCGGCGTCCGCTTAAACCAATGCTGAACTTGACATTGAATACCAAAGCGCAGCGATACCCTCGGCAAATAGGGTTCCTACATATAACCCAGAGATTAATTGCGAAGCTGGAATGTAGAACTTGCTGGCCACACAACTGTACGTCAATGTCTGTCTACACGTGACACTCACAAAGACAAACATCTTCATTGGTTGAGAGGGAGAGAAAGACAGAGGGAGAGAGGAAGAGCACAAACAATGGTGATAAGAAGTGCCTGACTGACCTGGTAAGCAACCTTTGTCGCTCTCTGTGCATATGATTCAGCAATTGATCAGATCCGATCAGACAAATGCCGAGGAACTTACATAATCAGTGGTCATGTGAGTGGCGGCGACAAACTCAAACACAAACATAATAATAAATATTTAGAGTAAGTCAGTTCAAAATATTTACAGTGCGTTTTATTACAGCAGTCAGAAATATTTCATACAAAAATTACTTGTACAATATATAAGTAAGAATATATAATTTAATAAATACGTGTGTATGTGTGTTGTCTACAGTTGACATATGCTCTCAATTGTTTTCCTTTATAGTATTGTTATATTTTTTGTTGTTGTTTTTAAGGGGTGTTGTTTGATCCATCCATATGAAGAGCATTTGATGTGTTTATCTCACAAGCAGGCAGCACACTTGTCCATTCTCGCAATCGGTGCCAGGTCTATGCAACCTCAGATTACAGGTGTCCTTGCATTCGCCCAAGTGCTGAGAACACGGCGCTGGTCTTACCGGCACTGCATTGGATTGGATTAGATGGGCGGGAAATTTGCGTTGAAGATGGACAAGTGGGGAAAGTGGGTAAGACGTAGACGTAGTTTTGGGTTAGTGATGAAAAGAAAACGAAAACGAAAACAATAGATATGAGCACATTGACATAATACCAATTCAATCATTATGAATATAGGAATCAATTTGTTTTAGAATGAGTAAAGGAAGTTAAGTTTGGGTTGGCGCTAACAAATTCGATTTAACTGCAGGATATTTGCAAAATGTTAAAGCAACTTCCTCTTCAAACTGCATTGGATCTCCACTTACACTCGTAGCAGCACTCGACACCCAGATGCGAGCTGCTGGGGCAGAGACCCTTGTTGGTTGTGGGTTCGTTGCAGTCGCCGCTCTGCACGCAAAGACCTCCGACCAGAACGCACTGACGATCATTTGGATACACACGCACACCCTGCAGCACTGTAACGAGTTTGATTATTATAGCAGTTGTTGTGCGTTAAGTTGTTATATTGTGTGTGGTTCAGGATCTGTGTGGGATCACTTACTATAAATATCACCAGAATTATCATTCACTTCATTTGTTTCGATATCCGCGCTAACAAACTGCAGCATCATTAAAGCCGCCACCAGGCACAGGCCAATGAAGTTGCTTTTATTTGACATACTGCCTCGTAATTAAATTCAATTCGATTCGAATGCTTTCAATTTCAGATTGGAGATCTGAATTTTGTAGTACTTGTACTTGTAGTCTCACTTCTCACTGGACACTGTTCTTCAGAGTGTATCAATAGTAATCCACACGATAGCACGGTTTGCGTAGCACTGAGCGACACTAATTACGCTCGAGATGTTTTTCAACGAAAAAATTGTTTCGAATAGAAAACGCAGCGTTGTTTTGCACAACCCGACGAATGATCGGCAAATGAGGCAGCGCAGAGAGTCGAGACAGAGAAGACACAATGTACAGACAGCACGTCGCTGCTGAGAGCGGAGAGCGATCGAGTGAGGGAGCGAGAGAATGCGAGTGATGGAAGGTGGGGGGGCTAGATGTTGAATGCGGGCGCGCTCAGTTCAATTGAAGAGCGTGAGAGCCATTAATAATATTGGCGCATTTGCACACCCAGGAAAAACCAACGATGCTCGCTGGACGGACAATGGACAACGACAACGACGACGACGGGCGGTGCATAAAAGATCTGTGCCGGCAACCGCAACACCAATTGAGCACTCCCAACTCCTTTCCGCCCCACAGAGGGTGGTAAGAGGGGCTGGCTGATCGCAACATACACTCGTTATTCATTTGATGTACTCACGCGCACGCTGCTCACGCGCTCTGAAAAGCACGCCAATAACTTAATGAATGGACCATCAAATACATACGATTCAAGTAGTATTTATGTGTTTTGTTGTTTATTGAACGCCAGCAAAAGCATTGAGACTGGAAATGCATGACTTGCAGTTACTCCTTCAAAGTATTTCACATATTTTCATTTATAGTTTTCAAATATAATAGTTGTGGTTTCGAATCCCACTTCAAGCATGGTTGTCTCTACACTAAACAAGTAAGAAAGCTACAGTCGAGTGTACTCGACTGTGAGATACCCGCTACCCATTTTGAATAAAAGAAACATATTTTGCGGTATTTTCTCAAAATATACCAAATATACTGCAAAAATACTAAAAAAATACCAAATGGTATATTTGGTTTATCGACATAGTACCGCATTCAAAATATACCATAGACGGCACAATATACCAGATTGTCAGCCAAAGCAACTAAGACCCCTAGTAAGTAGGCGTTTTTGCCCATACAAAAGTATTTTTTTTAATAACTTCGACAATTTTTATCTGATCGCAACCAAATTTTCAGGAATCATAACTACTATAGTAAATATTGTATATACCAAAATTCGCAACTCTAGCTTTAAAATTACGCTTGTTATTCGATTTTTTTGATTTGCGGGGGCGGAAGTGGGCGTGGCAAAAATTTGAAACAAACTTGATCTGCGTGCAAACATAACAAATGCTGTCAAAAAAAAATTATAGCTCTACCTCTTATAGTCTCTGAGATCCAGTGTTTCATACGGACGGACGGACAGACGGACAGACACACAGACGGACAGACTGACAGACGGACAGACGGACAGACGGACATGGCTATATCGTCTCGGCTGTTAACGCTGATCAAGAATATATATACTTTATAGGGTCGGAGATGCCTCCTTCTACCTGTTACATACATTTCCTGCCGGCACAAAGTTATAATACCCTTCTACCCTATGGGTAGCGGGTATAAAAATTGTCTTTCGTCTAACCATCTCACTTTGTATTTGTCCATATGTGTTCACAATTCCAACTGATATTGTATATGAATATTAATATTAATCAATTAAACAATTTACTTATTGTCTAAACAGACAGATTGTAAATAAAGAAGAGAACTAATATATATATATAATCTATATTCAGGTTCATAACTTCAAGGCACAAATTAATTTTAAAAATATCGCGCTGTCACAATGTCTCTTAAAAAAACTTCTTTGATGTACCTAGCAAACTGATTTTAGTGAATTCAACTGCCTTATTATAGGATACCCTACTTCGACAAAACTATTATAATACAGAAAGTCATCAATATGCTTTTTAAGTTATCTTCATTTGTCCAAAATCAGCGCACTATACAAAAATTCAGGCTAAAATCGGATTACTCTTGAAAAGTTACATAAATGAGCACATCCCATTTATTTCCATGCCTAAAGGGTATGAAAGAAGCCATCAGTGGCGCCAACTCATAAAGTAATCAAGAAGTAAAACTCTTGGTGGTCATGACTAACCGCATTTATCGAGGCGTAACGTGATTTAACTGCATGTGAAACAAATGATCTGGTTTGCGCTCCCTAACTGTATACATGCATAAATGTATGTGTGTGTGTGTATGTGTTTGACAGTCGGAACAATCTGTATTTATTATTATCAGCTCCCATGGATTTTGAGTATACGTGAGTTTGCCTTTGACTCTGGGGTTTTTGATGTTCGAAAATTTCAATTTTAGCAAAATGTGCAAAATAAAACAAATAGTTAAAGATGGAGATGGTGGAGAAGTGGGAAAACAACCCATAATACGTCATGTGATGATACTTTTCATTAAACAGATGTTATCCTCTCAGTCACATGCTATACCATTATCAATTCCATTAAATGATCACATTAACAAACATTTCAGATCAAAGAGGGAGACCAAACATAAACAAACAATGGAATAATGACTGCGCGAATACCCTGTAAAATGAGCAACCCCATCACTATGCAAATATATAAATCTATAATAATATTCTAATATAATGCCATATATATTTACTAACCATGAGCTTAACATGAGAAGAGATAATTTCATTGAAAATCCCGCTCTTTAGTCATCCCCGCAAATAACTGATAACGCGTGTTTTTTTTATGAGGAACACGAACTGTAGAATTTCAAAGCATTGACAATACAAACACTAGGTTATCATGAACAGTTTAATAATAAAAATGAGGGGAAATACAATTGCTTAATTGAATCCAAAACACCTGTTCATAGCATCTGTTGTTGCAATGTTCCAATTATTGCATTGTTTATTAATATTATATTTGTGTCATGGTTCAAATAATTAGATTAACTTACTTTTCTAATGTTACTTGGAAATAAAATATTTTTGTTACTTACATTTATTATTATTTCTTATTAAATATGAAAGGTGATTTTTAACTGATGCATCGTCTCTCTTTGCATTTTGGTTTGTGTCTCAACTGCTTTAGCCGGTTCACACACCTCCAAGTTACGAGTAGCTTTCGCAGACAATGTTGCCAGACCTGCACAATGCGCAACTGCTTGCATGTTTGCACTGCTTACTCAACTGCTTTGCCAAGCGGTCATTTTCAAAGCGAGTATGATTCACCACTTGTCCATGAATTTTTTAATAATTTACATAATTGGAATCCCCAAAAAAACGAGTTGAATCATTTTTTAAAACGTAAATCACGTGTTTAATTATTTTCTTATTCAAAATATTTATGTATATATCAATTTGACAGTAATTGCAATTGAAAAGGCAGAGAAAAAGTAAATTGACTACTATTACAAACCACAATATGTAAACATATTTAATCATTCAGTCTTTTTACGCATTTCAAATACCCATTGACATATCAATGATATATGGCATACTACTTGTATAATATAACTTAATAATTACGATTGCTAAAATACAATACATTATAACAAAAATACAATTTACACTGCACAACAAAATAGCCGAAGCACGTTTCGAGTTGGCCAAAACGGCGACATTTTGATTGGCACCAAGTGGCACGCACAGCAATTATCACAGAGTAGTTTCCTTAAAGCTCTATCGATAGCCTAAAGAGTGGCAAAACTTAATACAATGTATAACATTATTTGGTCGCCTTTGGCCGCTCATCAATTGTATAGACACTGGCAGGATCCGTAGAGACAGGCGATATGTTTGTTGCATCATCGTTTGTCTTATTGTCGCTGTTGAAGGGAATCACAAAGATGCTCGTCTTGGCCGCATGCTGCATTTTGATGACAGTATCATAGCTGGGCGGCGCAAATTCACTGTACGAGGGCGAAGGCGTGGGCGGGGCACGCTGTTGCTCATTGGGCGTGGCACTCGCTTGGCGATTGCGCATATCGCGACAACGGCGATCCGAGCAGGCCATCAGCATGAAGAAGGCGGCCAATGCCAAAAATGTTGCCACATACCACACGATGGTAATCACGTCCATTGCCGTCTGTGACAATTCGTTGTTCGACTCGACGACTGCTGAAATTAGACAAAAAATGAAGAGAGTTTAGTATTGAAATACTATTACAATTTAAGGAGTTGTTAAACTTGATAAGTTTGTCTAACTATTTGGATTCTAATAAAGAATCGCACTTGTCGAGATAAAATATAATATTACATAATACTGATTGATGAGTTAAATAAACTTTTAGCAATTCTATTTGTACAACTACTTTGTCTAAAGATTTAGATTTTATTAAATAATAAATAGATAGAAGTTTAAATGAATAGTGAGTGAAATAACTATTAGTAGCGATACTTGTTTGATAAGGAAATGAAGTGGAACTTGAAAGTAAGATTACATAAAATGCATTGTCCTACTGACATTTAAAGAGCAAAAAGCCAAACGGAACTTTCTCTTATCTCGACAACCGCTGTATCCAAGAGAGAGCTAAAACAATGTGTCACACAATCGTGATGACGTAAAAGTTCAATTTAACCGCAACGCGTCATTAACAACGACAAGCGAGTACTTGTTGTGTGGACTAATCGCAAATCACTTTGATTATAACCTGTTGCAGTTAATTTGTTATTGAGTTGTAACATTGCGATGGCAAATTGCCATCTATGAGTATGCAAAGTCGTCACTTAAGAGCTGTTTACTGATTAGCCTTAGCAAGAACTTCGAATTAGCAAGAAACGCAGTCATTAGGGAAAAACTTCACATGCATTTCATGATAAGCTTTCAGCAATCGTCACAATTATAAATTTAGCTCAGACTTTGACTCTATTTGGTTTTAAAGCATTTCATTTACTATCTTTACTTGTTGTATTCAAAATTTCTGTTGTTATTGGATGTTTAAAGCTCATTCATTTTATAGCACTTCACTTTTTAAATTTAATTATCATACACAATTTCTGTTATTACTAACTATTTAAAGCACTATTCTAGAATTATTAAAGCTTCACTTACTATTTTTGGACACAAATATTCAGATTTAATAGCTCTTCACTTGTTATATTCACTTATTCTACAAAATTTATATTATTACTTAATACTTAAAGCACGTTTTCTTCATTCATTCATTAGTTTCATTCGTTCATTTTTATACACAAATATTATAGAATTATTAAAGCTTCACTTACTATTTTTGTACACAAATATTCTGGTATTATTATCCACTTGCTCGGCAAACAGATCCGCATCCGATGTACCGTTAACAGTTGTCAGATTGTAGGGCAATTGCCGTGTCAGAACGTTCTCCAGGGCGAGCAGATAGGATTGACCGTCTGCCATGGGCGCGTATGCATTGAATACTGAAATGGCAAACAAAAAGAACATGTTATAAAACCAAATAATACTGATAAAAAAAAAATAAAGTTCAACACAAAAAAAAAACTCACACACAGCTATGAAATCAGAACAAAATGCTGATCACCAAGATAAGCTATCAAATATTTATTCGGCCACACAATATATATTTTCAACTATACTAGACTATATATATATATAGTATATACTGTACATAAAGGAGATACCATAATATGTGGGCTTTTTAATGGGACAGTCTCAGGGTTGGGCGTGTGCAAATTACCAAATCAAACACACTTGGAGACTGATAAAAATGTATTCTTGATTTCTAAATATATTCTGCAATCGTTATTTGCTGGGCTCGTCTTTGTGCCAAATTGATCATAATAAAGTGTTAAATATTAAATAATTAACCAATTTGCTGTGCTATAATAAACCTATATATGTACATACATAAATAATGGGTATCCAAGAGTGGGTTCGGGGTTTGGTTTTTGGGCGATAAGAAATCGGCGTCGCTTTGTCTGATGACGCTAAACATAACACTAGTTAAGCACGATTTGATCGAGCAGGTACTTACGCTAGAAAGTCGTAAAAATAGCCAGGCAAGCTATTAAGTACACTACGTGATTAACCAATCAAACCCAATAAACCATTGAACTCATTGAAAACAACAACATTTGGGGATTTAAGTTGGTACTTTAATAATTTGCCAGCTCGAATATTCGAAGCGTATAGTAAATTTCACCATTTATCAATCGCCTAGCAAAAGAGTGTTTGTCATTCTCGTGCGCTAAACATCTATCTTTATGGAGGCACTACGACACATGGCGCACGGCACTTAGGTACTCGATAACTTTGATGTTTCTGATCACTTTGCTGGTTATTCTTCATTTTGCTTTTTTTTTTGGATGTCATTTTCATTGTTATCAATTTCACAATGCCAATATCTCTATCGAACAAAATGTTGTCCTAGGTTCTCTATATAAGCTACATCTGTACGAGTTCTCATGTTAACTAGACAACTAGTCATAATAGTTATTTTTATCTGTCGTACGTTTTATGGTGCCTGGCCCCCAATTAAGATATGTGATTTCATACGCCCCGTTGGCGCCCTCGCTTTGCAATTGTGTCAAGCAAACTCAACAGCTAAATGCATCTAGATTCAAGATTCTAGAATCATATAAACATGGACACAGATTGTGCTATAAACAATAATAAAACATGTAAGAAAGCTACAGTCGAGTCTGCTCGACTTTGAGATAGCGGGTACCCTTTTTGAATAATAGTAAAACAATGCGGTTTTATTCTATATAGTAAAATTAAAATACCAAAAAATATTGAATTATACCATTGGCTTATATTTGGTATTTTGATATAGTACATTTAAAATATACCCTAAAGTACAAAATATACCATTTTTATCTGATTGCAACCAAATTTACAGCAACCATAAATACTATGTTCCGAAAATCGCGGTTCTAGCTTTAAAATTACACTTGTTATTCGAATTTTAACGATTCGCCTGGGCGGAAGTGGGCGTGACTAAAATTTTAAACCAATTTGGTCTGCACACAATCATAATAAAAGTTGTCCACAATAAATTCTATATCTACCTCTTATAGTCTCTGAGATCTACGTATTGATATTGACGGACAGACAGACAGACGGAAAGACGGACATGGCTATATCGTCTCGGTTGATCAAGAATATTTATACTTTATAGAGTCGGAGATGCCTTCTTCTGCCTTTTACATACATTTCCTGCCTATAATACCCCTCTACCCTATGGGTAGCGGGTATAATGAGTGGGTAATTGTTAATTTTCTAAAAAGATTCTTAGGAATACATTTTTTGGGATTACTTTATTGATAAGATCTCTAGACTTCTATTAAAGTTTAGCAGCTGCAAACATGGCAAACTTGTTTGTTTCAATTTGCAAATGTCACAGCACTTAAAATCTGAATAAAAATGGCACACGAGTTTGCATAATTTATTTATAAATGAATAAAAGCCAAGATCGATGAACGTTAAGCTTTTTTCCTACAAGTAGCAAAAACAATCTGTCATATCATAAGCTCATAAAAGCAAGCCCAGCAAGGCTAATTATAGAATGCAAAATGTGAGCTGATAAGACAAAAGCCAGGCAAACGCAGAAAGACACTGTCTATATACATACATATAAGAAATACCTTTTAATAACAATCAAGAAAAAAAAAAGCTGAGCAATCAAATAGCTATTAACGACTAATTGTAAACACTACGTGCCAGAGTCAACGTTGCCACTTCACATTCAATGGTGTTTACGCATATTTTGCTATTCTTCTCTTTATGTTGCAACTGTGCAAATTGTTGCCACATTAGAGTATATAAATGTCTACTATACATCCAGTTGGACACGTGTAGCGGTCTCTCAGGTCAGTGGACGGCACTTTCCGGCACTTCTACGAATCTTTTTAATTTAACAAACGAACAGCCGGTCACGTGCCGTATACTTGATATGCCATATAATGCTATATACATATATGTATGTACGTATATAGACGCGTAAGTGTGCCGCTTACTTAAGTGCTCTGGGCAATTCCATTTTGACGCTGATTACAACTCGAGTCCAATGCCTTCTTGATGAAAAACAAAATTGCTGGCACAAAATTAGCATAAGCACTTGGCCCATTAGCAGAAAGCCGAAAATCGTTTAGCCAGAGTTTAACGTTTTTAATTGAATTGAACTTGCTTCGAAACAAAGAGGAATTGTCAACTTTGATTTGATTAATATAAAATGTCGCTGCTGAAGATCACATGTTTGAGACAGTGGCTCTTTATCTGCGCAGACATCATTAGGTTGTTTATGAGTCCGATAAGCTGTCTCAACATTTTCAGTATTTACTTGGATATGACTTTGCGCCATTTTTCAGACGTGACTTGTGGCCATAAAGTAGTCAAGTACTATTTGAAGTTCCTTATCGATTCATTCATAAACTCGAACAAAATAATGAACTTACTCAAGCAAAATTAATGCGTTTTTAATGGATTAAGTAGAGGTTGACTGACTGAACAATCGGCCAATTAGATAGTTTTGTTAGTTTATGCTATTTCCGTTTCGAATACAATACAATACATTTAAGATGAGCGACCGCAAACATAAGTTCCCATGCGAGTCAAGAACAAAGATTATTCCCATCAACATTGAAACATAATAGAGAAGCGTGTGATATCCTAAATAAATAATTGTTTTGTCATACTTTACCTGTTAGAAGTAACAGCAACGTTGCAACTCGCATATCTTTGACTTTTGGCATTTCGTTAAGTGAAGTGAGGTGAAGTGTATTTTTATCTTTTGTTAACAAACAGAGACACACAACGAACGGTATTGTTTATTTATGATTTACACAGAAATTGTATTTGATTTTATTGCGATATTTGCTAAAATAAACTGACACTTCCGCGTTTGCTTTCAAATAATATTCCACAATTGACAGCACAATCAATAATGTGCGAAATACGAACACGAATCTGAGTACTTTCAATTCCGACACACACACACAATAACAGATTTTACAATATTGTATGTACTATTATCATTCAAGTAAGAACGGTTCCTCAACGCACTGCAGATCCCGCGAATTGATCTTTCAGGTTCAGGTTTGTATCGTCGACTGAGCGTTGCTCGCATCAACCTCCAGCTGCCAGCTGCCAACTAACAGCGGCTCTGTCGTCATGTTGAATGTATCTGTATCTGTATCTGTAGCTTGTACTTGCATGTATCTGTATGTGTTTGGGTATCGGCAACCGCTCAACCCCCGCTCTCTGCTTCTTTGCCTTCACTCTGTTCGCATGAATCACACACATTCACACAACCGGTTGAAGCTTGATCGTGGTCCGGAGCTTTCAACTTTGCTGCCATTTATTATTCTTCTCTAGGCAACAGAGTAATTTCAACAGTTTGCGTTTATATCGATGCTATTACTTAGCGTAACGTGGCTAATTACAGGCGCTACTGTTGGCCGCTTTTCTTTTCTTCGTCTCTCAACTGCAGCAAATGTCGCTGTCGGCAGCACAAAAGCAACTGCAAAGTGATTGCGATCAAACGCATTGGCTTTAGGTTTCTCTCTACACACACACAAAGTGTAAGGTATAAATACAGACACAATATATTTATATACCCAATTTATACAGCAATATTAACGGTGCGTTGTTGCACTTAAATTTTATTCATTTCTTGATATCTGCTTTTAAAAATAAAACGCAACCAAATTGTCGCAAGACTTTACGGCTCGCCACCTTGTTGTCGGCTTGCCAAAGGGCAATTCTCGAGGCGTGGCCCTAAACGTATTGACTTGGCTTTTGCTTACACGCCCACAGACACGCTAATTGTAAAACCAACATGCATAAAAAAGCTAAAACAAAAACTCAAGCCGCATAGCGACAACGCAATGCGCTTACTAACTTTAAGCAACTCACTATTGAGTATAGGTAGTTTGCATTTCTATTACTTGTTGTAGACTTGTACATAATGTGAAGAGTGCTTTTAAAATTAAAGTTGCTTAAATTATGTAATCTTGCGAAATGGAAAATAGCACCAATTTTTATTGCTTCCCTTTTTTTTGCCATATATTGAATAAAATATTTCAAAAACTCATTTTTTATATAGAATTTAGTTATTTCTTAATATAATAAAAGTTAAATTCGGTTATTATGTGATGTGGTTGTTTTTAACTTAAATTTTTTTAGCGATAAAATTTTTTAAAGTGCTGTTTAAGAAGTAGCCTCCTTTACTACGACGTAGTAAAGTATTAAGTATACATATGTAGCAAAGTTTCATGCATATCTATTATTCAATGTACAAATATTATATAAAAAGTGATCTTAAAATTCAATTATGTCAATTTACCTAATGTTTATAAATATTCATTCTTATACGCTTACTAAACTTACGACAGCTTAATATCAAGTATACGTACTGAAGTTCCTGATTTCTAGAATTTAATAGACAAAATTATTATAAAAATAAAATGTTAATTATATTATTATTCTGTAAAACAATCGCGTTTTATAAGAACTGACCTCTACTTAAGAATCGTCCAAAAAATTCAGAAGAGTCGCACGGTTATAATTCAGAGCCATCATTTATACGGAGTAACAGTTGCGATCAGATGTTTTTATAAATATGATACATATGTCAACATAAGTTGTATATAACGTTTATAGCTAAGACACGAAATTATCTTTATGGGCATATTAAAAAATTGGCACTTATTAACATTAAAATTAAATTCTATACATTTTTTTCTATATATAGAAAAAATCGAGCCTTGCCTTTTTATAATATTAAGTATATGTTGCAAAGCTCCAAGAAATTATATCATTTAATGAATAAATCTTATATGAAAAATCTAATTTTTTAATTATGAATGTATGTATTGTGTATTGTATGTTCCTTGACTCATAGTAATCGCAATCAAAGTTCTTTAATAAAAAGTGCTCTTTATTTTTGTATACAAACATTTCCATGGTTTCTTTTAACTCATATATTCAAATTATGTTGTAATAATAAATGGTAATTCTTCTAGAAACTATTCACAATCACAATCTACTCATTTGCAAAACCCCCATAAAAGATAATTTTGTTTTATTGACTTAGAATATCATGAAAACCACAAATGATTTCCAAATTTAGGCAGTCTGGTAATAGAACCAGCATAGACGATTTTTATGGCTTTTTTATGGTAACCATGGTTACTCATTTCTTAAAATATTTCTTGTACTCAGTGGGATAGAGTATTTTTGTGGGCAACCACCCAGAAACCTCACGAATTTCATCAAGCGTTGGGCCTTTGGCATCACAACTGTAATTTGTTCATTTTTGTCACATTTTTTATTTAGTAGTGAAATTTGTTGCTTGGAAACAGGTTCAACGTGAGGCATATGATTTTGTTTAAATCTAGACGACACTTAATTAGCGTAGGCAAGCAATTGCGTTCTAGCCCAGATTACTGCACTCTACTATACTATAATTTATTCAACTGTTGTTCTCTTTATCTCGCTCTTTCCATTAAGAGATGTTTACGATGCGTAAACGTTAGCGTTTGGATTTAGATAATGCAACAACAAAAAATCAGCCACTCGATTTACTGATAATACAACAAGTGGGGTAATTATGATCGCTTCAAATTGCAATTAATTTGCAGATAACCCTGAAATAGGACAAATACGTAGGCAACGTGCATTGACATTATATGAGGTATAGTATGTAACTCGGTTTGACTCCAAAGTCGAAGTTTGCGTTTAAATTAACACTCTTCATTTTTGTTTATACTTGATTATAATTGATTTGCTTCAGGTTGAACCTTGTCAAGGCAAACAGATACTTTTGAGAGTTATTTCAGCTACCGTTTGACATTGGCATTGAATATACTTTACTGTAGATACTTTCAAAATGCGGTAAACATTCGCAATACTCGTAATAGTTGATGAATGGAAGTCAATGAGTTCAACTTTGCAACACTGAATGATTTAAGTACTTTAAGTGGGACAAATTTCAGTTAGTCATTTAAGTCCAAGTTATGCACAATCTGTTGGGAGTTACCCCATAATTCAAATGAAAGCGAAACAATAATGCTTCATTCATCTTCTTTCCATCTAATTAAATCCCTTACGCTTGGAAACCCCGCTTTAAGCTCTGCGTAAATCTGTCGATGTCGGTGACACAAAGATTAGCAAAGCAAAAACAAGCAAACAACAAACAACAAACAACAATTCGTGAGCCACTCTTGGGTGATTGCAACTGGTTTCGTTTTGTTGAAGCCACGTGCTGAATCATCTGGATTTCATTATATGTATGTATGATGATGAAACCAGCAGTAAGCAGTTTTGCCAAAAATAAAAATCAGTTAACTGTAAATTCGACTTACGCTCCGTACTTTCCCCCATTTCCCATCGAAAATCTGTGCACAAGTTGAGTTTTAACATTAAGTTGATTTATTTATAGTAGTAGATAATAATATATACGTATATGTGTGGAGTATGCTATGAGACAAATTGACCGCTAGTGTTAAGTTCTGCAGTTTGATATTTCGAATACATACTTTAGCTGAGCTTACAAAATAACCGTTTTCTTTTTCGCTTTAACAATTGACAACAAGGCCCGCAATAACGTAATTGGTTTTCCATAGTATTCTTTCTATATGTATGTAACATGTGTATGTAGATAGATAGTGTTTTGTCTTATTTCCATTTCAACTTGTTGTTGTTGTTGTTTGTGTACAATGTGATAAATATTATACAGGTACAACTATGTATGCGAAATGCAGCTAATACACATTAATTTACGATTATAATACATATTACAATTAGTTTAACGGAATCTCCGAATTTGCGCTATCTATCGTATCTCCGATTGATTAATTGATACAATTGCATTTAATAATTGCTTGATATTTCATTGGTGTGGCTGCTGCTCTTGTTTTCTTTTTTCTTTTATGAATTCTATTTGAGATTGGACTGAACTCGGTTCCGACACTACAAATATTGAAGTATAGGCGTACTATTCTTACAGTTGACAGTATAAAAATAAAACAAAAACATATATACAGATAAATGGATAAAGATACAAATTAAAATTACGAATATCATAGGGAATCTCATAGTTACGATGTAATACACATTATAATGTTTACGGTTGTACTTGATATTGTTCGAAGTTGAACACATTTACGAGTGAGTGTCTTACATTTAAAACAAATATATAGCCTTAAACTCGTACTAAAACTAATTGAATCTCGTAAAGCATATTATCAGTCCTAAATGCTACAACAAATGTGCATATTTACATTGCCTTCTTTTTGCTAGTTTCTTTTTCTTTTTCGTTTTCGTTTTGTTCATGTGACAATTATGCAATTACCTATTGTAATTAATTACCCAAGTGCTTGCTGACATGAGTATTCTTTGTTTTTTTGGTTCGATCTGGCACAAATAGGGAACAATCTATCGATCTTTTATAGTAGACAGCCCTTATCTGTCTGGGAAAAGTGATTCATAGCTTGGGGGCAAATCTTTTGGTGTTGCCGGTTCCTGCAGTTGTTGTTGTTGCTGGTGATGTTCCTGCGAATTGGGGGACAGATCGTGTGTCAGCATGCCGTCGTATGTCGGCGCTGTCGGCAACTCAATAGTTGGCACGTCCGTCTACAAAAACAAATTTAAACAATGACTCAATATATATACAATATATTATGCACTTATTTAAATAATTACTTACCCGTGCACGTCGCTGATTAAAGCGAGCGGCAGATGCTTCATGGGCATGCTGCTGCACCGTAATGCAATTCCAATATTTCCAGCAGATCCAAACACAAAAACCCACGCCAAGCATTGTGAAGATGAGCGATGTTATTGCCGATATCGCAACATTCGTGGTGTCCACTTCGGAAATTATGGCATCGTGGAAGCAAGTGCCCTCATCCCGACACGGATACATACAATTCGTGATGTTGTCGCGTACAAAATGACGCGATATGCACGAGTATTGATCCTTGGGATTGCATAAGAAATCGCCAGCAAACTGACATTCCGAATGCGTTGTCAACACCATTCGCAACTCCAGTGGATCCTCGAAAATATGTCGATCCCCGTCGATGAAAATATGCACATGAACATCGCGATCGCGCTGATCGAAGACCAAACGGCCAGCTGGCCCATCAATTGAGATGTCATTGCAAATGCGTTCGCTGGGCGAACGATTCCCATTGCTGAACTGAATATAATCGATGCATTTCTTCGTCACCGGATCGCTTCGAAGCTTGAGCCTTGTGATTATGGTGTAAATGCCCCGTGGCGGCCGCTCATTGGTCTGCACTCGAAACTTGCAGTCGTATTTGATTTTGTTCACCGAGTGGCCACCACTGGGCATTGTGACATTCCATGTTTGGGTTATAATTGCAGCCGAATCGTGATCATCTGTCAGCCGAAGGGTGGGATCGCCGCGGAATGGCTTGGCTAGTGTGAAGAATAGCTTGTCTGAACACAGATTGTCTTGAAGACGCACAATTTTATAGGCTAGAGATTCACTGGGCGCATAGAACGCAATTGCTAGCGTCACTTTGAGTATGGACCAGAGGCACAATTGCATTGTGTGGAAGGCACGTCCCGCGTGCGTTTCAATATGTTAATTATGTGCAAATTGAAGTGCAAAACATTCACTCCGTTTGTTCGTTTTTCGATTAATTTAATTTTTTACAAACACTTAAAATCTAAAGAACTTTTGTTGTTTTGCATTTCTGCAGCGTGACCACATGTCGATTTTCAAAATATACCACGTTGCTGCGGACTGCAGAAATATAGTATTTCTGAACTGGGGTCTCACCAAAATAGTGATGGAATACATTTTGTTTTTGATGAAATCAAGCAATCTGTTTAAAAACCAATTGGGCTAAGATATTTGTTTACAAAGCTAATCCACATTTCTGCATTTAAATATGTTAATATTAGTGTAATATATTATTTTTCATGTTTCCATAGATATTAAAAAATTTATTATCTACCACAAATTGTCACGACCTGATTAGTATACAGTTAGTGTAATTAATTATTTACACATAAATGGTACAGATTAATTGTTGATTTGATTGTTTAAAAACAATTGTCCAGCTCAATGATGACTTCATGATAATTTCAAAGTGGCGCTTAAATTTTAGTACTTTTTTGTCAAAAGCTATTATATGGTCCAGTTTAGTATATTTTGTAATGGAAAATTTGTAAATTTGTAATTTTCCCATTGGCGGTCACGCTAATCCACAATAAAACAACACAATACTCATTCACCGCCGGGAGTCTTGCACATTTAAATATTTTGGGCAGCAATTACACATCAAGCTATCTTTAAGACGTTGACAACAACAACTAAGAACCGCAACTTCAGCAGTTATGCTGCTATAATTTATTCAACGAGAAACAGCCCGTGACGACGGTTCATAATATGCCTCTTATTGGCCCCCGTCGTTGTCAACGCATAAAAATCCTGCTGAGCTATTTCTAGTTCAACCTTAACGAACTCACAAGTGATGGCTACATCGGACTTTGTACTCGGCGGCCTGGCCTCCGTGGGCGCCACATTTTTCACCAATCCTATAGAGGTCATTAAGACGCGCATTCAATTGCAAGGCGAATTGGCGGCCCGCGGATCTTACGCGGAGCCCTACAAGGGAGTGCTGCAGGCCTTCATAACGGTGGCCAAAAACGACGGGTTGCATGGCCTGCAAAAAGGATTGGTACCAGCTCTGTACTTTCAGTTCATCATCAATTCATTCAGGTAAATACAGTGCGAATAACTTACAATGATGTTCACGTGATTCACTGTTGACACTCAACAGGTTGAGCATTTACACAACTGCTGTGGACAAACGTTGGATGCACAAGAAGAATGGCGAAATCTCATTTGGCCTGGGCTTAATGTGGGGCGCCATTGGCGGTGTTGTGGGCTCCTATTTTTCGAGTCCATTTTTCATGGTGAGTGCACACAGCCTATTACATAAAGGCACGGGCAATATATAGTCGTATAAACAACTTATCTATCAAATATCATGCGCTGCTAATTTGAATGTCTGATGATTCCGGCTTAGATAAGCATACAAATTATTGTCTCACTCCTTGTCTCTTCTTTAGATTAAGACGCAGCTACAATCGCAAGCTGCCAACGAGATTGCCGTTGGCTATCAACACTCCCACACATCGCTCGGAAGCGCGATGCGTGAGATTTACAAGCAGGGCGGCATTATGGGCTTGTGGCGTGGCTCCTTGGCTTCACTGCCTCGGGCAGCTGTTGGCTCGGGGGCGCAGATTGCCACGTTTGGCAAGACCAAGGCTCTGTTGGTCGAATATGATCTGGTCACGCAGCCCACTTACAATTCCTTCTGTGCTGGACTCATTGCGGGATCGCTAATGTCAGTGGCCATTACGCCACCGGATGTTATTAGCACGCGTCTGTACAATCAGGGCGTTGATGCTCAGGGTCGGGGTCTGTACTATAATGGCTGGTTGGATTGCTTCTTTAAGATCCTGCGAAGCGAGGGCATTTATGGTATGTATAAAGGCTTTTGGGCCAACTATCTGCGGATCGCACCACACTCGACCTTAGTGCTCTTGTTCTTTGACGAACTGGTCGCCGTGCGCGAAAAGTACGATCTGCGTTTCTAGAAAAGTACTAGTCATTGTGTTAGCGTCAAGTACAAATTTGTAAACTATTTGTTAAGTTGTTTATACCAAACAAAAAAAAAGTACCTAGAGATTCCAATTTCCTTGGCAAGCTGCCAACTAGCCAGCTAGTATAAATGTGCCTTTTTTGTCATATGCGTAGAGTACCCAATAGAAGCTAGTAACTTTAACTGTGCAATACTTCATCATTAAATAAAACTCGTTATTTTTGTTAATATTTTATTTGACCAATTTGTAAACTTATTTCAAATTTATCACAGCGATAGGCCTCGTTGTGGAGGTGCGTCGACAACATGCGCGAGTAACAGTGTGACCATTTTACATTGCTGTATACTGTAATATTCCGAAATGTCAATTTTTACGGCATTGCAGCCTTCAAACTTGCGGTCACATTGCGTTCGTTTCACCGACAAGAAACAGCAAATAACGCTGATGAGACTAGTCGGCGACATTCATTCTTCAATCATTTAAATTGCCTGCTGAAATCTTCTGTAACAAAATGACCGCCCAATTAGCTCAGGTATCGCAGTGGTTCGATAACTACAAAGGAACTGTCGACGTGTCGCTGCGCGATCCCAAGAAACCATGGACCAAAGCCTTCGATTTTGTGGAGGAACGCACAGGCGTCGATAGAGTGAAGATATACTTTGGTAAGTGTCCCTTAAAATGCGTAAAGGATTCAAGGCAAGCCTGCCGCACCTATATAATGTTGCCTTGGGGCAGCAAAAGATTACAACATATGCGTGTCGTGTTGGTGACTAAGTTAAATTTTTTCGCATTTATAAATAGCAACAACCGCAACCTGTTATAATGTCCACAATGTCAGATAGGGGCGCCAAAATAGGCTTTTGATTATTGTATAGAAGCTCTATCTGGAGTTCACTATGCATTAGTTGCATACTAAACAAAAACAACACATGAACACACAAATACTACAACAGATCTCAGAAACACACGCACACCATGTTAACTACAAATACTATAGCATATTGTGTATTTCTTATCCATACTTTTCTTTTGTTTACTTCAGTCTCATTGTAGAGTACTTTCAGCGCACATTCATCACTCGTTTGTCGTGCTAAAAAACAGGAAAATTTAATAGAAACAGCAATTTTTAATTGAAAATTGCAAAGGCCAAGCTCAGCTTTCGACTTTGCTCTGCTTGCTTACCAGTGTACGTGCGTGTGTGTGCGTTCGTGGCGTTTTTGCACACGTGGGGGCCAGGTGCACACATGCAAGCATACAACGTATATACATACGTGTATTTGTGGCCACTTGTTTGTTTGTGTGTGTGTTATGCTAACTGGAATAAAAACCTTTAATGTGGCTTTGGGATTATATTATGGAAATAAAACAACGCCAAGCGGCGAGACGTAATGTCAGAGTGCCCGTGGTCTACATTGGCACAGGTGAGTCTCCCCCTTCTCTCCCACTCCTTCTTCTTCAGTGTGTTTAACACTTGTGTTACGTCTCTCGACACTTATTAGCAGCTAGCTACAAACACACACAGTATATCTACATCATGAGCAAACGCGTATAAAAAGTATGAAATTAAGAAATAAATTTCCCGTGACGTCATTTTAGATAAATGTCTGATTAATAATTAATAAGCACACAACAGCAATCGATTATATCTCACCGCTCTGATGCATTGAACTAAACTGAGCGTATAATGCAACACTGGTCAATAGATTTGTTCTTGGGTCTGGGCGAGATCTTGAAGATCGTCGCACAGAGCATATTTGCAATTTATAAGCGTGTTAATGCGCGTGTCTCGTATATCAGCCAACTTGTGACAAGAGCTAAAAGGTTAATAATAGCATCCAAGATGCACAAGGGGCAGATGGGTTGATGCTGCTGCCGTCGCCCATTTTGCAGTCACAACGCAAAAAGGGCAAACGCATTTCATTTACACATATTTCTCAAGAGACACAGTTATAGAGATGGCTTTTGAGGCTTTGGAATTGAAACTTATTGAAATTTTCCAAGAGAATGCTATAGTACGCTATGGTAACTACCAAAATTCAAAAACCAGAAAAAAATTAAATTAATTTGTTCAAATTACAATGCATTTCAGGTGCCGCAACATTCTGTGCCTTGTATCTGATCTTTGGCTATGGCGCACAACTCTTGTGCAATATCATTGGCGTACTGTATCCGGCTTACATCTCAATTCATGCCATCGAGTCCAGCACCAAACAGGATGACACCAAATGGCTGACTTACTGGGTCACCTTTGGCATCTTTACCGTCATCGAGTTCTTCTCGCATGTGCTGACCCACGTTATTCCCTTCTACTGGCTGTTAAAGGTAAAGATTTCTTTGTTCATGTAACTATCTGTGATTTAACGTTCATTTATCTGTCTTTTTGAACAGTGCGCTTTCCTCATTTGGTGCATGTTGCCCGTGGAGAACAATGGTTCGGTTATCATCTACCACAAGCTGCTGAGACCTTATTTCCTTAAACATCATGCATGTAAGTGAAGCAGTATTTTTGACATCTTTTGTTACCCAGTTGCTTAAATCCAAATCTCTTTCTGCAGCTGTTGATAAGATCATTGATGATGGCATGAAGAAGGCCGGCAACTTTGTGAAGAGCGACTAGAGATGAACTTTGTAAATAATTGCCTTCCTTGAGCATTTTGAAGCTTCCGCGCATGCAAGGATAATCGTCACACACAAACACATACATATATTTATCTCTTTGGCCACCATCCGTTTATCACTAATGAATTTGCTATTGATTGTTATTAGAGCCCGCAAGCTCCTCATTTGATTATACATACTAGATGTTTATATATACGTGGACTAGGTGTGAAGTCTTGGCTTGTTACCACATAAATTGTAAAAACAATGCATAATTTATTGGTTAATTAAATGATAAATAACAAGGAAAATCCTACGCGGTTTCTGCCGCTTTCTGACTGCCCTCCGCTTCTGCCAGTGCCGCCGCCTCGGCTGCCGCCTTGCGATTGCGCCAAGCTGTCATGTAAGTGCGGGGATGCACGGGGAGCAAACCAGAGATGCCCAACAACTCGGCAGCCGGCTCAGACATGTGAGCTCCTTTGCCAAGCCAGAATCGAATGCGTTCGGTGTTGAGGGCAACTAATCTCTCATTGTTCTCGTTGGGCATTGGATCGTATGAACCGACTTGCTCAATTACAGGCTGATGCTGATTTTTGCGCCTCTGCAAAATTAATTTAATGTGTTCGTTACACGATTACAACAATTTTTAACTCAAGCCCAACAAACCTCCATGACAACAATGTGATAGAATGGGCGATTTGTGCAGCCAAGGCGCACAAAGCGTATTATTTTCGCCGAGTGCTTGTAAAAGCGTCCAATGCCACTAGCCGGTGATAAGGACATTTCGTGTTTTATTTCAGTTTTTTACTTTTACGAAAATGTGTTATGAAAACAGACGGCAATACACTTAACACAATATCGATAGCTAGTCTACAAACCGCTTATCGACTATCGGTGTTCAAATAAAACATGAACCGACTACAATTTCCTTATGTAAAATAGTGTGCGCCCAAATATTGTAAGTAGAAAATACTATCGAAAGGACCTAAACAGCAAGGACGAGAGTTCTGTGCTGTAAAACGTGTAATGTCGTTGAATTTGTAAAACACTGGGGAAATGCAACTCTGGCTGCCTGTAAAACAAAACCATGTGTATACACTGGTCACACACAAAATGGCGTCAGCAGTCGAACACGAACACTAAGGAATTTTTCAGTGGTGTCTGTGTCTGTGAATTTATATTGGGGGTAAAAAAAACTGTGTGCGTTATTTTGTTTATAAATTTAATTGCAAATACGGCACATTAATACACAGCGCGTACACACACCTACACCTACACACATACCAATTCAAAAGTGCGCTTATCAATGAATTGAATTTGAGGCAGCAAGCAAGCAGCAGCTAAGAAGCACGCCAACGCCAACGAAGTGAATTTTTCGAGGGAACGGAAAAAAATGGCGCCCGCCTCAGCCACAGAAGCAAGTTGACTTTCTTTTCGGTGTGTTGTTCGTCGCCGTACTCGTCGCTCGTTTTCGTCGCATATTTTTGTCGCGATCCAACCAAGAGAAAAAAAATAAAGTGAAAAATAAAGAAATAATTGAAAATTGCATCTTAACGCGCGACGTTGACGAATTGAAGGAGGCTAGTATTTTGTACGTGATTTTGTATAAATACATACATACATATAATACAAATACAAGCAACAGAAAAGTGCAATTACATTTGCGTTTGGAAATTTTGCGCTTTTTTCTCTTTCGCCTCCCCCTTTTTCTGCTTTGCTTCATTATAATGTGCGCTGCACAGAGCAATCCGCACTTCAGCTACGCTTGGAATATTGCAGACAACGGCAACCGTGCCGCAGAATCCGTTTTGGAGATATCGCCAAATTTTAACTACACTGTCGGTGGGGAATCGGTAAGTGGAGTCTCTCAATTTGTATGTATACATCAAGAATTTCCTTCGTTGCATATTATCAATTCTTCGTTTTTTGTATTTCTTTTGCATTATTTTCTTTTTGTCTTTATTCTTTTATATCGAGTGCTTTTGCAACTACAAGCTGCTTTACTAAATAACCAATCGACCCAACGAGCCAGCCAACCTCCTATCCCCCCACCTCCCACGTAATAATGTTGCTGTTGCTTTCCTACAGCGAATCGTGTTGTGTCGTCTCTACACATCCCCCCTGTTGCCCACCCAACGTTGCTGTTGTCTTAACAACAGCGCCACATACACACAAGCAAACCAATTAGAGATGGTCGCATGACGTGGTCTCGTGTGCGCAAATTCCACGGCTTTTGCAAAAATTTCGCGCACAATTCACGAACAATAATATCTAAATAGATTTTCTTGAAATTCTATTTCGTAAATTTTGTAAACATCCGTACATATTTGTTTATGAACACCTATTGATAAATATACACAGTTACAAGTTGTAATCGTGAAGTAAATCAGATTGGACGATGAAATTGTCGTCACGTTACCATCTCTAATACAGATACAGCTACGTCGTACGTTCGCTCGCACACTCGTTGGTTTTCATGCGCCGTGTATGTATAAGTGCATCGGACCTCTATCTGTGTATGTACGTATGCGGAGTTGAGCGCGTGTATGTATACACGTACGATATACATACATACGTGGAGAGGCGCAAATACAAGAAAAAAACAGCTACATATACTTTTATGTAACTGCGTTGGTCATGCGAATGCGAGCGAGTGTGTTAGAATTCTTTTACCATACATTTATACGAAATTTTTTCGTTTCCATTTCATTCGTAAACATTCATAATTTGGTATTTGTAAAATGTATGCGTACGCGTATATGTACTACATTCATTCGTACGTACGAACGTACGTATGTATGTATTTACCTACATATGCATGTAGAGCTGTGTGTATGCAAACAAACAATAAATACGCACGTTGCGTTGCACATGCGGTAGCTGGGCAGCTGATTTTTGACGCATTCCCAACTCATGCTCCTAAGAGCATTTTAATTTGCAATTAATGAATTTGGTATATTTATTGGCAGCTTGGCGTTGGCAAAAGCAATCGATAGACATAATAATCGATAAATAAAATGATAATTTTATATTAATCTAATAATTTACTGTACATTTACTGAATATTGGTTTTTATTTTGCGTTTCTGTTCATTTTGTGTGCGTACATTTTGTTTTTTGTACAACACAAACAACAACTTTGTTATACAATTGGCAGTACATTTTTGCTTTGGCATGAGAGTGCAACCCTGTTTCGCTGCGTTTTCTGCCTGCCTCTTAGCGCGCACACGATTGTGAATACATACACACACACATGCAGAATTTACGTTTCGTTGTGTTTGAATTCGCCGCATGCGCTGGCAACCATTTTGTGTGCATGTGTGCGGCAGTCTTCAATTCGCCGTTCGTTGAATGTTCAACACCAATACAGACACACACACACTCCCAACTCAACACACTCACGCACACCACTAGTGAGTCGCTCTCTCACGCACGCATACACGCCCAGTTGACACATCTGTATGCGTGGGGTGCGTGCGTGTGTTTTGATTACACTTGCTTACGTTTTGGCGCTCAACAAACTGTCAAAAGTCCAATTGCACAGAGACCCAGACTGAGCGAGCGCAGTGGAAAAAAAAGCGCGCGCTTTATATTGACTGCTCTGCTGTCTGGTGTTTTGTATGGTGGTCTTCTTCTTCTCGTTCTTCGACTACTGCTGCTGCCTTCTGCCGCTACTGCTGCCTCTGCCGCTGTTGCTTGCTTCCCTTTCATTTGGCATTTGTGTTATTATCAACTGTTGCCGCGCCGCTGCGCGCAGGTGTAGCGTGTTGTTAACAAGGCAAAATGAACAACAATAAACCGCAACATAAAATACAATACTTTGAACCAATTTGCAGTCGCGACTGTACTTTTTGTACTAATCATTTAGCATAGCATTAGATTAATAACCTATCTAACCAAACCAACAAAAAAATAAAACTTAAGTATTTCGAATTAATGAATTGTTGTATGCAACGTCGGATCATCAGTGTTGAATAATTCTGAAAAATAATTGCACTTGCATTTCCTGTAATCTGTTCGGTTTTGGGGACAAATCAATATCAATCAATCAACCAACAACTAACAACAGACATGAACAAAAACGAAACCAAAAACAAACCAAACCAAAACAATCAAGAATATATCAAGTACAGTACTTACATATATGAAAAAGCTCTCAAAATAACATCATCTTCATAATGATCATCACAGTTTGTGTGGAGGACTTTTGTTCATCCCTACACACATGCATTTATTGTGTGCAATGCATTGCAGTCGAGTCTTATTGAAAACAATGTGTACCCACCTATTTTAGATGCCCTATCTGTTATCCACGGATGGATCATTGGCCGTACAAAAGGATGTTAAAGGTGCACTTGCTGCCAGCAATAAGGGCAATGTCGTCCGTCGTATGTTCGTGGTGAATGACTCATTTGCGCCCGGAACACAAAGGTGCGTTTTCAAGAATTGCAACAATAAACGGAGTTAAAAATCATTAAATACAAGAACAAAAAAAAAAGAGATCAAATTAAATCAATATCAAATAATAATAACTCCACATTAAACATGACAACAACAAAACTAAGCCTCGTTATTTCCCGTCTGCTTCGATGCTCTCTCTTCTCTCTCTCTCTCTTTCTATATCTATCCATCCACAGAGTGATTACCACAGGCGCCGCATCGACGGTGGTCAAAAAACAGGATTCTGGTCAACAAGTGTTGAGCATAAATTCGCTCGATAAGAACTGTAAGTGGTCGTTATGAAAAAATCAGTTTAAAATCAGTTTGAGAAATCAAATATCCGTGTTGCATGCGTTGTTGATGTGTTGTAATCGAATCTATCGATTGTTCAGTGGGTTTTTCGCTAATCGATTGTTTCTCTCTCTTCTTTACACTTTCTCTTTCTCACTCACCTACTTACAACTCGCTACTTTCCGCTCGCTCGCTGTAATCCCCACCGATTTACGAAATATGTAATATCCTCCGATATATCTCTTCTCTCTCTCTCTCTCTCTCTTATTCAATCTCTGTGTGTGTTTTGCTGTATTTTGATCTTCTTGTATTGCTGTCACGCATTACTACCACCACCACCCCCCTCACAACCCTTTCCCCCAAAACACTCCCCCCTCACTTTCCCCTAAAACTCACTCATTCACTCACCACTCATTTTATACACGGCGGCGGCGGCGGGCGGCGGGCTGTGGCGTAAAAAAAAAAAATAGATCTATTAGTCGATCAGGCGACAGCGGCAGCAGCTGCAGTTGCGGCAGCAGGTGGTGATCCAGCGGCTGCTGCGCATCATCATACATTAACAAATGGCAGCATTGTTGACGCCAAAACTGGACAAACTGTATTGACAACGAGCGCCGCTGCGGCTAAGTCGCACTTTAGCTCAATTGGAGCACTGCATCTCACCCAAGAGGAGTGCAATGAGATCTTAATCAAACGCGCCCTTGCAGCCGGCCACGGCCACCATCAGACGCACACACTCACCGCTGGCGACGGAGCGCACCACCATCATTCGACGGCGCCAGGCGCGACACCAAGTAAGCATCTCAAAATCTGTGTTGTGTTCGATTATCTCCTCCTTCTCCTACTCTCCTACTCTGTCTCTACCGCTACACTTTTTTGGCACTCTTCTTGGTACTGGTTACTACTCGATTCTCGTTGCTTTCCCGTTTCGTTCCGTTCCATATCGTATCGTATCGTATCGTACCGCTCTGTTTCGTTCCATTCCGTTGCGTTGCAGATTTGCATTGCATTATGTTACGTTACGTTGCGTTACGTGTATGTGCTACCGTTACAATATATCTTACGTTGCTTTACGTATATTTGGTTCTTACAATTTTATTTCGTTTGTAATTGTTTTAAATTTTTGTTTTCTAAAATAGTTGTGCTCTTTTGTTTTTTTTTTTAATTGGTTGCTGCTTTGTTGAGATTTGCGTTTTTTGTTTTGGTTCGTACTTTTGATTTTCTTTCTTTGTTTTCTTCTCTTTTATTTTTTGATATCTTCCTTGAATTCCATTTGGTTATTGTTCCGTTGGCGGTGCAACAACACTCTTAGGTGACATACTTCCTGGTATTTCAGTTCAAGTACAGAAAGTAATACAAGGACTCGAAGAGAACGAGGACTCACAGGGCGAAGCACCCAACTTAAAGTTGGAGCCAGGCACATTAGAATTGTCCCCAAAGACCGAACTACAGGAATCAATGCATTTCAGCGAAGTAAGCTCCACAATTATGTTACAATTACAATTACAACAACAATTACACTTACACAAACACCAAAACAACACACATTTATTCACTCGATATCAATGCAGTCCTTCACATATTGAAATGAAATACATATCTGTTAAAGTAGTGCGATGAATTGTAATCAATGTTTTTTTTCCTTCTTTCGTTTTCCGTGGTTTCTCTCTGTTCTTTTTTAGACCGACGCCACCATCAAGAAGGAGCGCCCGTACAGCTGTGACGAGTGCGGTAAATCCTTTCTGCTCAAACATCATTTGACAACACACGCACGCGTGCACACAGGTGGTTGTTCTTGTTCCTAGCACATACCTATTGAGCCACCGAGCAGGTCTAATCAAATCCCCTGTTGTTTTTTTTTGTGTTCTCCCTCACTGCCGTGATGCACGTTCACGTTCGGTGTGTGTTGGGAACATTTTGCAGGCGAACGTCCACATATTTGCACCCATTGCGGCAAGAGTTTTGCGCACAAACACTGTCTAAATACGCATCTATTGCTGCACTCAACCGATCGGCCATATCAGTGTCAGGAGTGTAAGAAGAGTTTTACCCTTAAGCATCATCTGTTGACCCACTCACGTGTCCATAGTCGCGAGCGGCCATTTGTGTGCCAGGAGTGCGGGCGAGCATTTCCCCTCAAACGTCACCTGGTGACGCACAGTAAATTTCACGCCGGCGAACGACCTTACGTCTGCGAGGAATGCGGTGAAAGTTTCGCACAGGAGAATCATCTGATTATGCACTCGCGGTAAGTTATTCCCCAAATAGTACATAACAGCATTGAAATTAACTCAATCTTTAATTGCAGCTTTCATGGTTCATTGAATCCATTTGTTTGTGCTGACTGCGGAGCATCCTTTCCACGCAAGTTTCAACTGGTTAATCACGGACGTATACACGGCAAAATACCCCATTCCTGTACGGTTTGTGGCAAAGAATTTCTACAGAAGCGAACGCTAGTTTCCCACATGAGGTAAACGCTTTCTTTCTCTCTCGCTGCCAATTCTATTGTATTGACTAATCGTTGTTCTGGTTTTAGGCGCGTACATACCGGCGAGCAGGCGCATCCCTGCGTAAGCTGTGGCGAGGGTTTCCTCACCAAGGCGGAGCTGCATCAACATGTGCGTGCAGCGCACAATGGTGTCAATCCCAATACGAGCAGCGCCACCATAATAGCCAATCAACAGGTATGTATAGCCCCGATTCTGAAAGCTGTGTGCAAGCGTCAAGTTTAATTAAATTGAAATTTAAGCAGATACAACAGCCGCATCATCACCCCGGACATCCGCAGACTATCACCGTTGTCAGTAATCCAGCAAACTCAACGCTGCTCACCGTCTCCACAACTGATGCGAATGGTGTGGCACGTCCACAATATGTTTGCCGGTTCGTCAAGATGATTTAAACCAAATTCATATTTCTATAAAACTAAAACTTACCTGTTTTATATGTTTACAGCGAATGTGGAAGCGCGTTTAATAGTCGCGAGGCGCTAGCCTTGCATTTAAGATTGCACACAGGCGACAAGAGCCTGATGACAGATTTATGCGCATTGACAGCAGCGCTACCAGGTCACTTCTTGAGCACAGCAAGCCTCAATCCGGGCACAGTGGTAACCGCCAATCCGAATCTGGTGGCACAGAGTCCAGTGCCCGTGCAAATCATATCGTCCACCGGTCAGGTGATGTCACAGACCACGCTGGTGCAGGCCGCCAACTCGACCCATCCGCAAGCCGTTGTCACCGCAGTGCCCACGATGCCAGTGCACGGCCAACAGCATCTGCAGCATGTGCAACAACAGCAGCAGCAACAGCATGTGGTCACCGTATCGCCGGCCAACAAGCCCAAATCGCATTTCTGTGCCAGTTGCGGCAAAGGATTCGCTGCCAAGCACGGCCTAATGCAGCACAATCGACGACATCCCAATGGCGGTTGCACGGTGCGCACTCATGTCTGCGAGTGTGGAAAGGCATTCTTCCAAAAGAATCATCTGATGCTGCATCAGCGCCAGCATTTGGAAACAAAGCCAGCCATATCGCAGCAACAGGTATGCTAAGTGCCCAGTGCCTAGTGCCTCAGCCTTTAACCCCTCCAAAAACCAACCAACCAACACAATCCGACACCCCCATGCATATATATATTTAGAAATATATTTTCCATATGATTCAATGAATTCCGTTAAATCGATTTAACTGCTTTGATCAACAACGATTAAGAAAGAATTGAAAAACAAAAAGATAAAGATCTTGCTTAGATTGTAATTATAAGCTTAGTTTTATATTGTGTGGAAGGAGCTGCCACTTAGTTATGCAATCTAATTAGTTAATAACTAACTATGCAATTGTTACCGAGTATCAAAAAAAACAAAAAACGAAAAAAAACATCAACTATATAACTACAACAATAAAACTATATATGCTTCTTATACCGTTGGAAAGTCTAAAGGCTTTTGTGTCTGTCTGTCAAGAACTTTTGTTTCGGGGTATTTTCTACTTTTCGCTAAAAACTCTATCTAACTCCGTCTAGCTTATACTTTAGTTACCATAGTTAAAACTGCAATTGAATTACACAATATATAAATACATATCTACTACATTCACCTCTTGTATTGCGTTACTCAATGTTCTTATTATCATCTATGTAAAACAATACAAAAACACAAAAGAAATGAAAATATGTTGAGAAAAGAAAACAAAATATGATAAATGCATTACCTCTTTTTTTAACTCCGAATACTTGCAGCTTGTTGTACCAACTACTTCTTACTAAATAAACAAAAGAATATGAATAAACCGATCGACAGATCAACTGAACAATATAAAACAAAAAGTTAAAGAAAATTACTTAAACACTATCTCTCTCTCTCACACAAACTCACACACAATCACATACACGCACATGCACACATCGCAGAATTTGTTAAATAGCAAAAAAGAAATGGAAAATCGACAAAAATATTAACTGATGAGATACACACATTTGCATGTTTGTAGAGTTGTGCTGCGTGTGTATTGTGTGCGTGTGTGTGTTGTTTGTCGCAGATATTGAAAAGATGATTGATCGTTAAACCAATAAAACCCATATAAACAATATGAACAAATAGATCAAATACTACTACAGTAAAACGTTAATACGTACGCAAAAAAGGCTTCACTGTGCGCGTTTTAGGTGTGTATGAACAAACCTATTCAAAATTACCGATAATTGTTTGTAATCAAATATGTAACATTATCTCACTATAATTATTGTTGTCATGTGTATTTAGATGTATTTACCTATTATTATAATTATTTGTTGTCTTCTTGTCTCTCTTGCGTGTGATTTGTGCCTGTGTCACTCTCTCTCTTTGTATGTTCTTCCTTTGAGTCTTCTAATTGTACATTCTCTTTATGTCTATACCCAAATTTTCTGTTCTATTTGTTGTAGTACCTTCATTTAAACCTGTCCCAAAACAACAACAATAACAATTACTTTGCTGTGAGTCTTGGATTCCAATCAATTGATATATACATTTTTTTTGCTTGAGCGTATTTTAGTTTAGTATAATGATTTTTTTTCTTGTTGCATAGTGCATAGAAGAGAGCGAGGTTAATGACGCTTTGAAATTGAGTCGAAAAGATATCCTAAAGTTCTCGACTTTGAACACTTCTTACAGGAGGCCGATGTGCAACAGCAACAGCAGCAGCAACAACAACAGCAAGCAGCAGCTGCGGCAGCAGCAGCCGGACAGCAAGCCGCTCAGGTTGAAGTCCAAATATTGCCCGGTGGCCATGGCAAGGTGATTAAATATGAAATTTGCCGCAATGTCCTGCAGGAGGAGCAGGCGGCACAACAGCAGCAGGGTTCAATGCATGCGGAATAGATGCGAGCGATTCAGAGGAGGATCAATAGAATCACAAACAGCTGACAGACGTTTTTCTGGTTAATTCAAACACAACAAAAAAGAAGTAATGATTATTTTGAGCATTTTGTTTCTAAATTGTTTTGTAAATATAAATAAAAATCCCCACGTGCAATGGCAATTGCCAGGCGATTGATAGGTTGCTCTCCAAACAGACAAGACACATACACCACACACACATACATATGTACACCCACCCACGCACACAAGCATATATATATATATATAAATAATAATAAATATATAGATAACAATAATTGTATGAACCAGGGCAGCTTTTTTTGCAAGCCACGAAACCACACACACACACACCTACAAAACACAGCTAAACACACACAGAGCAGAGATAAATGAGAATGTATGAAATAAGCGATTCCCTTAGTTGTAATAATTTAGTTACCGTTTAGATATAAATGAAACACCTAGACAACTAAATAGTTAACTAGCATTATATACAAACAAAAAACAAACACGTAAATATATGTGTTATGTATATATACAACACATATATACTCTATATATATAAATACAGATGTACATCAAAAATACATTTATACAAAATACATAATGTAACTGTAACTCCTGTTAATTTTTGTGATGTGTTGGTCGCATCTAAAACAACAACCTCGATAAGTTGCAAAGTTTTTACCCAATAATTTTTCAATTGAAACATTTTAAATACTATAATAATGATACACTTACACACACACACATATAACGCTAGATGTAAGCATACATATATCGCCTAACTGTAAACTGTGTATACATATTAACAAGAGTAAATAAATAAGCATCAACAACAACAACTACAACTATGTTTAGATCTAGACATATAAAATATAATAACAACAATAATAACAATAATATTATTATTAAATACGTAAAACAACCCAATGAGAACGTCCTCTTAATGGCTGGACATCATCGTGGGCGTTTGTCCAACAATATTTCAAGATTTGTACATATAGAAATGAAGCAAAAATCAAGTTAAATTCAACATGTTGCATGTTGCAACTGTAACTACAAAATACGCGTATGCTATAAGTCAATGAAAAACAGGTCTAACGAAGGAAAAAGGAAAAGCAAAGAGTATATTTCAAGTATAGCCGGTTCGTTTAGGCGGGCGCCCACATCTCGCCAACGATACTTGGAGTAGGTGCCTGGCACAATAACTAAAGAATACTAAAATCCGAAACTGAAATTCAATTTGAAAACACAGCAGAAAAAGAACAATTGAATGGCAAATAAGGAAGGAAAATATGAATAAAAGAGAATTCTATACAATTAGGTATATCTGTAGCTGTAAGTTACACAAGTTGTATAACAAATTGTAGACAACCACAACACACACGACAAATTGTTTAAAATTTTTTAAACGATTTGCTTATAGACACACATACATACATACACACACACTACACATAACGTTCACAGTTGCAGTTCCATCAATCAATGCACGCTTTTTGTGGCGAACAACAAATCTATTATCAAACTGTAAAAATAATACGAACTTATTATACCTTATACCTAGGAATGCAAAAGTAAATCGATAACATAATCCGATAAATAGATGAGCCTAAAATTAAGCGTATATTTTAATATGTAAGCCTTAAAGAAAATACGACTATGAATAATAAAAAGAAAATGAAATGTGTAACTGTACTCCCCAAAGATGTTCTATTTAATCTCTATCAAGGAAGACTCTGAACGGAATATTCCTTCTAATCGAGTCTGAAACCAGATGGTTAGTTTTTTTTTTTGCCAATTATCTAACCTTTTCCGTTGCATATACTTTGGTGTTAGTTATCAGTATGTTCGAATTAATGTCATACATAATTGCAAAAATTGTGCAAAAAAGGTTCAACAATACACGAAACCGGCTAAAAGATAAGAAGACTACTATTTGGCAACAAATACATTGACAATGAAAAATATTGCCAAAAAACTCGAGCGTTTTTTGCAAATGTATTAATAATTTATTTATAGATCCGCTGATTAAACAAACCAACCAGCCAACTGATGTTTGTTGTTGTGAGTCAATGGAATTGCATAGTGAATCAGTCAAGCGAATAACTTGGTCAGTATTCATCGTACATTTTCTCGTTTCTTGTTAAATCCATACGAGGAAATGATAAAGTGTTACTTCTTACAAACATACTGCTTGGAATATTATTAAATTTGTATCATAACAAGTTTAGCTAAACGAATTTGCTGTGGCGGCAAAAAGTTCTCAAGAATGTTAGGTAGCTAACGTTTAATGCATGAAAAGGTTAGATAAGATACACAATTCGTGTACATTCAGTTTGGTTTGCGATAAAACAAAAATGTTTAGCATTTTTATAGCTTGTACCCATTATATTTGTTTTCGTAATAAGTACTAGTTCATAAGAGACAAGATATTATCTTTACAAGATAGTAAAGTTTTAAGGAAACTTCCTAATGATCCATTACAATTGTGTAAATTGAGGTTTAGTTTTGTTACCATGAAGTCCAGGGTATTTTGAAGCCTGTTTTTTTTTACTACCTGTTTGCTATCATTTTGGGCTAAACGCAAAAACAATTAGTGTTGTTTTTTACATGAAGTCACGAAGCCACTAGCCAAAACCAAAAACCTTTCGACCATATGGCCCATACCAATTGACGGCTCCACAAACCAGTCTCAGAAACGCACGTAGCAAATGTTTTCGCATTCGAATTTGTATTTAACAAACGCCACTTACTGGACATTCATTCAGCGATTTGAATTGTTTATAATTATTTAACTAAATATACCGACTTTTTAATGTACTCGTATTTATTCTACAATTACGTGAGGCGTCGCTTGCATGACGTCACTGTCAACAAAAAAATACAAAAAAAAAAGAGAGAGCGGGGCGTCATGCCTTATAAAGAGTACCTGTAAATTATGCATGCAATTTTGGAACCCAAAAAAGTGCAATTCCCTGACAAGTGTATGCTGAATTTTCGGCATTCTCCCAAATAAGGGCTTGACATGGTCTCTTCTTATTTTTACCTTGATATGATGGCAGTTGATATGTTTTATTTACTTTTGGGGTTTAGTTTCTTTTCTCGATTGCTGGAATTAAAATTAATTGAGTGGCGCATAAATTGTATTCGTGCTCGCCTTCATTGCTGTATTTCAAATTCAATTCCAAGGAAAATCTGTGACATGGCAAGAGATGTCATCATCATCTCTCTCTGTGTGTCTCTGTAGAACTCTAGTTAATTGCATAAAATACATAAACAGATATTCGCAATCGTATATGTACATAACTATCTCGAGTTGAATTGGCATGTGCACCAAATTCCAACTGGTTGCATTTTGCTGCCATGTTCTGCATTTGTCTTTTCCATCTACATCTATTTATTTGGATGATGAATTCGGGTCGCTTCGATTGTGCGATGAATTTTTAACTAACTTTTTGTGTTTGCCTCTCGTTATGTTTATTTGGTTTTATTTTTGCATTTGTGGCTCGCTTTTTTATTGTCTGTTTGTCTGTTTGTGTTTTTTTGTTTTGTTATTTTCATTTTTTTTTCTCGTGTGTGTCTTGGGGCTGGCTGGCAAACAAGTTTTGATTGAGCGAGAGAGGTTCGCATGAAAATGAGTCTTGACTTGGACTTGGAGAGATGACGTCATGGAAGTGTCGCTTTGAATTAAGCAACAATTGAATTTAGTTTTCTCTACAAGATTTACATTTTGGAGGTCGAATTGTTTAAACTTCAACCTGTCATACTTATATACACATATAATACGCTAGTTTAGTAGCTTGCACTGTTCTCGTTTTGGATATATCAACTTCGGGATACATATATTTAATCTAATATTATTATGATATTGAATGTCTGGGCACTTTTCATTGACACCCACCAAAGGCCGTTATAAATCAATTAATTAATAAAACTCGACTCATTTCAGCTTGGCATCAATGCACATATGCCACGAGTATATTCCATAAATCTTCTCAAGAAAAAACGTTATAAGCACGGATGCGCCCACGTAGCGCCGAGCTAGACGAAAAAGTAAATGCAAAACATGTTGCTGACTAATTCCACAATGTCATATATGATATTTTACATTGTTGTTTAATTGTGCATCCATCCGCCAGACAACGACGACGACTGCTGCTTAAACTGGCCAATTTTGGGCCTTTGAGCTAATTCTACAGATCTCCGATCAAGCCATCATAGGCAGCATCTAGTCCGGTAAATAATGAGAGAGGGCAAAGAGAGTGCAAAAAAGCCGCTAGCGCTCATCAAGCAGCTGTTTGTTTGGCTTTTTTATGCCTACTTTCGAATTGAGCAGAATTTTGTTGTTTTCATTTTGTATTTATTGGCTTATTGAACTCGCTGCGTGGCACAAAAACAACAACAACAACAAAAATGAAGGTGCTGAGCGTCTAACCTACGCATTTAACTCTCCGCACAACCACACACATAGAACACACATACAGTTACACCCAGCATACATAACTCAAATGGCAACCTACGCTGCTGCTGCTGCTGTTGTTGTTGTTGCTGTTGTTGGTTTTCAGTCTGGCCCGAAGTCGGGCCTGGCTTTTTTGCCTTTTGTGAAGGCGAATCGCTCCGTTGTGTGCGTCTCGCTCGCACGCACGCGTACACCAGCCAGCCAACGCTTTGGCGCAAAGCCCACGAATGCTTTTGCCGCTGTCGCTGCTGCCGTTGCTGCTGCTGCTGCTGCTGCTGCTAGCGGCAGAGCGCAACAGATACGGTCGAAAGCGGTTCCAGACACCAGCAGCGTTGATCAGTACGTTTTGAGTTGTGCTTCGCGACGGTTGCTGATCTTTCAAGTGCTACGACGAATACGAAATATGAAATACAAGTTTGCCACCAATTGAGCATCTAAGTGAACAACACTACAAAAAAAATCAGAAAATAAAAAACAAAAACGTCTCTGTATTTGTCTCTATCTCTGGCTGTGCCTCTATCTCTCCGTGCCGTGTATAAGTGTGTGTGTGTGTGCTAAGCTTTTACGCTCCCGCTCCCACTGCCGCTTCCATTACCGCTCTACGCTCAATACGCTCACGCTCCCGCTCACGATCAAGTGTGCCGCCGTCTGTCAGTGTGTGCGTGCGACGACAGTGCCACCGTTTGTCATTTTCAACTTGAACTATGGTTCGCGCATACGTATAACAAAAAAATTACGAACAACAACAACAAAACACAAAATCAAACACACTATAACAATATTTAAAAATAAGTATTTCGACATTCCGACGTGGAAATTAGGAGACACCACAAAAAATAAATACACATTCATACACACCTACGTAATTTAGTCGTTAAACTTAGTGCCAAACCAAGCGATAATTGTGATTAATAACAACGAAAATATATACATACATTCATATAACGAAAGCGAAATAAACGAAAACGAGTACGAGTAACAAAAGACCATAACAAATATCTATAATTTTGTTAAAGTCATTAAAATAACAACAAGCACACACATTTTTCACGACACACAGTCAGCGATTACCTCATCTGTGTGAAAATATAGCAAGCAAAATGGTATCAAAAAGCAATAAAAAGAAACAAGTGTCGCAGTCGCAGTCGCAGCAGCAGCAGCAGCAGCCGCCGCCAGCAACATCGAGCACAACAACATCAACAACGGCCTCGGCGACCAAATTAACCAAAAAACTGGGGCCAAATGCGATGGCCACGCTAACAACCAACAGCAGCTCCACTTCCATGGAACACGAATCGGTCTCTTATGGCATACCAGAGACTGGTCCAAGCACCAGCACTGGGGGTGGTGGCACTCTATTGGCTACGTCCTCCTCGACTGCTGCAGGCGGTAAAAGCTACAGCTCCAGTTCATACACATCGAAATCTCAGTCACAGTCACAGCAATCGGAGCAGCTATATCATAGTAGCAGCACTAGCAAGATCTCGAGGGATTATTCCAACGAGAAGATCATATCATCGATTGATCTGCTCGAAAGTGAAAAAAAGGAACCGGTCTTCTCTGTCCCCATTGAGGTGGTCGAGATCACAACACCTGGTGGCGGTGGCAGCAGCGGTGTCATAATGTCGTCTGCCAGTGGCAGCGGCAGCATTTCCAAAATGTATGCCTCCTCGTCAAAAACGTCAAGTCAGCAGCAGGCGAGCTCAAGCTCCAGCTACTTTGAGTCGACAACCAGTTCGAGTCAGCAGCAGCAGCAGCTACAGCAACAGCAGCAGCAGATACAGCAACAGCAACAGCGCAGCAGCAGCAGCAACAGCGCAAGCGAAACGCTCATTGCAAGCGAGAGAGCGGCTACCGGTATGACATCATCGTCGTCGCTGTCGAGCAGCAAATATGTAGATGTTGCCGAACAGGTTGCTATCGATAGCAGCAACAGCAACAGAATGAGCACGAACATCAACACCAACACCATCAAGAGCAGCAACATGAATACCAGTCAGAGTCACAGTCACAGCACAAACATCAACAGCAGCAACGTCAGCAATACTAACATCATCAGCAGCAGCAGCGAATCTCAGAGCGTGGCCAAGTCAAAGCAGACTGAATCAGCTGCTGTGGGTGCTTTGGATACGTCATCGTCAGCAACGACAACGATGACGTCGTCACAGCGCATGGTGCGCGAACCGGTCGCGACCACAACAAACGCGACCAACGCGGCGACGTCATCAACGACCGACACACGACGTAACGATAAAGTGGCCAGCACAGCTGTTAGTGCTAGTGATGTGAATGTGGACAGAGTAACGTCCAGCAACAAACAGGTCAGCGAAAGCACCATCAATCAGAGCAGCAGCACCAGCAAACAGTCGACAACGTCGTCCAAGAAAGAAGTCTACGATGTGAAGACAAAAACCTGGAGCGAGTATAGCGATGGCAACTCACGGACCACCAACAAAAAGGCGCCTACATTTGAGCGTTACGTTAGTAAGGATTCGGATGGCACTACGAAAGTGACATTTAAGAAGAAGATCTACGACAGACGCAACAATAGGTGGCGCGTGGTCGATGAGCGCACCGTGGACAGCACTAATGATGTGGGCTATCCCGAAATAGTCGATGATGTCATAAATACCACAACCACAACATATACGACAAAGGTGTACGATACGAAGCTCGGCAAGTGGACGGTCGTCGACGAGAAATCGTACACTGATACGAAAGCCTTTGTACCGAATGACATTGCTCGTGAAATCGAAAAAGATAATACCGATGTGGCAAACATAACGACCACCACTGAAGTGACAAAGGTAAGTGGGGGGCTAGCGGATAGTCGATACCCGGTACATGGGTGTGTACTTCTCCTTATATGAGTATGTGAAACCATTCGGGGGTGTGTTAGTGTCCACTCTCCGAGAATGTGATTAATGATACCCAGACATTACTACTAGGTAAACGCGACAAGCTCTCCTGAGAGTATAATAAATTCATTATGTTCGGCATTCCACAATTAAGGAAGAGACACGATTGCATTAAATATTGTTTATAATTTTTTGGTCTGTCGCCAGAGTCGGTTTGTCTGTCTGTTCGTAAAAACAACTAAGACTTTTTGATAATAAGAGGTGGATCCACAAAAATTATGGCATTATTTTATCATGTTACTATCAGTCTCACTAAAAAAATAACTAAAAGCGAACAAGGTGAATCTAAGTTTAATAATAGAAAATTTTCTGTTACTTAAAGAACAATTCTTGTAACAAAGCAACAAGGTGAAGTTCGCTTGACTAAGTCATACGTTAAGTTTCGTATAAAACTTGATTTTAAAGTACATTTGCCTCATTAAAATGTCTTATTGCTTAATATCTTGTCACTTTGATTTGTATTTTAGATATTTGATGCGAGCATTAACGATTGGCGCGTTTTGGACGAAAAGGTGCACACCGATGTCATTGAAAAAATTGTGGAGGCTCCCAAAAAGACCATATATGTTGACGAGTTTGTGGAAATTGAAAAGAACACATCCATTTCGGAAAACAATGAGAATATAACCTTGAATCTGAACGAAACATCGAAACACAAAAATATTACTGAGAATATTTATGATGAACTCGACTATGTCCGGACTGACAAAAAGCGTTTAGACGATTCAGTTACCGTAAGCAACCGCACATCTAATTTCAAGTAATGCATTAATAAAAAATATTTATTTCAGCGTGGAGTCGAAAAAAACAAATTCACGACACACAGCGAGCGGTGCATTTGCGAAATCTGCACTTGCGGGTAAGTTGATTTAATTATCAAACTTTTCCTGAAAATTGTACTAAATCTCAATTTTTTAGACGTCATCACTGTTCTACTAGCAAAACGAAATCTACTGAAAACACCATTGTCGAAGTAGATGGTAAGAGTCGATGATATAAAATGTAACTGTACTTTCTAACTATACGTATTTAAATCATTAGATAACGTCGACGAAACTTACACAAGGATACGGACAAACACTTGGTCAAAGAAAGATGAACACACTTCCAAGAAAAATGAAGATATTCTCGTTGATTATATTGTCATAAAGAAACCAGAAGATAATCTGAAAACCGGAGGTGAATTCACAGCCCCAGAAAAAGAACCCTATAGGCCAGGCGAAAAACGTGAGAAAATCGTACATACTGATACTTTACGTTTGGATGGAGAAATGACTTTTGTAGAAAAAGAAGAGTATCAATTTGTTACCCGTCCTGGATATGTCAAGCCGTCAGATAATCTCAAACAAGAGGGAGAATTCTATAGCCCGGAGAAACCAAAGTACCAGCCTGGAGAACGTCCTTCTCAAGTAAGGCCAGAGGATAACTTGAAAAACGAAGGAGAATTTTATGTACCAGAAAAACCTGGGTATAGACCTGCAGAACGACCCGTTCAGAAAAAACCGGAAGATAACTTGAAAAACGAGGGCGAATTTTATACTCCAGAAAAACCAGGATATAGACCTGCAGAGCGGCCTGTGCAAAAGAAGCCAGAAGATAACTTAAGGAACGAAGGAGAATTCTATGTTCCAGAAAAACCGGGCTTTAAACCTGCAGAGAGGACTGAGAGAATTATAAGAAAAGATAACCTGCGAAACGAAGGTGAAATGACTTTCATTGAGAGGGAAGAGTATCAATATGTAGTTCGCCCAGAGCAGGTGAAGCCAACTGATAACTTGAAGAACGAGGGTGAATTTTACGCTCCAGAGAAACCTCAGTATAGGCCAGGAGAGCGTCCGTCTCAAGTTAGACCCGAAGACAACCTTAAGAATGAAGGCGAATTCTATACACCTGAGAAACCCAAATTTAGACCTGCAGAACGTCCAGCTCAAGTCAGACCAGAAGATAATTTGAAAAACGAAGGTGAATTCTATGTTCCAGAGAAGCCTGGATATAAACCAGCCGAACGTCCTGTTCAAAAGAAGCCTGAAGATAATCTAAGGAATGAAGGCGAATTCTACGCTCCAGAGAAACCACAGTATAGGCCAGGAGAGCGTCCCTCTCAAGTTAGACCCGAAGACAACCTTAAGAATGAAGGCGAATTCTATACACCTGAGAAACCCAAATTCAGACCTGCAGAACGTCCATCTCAAGTAAGACCAGAAGATAATTTGAAAAACGAAGGTGAATTCTACGTACCCGAGAAGCCTGGATATAAGCCAGCAGAACGCCCTGTCCAAAAGAAGCCTGAAGATAATCTAAAGAATGAAGGCGAATTTTACGCTCCAGAGAAACCACAGTATAGGCCAGGAGAACGTCCCTCTCAAGTTAGACCCGAAGACAACCTTAAGAATGAAGGCGAATTCTATACACCTGAGAAGCCCAAATTCAGACCTGCAGAGCGTCCATCTCAAGTAAGACCAGAAGATAATTTGAAAAACGAAGGTGAATTCTATGTACCCGAGAAGCCTGGATATAAGCCAGCAGAACGCCCTGTCCAAAAGAAGCCTGAAGATAATCTAAAGAATGAAGGCGAATTCTACGCCCCAGAGAAACCACAGTATAGGCCAGGAGAGCGTCCCTCCCAAGTTAGACCTGAAGACAACCTTAAGAATGAAGGCGAATTCTATACACCTGAGAAACCCAAATTTAGACCTGCAGAACGTCCAGTTCAAAAGAAACCCGAGGACAATTTAAAGAATGAGGGAGAGTTCTACGCTCCAGAAAAGCCAAAGTATGTGCCTGGAGAACGTCCGTCTCAAGTAAGACCAGAAGATAACTTGAAAAATGAAGGCGATTTCTATACCCCGGAGAAACCTCAATTCAGGCCAGCAGAACGTCCAGTTCAGAAAAAACCTGAAGACAATTTGAAGAATGAAGGTGAATTTTATGTTCCAGAAAAACCAGGATTTAGGCCTGCAGAAAGAATTGAAAAAATCATCAGAAAGGATAATCTGCGCAACGAGGGAGAAATGACGTTTGTAGAGAGGGAAGAGTATCAATATGTTGTTCGACCAGATCAAGTAAGACCCACTGATAACTTAAAGAATGAAGGGGAATTTTACGCACCAGAGAAGCCTAAGTACAAGCCAGCGGAGCGCCCAGCCCAAGTCAGGCCAGAAGATAATTTGAAAAACGAAGGAGAATTTTATGTTCCTGAAAAACCAGGATATCAACCAGCCGAGAGAATCGAAAGAATTATCAGAAAGGATAACTTACGTAATGAAGGTGAAATGACGTTCGTGGAAAGAGAAGAATATCAGTATGTTGTTCGTCCAGAGCAAGTCAGACCAATCGACAATTTGAAAAATGAAGGAGAATTCTACACACCCGAGAAACCGAAGTTCAAACCTGCAGAGCGTCCAGTTCAGAAGAAACCGGAGGATAACTTGAAGAATGAGGGAGAATTCTACGCACCTGAGAAACCGAAATACACACCGGGAGAAAGACCTAGTCAAGTTAGACCAGAGGATAACTTGAAGAATGAAGGCGAGTTTTACACTCCAGAGAAACCTCAATTTCGGCCTGCAGAACGTCCAGTTCAAAAGAAACCGGAGGATAACTTGAAGAATGAGGGAGAATTTTACGCTCCGGAGAAACCGAAATACACACCGGGAGAAAGACCGAGTCAAGTTAGACCAGAAGATAACTTAAAAAATGAGGGCGAATTCTATGCACCAGAAAAACCACAATTCCGACCTGCAGAACGGCCAGTTCAAAAAAAACCAGAGGACAATTTGAAAAATGAAGGTGAATTCTACGCTCCCGAGAAGCCCAAGTATACACCCGGTGAACGGCCAAGTCAAGTGAGACCAGAAGATAATTTGAAGAATGAGGGTGAATTCTATACTCCAGAGAAACCTAAGTACAGGCCTGCAGAAAGACCAACTCAAGTACGGCCGGAGGATAATTTGAAAAATGAAGGAGAATTCTATGTTCCAGAGAAACTAGGATATCGACCAGCAGAGAAAATTGAAAGAATTATCAGAAAGGATAACTTGCGTAATGAGGGAGAAATGACGTTTGTGGAGAGAGAAGAATATCAATATGTTGTTCGCCCAGAACAAGTGAGACCAACTGATAACTTGAAGAATGAAGGCGAATTTTACACTCCGGAGAAACCGAAATTCAGGCCAGCAGAGCGTCCAGTTCAGAAGAAGCCTGAGGATAATCTAAAGAATGAAGGAGAGTTTTACGCACCGGAGAAGCCTAAATACATGCCAGGAGAACGACCAAGTCAAGTTAGACCAGAAGATAACTTGAAGAATGAAGGCGAATTCTACACTCCAGAGAAACCTCAATTTAGGCCAGCAGAACGTCCAGTCCAAAAGAAACCGGAGGATAACTTGAAGAATGAGGGAGAATTCTACGCTCCAGAGAAACCTAAATACACACCCGGAGAGAGACCGAGTCAAGTTAGACCAGAGGATAACTTGAAGAATGAAGGCGAATTTTACGCACCAGAGAAACCTCAATTCAGACCTGCAGAGCGTCCAGTCCAAAAGAAACCGGAGGATAACTTGAGAAATGAGGGAGAATTTTACGCTCCTGAGAAGCCGAAATACATGCCTGGAGAACGACCGAGTCAAGTTAGACCAGAAGATAACTTGAAAAATGAGGGTGAGTTCTATACACCTGAGAAACCACAGTTCCGGCCTGCAGAACGTCCAGTTCAAAAGAAACCGGAGGATAATTTGAAGAATGAGGGAGAATTCTACGCTCCCGAGAAGCCCAAGTATACACCCGGTGAACGGCCAAGTCAAGTTAGACCAGAAGATAATTTGAAGAATGAGGGCGAATTCTACGCTCCAGAGAAACCTAAATACACACCCGGAGAGAGACCGAGTCAAGTTAGACCAGAGGATAACTTGAAGAATGAAGGCGAATTTTACGCACCAGAGAAACCTCAATTCAGACCTGCAGAGCGTCCAGTCCATAAGAAACCGGAGGATAACTTGAAGAATGAGGGAGAATTCTACGCTCCGGAGAAACCGAAATACACACCGGGAGAGAGACCGAGTCAAGTTAGACCAGAAGACAATTTGAAAAATGAGGGCGAATTTTATGCTCCAGAAAAACCACAGTTCCGGCCTGCAGAACGTCCAGTTCAAAAGAAACCGGAGGATAATTTGAAGAATGAGGGAGAATTCTACGCTCCCGAGAAGCCCAAGTATACACCCGGTGAACGGCCAAGTCAAGTTAGACCAGAAGATAATTTGAAGAATGAGGGCGAATTCTATACTCCAGAGAAACCTAAGTACAGGCCTGCAGAAAGACCAACTCAAGTTAGGCCGGAGGATAATTTGAAAAATGAAGGAGAATTCTATGTTCCAGAGAAGCCAGGATATCGACCAGCAGAGAAAATTGAAAGAATTATCAGAAAGGATAACTTGCGTAATGAGGGAGAAATGACGTTTGTGGAGAGAGAAGAATATCAATATGTTGTTCGCCCAGAGCAAGTGAGACCAACTGATAACTTGAAGAATGAAGGCGAATTTTACACTCCGGAGAAACCGAAATTCAGGCCGGCGGAGCGTCCAGTTCAAAAGAAGCCTGAGGATAATCTAAAGAATGAAGGAGAGTTTTACGCACCGGAGAAGCCTAAATACATGCCAGGAGAACGACCAAGTCAAGTTAGACCAGAAGATAACTTGAAGAATGAAGGCGAATTCTACACTCCAGAGAAACCTCAATTTAGGCCAGCAGAACGTCCAGTCCAAAAGAAACCGGAGGATAACTTGAAGAATGAGGGAGAATTCTACGCTCCAGAGAAACCTAAATACACACCCGGAGAGAGACCGAGTCAAGTTAGACCAGAGGATAACTTGAAGAATGAAGGCGAATTTTACGCACCAGAGAAACCTCAATTTAGGCCAGCAGAACGTCCAGTTCAGAAGAAACCAGAAGACAATTTGAGGAACGAAGGTGAATTCTACGCCCCGGAGAAGCCGAAATACATGCCTGGAGAACGACCAAGTCAAGTTAGACCAGAAGATAACTTGAAGAATGAAGGCGAATTCTACACTCCAGAGAAACCTCAATTTAGGCCAGCAGAACGTCCAGTTCAGAAGAAACCAGAAGACAATTTGAGGAACGAAGGTGAATTCTACGCCCCGGAGAAGCCGAAATACATGCCTGGAGAACGACCAAGTCAAGTTAGACCAGAAGATAACTTGAAGAATGAAGGCGAATTCTACACTCCAGAGAAACCTCAATTTAGGCCAGCAGAACGCCCAGTTCAGAAGAAACCCGAGGACAACTTGAAAAATGAAGGAGAATTCTATGTGCCAGAGAAACCAGGATATAGACCAGCGGAAAGGACTGAAAAAATCATTCGTCAGGATAACTTGCGTAACGAAGGCGAAATGACATTTGTAGAGAAAGTAGAGTATCAATATGTTGTTCGACCTGAACAAGTTAAGCCAACCGATAACTTGAAGAATGAAGGAGAATTCTATGCACCGGAAAAGCCCAAGTACTTGCCTGGAGAACGACCAAGCCAAGTCAGACCAGAAGATAATTTGAAGAACGAGGGCGAATTCTACACACCCGAGAAACCAAAATTCCGACCTGCAGAGCGTCCAGTTCAGAAGAAACCGGAGGACAACTTGAAGAATGAAGGCGATTTCTACGCTCCAGAGAAGCCCAAATATATACCAGGAGAACGGCCAAGTCAAGTTAGACCCGAAGATAACTTGAAGAACGAGGGAGAATTTTACACACCAGAGAAACCCAAGTTTAAGCCCGCAGAACGTCCAATCCAGAAGAAGCCCGAGGACAATTTGAAAAATGAAGGGGAATTTTATGTACCAGAGAAACCAGGATTTAGACCAGCAGAGAAAACTGAAAGAATCATTCGAAAGGATAACTTGCGCAACGAAGGTGAAATGACGTTTGTGGAGAAAGTAGAGTATCAATATGTTGTTCGACCTGAACAAGTTAAGCCAACCGATAACTTGAAGAATGAAGGAGAATTCTATGCACCGGAAAAGCCCAAGTACTTGCCTGGAGAACGACCAAGCCAAGTCAGACCAGAAGATAATTTGAAGAACGAGGGCGAATTCTACACACCCGAGAAACCAAAATTCCGACCTGCAGAGCGTCCAGTTCAGAAGAAACCGGAGGACAACTTGAAGAATGAAGGCGATTTCTACGCTCCAGAGAAGCCCAAATATATACCAGGAGAACGGCCAAGTCAAGTTAGACCCGAAGATAACTTGAAGAATGAGGGCGAATTCTACACACCCGAGAAACCCAAGTTTAAACCGGCTGAACGTCCAGTTCAGAAGAAACCAGAAGACAATTTGAAGAATGAAGGCGAATTTTATGCTCCGGAAAAACCAAAATACATGCCTGGTGAACGACCATCTCAAGTTAGACCAGAAGATAACTTGAAGAATGAAGGCGATTTCTACACTCCAGAGAAACCTAAATTCCGGCCTGCAGAACGTCCAGTTCAAAAAAAACCTGAAGACAATTTGAGGAATGAAGGCGAATTCTATGTTCCAGAAAAACCAGGATTTAGGCCTGCGGAGAAAAATGAAAGAATCATTCGGAAAGACAACTTGCGCAACGAAGGTGAAATGACGTTTGTGGAGAAAGAAGAATATCAATATGTTGTTCGACCGGAACAGGTTAGGCCAACAGACAATTTGAAAAATGAAGGAAAATTTTACGCTCCTGAGAAACCTAAGTATTTGCCCGGTGAACGCCCGTCTCAAGTTAAGCCTGAAGATAACTTAAAGAATGAAGGCGAATTCTATACACCAGAAAAGCCCAAGTTCAAGCCTGCCGAACGACCAGTTCAAAAGAAGCCGGAAGATAATTTAAAGAATGAAGGGGAATTCTATGCGCCTGAGAAACCTAAGTATAGGCCAGGAGATCGTCCATCCCAAGTCAGACCAGAAGATAACTTGAAAAATGAAGGCAAGTTCTACGTTCCTGAAAAACCTGGCTTCAAACCTGCTGAGCGACCTGTTCAAAAGAAACCAGAGGATAACTTGAAAAATGAAGGAGAATTCTTTACTCCAGAGAAACCAAAGTATAGGCCAGCAGAAAAAACGGAAAGAATCATCAGAAAAGACAACTTACGTAATGAGGGGGAAATGACCTTTACTGAAAAGAAGGAGTACCAATATGTTGTTCGTCCGGAACAGGTTAGGCCAACGGATAACTTGAAGAACGAAGGAGAATTCTACGCTCCAGAAAAACCTGGCTTTAAGCCTGCAGAAAGACCTAAACAAAAGAAACCGCAAGATAATTTGAAAACTCCTGAGGGCAAAATGTATATTCCTGAAAAGGAAGAATTTAAACCTGCAGACAAGGTCAAGACTATTATCAGGAAAGATAACTTAAAGAATGAGGGCACAATGACATTTACAAAGAAAGAAGAATACCATTACACAACTAGACCCGATCAGGTAAAGCCAAGTGATAACTTAAAGATGGATGGACCATTTTATGCGCCTGAGAAACCTACATTCAAACCTGCAGAGCGACCGACTCAGAAAAAACCCAAGGATAATTTGAAACAAGAAGGTGAATTTTATAAAAGAACTGATAGAACTGAAACCGATAGTACTACACTGGAGACTGTTAGAAGGGAGACACCAAAGCGACCGGTGGATAATTTGAAGTTAGAAGGTCCTATGTCAGTGACAAGAAAAGATGATTACAAAACGACTTCTAATAAGACTACAGTGGATAGGGTTCAGCGAACACAGAAATACAAACATAATAGCTCATCGATTAGTTTGGGAACGGATACAACCATTCTAAAAACAACCAACCAGATGAACTTTGTGTCTGGCAAGGATGCAGTTAAACAAACGGATGCCAACAGCCAGAATCCAGTCGACGGCCTTATAATTGTATCTACAAAGAAGGTCACCACTGTAGTTGGTGGTCGAGCTAAAAAGGAACCGGAAACCGAGTATGTGAAGAGACCAGCAAAAATAAATGTCATCGAGAATGTGTCAAAGAAATCGACTACAACCAATATTGAGAATACTCAGAACATACATAAAGAGACAACATCGATGCAAAGAAATCTCAATATTGTTGATAAATCAACAGTAAATTCTGAAAGGATTCGCGGATCGACAATTGACAGAAACGCCCTTGAGTCCTCCACATCGACAACAAATCAAGGCAGTTCAGTAATCAACAATGTAACTGGAACTGGAGGCTCAACAACTCACTTAGTTTCTAGTAAGAATGTTAATGGAGGAACTACGTCTCATGTGGTCGGTGGAAGTTCGATAGTTAAGAATGTGACAGATAGCTCAAGTTCTAGAGTGATTGAAAACAGTTCCGTAACGAAGAACATCACATCACGTAACCAACATTCAGTTACAAATAATATTACTGGTAGCACCACCCATCATGTAACTGGCAACAATATTACTGGTGGCACTACAACCCATGTATCTGGTAATAATATTACTGGTAGCTCAACCCAACATGTAACAGGCAATAATATTACCGGTGGCTCTACAACCCATGTGTCTGGTAATAACATCACAGGCAGCACCACACATCACGTAACTGGCAGCAATACCACGACCAATAACATTACCAACAGCTCAACGTCCCATGTGTCCTCATCCAAGCACTTCCATCACAGAAAGAGCGAATTCTCTTCCGAAGCCGATGTCTCCAATTCCATATTCCATCGCAAGAACGTGACAAACGATTCAAATGCAGTCAACAGCAGCCTGACCTCGACTGGCAAGATGCAGCGCAAGAGTATTCTAAATCTACACGAGCAACCCTCGAGCCAATCTAATGATCGCCAGAGCTACAGCAGCATTCATCGCCAGAATAGGGAGACAGACTTGAATACTAGCTATTCTACTGATCGTCGCAGCTGCAGTGTACATAAGGAGAACAAGGAGCATCAGACAAAGAGCTCCTCTTCGACCAACATGTCTCGCATCATATCTGGAGGCGTTGACAACGGAAATGCTAACAGATCAAACCTGGAAAGGACGACGGTCACCCGCTCCTACGTCTCGGGAGGCATTGACTTCCCCTCCCAATCGCATACTGAAAGACATGTAACACGTCATCGTGGAAGCGGTAGCCAGCATGTGTCCAGTGGTATCGATTTTCCCTCCTCCTCCTATAACGCCCATAGTCATACGGAACGTGTCATGACCTCACGTCGTGGCAATCAATCCTCTATTAGTTTGGGCAACGACAAGTTCACTGGTTCCAGTCTCTATAAGAGCGAATATATAACTGCCCCAACAACGACAACCTGTGCTGTGCATAAGATTAAACAAGGTGCATTCCAACATACCAGAAGTACTCACGATCATAAGTTCTATAAGACCTCCAATTAGGGGATCTGCGCATATCGTTTGTACGTCTTGTCTTGTCTTCTTTACACATATCATAATCGTATCTTAGTGCCTAAGATTCCATGACAATATTTTTTATACAATAACTAATACTTACCTAATAAATAAAAATAAAGCAAAAACAAAACAACAATTGAAATATTACAACATTAACAAATAAAGCAAAAATTCAAAAATCACTTTTCGTCAGTTTTCTTTTTTGTGGGAATTTTCGAAACATATATTTTTTTTGAGGAATCTTCGAATCAACGTGAGATGATGTTTTTATTGAGAATTTTAAAAGATGCTAGTGTCGTTTTTAAAGGCTATTATTATCATATGTATAAGTACAGTAACTGTATAATTAATCGCTTAAAAAAACGCATTCAACTATGTATATGTATATATATACTGGTATATAAATAAACAATGAGTTCTATCTATTTGGTAATAGACTTACTCGTAGTACCATAAATACGACGAGTACATTACATTTATTACATTATTTTCATTTTGTATAATGGTTTATTGTTCTCTCATTTCTTGAGTTTTCCCTCTATATATATGTGTATATATTTTCATACAATAAATATCAATAATCTCTTTTTTTTTAAATACTCGTTCGTTTATGTATATATATATATAATCGTTACTTAAATTAGCTTAGGATTTTTATGTTGTTTGTTTGTTTGTTTGGAAGACATTTGTTCGCTTGTTTTGGAAGACTTGCGTTTCATTTCTTATAAACTAGGATTATTGTTCATTAATTACATTAACATCTGCTAACTTCTGCTTTTGGCATATCATACAACATGAATTATATGGTAACTATATAGTTTTTGGAAGACTTATTATGTTGTAAGTAGTTTGCCGAAAAGCCAACAATATTCGAGTATGTTTGACCATTGTGATAACTTAGTAATCTATAAAAAAGACTTTAGTACTCGTAACAATTGGAAGAGTTCGCTTAAAATGGAAGACCGATTTCGAATGCATTAATCAGGGCATTGCCAGAGTCATAGATGCCAATAACGCCGAAAAGTACGCCTAACGCTATGATGAGGTAGTCCTTAGCAATTTCTTTCTGATCGAGCAGATGACCCTTGATCTTGATGTGAAAATAGCAGGGCCAAATAAAACTCAACATGGTGCCCGTAAAGCTGCCAATGAAGCCCATCAGTATCGAAAAGTGTGGTATAAATATGGCCATAAGTATGGTGGACACAATAACGCCCACCCGGAAGCCCAGGCCCCACACTTTCAATTCACCATCCAGATTCCAAATGGTCGGAAATTTGGTCTTTGGCGGTCCACGGAAGAAATTACGCTCGAGCAGCTCACAGGCAGCATAGTATGGCAATGGATAACTGAGAATGGCCTTGATGACCAGAAAGAAGTTCACTAATCCCTTAAAGCCCTGCGAGTGCAGATTGTTGGTGATCACCTGCTGTGTGTCATTCTGGAAGGTGAGGAAGCAAATGTAACCGAAGCCTGCCTTGAATATCGCTGCAGCAATGTGTGACCAGTCCAGCATCCAATTGAATTTTGAACGATCTATCATGTTGCCCTCGAGGGTGGGCAGAAATATCTGAGAGGTATAGGAGAAGACAATGACGCCCAGTGAAATGGGAAAGTTCTCCATGTCAATGCTCCAACGGACCTTGGACCAGCCCCAATCACCGATCTGCAGCAGACAATAGCCGAGTATGACGGCATTAATCACAATATGTGACATGGTACACCAGAACGACAGCGTCGACACCATTTTCAGGGACTTGAGGAAACCCATGGGCAGCAAAAAGATGCCCACGAACAGCATCCAGGAGCGTGAATCGAACGAACCTTGCGGATAGGTGCCGGCCAGCAGATCGCCACAGACCACAACATACAAAATGCAGGTCATCAACAGCTCAATTAGCTGGGCAATGCTGACGGCACGCGCTCCTAACTTGGGACCGAAACATACCTTGGCAATGGCCACATAACTGTCACGCACACGCACCATCTGACCCGTGCTGGGATCCGGTTCGTAGAGGCACTGCACCAACACTTTGCCGGTGTAGCAGCAGATGTGAGCGATGCCCACCATGGCAATGATGGCCCAGTAGCCGCCGTGTAGTACTGCAAATGGCAGCGATACGATGAACATGCCCTGGATGGCATTCGTTACATTCCAGCCGGCCTGGAACTCGTCGATCTTGGAGCCGCCGCCACCTTCACCCTCGCAAACGAATGAGCTGCCCTCCGAGGCAATGCTGCCTTGCCTGTAAATATCAGAGAATATCAATGAATGAGCTGCTTATTGCAGTTTCGTTTGGACGCACCTGAAGCCATCGGTTTGCTGGTATCTGCCATCGTACTCGTTGAACGATGTGCTTTGGTATTCGTTTTTGTAATCACCCTCAGCATCGTCATTTGACCAGCCGCCACCATTTCGAAATGGATTCGAGCTCATCTCTGTGGGCTGATCACAGCCATTGGCAGCATCGCCAGCGGCCATCTCGTTGCCGCCTGGTGGAAACATCGCCTGACCTTGAGACTGGGCAAAGTTCTGTTGAGGATTCATGCTGGAGCTGGTACCCGGCGGTTGTTGGTAATCCTTGCGCTCTGGAATTTGCTGTCTGGCCGTTTGCATGGCCACATTGAGTATGTTCTTCAATGGTGGCAATGGCGTTGCTTTCAATTTCGTTATGAATGACATGTTAATAGCTCAAACTGTTTTTATCTGGTGGGGTGGTTTACAAATGGATGTGGATGCTGAGCTAAGCTGATGCTGAGGCTGATGCTGAAGCTAAAGCTGATGGTGGAAGTGGTGGAATTTTCGTTTTGGTTATGGTGATGGTGGTGGGTGGGATGACGGCGGCCCCTTTTTTGGCTATCAAGTAGTGCGAATTGTACGCTTTAGATGCTGATGCTGAAGCTTATCGATTTTGTAGTTGAATGGCAGAAATGTTGTCGAATTTCGTTTCGTTTTGATTCGTTATTGCTTGAACTTAACTTAAAGAGCATTAATTAATTAAAAGAATTCATCGATTCGAAACTGAACACAATTTTTGATTCACTTTCAAATTTAATTGCTGATTTTTTTTCTATTTTTTTTTTTTTTTTTGCTAACAAATTTGGTTTTGTAGCGCACAAGCGTTTGCCTTTTTAGATTTTATACACATGTTTGCTCACTTAGCTTAACTGCAACGCTGTTTGCATTTCCTTCCAGTCGAAATCAAGTCGAATTAAATTGAATAAATAATTATTGCAAATTTTATGTAACGTTGTTGGAAAATCCTTCTTCAGCCCAGCAGCGCAGCGCAGCAAGAAAAGAAAACTCGCTTCGTTTTCGCTTTCGCTTTTGCTTTTGCCATCAAAAACTCGCATTGCGCAGCCGCCGAGTGGGCTGTGTATTGGTTGCACAGTGTCAGGTGGCAGATGTGGCAAGTAGCAAGTGGCAAGTCCAGCAAGATGCTGTCAGATGTTTTGCACATTGTGGCATCTGTCAAAAATGCGTTCCACACTTTTCAAAGATAATTTTTATGTTTTATTTCAATGCAAGCTAACTTAAAACATAAAACATAGTTTAAACGCGTTAATCATACAAAAATGTTTATAGATGTCCAACTATAATGGGAAATTGCTTATGAGTACCTAATACCAAGTGCCTAAAACTCTAATTTCTACTTGCAAATATAACAACTTTACGTTCCAAGCTCCAGCTTCAGCTCCAACTTCTTGGGTCTGGGTCAATTGCTGTAGCAGGTTTTGCGCACACCGGCCAGAATATTGCTAATCTCGTCATCCTTGCGTTGCTGCTGCTGCTGTTGCTGCTCGAAAAGCATCTCACCCACTCCGACGCCAACCATGCCGGTTGCAGCGCCTCCAGTGGCAGCAAAGTGATGATGATGCGGATGCGGATGATGATGATGCGGATGTGGATGATGATGCTGCATGGCCATAGCTGTTGGTCCAGCTGCTGATGTTGCTGGCGAGGACACTGCTGATACTGCTGCTCCTCCCGCGGCTGCAGATTGTGGTGGCAACAGTTGACTGGCCGCTCCATTGGCCTCATAATAGTTGCCATAGTGCAGATAACTGCTCTGCATCGGCTGTGCATAGCCAGCTGCACTTGCCGACGTCGTGGTTGTCGTCGTCGTCTGCTGGAAGGGCACAGCCAGCTGCAACGGAAAGGCAGCCAGGCCACTGGAGTAGGGCAACTGGGTGTAGTAGCTGGTGCCAGTTGGCGGCGCTGGCGCCGTCAGCAACATGGCATTGTTGTAGGCCTCCGCCTCGTAGTCATCGTAATTCTGATTCGTGTCCGGATATTTGGCGCACTTCTGATCGTTGCTCGCCTCCTTCAGCTGATCGTAGTCCAGCTCATTGCTCTGATAGCGTAGAAAATCCTCATACTGCATGCCATAGGCATTGGCATTCACACCGCTCAAATAATCATTGGACACGCTGCCCAGCAGGCTGCCATTGCCGCTGCAGTTGCTCTCGGTCATGGCCACCGTGTAGCTGCTCAGATCGCTGCTGGCTATCACACTGGATGTGGATGCCGCCAAGGGCAGACTGTTGTTGGTGTTGCTGCTGCTGCTACTGTTGCAGTGTTGCTGTTGATGTTGCTGTTGCTGCAACGCATTGCTGCTGCGCATGGAGCTGCTGCCCTCATCGTCAGCGCTGGACACGGGCGGATAGAAGGTGCCTTTCACCGAGTGTCCATGATCGAGCAGACCGCGATTGTTGCACGTCACGTACATGCCACGTGCAGCAACCACAGCCACAGAGCTGGCCAAGGGATACGAGGCATAGAGACTCTGCTGTTGCTGCTGTTGTTGTTGTTGCTGTTGCTGCTGCTGGGACTTGGATTTGTCCTCCTTTTGGGCGAGTTTCTCGCTGCGCTGTTTGCTGGCACGACTTGGTGGCGGCGGCGGCTTCGTTAGCTTCTTCAGCAGCAGTGAACTGTCGTAGCTGGTATTTGTGGTCGCTGGCGAGGATTCACTGCAATTGCCGGCCAGTGACTCAAGCTGTTCCGTGCTGTCCGCATTGCTGTAGCAATCCACAGAGCTGGGCGAGTAGCTGGGCTTTAGCGGCTGCTCATAGAGAGCGGACACATTGTGGGGCGTGGAGTTGCGGCTGTCGTCGGTGGGCGTGTTGTAGCTGCCACTTGTGGCCGTTGCCAGCGGCGGCGTTGTCAGCTTTGGCGTTGACTTCGATGCGCCCGACTGCGTCGAGGATTCACCACTTTGCGTCTGCTCCTTGGCGCCACCGGGCTGCATGGTGCGCAGCTTGGACTGCTTTCGCCGTCGTGGTCGATACTTGTAATTGGGATGCTCTGTCATGTGTATGACCCGCAGACGTTCAGCCTCCTCCACATAGGGACGTCGATCCTGTGGCGTCAACGAGCGCCACTTTTTGCCTATCGAAAGAGAGTTGAAGATTTGTTGAATATACTACAAATTGTTAACGGGCAGTTGATTGACTCACCCAACATTTTGCTGAGATCGGCGTTATGCAGGTCGGGATTCTCATCGGCCAGCTTCTTGCGCTCGATCTTCGCCCACACCATGAACGCATTCATTGGCCGACGGATGCGCGACTCTTTGGCACTTTTTGACTGATTACCGCCTGGTCTGTACTTCAAATCGCTGGGCATGGCCTTGTGCCGGTCCAGATAGCCGCAATTGGGTGCACAAATGTCACCCTTGTAGTCGTAGCTCCACATGGACGCCGCTGCCGCTGCCTCAATTGGTGAGTGCGCTGCCACTCCACATTCATCCTGGCCAGGATGCGACAAGAACTTGTTCAGCATCGATGTTCCGCCGCCGCCCAGCAGCGGTATATTGCTGCTGATCAAGGAGGCACTGCTGCCGCCCACTGTGCCCACACTGTAGCCACTGGACACCATGGGCGAGTGGCTGTGACTGTGCACCGACAGCGCCGCCTCGTTCATCGAGTGCTCGTTCTCATAGCCGGCACTCTGTATGGCTGGCGAGTGCAGCGAGGGCGACGAATGCTCGCTGCCCTGTCGCACATGGTAGATGCCATCGCTGGGACTCTCGTGCAGCAGTCGCCCGTCGGTGAGGTAGCCAACGTGCTCGGGATAATCGCTGCCCACCGTTGAGTGGCTGTACTCCGGTGTCCGTGACACGTGCGGATACTTCTTTGCACTGCAACGAGAAGACACAAAAGCATCGTTAGAATTGCCTTTATATGTTACATATATTTTAAATATTATAAAAGTGGCTTCATTTTCTAGAATACATATCAGGCTACATATTCTAATTGTTAAGTATTGCTCTAGTTTACTAACAAATATTGCTGGAAAACAAGGAAGAAAGATATAGTAAAGTTGTGAGATACCCGCTACCCATTTTGAATAAAAGCAAAACAGTGCGGTATTAACTTTAAAATATATCAAATTTATATTCCGCAAAAGTACTAAAATATTTGAAAGATGATATTTGGTATATTAATATTGCACTACAATCAAAAAATTCTATAGTGTACAAAATATACCACATTATCAGCCAAAACTATTAAGATCCCCTAGTAAGTAAGCGTTCTTGCCCATACAAAAGTATTTCTTTAATAACTTCTGCAATAAAAATGGTTATAATATTTTTCTATACATTCAAATAACTACAATCAGAATATTCATTTGATTACGATAATTCCATCTTTATAAGATCAGATCAATAATTTTGCCACGGGAAATCTACAACATTTTAATAGGCTTAAGCAGCTTTATCCTTTGAGTGTTATTTGAAATTGAATAGATTTTTAATTTATTTTTTGCTGAAACACCAAAACAAATTAGAGTCAGATTTTTAATATTAATAAACATTTTTTTGTGTTTTAATTTAATTTTAAAACTATAACATACTTTTTAATTTGTACTACCTAATTCTAAATCAACAAAATTCATATTGTTTTGACTACAGCTAATAAATAAATAATTCAAATTCAAATAACTTAACAGACATTTACGAGTCTGTCCGAAAAGGTATGCAAACTTTGTAATTTTAAAAATATTATATGATCGAGGTTTATAATAATATAGAACAATTTGTTGAACACAAATAATGGATGTACGAATTTGGTGGTTCAACATTCAATCACATAAGATTGTGTTCTAAATAAAATACATTTTTATTTAAAGAAATTTAAAAAATTTTAAAATAATAAAAAAATTGTATTTAAACTCTATTTTATTATATACAAACAGGTATGAAAATAAACATAATATCTGAAGCAAGAAATTTACGCCAAATAAAACATTTCCATACTGCAAAATATAGGAATCTCATCTAAAATAAGAAATGTTAAAGTTTACTTAAAATGTTCACCAATTTGTGGTCAAAAACATTGCCTAAGTAATGTATCAAGATATGAAAAGTTCCGACGGGGTAGCATCGAAAATAATTTTCGCTTTTGGGAAAATATTAGACATTTAAAATAAAGTCTGTTGTTATAAAATAAATATATAAATAGAAATAGAAAAAGAAAAAGAAGATTGGTAAGTTATAAAAAAAATGTCTAATAAATATTCTTCAATTTTTTAAAAACTCTTTAAATGATAAAACTTTATAGGTTGTTGATATGAATTTCCCCTTTTTTTTAAATATTTTAACTGTCCAATTTGTTTGTTATGTATTCAATTTCCAAAATAATATGTATTAATATTGATATCAAAAATAAAATTAAATTTTGTCAAATGGTGTTCGAATTTTCCAAAATGGAAAAACAAAAAAGTCATAGATCACTTTTAAAAAGTAAATGCATTGTTAGAAAATAATTATCGATTCATAAATAGTATTCACATTTTAAACTGGAAAACTTTGCAAGAGTTGCTGAAGCTCTCAATTTTTAAATAACTCCCCAAAAGAAAAATAAATTATATTGCATTTTTTTAAATTTCTTAAACCTAACGAAGAAATAAATTCGGTTTAGTTTTGAAATGCTTTTGAAAAAAGCGTCGCTTGATACCAAAGTTAAATTTTTCACTGGAAATTTGGCAATTGGAAACTTAATAATTAGTCCTCATAAATTAAAATTCCTTTAAAAGGAGTTCTTTGAAAGGGATGCTTATCTTCAAAAGGCTGCCAATCTGCTAATTAGAGCGGGAATCGTTTGAGCTGGTTGCGCTTTTGTGTTTATGAGCTACTGTTAAAAGTTACGTAGAACAGGCACTGAAATGTCGACGATGTCTGCTTTATAATGATATTTAAAAGGGCTGCTAAATATGTTGACAATTTTCACGTTGTTGGCACGCATACAAAACGCAACGATACCAACAAAAAAATATACGAACAAAAACCAAAAAAAAAAACTGTGCGATCAGACACCCGAGAGAACAGAGAATGGAGAATGCAGAGTGGCTAAAGGCAGTATTATGTGTGGAGGTGTGGGGAGGGAATGGGTTGAAACTGGACCAGATCCAAGACTCGAAGGCTGCCTGCATCGTTGCGCTGCTTAATGTCAGTGGACATAAATGTAAATTGGGCGCGTGCAGCTATTGTATTATCAAAGGAGGCCGCACCGCCAAGCCAAGCCACCGAACCACTGTCGAGGGCCGGCAATCCGCTAACCCGCCAGCCAAGCCAAGCCAATCCAGCCATTGAGCCAGCAAGGTTGTGGAGTAAGCAAAGAAGCTGCAGCAGGAGCTGTGCTCCGGTCCGGGGGCCCAGACCTTTATGCATAACTTTTAAAAGTTGCGACATATCGACACATTTCAAAGTAATTCAGCTTCCAGGAATTCAAGCAGAACGAAGCGGCAGCCAAACGAGACAAGTTTAAATATTACCAAAGCTCAGCCCCAGACTCTTGCTCCCTAAGGGAGCACCCTGACTCGCTCCCGACTCCCGACTCCTGACTCCCGATTTGCTCGACTCCTGACTCGGCCTTATGCTGTCTTTAGTTTGTGTCGTTGTGTGCGTGTTTTGGGCCCTCGCTCGATTTGTTACCGTTTGAATTTATTGCTGCCCACTACACTTTTGGTCTATTGTCTTGCCGTCTGTCTGTCTGTCCAATCTGTCCGCTGGCTCTTTTGCCTACCAACTTGGGCCCTGGAACAAGAGCTCGCCCTAATTGTTAGCTGCTGTGGCTCTGGTCTCTAGGCGCTCTAGTTTCACTGCTTGCTTGCTTTCTTTGGCCAAAACTGCTAAACGCCGACAAAAGTTCAAGAGTTTTGGGCCCAAACTAAGACCTAGAGCCCATTGCAAGCTGAAGCTGAAGCTGAGGCTGCGACTGAGGCTGAGGCCTAAACCCAATCCCAGGTCCATACCGCAGCTGGATAATTTATTGAGGTTTGCTGGTGACATCGTTACGTTTTTGATATTCGGTTGCGGCTGCCGCTGCCGTCGTTGCTGCTGCTGCTGCTGCTAAATACTTGGCCAAGGTACACAAAATTATACCGTCCTGATCTGTGCGCCTGTCCCCCTCAACTGGTCCCTCTCTTTGGTCTCGGTGTTTGCTTTTGCTTTGGTCTGCTTCATCCTAAGCGCTCGCTCACGATCCACGACGACGCGGCGGCTGCTGGCAATGCCTCTGGTTATATGGCTATACTTAGCTATGGCTATGGCTTCAGCTTTGGCTTTGGCTTAGCCCCAAAGCCGGCTCGCCCTGGTCCAAGCTGCAGTCTTAGCCATGGCCCTGATTTTAAAATAGGACACATACAGTGGCCGGTAAGTTGGCATTTTTATGCGCGCAAAATGTCAACATCTTTGCAAAATGCCACATATTCCACATTGCGGTCCTCTGTCCACTCCTCTGTCGTTGTCTGTGCTCGTTGCGATCCCTCTGCTACCTCGCTCTCTTTCTTCCCCCTACTCTCTCTGTCCTGCTATCCACTGTCCGCCTGTCCGTCTGTCCAAGTACTGAACGTCCAAGCACTGACTGCGCGGACTGTGCAACGTTTTGTTTACGACAACCGCAACGCTGACTCGACTCTGCTGGTGGCTTCAACTGTGTGTGCCGGTTGCAGCAGCAACTTGGCGACTTTGGCAACTTGGTGACTTGGCTGGCAACTTGGCGACTTTGCAACATGCGGCTGCCGCAAAGTAGGCAACTTTGGGCTCTGCGCTGCTCTGCTCTGCGCCTTCTTAACAAGCCCCAAAACTTCATTCAGAAGCCGCATTGATCTGGAGAGAGTGTCAGCCCTTTAGCATATTGTGATTCATGTGTCGCTGCGCGAAGACAGCCTTTTAAGTTTCGGTTTTCCCCTCTCGTTGCTCCGCTGCGATCTGACTAAACGTGAAGTACGCAGAGCAACTCCAAAGACAATCGAATTTGCCTGCCCAAAAGGCGGCGGCGTTTTCGTAGCCGATTCCTTATAAGCATACGACGATAGTCATTCTTATTTTTAGAATTCTATATTCCTTCAGCTACATCCTATAACTCAGTTAGTTGCAGTTAGTTAAGCGAAAGTGAGAAAAGTCGACTCTCAATACACTAAATAAGCGCTGCGTTCACACGTTCCAATTATCTGGTTAAGTATTTGCTTTCTTCTCCGTTACCAACTTTCTGACTTCAGATTCTAACCAATTTCCATAGCATTAATTTCATGGAATGGAGCATCTCGTTTTGAAAGGTTTTTGGAACGTGGGAGCTGCGTTTAGCGTTACCTTATTAAGCTGCTCAACAAATAATTCTAAAAAAAATTCATTAAATATCTAAAATTAGGTTTTTAATAGAAACCACTAAGCAAATATGACATTTGGAAAAAAATATAAACTAATAATATTTCTTAAACATCACTTAATATTCTGCAATTTTTAATTTTTCTATTTTAGTTTTTTTTATCAGTTAAAATACGACCTCGAATATTTAAATTGAAATATAAGTAACACAAATAATATATTAAATTTCTATAGTAAATGAATAATCACAAATCTATAAATCAATTCATCTATGTTAGTAAGTGATAGGAATATAATATTCATTATTTTCAAAATTGTTTTTGTCTTAAAAGGTTTATATTGTAGGCAAAGTTTTTTACAAAGAGAATATATTGTATGGATATAAAATGCATTATTCTATTTAAGTAAATAATAAGAATTTAATATTCACTATTTGTAAATTTTGTTGACATACAATTTTCATATTGTTTCCAAAGATTTTAACAAAGAAATTATATCGTTAATCTTGAAAAATATGTGAATGTATATATTCTGTATTTCAATAAGAAGATTTATTTAAATTTAGAATGTTTTAAATTTGAATTTATTGAAGTAAAAAAAATAAAAATATGTATTGCAAAATAGAAACAACATTTGTAAATTTGGTTCAAATAATAAATTGTAATAATTAGGGAAAGGTCTAATTAAGAAATATAATATTTTATTAACAGATCTCGAATTGTTATATAGTATTGATAAACTAAACTTTTTTTATTTTTTAAATTCCATTGGAATTTGTTACCCATGATAAGTAAGTAACATAAGTGATACACCTATATCAATGTACTATGTAATTAATATACACAATAATGTAATATAAGTCAAAATGAAAAATTTTTAAAATGAAAAGAAATCTTACAATTGTCGATGTGTTTGAAGCATATAGCCCAGCTAATTTACAAAATAGTAATATTCAAATTCCCATGAAAACATTTTCTACGTTTTAATTGCCTTTTAAAAAAAATCTTAATTATTCCGGATTTATTATGCGGATCCTGTAAAGGGTGAATCCCCAATAAAAATGATTGCTTAACTGAATTTCTGTGAAGTGAGTTTTAAATGTAAACATATTTATTAAGCGATTCACAAAGTTTGCTCGCCTTTAGCCGGCCATGTTGATCGCATGTAAACGTGGTAATAAAAGCCATTTTGGTTTCTGCGGGCACAGTGGGTGTGGCCTGAACGAGATGCAGCATCTGCTCTGCTCCATTTGCAGTCTATTGGCTGGCTGGATGGTTGGATGGTTGACTGTTGGTGCCAGGCGCCCCAAAACCCGAATACATTTGTTTCCTACTCATTTCAGAGCTGCCTTTACACAAAAACCAGTCTGAACGGGCCAAGACAGGTCGACAGAGCCAGGCCAAGACCTGGCCACGATGTTGTTGTTGTTATCGTTGTTGTTGCTGTGGTTGCTGCTGCTGTGGTTGGTACGGTTGGCGGTGCCAAGGCAACTTCGGCCCAGGTGTGATGTACTGGAATAACTTAACGACGCAGCCTAAACGCACATACATATGCATAGTCAGCGAGTGTGTGTGCGTTATATGTAGATACGTAGATGCTGTTGTTGTTGCTGTTGCTGTTGTTGACCAATAAGCGCATAAACAGCCTCAGCATCCGGCCCAGGCCTCAACCCAACCGCCATCTTAGCGCGTTCGTCGTCGTTGCTTTAATGAACCGCACAGCGGCGTGAAGGTAAAACGCAGCTACCTGTGGCAATATCGCTTGGCTCTTTCATTGGGCACGAATGAGAGGCCACCGGAGAAACAAGAGCCCCCAGATCTTAGCTCTGTGTGTGTTGGTTGGGGCCTGTGGTCTGTGTACGCATGCGCGCATTTTATGGGCTGCATATGAGACGCGTGTATTTGTGGCGTGTATTTGAGTATATAGTGATTTCTACCTGTACACTTATGTACATACATAATTAAACTAATGAAGCAGACGAGAAGCGAAAGAGCACTTTAGGGCTCCAGCAACCCGATCATCCAATTCACGAGCGACCTCAGCCTCAGCTTCAAGCCAACCAACCAGCCAACCAACCGAAGTCGCTGCCGAACTGCTGCTGCGAATGGTTATGGTTCGGCTAATGAGGTTTACTACCGTCAACCAAAGAAACAAACGCAAGACCCAGTTCTCACACACAAAAGCCATTTTACAGCAACAAAAAAATACTGAAGAAAAAATCTTAAGAAAAATGTACTGAAATGTAATGGATTTTATCACGCACATACACAAACACCCTCGCACAGCTTGCCTTCCATGCAATTATACATGCATACGGACTATACGAAGGGAAATACTTGTATGCACAGTCGCATACATAACATTAAAAATTGTACAATATATTACTATTCGAAACCGTTGTTAACTAGTTCGGTCTTTAAAGTGCTTGTAATACATTAGCAAAAATCTTTTCCAAATTGAAGCTTGTTATTTTACAAAACCCTTAGGAATACCATTTGCGGATTATTAACAAATAAATTCGGTTTCTCATTTCACATGCTAGTTATAAGCTCTTGTAATTCTCTGAAATGCATGTTATTTTAAAGACTGCAACACCTTTTTCGTAATTTACATTATAATTAGAACATGGAACATGTTATAAGTAATTATAAGGTAGTAAAATAAAAAATAAGGTAGTAAAAAAATACTTATCGAGGTAGTAAAATTAATACATATTCTTCAGAAGGTGAACATTTCTTAGCAGTTAACTTTATAAATATCTCAAAATCAATAATAATAATATAATCTATATAGTTTGAACTTCAAAGTACACAAAAAAAAAAAAAAAATATAAAGCGATTCTATATTTTATAAGAAAGTCCGTCGCTATATTATTTATGGTGTTCTATTACCAATTTTATACAATGTTTGATCACATATGATAATTATTAGATGTGCTAATATCTCAAGATTAGTTTCAGCACTTTGCTATAATAACTTAGCAATTTCCATAGTAATAATGATATAGGGGGCTGGATAAATGTATTACCTCTGATGCCAATTAGCTTGTCGATAGGTGATTTATATTCGTTGTGCTCTCAAGCAGTGTCTGGTTAATTAATTCTCTAGTTCTGGGTATTCTACTTACACAAGAGATGAATTTTTTTGATAGGGTTGTAAAACTATTAAACGGAACTTGCTAATTAAATGTGCAGCTTGTTAACTTGAACATGTAATAAAACACTGGCAAAGTGATTCAGAAAATGCAAATCAATTGAGATTGAAGCACAAGTTAGCCCGTTTTAGAGTTGGTTAAATTGATGTGTCTACCCATTAGGCGGATTGATTTATAGAGCAACATAAAACGAAAATCCAAAATACTAAAACCAAGACCGAAACTGAAACTGAAACCTTGACGCAATCGCATTTGTCATTCGTGGTGATATCTTCCACAGGATGTCAGATTCTCAAGAAGAACAACCCACAAAAAGAGTATAAAAAAAGAGATGAGAAGACTTCAAAAAATGTGACAAGCTTTCGCCTGAAACAGCGTAAAATATTTCAAGTTTTTGGTCTACATTTATGGCATAACTTAAGTTAAGATATGTGTATTTTGTTTAATTGTGGAAATGAAGCTAGTTAGTCGAATGTTTGGCCTAATGCTATGTAAATATCATGCATAACTATCAAAGTGTTTAGATCAAAACTAAATCATTTTAATGAGCGAAACCGCATGGTGACCTCTCTGCCATTTACCCAAGCGTCTTATACTACTATATACTACATAATGTTTTATAATGCGCCTCTAGGTTTTTGTTTTTTTCTCATACTTTGTAAACTTTCTTGCTGACCACGTTGTTCTCTTTTGGTTTACTTTCCACTTGACCAATTCCGAGTCCGAGTCTGAGTCTGAGTTTTAGTCGAAGTCGAAGTCGAAGTCGGAGTCCGAGACTGAGTCGAAGTTGATGTGAGTCAAGACGGTTCTATTCTAACTATCGTAGACTCGAACATTTACATTTACATATTCACACAGAACGCACACAGTGAAACGAAAAGCGGACATACGCATACAAGTGCAAGTGCTTTACAAGTTGCTATATAACATAAAGTAGATATTCTAGGTAGGAGCTAGGGGATATCAAGCAACTGAGGCCACATGCTGAACTCTAAATCTAAGCAAACTTTCCTAAGCACACACACACATATATTATATATACATATATATATTTGTTTTTATATGTATTTCAGTCGCCGTGTTGCTGTCGTGTTTCAAGACTTGTATCTGTATCTCTAGCGTTGTATCTGTGTGTGACTAAGTCTTGAAATGACCCCGCATAGCGCTCTCCATCCCTCCCCCTCACACTCACACACTCATACTAGTGTTGGTACATATATATACTCGCGACATATACGAGACATCTAGAGAATTTCCTCACCACTACTGGCGCATTTTTCCATTTTTCATTATGGTTATTATCTTGGAAGATATGTATCTTCGCTACGGTTGGATATAATTAAACAGCGAGAAAAAAAAATTATTTTTTTTTTTAGCATGGGAAAAATGTAAATATTACTTGTAATTTGTTAGCAGATGATGTGGATGTTCGTGATCATATGAGGGTTCCATTTTATACGGCGGCTACACAGCACCAGCTAGCTAGCTCCAGCTATGTTCGTGGTAACGGTGACTGCGATGACGATGATGACGACGACGTTGCAGGTTGTTGTGGTTCTCCTTGTTGTTGCTGTAGCTGTAGCTGTTGCTGTTGTTGGTGGTGTTGATGTTGCTGCTGATGTTGATGTTGTTGTTGTTGTTGGCGGTGGTGGTGGCGGTTTGGGCTTTGCTTTAGCTTTAGCAGGGCCAGCAGCATTTTGCTTAATGTTGCATTATTCCGTTAGTTTTTTCCCTAACCGACTGCTGGCCGTGGTACCATTTGGCCCAGAGTACCGAGTACCAACCATAAATTTGCTGCTGCTTCTGTTGTCGTTGTTGTTGTTATTGTTGTTGTTGTTGTCTTTTAACTGGCATGTGTGAATTTGTGTCTATTTGTTGTGTCGCTGAATTGTTGTGCGGGTGTATGTATATGTGTGTGTGTGGTATGTGTGTGTTTTAATTTGTGCTAGTTTAGGCCCTAACCCACATTAAGCACTCGCCATTTGACGCTGAGGATTTTGCAATGATTTTACTTTTGCTTTAATTTGGCATTAATCTTTTTACAGCTTGCAGCACATTTTTTTAGCTCGGCACTTGAACACTTGACACTTTTCAGAGATCGCACTGCGATAGATATCTTTTTGGGATGTGTTTAGAATTGGATTTTACCGTTGGCTAAGCCATGTTGGCCAAGATCAAGAGGTTTGGCGAAACGCGTTTACGATCACGAAAAGTCTTGCGACGACTAATGAACGTATCTTGTGCTTAAAATCAAGGGCTTCAACATTTCACAAAAAAACAAAAACACACAAACCGCTCTCGGGTAGCTTTGTTGTTGTTGTTGTCACTGTTGTTGGTTGTCACTGTTGTTGTTGTTGTTGTTATTGGCGTTGCCTTTGGCTCAGAAACTTTACAATACTCTTGGGAAAATGCACAGCACAACGCATTGGCATATAACAACCGGGCCTATATACTGCGATTATAGCGCAAAAATATACAGCGAAGCAGATACAGATACATTTACACATGCAGATACAGATACAGATACACAGCAGCAGCCACTAACAGATACAGATACAGACGCTGTATGTAGATATATTTATGATTATAAGCGCGACTCGCAGCTGCCGGAGATTGGACTAAAGTCAGAGCCACATGAACCACGCCGATGACGAACCGCAAGCTAACTAACTGCCAACTGCCAACTGGCAACTTGGCTTAAACACTGTTACTGCGCTTGCGACTGCCACTGTGCCTCAGTTGCTTGTGCTCTCCCACTCTTCCACTCTCCATCTCGCTCGCTCTCTCTCTCACTCTCGCAGTTGGTTTCGCCTTCTCTGTCTGGCTTGTGAACGAACTGCGAGATCCGACTCAATTGTCGATTCGAGTCGAAGTCAATGCATAAGGCCAAAATGCGCACGAGCAAAACCTTTTGCGCAGTCTTGGCCCAACTTGACGCTGAGCAGCGTCGTCGTTGTCGTCAGACCCAAAAGCCCAGAGACCCGAGAACTGAGAACTGAGACCCGAGACCCGAGACCTGAGACCCCAGAGAGGCAGCACTGTCAGCTGCCCAGCAAAGCGGAACGAACGCAGTCTCATTCTGGGGCAAGCCCGATCTCAGCCGCAACAACAACAACAAAAACAGCAGCAACAACAGCAGAGCAACGCAACAGGCGTGCGGCAAGTTCTTTTGAATCTGAAATGAAACAGACTTATTTAATATTCCTTCTCGCTGCTGTCGAGTATTTTCGAACTGAGTTGAGAGTCTACTACTACGACATCTCCCTCTCGTATACCCTTCTCCCTCTGCCCACTTCTCTCAACTCTCAACACAACAGCTTGGGCCAGCTGTCGCACACACACACACACACACACGTACACACTCAAAGCTTGTAAACCTGTTCTCGGCTTTTAATGTGTTGTGGGAGAGACGTTTTGCATTTGGTTTGTTTCAATTGGTGGAGGCCCCAAACCGCCTTGTCTCTGTATGTGTGACAGCTCCAAATACATGACTTTGCTACTACACTCACACACACACACACATATACAGCAACACATTCACACACTTACAAAAGCGTATGCAAATATTGTAATATGCGGAACTTCTGTAGCTTGACTTTATATACGTTAGTGTGTGCAGCCTTATCAGAGGATCTGACTTTATGAAACACTATGATAAAAAGCTTTTAGATAATTAAGTGATGTTACCCTGAAACTATAAACTTATTAAGTTCACATGTTTATTAGCGCTAATAATTAAAATAGAAACGCATTTCATTACCCACATTCATGTTGAAATATAAAATTCTTAAGACTTTCTTTCCTTCATCGTGGAGACTAAGTGTTTTTCACAACTCCAACAAAATATGAATATTCAAATAGAGCCATATTTAATTTTTATTTCATACTCCACCCACTTTGCATGCAGCCAAAATGCCGACTGATTGGTATCCAAATTGAGATAAGCTTCTAAATTGCATATTGCAGCAACTGAGACCAAGCCAAGCCCAACAGCAAACAGCCGAATGAGGCAGGTATCCCAAAGATACGAAAAGTACTTGCCATCCCAACCAGGTAAAAGTGCATCCAGCCACGCGTAAGGCATTACTACACTCATATTCACAACATCAGCACAAAAAACAAAACAAAACAAAACAAAAAGTGGAGGGATCAAAATAAAATGCAGGCACAGAGTTCATAATTAAGCGCCAGAATGCCAGAAACTTTGCTCCTTACTCGCAGCGCGCCATCGACGTGGGTTAGATGCAAAATATTTGTTTATCACATCGCGATAATTGCCGCCGGCGCTCGCTGGGTCCATCGATTTATGCGCACTGCAATGAGGCAATGGATGGCCAGCCCAGCACAGCACAGCACAGCGCAACATTGGACGGGGACGGGCCAGACCCGACTCGACTCGATTCGGTCAGACCTAAGAGCAGCCAAAGAAGAGGGGCAAAAGAAGACACAGCCAAGCGTGTGCCGACCGCCTTTGAGCTGAGCAGTTACAGTTGGAGTCGGAGTTGAAGTTGAAGTCAACGTCGGAGACTGAGGATGAGGATCAAAGCGTGCCTCGGTGGTGGGTACAAGTTTATTGGTGTGGCGCATGTGCAAATGGTTTAAGCTAAATGCCTTGGCAGGCCAAAAGCAACTGGGTCCAGGCAAAAGACAACAACAGCGACCAACAAACAAACGGCAAACGGCAACGAGAAACAACCTATGGCCTGCTTCGGCTCATCGCTGCTCCAAAAATGTGGGCGTGTGACACTTGAGCTGCTATCGCCAGCGAATCTCTCTGCCTAAAATGCTGCAAGAGGGAAAACAAATTATTGATAAGCAGATCGCCCTCCCAGTGCACTGCAAAAAACGAAGATGGCCACACACCCAGACAGTTGATTGGCATCCAAGTGATTTTGCTCAGTGTACGCAGCTCGCACAAGTTTCGCTGTAGGTGCAGTTGACTCTTATCAGAGATGAAGCGCGGCACACGTTAGTCCAGACTTTGTTGCTGCCACAGGCATAGCAGCAGCCTCGGCATCAGCTTAAGCTTTAGCTTTAGCTCCAGCTTCAGCTGGAGCCGCTCAATGAAGTTAAAGCACACACATTGATGTTGATTGCTGTCTGTTGGTTTTGCTTTTGCCTCTACTTTTATTTTCTCCTATGGTTATGTAAGGCTAATGTAATGAGGTAGTTGTGTGCAATATTGTCGCTGCGGTAGGTATGGATATCTTACACTGTAATTACTTTTGACTTACAAATATTGATTTAAGCGCTTAATATTAAAATAGTAAAGGTTAAGGCAAAGTTCTTAAGTGTAAATTTTTATTTATTTCGATCAATAAATAAACAAAGAACAGATTTAATAATTGCAATCGAATAATTTAAAAATTATATTTCCCGCTAAACTAGTGCTGCAAATAGTGAGATGATTTTTTTGTAAATTTGCAACACTGAATCATAGCATTCGATATATTTATGATGCGATATTTGAATTACAACGTCACTGAAATAGTGTATCCACACCAAAGCAGTGTGACCATTTTTTGTATCTGAAACGCTAACTTTGTTAGATCCGTATTAAAGATTTTTAAAATTTAATTTGCGGTCACACTGTGAAGAACGCTTTGACACTCGCGCGCTGTTCTCTTTCATTTTAGTCAACAAAATAATTTCCAGACCTAAGAGAAATATTAAAAGATATTAAAACCTTAAAGATTTATAATAGTTAACAAAAAATATGGACAACATGGATTTCAACGGCGTCCAGTCGTTGAACAAGATTTTGCAACCCGACGAACTCGAGCTAGTGCCAGACAATGTACAAAAAAAATTGTCGGCTTACATTGAGCAATTCTCAGATGAATATTGCAAACAGCGTGCAGCTGCAAATCGCCTAAGTAAGTACATATGCAAGTAAATAATTATTCTTTACAAATTAATGTTGTGTTGCAAAATTGAAACCGGCAAGTAAAAAAATGTTGAGTAGAATAAATCGACTTGCGGCTAATGTGTACACACTGGTCGCATGTGTACACACTTGTCAAATATTGCAATTTTCGCTTGTGCCGTCAAAAATTGTTGAAGATTTTTTCCTGATATTAAATCTATATTAAAAGTGAATAAACATAGGAGTAAAGAATAAAAATCATTCCCACCATGGATCTTAGTGGTCCACAGACGTTGGCAGACATATTTGCTCCAGATGAACTGGTGCTATTGCCAACCGGCGTGCAAAACAAATTCAAGTCTTTCATAGACAAATTTTTTGATGAATATTGCAAAGAAAGAGCAGCTGCGAATCGTCTTAGTGAGTAAAAGCCTACAACTCTTTGGCAATGTATATTGTTGAGCCAAATTAGCAAGCAATGGTTTTAATTGTTGCTCCTAAACTCAGGTACTAAAATTGTCTTCTTCTTCTACCTCCATCTTAAGGTGAAACTGAGCAAAAGAACGAAGAGTTGAACAATCAAATACTGGATAATCAGGTGAAATTCAGCAGTTTTGAGCAAAATGTTAGTGAATTGCGCACTCAACTTGACCAAGTGTCCGCCGAGCGTGATCAGCTGCTGGCCTCTGTGAAGAGCTATGATAACAATGTCGCCACATTGCGCAAGGAGAAGGGAGCTTTTGTCGATGAACGTGACTCGCTGCTCAAGGTAATTGAGCGCCAGAATGGAGAGCTCGAACGGCTGAAGCAAGATCTGATGACCTATCAGCAGCAGTTGAAGGCCGCTATCACAGCCAAATGCGAGGCCATTGCTCGTCTCGATGAAGTGCAGAGCAAAGAGGTGTCGCTGGATATCAAGGAACGGCGGCTGGAGAGCGAGCGCAGCATAATGCAAAACGAAATACAATTGCTGAGCAGCGATCTGAGTCGCAATAATGCTGAATTGCAGAATTTGCGACGCGACCATTCCATGAATACCATGCATCTGGAAGTGCGCCTTAAAGAAAAGTGCGAGGAACTGCAGATTTTGCAGGGCCAAAACTTGCAGTATGCTAAATCAGTTGAGGACTTTAACAAGAAGATCCAGGACTTGAATGAGGCAATGTTTACTCACAACAGTGCCACAGAGAAACTGGTCGACAGCCTAAAGAAAGAACTGTACACTAAAGAAAAACTAGTCGAGATATACAAGGAAACCGAGCACGAGAATATCACAGAGCGTAATGAGCTGCTCAAAGGCATTTCGGAATTGAAACGTATGTTGACTGAAACCACAGATCATTACGGTGATCTGGAAGGCGAATACCAACAGTCGAAGGAGCTTCACGCCCAAGAGATTGCTGCTTTGAACAAAACCATTGACGCACTCAAAACGGAAATAGGACATGCCAATGATCTGCTAAAGGAAGCACAAGAGCAGAGTTTGGAGAGCGCCATTTGCAAGTTGGCGCCCACAGCAGCCGTTGCCAATCGTTTGATGCGCTCCGATATGTCACTGACTGAACTGTACTCGTTGTATGCAAAGAATTCTGAAGAACTGGAGACTAAGAACAAGGAGAATGCTCAGCTGAAATTGCAGATCAAATCTATTGTGGAGGAGATCAACGAACGAGCGCCAGTCTTTAAAAAGCAGGACGAGAATTACAGTCAACTAACCGAAGCGCATAATCTTCTGCTACAGCAGCGTGACGAACTGGTCGAGAAGAAGTTGTGCCTCGAGCAGGAGCTGGAGAACACTCAATTTGATGTTACACGCCACGTCAAGGAGAATAAGAAACTGAAGCAGTCACAAGTCGATCTCAGCCGACAAGTTTGCCTTCTATTGGATGAGATCAATTGCTTGCGTGCTGGCGTTAATCGTCCACGTCATCCAGCGCAGCCTGCCGTCATACACAACTCCAGCGATGCTATTAGCCGGGATCTGGTTACATTCGAGTCTATCACAGAGTTGCAGGAGCAAAATGTCAAGCTGTTGACTCTGATACGTGAGCTAACTGGGGAACTGGAGGCGAATGAATTGAAGAACGACGAGTTACAGCTGAAGGCCTATGAAGAAAAGTTTGAAAAAGCCACCAAACGTCTAGAAGAAATGGAAGAGACTCTTGGCCAGAAGAATAATACTATTGAAACATTGATGTCCAAATGCGAGCGGTACAAGAAATTCTATTTCGATGCTCAAAAGAAATTGGGTAGCCAGATAATTGACTTGGATGATTCTACCATACTCATAGATGAGTCAACGGTGGAACAATCGAAGGCAGCTGCAAATTCATCGAAACTTGAGGCAGAAGCCAAGCTTGAGCGCCGCATACGTAGTCTGGAACAACAGCTGGAAGATGAGTCCAAGAAATATGCCGAATTGAAGGAGAACTATGATTATTATACTAACGAGAAACGCAAGAACGATGCTCTCGTCCAGGAGCAGTTCGATTCAATGCGCAAGGAGGTGCGCGAGTTATCTTCCGTTAATTGCAAGTTGATGAATGCATCCGAGTTCCAAAAGGAGCAATCAGAGCTGCTCCAAAAAAGCATTGTGACATACAAGCAACAGATTGCCGCACTTGAGGATCGCACGAAGAACTATGAGAAGACTATAATCAAGCACGAACAAACCGTGCACATGCTCAAGGATGAGTTAATGACGGCGCATCGCAAACAGGTTTCTGCCGATACAGAGGCTCATAGTTTACGCCATGAGAATCGCGTGCTCAAGGATACAGCTTCGCGACTCCAGGCCGAAAAGGAAGGCTTCCATCGCGAGCATCAGAGTCAGGCGTTATTGCTGAACAATTTGGAATTCATTAAGACTAACCTGGAACGTTCAGAGACAGAGGGTCGCCTGCGATTGGAGCAGCGCCTGGATGATACCGTCCGTGAATTGTCTGCCCAGCGTCGTCACTTCCAGGAGGAGGAAGAAAAATTCCGTGAAACTGTGAACGAGTTCAAGCGTCAAACTGAAACGGCCAACAAACTTAAGGACGAGGAACGCCAGCAGGCTGAAAAATGGCATCAGGAGTTAATTGGTGTGCGTGAGGAGCTCTCAGCGAAGGTGAACCAAGTCAATGAATTGAGCAAGAAATTGCAGGAGAGTCTCACTCCCTCCAAGAATGAGAATCCAATCACTGCTGCCAACAAGAAGGCACGTGAATTCGAGCTCAGATATGAACAAGCAAAGATTGAGATTGAATCCCTCACCAAGGAGCTTGCCAAGACCCGTGAGCATGGTGATCAGTTCTATAAGATGTCCCAAAGTGCAGAGAGTGAAATTAAACGTCTGCATGATATGCACTCCGAAATTGTAAGCAAATCCGAGGCAGAGATTAAGAAACTGAAGAATACAGAGGCGGAACTGCAGACTCGTATCACAGATCTGGAGGCCGAAGTGTTGCTCACCAATGTAACCGAACAGAGCAAGTCTACCAATCAATCTGATCAGCTGAAGCTTGCACAAGAGGAGCTCAAGAGCGTGTTGGAGAAATTAACCGAATCTGGACGTACTATTCGCACTCTACGTGCCGAGAACTCCACTTTGGCCGAGTCCCTCAACTCCGTGGAGGTCAAGTATGCAAATGAAATGGTTTTGCACTCGGGAGATATTCAGGAATTGACCAAGTTCAAGGCGGACTTCTTAAAGGTATGTGCAAACCGTTATATTATTTTTATTAGTCTTATGGTTTATAGGATAGTTCTAAGGTTTAGGTATTTTTGGGGGTGTTAGGAATGATTGAGAATAGTAGATATTTTATTGACCATCGCGCAGTTGAATAGGAAACTGTAGGAAGCTGTACAACATAATTCGCTTTGATTTGTCTTTGAGCTGTAAATCTATTAAAAAATATGTTTTCTCGATATATAATTCGACAATGTCGGAAAAGTCTTGGACATTTGTAATGTAATCTTCGGGAGACTGTTATGTTTACCTCACAAAAAAAAGCTTATCTAACACAATCAACAAACTTTTAAAATAGGATTGAAACAGTTTGGTGTATCTTTCTAGCTTACTCTTATGTGTAGATATATCTTATTATTTATTTTAAACATATAATCTTTCACTAGGTGCAAGATGAGCTTAATCAGCTGAAGAGTGGTCGTGAGTCTCTTGCGGCTGCCAACGAGGAGCTCAAGAAGGCGAATGCTGAAGCTCAACTTATGTTGCAAAAGGAGAAGGAGGAGTCAGAGCACCGTGTAGCCGATCTTAATGCATTGAACTCCAGTCTGCACGATCAAATCGAGGCATTGACCACCAAACTGGCCGCTCTTGCTCAATCTGCAAACAACCAGAATGCGTCCATGATGCTCAGTGAATCCCTGACTGAAACCGATGTGCTCAACGCCACGGGAGTGGATGAAAGCAAGAACAGCGAACAGCTATTGCAGATTATTAAATATGTGCGCAAGGAACGGGATCTGCTGTCGGCCAAATTGGACATTCTAAAGGCTGAGAATGCGCGTCTCGTCTCTGAGCACACCATTCTGCAGAAGAAGGTGGACGAGCTGAATGGTTACCTCAAGCAAGAACGCTCCAAGAGCGAAACAGATGTGGTTTCGGCCAGCAAGCATGAGGCAGTGTTGCGTAAAATCGAAACCCTTAATGCGATCACGGATAGCAATCGCATTCTGCGTGAGGAGCGCAATACTCTAACCAAACGTGTGGCCGAGTTGAATGAGCGCATCAGCAGCGTGGAGAAGGAATTGTTCCCGCTGCAGTGCAGCAATAAGGAGTTGTCCTCGAAAATTGAGGAACTTAATGTGGAGAACAACTCGTTGCGCACTGAGGCTATCAAGTGGCGTCAACGGGCCAATGCTTTGGTCGAGAAGAGCAACCGCAATCCAGAGGAGTTCAAGCGCTTGCAGACGGAACGCGAAAATCTTGCCAAGATGCTGACCAATGAGAAGGAGTTAAACAAGAAGCACTCCGACGAGTTGGCTGCAATGAAGACACGGCTGGACAACGAGCTGCCAGCTTTGAGCCGCAACCTGCAGTTGCAAGAAGAGGCACGTAAGAAGCTGTTCGACGAGACCACAAACCTTAAGCAGTCGAGCACACGCCAGTCTCAGGAAATCTTAGAGTTGAGGAATCGTTTGCTGCAGAAAGAAGAGGAACTGCTGAAGGCACAGGAGGACATCGAGACCAAGGAAAAGACTATACAAGACAAGGACAGCAAAGAGATTATGCTGCGCAAGCTGGCCAAGCGATACAAGGACTACTATACGGGTCTCCAAGCTCAGGCTGGAGGCAGCGATACCGTTGCTGAGCTGGAGAAATTGCGTACCGAGATGGAGGAGCTGAACAACACATTGCGTAGCACCAAGGAGCAAAACGAAAGCTTGCAGAAGGAGCAGGACGATCTGAAGACGCGCCTTACCGCTGAGCAGGATAGCAACGAATCTAAGCAAAAGATTGAGCAACTACTGCAGGAGTTAACGACCACCAAGACGGAGTTGGCTAACCATGAAACTATTCTCGCTGGCACCAAAACTAGCTACGACGAAACCGTGCAGCGCCTTGAAAAGGAACTGCAGGATAGCATCGCTAACAACAAGGAGATCAATGCTCGTCTCATGCGTGAAAATGAATCGCTGCACATGCGCATCAATCAACTGCAGCGTCAACTGGGCTCACAACAGTCCACAAAACCCTCAACTAGTTCCGTGGGCATGGCTGAGAAGGGCAACATATCCGAGTCCTCGCCCCGTACCGCCAATGTGAAGCCCATGTCTGGCTCGGCCACAGTCCAGCAATCAGCCACAGTTACGCCTTGGCGTGGCAGCGAAACGCCTTTGGCCAGCATTCGTCCCATCTCTGTGCAAAACAGTCGCACTGCTGCTATACTGCCCACCAGTCAGCAACCGGGTGCTTCTACCTCAACATCCACTTCGACGTCTACTTCAGCAGCAGCTACCGCCTCTGGCAGCAGCAGTAGCAGCTCAGCTGTGGGTAACACGGCGCTGGTGCCGCCACAGCAACAGGTGCACACCACAGGCAGCGCCACCTTGGAGTCGATGGCTTCCTCTTCGCCCACATCCTCGCACACTGACTACATGCCGTCGACCAGCTCAGCAGCAGTGGCTGTTGCTGCCATTCCACCGATGGGCGCTACAGCTGCAGCTGAGAGTTCGCAGGAGGCGGAAAGCGTTCAGCATCCGCAGCAGAACGATGCTCAGCTATTTGTGGGCGGTGCTCAGCAACAGGTAGTGGCCTTGGTTTCGCCACGTGTTGAGGGTTCATCGTCGTCCTCTTCTAGCAGCACAACGACCTCGACTTCTACGCCTAATCAAGCTGTGCCCAACGTGCAGGAAGCCAGTAATCAGCAGCAGCCCAGTACATCGGGCAGCAGCAGCAGCTCCTCCACTGTGGTCAGCAGCCACAGTCGGCATACACCGTCTAGCAGCAATGTGACCACCACTCAAGCTGGTTGCTCCAAGCGTCCACGCGACGTGGAAGGCGACTCATCCACCAATGCAGAAGATGGCGTGCCAGAAAAGATCGTTAAGCTAACTAAACGCTTGCGTGCTCCAATGCATGGTAGCGAATTGTCAGCTGGTCATATTGGTGACTCTGGCATGGATGTAGATCAGATGCCCACCTCATCGCAACGTGACCAGGAGGATGACATTCAGGTGGTTGATTCCGATGACGAAGAGGAAGATGTTCTGGGTCCCATTGATGGTGGAGATGCCGAGCAGGAGGAGGGCTATGAGGATTCCTATGAGCAGGACAATGAAATGGAAGATAACGATGGTGCCGATGCACCAGATCAGCACAATGAAGTGGACATCGAGCAGGTCCAAGTGCAAGATCAGGCTGAGAGTCAATTGCTCGAGGACTCGCCTGCCACCGTGTCCACTCAAGAGAACAATCAAAGCCAGGCCATTACCAGCGGCAGTGGCGAATCAACTGCACAATTACCCCAAGCGGAGGCCAACTGGAAGCAGGCTCCATCGACTTCAACAGCAGCCGCACGACGCACAGAGAGGTAAGCAGTAAAGAGACATTATTGAGGATGGGTTCCTAATCTACGCATTTAATTTGCAGTTCTGTGGAGATCGTGAGCTCCCCACAAGTGTCCAACTTTAGCGAGCAGCCACAATCCGTAGAGATTGAAGTGGACGGCACAGCTGCCACGGAGGCTGCTGCTGCTGTGGATGAGAGCAATGCCGGCAATAGTGTTGATTGCACAGCTGCCGTGGCCAGCTCGCCACCAAAGCCAAATGAGGCAGCTGAACAGAGCAGCAGTAGCACCAGCAGTCAAGCAGCTGAGGCCAAGGAAAAGCCAGACGAAAGTGAACCAGCTGGCACAGAGAACGTGAGCGAGGCCGATGAAGCATTTGCCGAAGAAACATCCACTGGCCAGGCTGAGGATTCGCAGCAGCTTCCCAATGAAAGTGAGTAAATTGTCGACTTCACAATATTATTTTATTTAATATGCTTTTATCTGTATTCAGACCCAAATGTGGGCACAAGCCAGCAGTCTTTAGAGACTGAGAATCAGGATAGCCAAGCCGAAGGTCCCTCGGAAGATAATGAAGGCACAGATGGCGTCTCTTCGGAGGGCGAAAAACAAGCCGTTGAAGTCGAGGTAATTATTCTCATACATAAGCAAGAAATTTCTTCTAATTGTTGCTTCTAACGTACAGGAGGAAGGACGTGAGGCTGAGGCAACATCACCATCGGAGAACACACGTTACCGAACACTGCGCAGCGCTGTTCCCACTCGTCGTGGCGGGCGATCGATCATGCGTGGCAATAGTAGCAACAACAATGCCAACAGACCAGCTCGCATTGTCTGGCAACGGGATTCCCCATCGGGCGGCATGCGCGGACATCCTGGTAACCAGGGAGGCGGCAACCAAGATCAGCATATGCCAAGTGGTTCGCCCAACAACCGCATTTTCGCCAACCGTTCACGCGGCCGTCGCCCCATGCGTCGTCCAGGACCAAACAACTTTAATGCCGGCGGTGGAGGAGGAGGCGGCTATCAATAAGCTTGGGCGCGGGATGACTATTATCCATACTCTGGTAGATCGATAAGGCTTTAGGCATTTAGAAGTATACTACATAATTAAGACGCCAACTGATGATAAAAATACATAACAGAAGAAATAAACATGCAAAATCATTAATCAAAAAAATTATTACTTTTCATTTTTTGTTCAAACAACAAATTAGACGGAAATCTTGTGTTTTTTGTTTTATTTAGTTTTGTAAAACCCTAACTCTGGAAAATGATAGATGTATCGTCATCTAAGATCTTGGGCGTTCCTTCTTCTCCTTGTAAAGAGCCAACAGGGAGACGTTGGCAACTTTGACGACCTTGAAACGGACACCGGGAATATCACCGACGGCGTGACCCTTACGACCGAAACCGGCAACCAAAACCTCGTCGTTCTCCTCAATGTAGTTCAAGCTACCGTCACGGGGTACGAATGCGGTAATCTTCTTGCCGTTCTTGATGAGCTGCACACGCACACACTTGCGGATAGCAGAGTTAGGCTGTTTGGCTTCAACACCACTGCAACAAACAATAGATATTATTAGTTGGATATTAAAAAAACCTAGACTCTCACATTATGTTCAACTGCGGTTGTTGTTGTAGTTGCAGACGACAACTCACAGTATAATCCTGTGATTTGAGTTTCAGAACAAACAAAACAAAAATATACTGCGAGACATCGCAAGCCGTGGCGACCGCGTAGTAAACAATTAATAAAATTTCATCACGCAGTTGTACTTACACCTTCTCAAGCACAATACCCTTGGCGTGGGAAGCACCACCGAAGGGATTGGCCTTCCATCTTGTGCCCAAATGAGCCTTCTTGTAGTCCTTGTCGGCCCAACGCTGGTCGCGACGGTGGTTCACATGCTTTCTGGCAGTGCGCAGACCTCTAGGCTTGCCTGCAAATAGTTAAACAAATTTAGTTGCTTGTTTTAAGTTAATGTTTCCATATTGCAAATCAACAAACACAATGTAAACAAATGGCGAGTGAGTTCAGCGGCTACACTTTGAGGTTATATTATATGCATTTTTGCGAGTTGCACAAAATTAGTAAACTTGGCCTAATAACACTTTAATTTATTGTGCTACCTTGTTAATTTATTGTTGAGCTCATTTCTGGCTTGATATGATGCACGATTCTTTGGATAATCATAGATTATTGGTAGCCGACAAACGGCAGTCAAAATTTGCAAGCTTTAAAGTCAGAGTTTTGGGATTAAGTCAAAGCCGCCGCGACAAAATTCACTTACATTAAATGTTTCACAACTACTGTATTTGATTTGCACTCGATTTGCCGACGAATTTTGCGTATTTCGCACAAAAAACACTCTTTTTAACAACTCACCCATGATTTTCCAACTATCTCAGGCAATGGCGGAAATAAAAGAAAGAGGAAGAGCCTATTTCTTGTTCTTCACTATATTTACAGAGATGCATACTGCCAATCGATATATCGATATGCGAACACCCATACAATAATATTATGGGTCTGCCAACTCACAAAAGCAACTCTGCGGACAAGTGCTGCCCATAAATTAATGTATTACATTCTAACAGTTATTCGAATGTTGGCTACTCTGTAAATGCATAATAAACATAAATATTTAGAAACACTGCCCAATTCAATCGCACATAAACAATTCGCAGAATTCCTCGGTTGTTATTGAGTAGGATCGCACTCATTTATAATGTGTGAATACACGCACACATGTGCCGTTGTGTGCACTGTGTGTAGCGCAGTGAAAAATTCATAAACAAAAATATTTCACAAAGCCAAATTCACTGAACAATATAGCGCAGTTCCTTGGCAAAATCCCATTGAAATATCAAGTGCTTTGCAGTCTCGTTCCGAATTTATATACGAAATTATTGTTGATTAATTGTGGCAATGCGTTCAATTCGCAAAAAACTTGTAATTGTTGGCGATGGTGCTTGTGGCAAAACGTGTCTCTTAACGGTCTTCTGCAAAGATAATTTCCCATTGGATTATGTGCCGACAGTCTTCGAAACATATGTGGCAGACGTTGAGGTTGAAGGATCTCAGGTATGTCGCATTATTTGTTATTTGTTGATCAACCAACACACCTTCGAAATGTATTAGTATACGTATTGTGAGATGGGCCACAGACAATTACACAGTTATTTATGTATTTCCTCACGTTCGCTTGCAGATAGATGTAGATAAATGTGTATTATGTGTATGCACAAATAGTATATTTAGTACACATCTTATTTTAGTGCCCACACTATGTGCCTGTGCCAGGGTGGGCCCGTGTTTTGCTCAAGACTACAAAAAACGCTTACGCATGATTCACATTGACGTTGTGCGCATTCCGCCTTTGTTTTCCGGAGATTCTGTAGACATGCTCTTTTCAAGTGGTCGCTCTACTACTTGTATGTGGGCCAACATACATATTTACATATTTACGTAAATCATTAAATTCTGATAAGTCGGTTTTCCTCTCTTCAAGGTGGAATTGGCCCTATGGGACACAGCTGGTCAGGAGGATTACGATCGCTTAAGGCTACTCAGCTATCCTGATACCGATGTTATTGTCATGTGCTTCTCCATCGATCTGCCCGATTCATTGGAAAATATTCAAGATAAATGGATACCAGAAGTCAAACATTTTTGCCCCAATGTTCCCATCATTTTGGTGGGCAATAAACGCGACTTGCGCTACGATCATGAAACCATAAAGGCAAGGCATAAAGTACCATAAATATGTTAAATTCTTAATCTGCATTGAATTCTATAATTTGCAGGAATTGGCAATGAGAAAGCAAATGCCTGTCACAGCTGACGAAGGACTCACAATGGGCGAAATTGTTAATGCCTTTGCATATTTAGAATGTTCTGCCAAGATGCAGGAAGGTGTTCGAGAGGTCTTTGAAACAGCGACTAGGGCTTCATTGCAAGTCAATAAAAAAAGAAAGAAAAGGAAATGTGTGCTGCTTTGATCACGAGTATGTTTTTAAAAGTTATAAATCGATATGATCAATCATATAAAACGATCAATATTTACATTTTTATGTTGAGCGGTTTACAAATGTAAAAGTGACGTTCAAATTAAATTAGATTAAAAGCGAAATAAATCAACTATTTTGGGAAATTTATTTATTTTTTAATTTTCCCATTACCTGAACATTTTAAAATTCTTTTCGTTTTAATCTAGATAAAGTATTTGCTGAGACATTGTCACAAACTCAAACAATAACATTTCTAATAATAAATCAATTATGAGTTGTTGCTATTAAGATTGTTAATTTTAAAATGGCCCTATTATCAAAAATAATAATCTTATTTGCGACACACCCAATTTATTTTGCTACTGTTGTGAGGCTCATTATGTATTCCAAATTTAATAGTTTTTGCAAAGTTTAGCGCAAAACTAATTCCTGCAAAATAAAAGCTTATTCATTAATGAATCTAATAAAAATAAGCCTAGTCATCAGTGTCATTCGAAAGTTTTGATTGACAATTAGTTTGACAATTCATTTTTATGAATGCTTACTTATTTGTAGTTTCAAAAGCATAAATGCGTAATCTTGGCACCAAATTATTATGATATGAATTTTACGCCTGACCATTAAATGAAATAAAATTAAATTCCGAATTTTTGACTATTTTTAGATTGTCGAACGGAAAAGTACCGATAGTGTGTGATAGGCAATGCGGAAATTATTTATATTGGATAAATTCTTGGACTTTTATGAATTAGTTCCTAGTCTAGACTCTAGTCCAAGGGTATTTCCAGCAGCCCTGAAATTAAATTAATATTTTTATCTTTATGCGTACTATGAACTATAATTGGTAGCGCATTTATAGTGTTTGTCATCACAACTAAAACATTTTTGTTGTTGCACAGTTTTTGGCTTATCAATCATAACTCAGGTGGACACAAAAATATTTAACAAGTCGATAGCATTATGTATTGGACGCGATCACGTGCTAAATTCGATATGAAAATAATACAAAATAATTCATTAGTGGCAATATACGTCAGTTTGTTTGTACAGTACACTCTTGGTAATGTAAACCAACTTAACTTTAAAATTTAAAATTTAAAATCATGATAAATTAGAAATCTTTATTTCATATTGTAAGAAAAAGTTTCTGTTCTTGTTAGTCACATGATTTTTTTACTTATTTTAAGAAATAAGAGTCAAAATGGAATAAGCGGAGCCTTCACTGTATACGATCAAAAGTATCACCGAACTTTCGAGAATTCCCCTAAAAACAAATTAAAAGTATGCCATGCGATAAGCATAATTTAAAGTAAACGCTCTCTCGTGGTAGAGTTCTTTGTTTCATGCGGGCTTCGTACATATGGTATATAGTATATACTATATTTAATCGTATATCTGTTCTGAATCATATGAAGTTCATAGTACGCTTAATGAATTCGAATTCGAATGATTTGCGTTTTTCAGATGGCTTTTGTCTAATCATGCTTTTGTCTAAATAAGTGCAAACAATATTATTATTTTTGGGATTTTGGCTATTTCGTAATTTCAAGCAACAATTTCAAATTATTACCCACATTAGTGCGTTTCGCTGGTTGTGTGTGTATGTGTGTGTGTGTGTGTGCGTGTGAAATATGCCGGTTACCTGTTTAAATCAAAATAAAACAAGAGATAAGTCATAGCTCAGTGTTGGCTTTATTTACCCAATTCAGGCATTACCCAGAAACGTGAATGGATCTCATTCAAAGTTTGGCTATCTCTCTTCGCTGAGTGGAAAAAGCCACAACACACACACACAGCAAGAAGTCGAGATACCACACACCACACACCGCACACAACACACATTAAAAAGAGCATAATTACCCATACAAACACAAACATAAACAGTCAAACATGCCTCTGATATCCAAATAACAATTCGTTCATACTTTTGCTCTGGAACAAAAAATTTGAGAAAAAAAATCACGCAGGGCAACGAAGTACCAAAAAGAAAAGAATCAAAGAGAACAAGCAAACAGATGTATCGATATCGATATTGTTGTCGAGATCCCATTGCGTATACGTAGACCGCGTGCACACGTTAATGTGTGTGCGCGTGTGTGTGTGTGTAGCCATTTTGGCTGGTGGAGCAAAGGCGACAAAAGGCAAAAGAGTGGCACATGTCAAAATATGTTAGAGAGAAGAGCGAGAGAGAGCGAGCTTGCTCTGCATGTTTGCTCTCTTAGTAGCGCTGCTAACTACCACACACTACACAAGAGACACATACAGACTGCGACAGACGTACTTTGTACATATTGCAGTCACACTCACACATGCGCAAAAGTCTTTGACTGGCAGCGCGCCATGTTTTTGCCGGTTGTTGCTGTAGTTTTTCTTGTTGCCAGAGCATGTTGGCTCTCGACCGGGGCCGATGTGTCGCGAGTCGCGACGTTGTTGTTGTTATTTCATTTTCATTCACGACACTGAATGAACGATAACGATAGGGCAAAGGAGTGGGAGAAGAGAGGGTCTGACAAGGGAGTCAGTCGCTTCGATGCCTGATAATGTGCGTTTACAAGACGAAACAACAACAACTAATACGCAAGCAAATACAAACACGCACACAAGCAAACAGTAAATACAAACACAGGCGCGCCGCAAATGTATGAGTGTGTGTGTGAGACTCTGTTAAGTTCTCGTCGTATTGTATTGCTTGCGAGGTTGGAACGCTTGGTGTTTCTGCTGCTGCTGCTAGTTGTTGGCGTTGCTGCTGCTTTTTTGCTGTTGCTGTTGCTGCTGCCGCTGCTGCTGCTGCTGTTGCTGCTGGTGCTGGTTCTGCCTCTGCTCATTTCGTTGCTCATTGCTGTCGGTGTTGCCGTTGTGCTGTTTATACTGCCAACACATTTCCATTTCCCTTTAGTTATCTTTACTGAGTCGCTCGGATCGGTCGCTCGGATCGCGATCACAAATAAAACGTTCGCACACACGACACGCATTAAGTCAAAGCGGCGCTGAGAGCTCGAAATACAAAATAACAGAATAAATAAATATACGTACGTACGTCGCCAACGTATTCACTCCGCATTCGAGGGTACTATAAAAAGTATCGGGACGTCTTTTTGAAACGCGTGCCTTTTTTTGCGTACGGAGGCAGGTCGCCGAACATTTCGTATGCTCCACATATGTATGTACCCGCTGCTGACACCTACACAGAGACATCGCTACAAGCATCTAACTAAATATACATAAATAAGTGTGTGTGTGTTTGTTTTTGGTATATGTGTACTGCAAGACATACATACACATACATATGTAGATATACATATAGAAGTCGCACGAACAGCTGCTAAACCGCTACAGATAATCAGATACAGATACATATACTAGAAGTATTTATAAGCGTGTTCGTTCTTCGTCAGTTCGGTTCAGTTTCTAAATTTGCGCTTTTTACAGTTAACTTTCGATTTTTACGTTTTCTGCGCGCTGCGTTCGCTTCCCCGTTCTCCGCTGCCTAATTCCCCAGTTCGTTTGTGCGTTATTTGTTGCTTTCGCTTTCTCACATAAGAAATTCTTCACACTGCCCACGACGTCCACGCCAACAACGTCCTACCGTCCATCGTTTATCGTTCTACCGTCCGTTTGGGGGCGCCAGAAATAGCCTAAGAAAACGCAGTGAGTGCTTAAATACCGCGATTCGTGGATCGGAAATTTTCAAATCAAAAAAGTAACACAGACGGATCGCGCCGCAACAAATTGAAAGCTGCAAACTGCCGCCAGACACAACAAACGCAACATAAAGGTAAGCGCAAGAGGGCCAACACACACACAGACTCACGCATACACATGCAGTTACACGTATACGTAGATGAATGACTGTAGAGCTCTGGCCTTATGCCGCTGTCACATGACCGCGCCCCTGTCTCTCTCACTCTCTCTCGCGGCGTCTTGACCCGGCCAAAAACGAGTTTTGTTTTTTTGGCTAAAACACACACATACACATGGTAACGATAATCAACATCTGCCGCCAACTCCAATTGCGACTCCGCTTGCATCGGCCAAGAACTTAGTCACAACATTTTTGTTGTTTTTTGTTTTTTTTATGTTCATTTTGTAAGCTTCTAACTTTCAAAGTCGAGACTCGCGACGCATCGCATCGCATGGCATCGCTTAAGAGTCGCGTCGCGTCAGTCTTAATATTTTTTATGCGGCTGTCTGGACGAGGGAAAAAAGAGCGATGCCGAATGCTTTAGCCTGACGTTGCCTGAAGACTCGTCATGCCAATACCAGGAATCAGGAAACCAGAAACACGTTAACACGTAAACGGCTTTCAAGCACCTTTTATGGGCGTGTGTACATTGTTGTTGTTGTTGTTGCTTGCTACTTTTATTTGCTGATTTTTTTTTTCGGTTTGTGTCGACGATATTTTAGCTGTTTTCCGTTTCCCCCTCGCTGAACTTGAACAACAACGGAAGAAAATCAGCTTAAGAATAGATCGATAATAAGTCTGCACTTAAAATAAACCTACATGATACGTGTATCTATAACGGACAGTTATATAAATATTGGACTTCAAATGAACCGAACACCTCACGCCCTATTTCGCTGGCAATTTACCTTTTACTCGATATCTTAATTGCAGCCACAATTATCATGCAAATTCACTCGAAAAAGGAAACTACCAAATTGTTTCGTAAATTAGTGTTCTGTTAGTTATTATACCTGGTGTACCATAGGTTAGAAGGGTATTATAAGTTTGTGGCTCCAGGAAATGTGTGAACAGACAGAAGAAGGCATCTATAAAGTATATATATATATAATTTATTCTATATATCAGCGTCAAAAGCGAGTATAATATAGCCATGTCTGTCCGTCCGTCCGCATGAACACCTAGATCTTAGAGACTATATCTCATATAGATAGCACTTTTTCTGCTTGCACACAGATCAAGTTTGTTTCAAATTTGTGCCACTCCCACTTTAGCCCCCGTCAATCGATAAAAATCTAATAATAATCGTAATTTTGAAGCTAGAAATTTAAGATTATTGAGAATTTGGTTGCAATCACATAAAAATTGTAGAAGTTATTTATGAAATTGTTTTGTATGAGTGAAAATTATTACTTACTTCCGGCCTTAATTGCTTTGACTGAGGCTCTGGTATATTTTGTACTCTATGGTATATTTTTAATGGTTGACGCTCTGGTATATTTTGCACTTCATGGTATATTTTGAATAATACTGTATCAATACACCAAACACATACCCTTTGGTGCATTTCAGTAATTTTTTGGTGTATTAATTTGGTATATTTTAGGAATAATACCGCACAATAAAAGCAAAATATTTAGAATGGGTATCGGGTATCTCATAGTCGAGCACACTCGACTGTAACTTTCTTAATTGTTGATTTTATAGCTGTTTTCTTTTTATGTTTGTTTTTTTACTTTTTGGCAAAAATAAACCGAAATAGAAAACGCGACACACCCGTAGAAATATCTTCGATATCGGCTGTCGCAATTATGGTGACTCACTTGAATTGAAAACATATCAAAAGTGGTAACAGATTTTGACATTTGTTCAAGGCCTTTCTGCTTTTCCTTTGATCTTTGAGCGTCAGCTTTGCATAAGCCACACGCCCCCAACCGGTTGACTCGACGATAAACTGTTCATTCGATATCTTGCACACTTCATTTGCATACATGTTGCTGTGCAGTAAGCTCGACTAGCACATACCCTGTAGTTTCATTAACTTTTGTTTAACATTCTTCCTATAGTATTAACTTAGATTGACAGCAATCGTGAATTTTTTTAATTGCAACCAAAACTGTCACACTATCAAAAAGGAAATAAAAACAGGAATAATCTCGCGTCAATCGCAGTCGTAGTTAGATAAAAAGCTGTTTAGAATTTCCTGGCACTTTAAGAGTCGTTCAGACATCGCCACAATCTGGATATTGTGACGCGATGAAGCATTAGAAATGCAAGAGTTGCCATAGATGACGTTGGAGCTGCGCGACTGTAACTCAGACTGAAGCTGATGCTGAATCAGATGCCAATGACCCAATTGGCAAGGCCTAATTACATTTTAAGTATAGTAAATGCTGTGGCATGTTGGTAAATATTTGGCTTGATTAGCTTGGGTTTCATTAATTAAAAGCAAATTATGAGAATAGAAATTCGCAAAAAAAAAAAAAACTAAAACAAAATCAACTTAAACCAGGCTAAACAGCAAGTGGAATATATGTATGAGTAAATCGTATATACTCGAATTGAATTTATTTATATGCAGCAAACATGTTTTGTACATTTACAAAGCCACAAACTCAGACAGACCGTCAGCCAGTCAGTCCGACAGTTAGTCAGTCATTTAGTGAGTCAGTCATTGCCAAATAACTGGGATTTCTTTTTCTCAGCTGACTTTAAAATTCTTGTGGTTTTTTTTTTTGTTTTATTAATATTCTTATTATTTTATTTTTGTCGGTTTTGCCTGGGTGCATTTGCGTGTTGTGGCATTTTTATTTCTTTGAAATTGAGCACGAAAAATCTTTCCATAGCACATGAGAAGCACAAAGCCATAGCCGTTAATCAGTTAGTAAATATTTACATATTTGCAGTTGATTAAAGCAAATCACACACATACACACACACACACTCGGCTTAATTCAACTCTGCGTTTTTGTGGTGATAAGTTCGATGTCAATTTATTCGAATGCAATTGCAACTTGTTTGTGCGCTCAGATTTCTTATCAGATTCGAAATGAAATTCGAAAGCATTTTGGCGCCAATGTCAACGCTTGGGGGTCAACAATGTACACGATTCGTATTTGTATCTGAGCTGAGCTTATTTACTATAGCTATAGACTGTTGCTGTTGCTATATTTGTAGATTTTTTATAGTTTTCAACTAGCGCCTGACTTAGAAGGCACGTGCAGATAACCCAATACATAATCAATTTACATATTTACGCACTCACATGCTTTGCTTTGCTTTGCCGTCATAAATCAGCGACTTGCTCTCAAGATGCATCATCAAAATAATTGTGCGACTTTGGCGAGTAATTTCCATAATTTCAACATGTTAATTGATTTCGTATCGCATGCTCCACTTCCGACAAAGACAAATATGAGTTTTGCTCTCTGTTCTTCTGCTTTGGTTTTTCTTGGATTCGAGTTCGGGTCTGGGTTCGAGATCGGGTTCGGGTTCGGGTTCGGGCTCGAGCTACAGCTTTTGCCTATTTGGGGCCGGGGCGACCATTGATCGCTCCACTAATTGTTCATTAACACTGGCTGTTGACGGGCCTTTGTTCATGCCGATAGTGTCGACAACAACAACAACAACAAGAATAACAACAAGAGCAGTGACAATAGGAACAGTAACAAGACTAAGAACAACAATAGCTGATAAAGTGCGTCCCGCATTCATACATACATACATATATGTACATATAGAGCATATAAACAATCTACATATAAAATATTCTATATAAACTATGTTGCACACTGACAAAAACAACGAGAGAGATACTGCAGAAGTTTCAAAGATCAGAACTTACAAGGAACCAAACAAAGATATAATATCGCTCCAAAGATCAACCGGAATTTTTCTTTGCTTTTTATTTTACATTCTCTGTGATTTTTATTCCATTTTTATTATTATCTCTTGTCATTATTTTCCTATCTCATTAATCATTCTAACAAGAGCTTTATAAAAAAGAAATTGTTCATATATAATTTCTCTTTATTTATTGAACATGCACTTATAATGTAAATTGTTTATTATTTTTTTGTATTGTCTTCTTTTGAAATGAATGAAAGTGTATTGCGTTGTAGTCTTCTAATCAATCATTCTTTAAACAAGTCAAAGAATTACTCAAGTATTATTATATATACATATAACTAGGTCAGTAATGAAACAAAGAATTGATTGAACTCTTTCAAAACTGATGGCTTAATTAATTGAACATGATTGTCAGCTAAAAGATAATGTAAACCAAATTAATCAGTTGTAGAATTTGGATTTTTTTTCCCCTTTCGGTGATCGTTCGACCAGTTGAGATCAAAAACCGATAAAGGCGAATAAAGAATGAAAGCGTAAAAGAGCTAAGCAACTATTTATGAGTTTTATGCTCGATTCCAATCTTCCAATCTTGATAGCCTTCCTACTTCTGTTGCGCATGCGCAACTCATGGAACTAACTCCGACTCAATATCGTGACTCTGTGCAGCTTTGGGGCCTGGGTGAAAGGCCGTTCAATGAACTTGAGAGCAAACCGAAGCAACAAAAAAATATAGCAACAACAATGACACACACACATACTTAAGAGACAGTTGTTTAAAGTGTTTCGAAAATTTGGGCCAACATGGAGAGCGGGCGGGGGTTTTGGCTATTGGCTTTTTGTGGCTTTCAAGTGGCGCAAACAAAGTACTCACACACTCTTGCTGTGTTCGGTGGCAAGCAAACAACAACAACCAAAAAAAAAAAAAAAAAAACAATAAGCTGCCATATTTGGTGGCAGCTCCAACAGGTTGGAGTCAAGTCCCCATGCTTAGCCCACATTTAGGCTAATTAATATTTTGAGCATAAAATCGTTTAATGATTGCGGCACATGTAGCAACAAATTGTGGCGCTGACAGTCGCACACACACGCACATACACATAGAAACACTTAACACAGACACACACGTGTTTCAAGTTTGTTTGTGAAGTGGCGAAGAGGGCAAAAGGAAGCGACGAGACAGCCGGACGCACACATTTGTATGCTACAAATGAGATGCACACAGAGACACTTACAGATGCAGATACTGTTACACAGGCACAGCGAAAGATACATTCAAGTATGTATGCTAAAAGGAAAAACCAGCAACAGGAAAAACGACTTGAGAATGTCGCCTGTCAATGTTCAAGTCTGTCTTTCTGTCGTCCGTGTCTATGACCATATGTGTTTACCTATCACATTTATTGGTTCAATCGAGGGGCATCAATTTAAGAGCCGTCAACAGCCGCCAATTGGCGCTGACAACTGTTCGGTAGCTAATCAAAGGTGCGGGGGAGACGATGATGATGATGATGGATGGGCGCTGCTGTTTGCACACAGCGGGATTAGCTTACAACCAAGCTAAGGATAACATCACAATGCCTCATAATACCGACACTTCGACTGCCCAGCGAGAAGTCCGATGCATGACATAAACTAGAATAGGGACAAAGCAAAGTCAATAATGAAAAAATCGAGCATGTACATATGTATATATATATTTTTTTTTTGTAAATAGAAGCGACGAACAGATGCCCTGTAACTCATATGTTTGTTATGCAAATGCTTTGAAATTTTCAGAATTTGTGGTCAAAGTATTTTTCTATTTACGTAAAGAGCATAGCTCGCATTCCACTTCTTAGTATTATTCATTTTGGATGAAGAGTCAAGCTGGGTGTTTTCTTGTATTCCTGCTCAAGACAACTACTAATCTTTAAACTGTTTTGTTATGCATATCTTTTTATTTTAGAAAATTTAAGAATTACAAGATATGTATGATAATAGCTGAAATTTTCTTTTTTAAGGTTTAAGATATAACTGTAGAAGTGCCGTAAAACATTTTCAGCGATTCAATACTTATGAATTATCGTAATTTCAAGAACATTTGAAATAAGACCCAAGTTCTTATTAATAAGAGGAAAAGAAATAAATACTTTTAAGGTAAAAAATCTTATTATAAAATTAAACAAATTTTACAATTGTATTTTACTGAAGTTTTTATTACCTATTTATTAATTTACGAAGTTTAGTATTACACAAAAATTATTAAGATTTTCCAAAAAGTACTTAAAAATTCAATACATCGATTTTTAATTGCGCATTTGAATTATGCAATCCAAAAAATATTACGCAAATATTATGAAAACTGACGAAAATGTAGATAAACTATTTATCTATTTATATTGCCTATTTTAAGGCTAACATCTGGCATTCGTAAGATCACATCGAATAAATCAAGTCTTAAGAATATTAATCAAATAGAGTGAAAATTATCAATGATTTAGATAAACTATTTCTATTTTAAAGCTAAAAATTCGCATTCCTCAGATTATATCGCCATTCATAATGCGTAAGATGAAGCAAAAGTAGTGGCTCAATATCGAGAGGTTTATAAATAAGAATGTTAAATTAATTTTATTGCACTGCCAGTGAAGTTATCTTGATCTGATTACAGGGTATATAGCATTCTTAAGTTCGGCAATGGAAGTGGCTAAGTGGCTAAGGAGTGGGAATGTGTGTATGTGAATGGAAGCGCCAACTGTCTGAAACTTGGCACTGGGTGCGGCGTCCCGCAACTTGCAACTCACAAGTTGTACTTTGAGCAAAAACAAAATGGTTCGATTTCGTTCAACAAGTTGACAACGGTCTATTAATAGTACGGGGATAGCTGCAAAAGTCAGTTAAGAGTACGAACCGAAGCAGAAGCAGAAGCAGTTAAATGGCTTCTTCTACTTCTGCTTCCAGCACTTGAGTTTACTCAATGTATTCAATGTATTCGCTGTGCTTCGATGTGCTGAGCCATTTCCTAGTGGCTTTGGCCTAGCCATTTGGGACATGGCTCGTAAACGCAATCGTATCGTATGAAATACGAGACCACTTTCGAGAGTCTACCATAATTATAGACGAGAGCAATAATACTTGTATAATAATATTGGACATTGCATAACAAACCCAAAAGTGTAAAGGGTTTTTGTTGTGTCGCGACGGCAATCTTCAAGCCATTTACTAGACCAAAATACCATATTTATGGCATAGAATAAAACAACGTCCAGCAGAATGCCAATAATCAAGGAAATCGAGTTATCAAGACATCCATATACGGAAAGCAGTCACATGCCAAGTGGGTTGCTAAGTGTTAACGGGAGTTTGTTATTATCTGGTACATGGAGCAGCCCTCCGATAGAACTAAATAAATCCATGGCAAGTTCTCTTATCTATCCGCACACGCTCAGCAAATCTCCACAAATTAATTGATTTATGCCACTGTCCCTCAAAACTCAATTTCTCAATACTCGATTCTCGGTTTATTGGCTGCCATACCCTATTTTTGGCAGATAATAAACTATTTACAATGTACTAATCAGCAACTAATCGTCAGGCCTTTAAAGTTTTACAATCCCCGTTGCCAGGCAAAGGAAACAATAAAACACAAACTGTACTTCAACGCAAAATCGTCACATTTTGTCAGCAAGTATATCAGACGTATCGGACGTATGAAAATCCCCGTTCCCGATTATTATTTTTACGCTTAATCTGTTTTATCAAGTGCTTGTTAATTTGCATATAAACCAAATCTCTTTGGATCATAAATCTTGTCGCGGGTCGTGGATCGACTGAATTTTGTTATCATCGCATACGTGAGATACTTTACCATATATGAGTACTATATCAGCTAGATACTCACAGATTACGAGGATTTGTAAGTGACATGATTTGGGTGCTTCATTATAGGCAATAATTCAACTTAATTAGGTCTAGTTAAGAAAAAAAGTAGTTGTTTAATGTTTACTTAAAACAGATTTGCTTAATGTTGTTAAGAGACGAATTTTATGATGATATATGAAAAATAAACTTGTTTCCTAGACATTACATAGCTTATGGATGACCTTAAGCGCTCATAAAAAGTAAAAATTGTATCCCAGCTAGCTTAGGGCAACTCACAGGAACTCAAATGTATGTAAAAGGCAGAAGGAGACATCTCCGACCCCATAAAGAAGTATTTCAGAAGTATCAAAAATCGGCAACTGGATCTTAGTTAATTTAATTGACAATCTGATATATTTCTTTGCAATAGTATATCGATATACCAAATATAGACTTCAGTATATTATTGAATTTTTGATACAAGCGTAATTGTGAAAGCTAGAGTCTCGAATTCTGGTATATTTTTCACTCTATGGTATATTTTGAGTGTGGTACTATATAAATATATACCAAATATAGCATTTGTTATAATTTGTAGTATTTTTGTGGTATATTCATTTGGTATACTTTAAGAATAATACCGTCCTGCATTGCTTAAACTAAGAATGGTTAGCGGTTATCTAAAAGACAAACACACTCGACTAGCTTTCTTACTTGCTGTTTAGTTTATATTAGATTAGTTACATAACAATTACTATAAATTTAAAGTGAAAATTCGCACTGCAATCTCTAAGGTAAATATCATAAATAAACCAAGATTCCTGTAATATAAGATAACCATAATTATGTCAGTTTTCCAGACACTTTGTAAGTCGAGTGAAAAATTTCCAGTGCCTTATGGCTAATGCGGTTAGCCAAAGTTTTTATGCATGCAGGTTGCTTCAACGGATCCAGATGCGATTAGATAAGGCCAAGAAATAGAGGCTCAAGGCCAAAAGTTTGTTAGCCGCAATGAAGAAGCGGGTACAAACAAAACGACAAAGAAATACAAAAAAATCTCGCGAGCATATAATAACTGTGAGAGTGTGCGTGTGTGTGTATGCGAGTGTGAGTGTGCCTGGCATACAGAATATTTTTGCCATGGGAAATGTAAGAAATTGATGGACAACTTGGTCACGGAATTTGCTAAAAAACAAAAGAAGCAAAAAAATGTTGTTTGTTCATTATTTTTGAGAAAAAATACATTAATTTGTTGCTACTTTTTTGCGATTCTGCTAAGCAGCTTTTGACGTAGGCTGCAGTTGTTATTGTTCTTATTATTGCTATTCTATGCTTGGCATTGGCACTGCCATTGCCATTGCCATTGGAATTGCGGCGGGGGAGAGCGTTGACGTTTGACACCCACCCCAGAGCGACACATTGTACAAATACGAGTGAACAAGCCGATTGACGTCGTTGAGATAAACAAAAGTTAAGCACAGTTAAATACTTGAGTATAGATAAAGATACAGATACACAGATACACCGATACACCGATACAGATACAGATACAAATGCAGCATAGACTCACACGTGACAATTATAAATATAGGATCGCACACATAGTATAGTAAATATTATTAGTCGTAGCGTATTGAAAGCGAAAGTTTCGCTACGTTCGAGGGGGCGTATGCGCAATTTGCGTGAGTCGACTGAAGGCCACACAATGCCAGCGAGAGCGACAAGTTCCAGCTGATAAATATTTGCATATTATGATTATTATTCACAACTCTGCTATCTCTCTGCTCTCTCCTGCAGTGCCGCCATGCCGACACAACAAACCAAGTCCCAAGATGAGCTGGCGTCAGCAAATGCGCTAGTCTCCAAGCATCCCGACAACAACAAGCTGGACAAGTTCAAGGAAGAGGATGAGGAGGAGGAGGAGGAAATCGACACTGCTGCAGTTGTGGTGCCACCGGACAGCGGCTGGGCTTGGGTTGTCATGGTTGCCTCGTTCCTCTGCTGCACTGTGATCGATGGCATCGTTTTCTGCTCGGCCAGCATACAGGAGCACCTCATGAAAGAGTTCGGTGTGAGCAAATTCTATGTCACGTTCGTCTCGTCACTGCTCAGCGGTTGCTACCTGATGGCTGGTCCCTTTGTCAGTGCATTGGCCAATCGTTTCGGTTTCCGTCCCGTCACAATTACCGGTGCCATCTTCTCGGCCATCTGCTTCGGTCTCTCGTACTATGCTACGAGCGTGGAATATCTGTTCGTCATCTATGGTGTATTGGGTGGTATTGGCTTCTGCATGGTCTACATCCCCGCTGTCGTCATCATTGGTTTCTACTTTGAGAAGTGGCGTGCTCTGGCCACCGGTGTCGCTCTTTGCGGCTCGGGAGTTGGCGTCTTTGTCTTTGCCCCGCTCACCAATTTTCTGCTGAAGGAGACGAACTGGCGCATGACCTTGGCCATTCAGGGTCTGATGGTGCTGTCGTGTGCCATCTTTGGCCTCGCCTTCCGTCCCATACAGCCGATTACGCTCGGTGTCACCGAGGATGGCACCGTGGTCGATGAGGAGAAGACCAAACTGAATGGCCATGGCAATACCGTAGCGCCAACGCCACAATTGCATCAGGCTGCGTTCACCAAGCCGCTGCCCGAAGGTCGCTTCGCCTACTCGATGCCCAACTCGGCACACAACACCTACATGGGCGCCTCGCAGCGCCATCATTATCCCACGGCTGCGGAGATCTTCAAGGGCATGAATCTGGAGCGCCGCCCGTCGGGACAGGCAAGCAAGGGCACCGAGCTGAAGCAGTTGCGCAAATCGCAGCCCACCACACCGAATGGCGATCCACAGCAGTTGACCTTCAATTTGCACAAGGAGCTGACCACCGTGGGCGAGAACGAGGAGGAGGCGGAGAACGATAACCTGTTGGAGACCGAGGCCAAGCCTGTGACGATTCAGGCTCGACGTCACACAGTCTCCGGCCGACGACCTCAGGATCTGGCGAAGCGTCCCCATGGCACAGGCCATGATGCCGCTCACCATCATGGACAATCGCAGTCGTCCCGTCCTATGTACAGAGATGATATCTTCTTTACCGGTTCGCTGACACGCATACCCCAATATCAGTCACAGACCTCGCTGGCCTATCACATGTCCGTCACCCGGCTGCCCACCAAGCAGGATATGCTGGAGGATCGGCAAAAGGGTTGCCGCATTTGCCCCGAAGCAGTGCGTCGCACACTCTCGACCATGTTGGACACCACGCTGCTGAAGTCACCGTCATTCATGTGCCTCGCTGTCAGCGGCTTCTTGACCATGATGGGCTTCTTTGTGCCCTTCTCCTTCCTGCCGGATCGTGCCATAGAAAATGGCATGTCCGCATCTTCGGCCGTCTCGCTTATCTCGGGCATTGGCGCAATCAATACGATTGCTAGGATCGTTTGTGGCTCGTTGAGTTCGTTCCCCAGCGTCAAGCCGCTGTGGCTTAATAATGTGGCACTGACCGCCGGTGGCTTGGCTACCATCTTCAGTGGAGTCGTCGTGAATGCCACCACGCAGTGGGCATTCGCATTCTTCTTTGGCGTTTGCATTGCCTGCTTCTCGGCGCTGCGATCACTGATTGCTGTCGAGCTGATTGGCCTGGAGAAGCTGACCAATGCCTTTGGATTCCTGATGTTGTTCCAGGGTTTGGCTGCCACCATCGGCAGTCCCATTGCCGGTAAGTGCTACGATCGCTTAACGCAAATTGGGATTAGTTGATAAATTTATGAAATTTTACAGGTGCTCTTTATGACATGACCAAAAGCTACAATATGGCCTTCTACTTCGCTGGTGGTTTGATCCTGTTGTCGGGTTTCCTATGCTATCCCCTGACCTGGATATCCAACTGGGAGCAGCGACGCAATGCCAAGAACGAACCGCTGCCCACAGCCTAATCAAGAGAGTTATCAAACAAACGCAAAAACAACAATACAAAAAAACTACAGCAGACCAGAAAGAAACGAAATTCGACAAATGGAAAGTTGCCTCGTCGTAATTGTCTTCTGATATCGCCACTTTAGCAGCAAAAACATTGATGTGCTCCATTAAGTGGTTAGTTTAACACTAATTGCCAATAACTCGATGTCGATGTTGTTGAAGATTGAACAGAATAGAACAGAACAGAAAAACTGAAACTGAAACCGAACTACACCAGAAACCGAAACAGATAGATACAGAAGCAGTAGCAGAGTCCCAATCTTCTGTCAATGCTTTGCTGCGGAGCAGCGTTTGAAGCATGTACTTGATATGTCTATTTGTCTAGATCTAGATTAAGTAGTCTTAGTCTTTAAGTGTAATGTTTGTGCCTTTTGCTTTATCGAGTGCCTCGCCTCATCCTACACACACACACATACACACACCTATCTACAACCCACACAGTACATGCATAGATCAAGCTTAAGTATTGATTGATTTTAACATGGTTTCATCAATCGGAAAGTGCTCACCCAATAATGTTGTTGTGTGTTGATCGAGAGCAGAGGTGGAAAATTAAAATCAGCAGCTGAGCACATGGCTGGGCCACAATTCGACTGCCAAGTTTTAAGAGAGAGAGAGGAGAAGCGAAGTGAGACGAGACGAGATGAGAAGTGGACGTTGCATTTGTTTAATTGATAAGTTCGACTAACTAAACTGTTAGCATCTGCTCCAGACTTGTTACATAGTTTGTACATATGTAAGCTTTAGTTCCTAAGCAAAATCAAACACACCACACACACACTCACACATACACATTGTTGATGTTGTTGTTTGCTGCAGTAAACTCTAAGGTTATTGCACCGTATTCAATCCAAACCCAACTTGAATCCCCATTGTCGAGCGTCGTTAGCTGATTATGGACAACAAACAAAGCGTTGGCGTATCTGGCACAATTGGAACTGTACACACACAAACACATACACATACACTCCGTACACACAACACACACTGTACACACATGCTACACACACATACAAATAGCTACATACTCAAGCGCTTGTTGCGCTTATGTTTATCAAATACAAAATGTAATAACATATTTAAAAAGAGAAAAATTTAAAACAATATAACTGACTATACGAGTATATTTGTTTTTAGCATATTTTAAAGTTATACATTTTACAATAAACGACATTTAAGTAATTTACAAACTACACAAACTATGCGTTCTTTTTTATACTCACCACAAAATCATTTTTGTTTTAAAGCGCAACGTCAAGTTATTGGATGGATAAATGTTCAATTTTAAAAGTTTTAATTCTCGAAGTGCAATTAAGAAGCTTTTGGAAAGTCCACTGGTAACTTTAAAAATGAAGCTGCAAGAATTGTCCTGTCTCTGAGAGCTCTTTACGTGGAAATGACTTAACTAATATACAAACTAACAATCTTTTATTACTCTTTGCTGCACAAAGTAAGCGTAATAACTAAGTAAATAGTAAGGAAAATCGTTATGAACAATGCGTGACTGTGATTATATAACCGGTTTTGAGCTTAAATTAACACATTAAATAGATAACGCTGTTGTGTCTTTGGTCATGGCACACCCTTTTTACTCTATTTCTCCTGATTCAATGAATTAATGAATTCCTCCAGCTTCTCCTGAATCTGTCGTACTTTAACTGCAAAACAAAACGTTTTATTTCATGGAAATAAATCACTTTTTGAGGTCAACTCACTAAGTTCCTCGGCCAGCTGCACACGTTTGCCTGTCAGCAGATGTGCCTTCTTCTCCTCGTCGTCACTGAACTCGTCGAGCACTGCCTTGATCTCCTTATCCAGGCGTCGCGCTTCCCGATTGATAACCTGCTGCCTCAACGCATTGCCTGTCACCTTGATCACCTGTTGTATGCGCCAAAATAGCACCACATCACTGCAGGAGATCTGTTGATCACGGAAAGAAATGTTACCCAAGGAAATTTAAAACGTTTCACTGCAAACTTACCTCACACTCGGTGCCTTGTTGTGTGTACAGGTAATAAGCCTTACGGCAATCCTTGGCCCGATGCAAAGCCTGTTGCAGGAAGTGTCTAAAAGCAAATACATAATCAATAACAATACAGAACTATGTCACTGAGCACTACATACTTTCTGTAGACTGGGAACCACGTTTGACGTATGTAATCCGTGTCCACATCCACATTATCACGCTGCAGATTCTTGCGCACTGTCGTCAGCTCATCATAACTTAATGTAGGCAAATGTTTCTGCATACAAATATAGAAATTAAATCGATGGTCTACAGGATTACATTTTTCTTTAGAACACACCACATCGTTTTTGAGAATTTTGTCAAGTTCTCCCTTGACACTGCGTCGCTTTTGCTGATCCTGTGTCAACGACTTCCAGTAAGCGAAACGTGTCCATGGTCCCGGACCGAACATTTGCGCCAACGTCTCATCGGTCTGCACAAGTTTAGTGGTCACAGAGTTCTCTAGGAATTTCACCGCCTGATCCCACTCAGCCTTGTCGTGCACAAAGCGATCCTCCAAGGTGTTAAGTTGTATCACTCGCAGCATATCAATGGCTTTGTCCTCCCAGCTATGTCGGCGAATAGCCTCATCGACAACAGCCGCTTTCAGTTGATCAAACACACCGTCGTGGTCGTGACCCTTCTTTGCCCGTTCCATCAGAGATATGAACTCCTGTTGCAATGCCTCCCATCCAGCCTCAACTGACTTTGCTGGCAACGCCTGTTCTGCCCACTGTCGCAGCTTAATATCCACCATTGTATTGAACGAATCTAAAAAACCATCAGAATTGGCAATAATTAATTTCAACTACTAATTAACTAAGATATCACATAGCACAGAAATAGATGCGATGAAATGATCAACAACACAGACATTAATGTATGTTAAGTAAATTTTGATCAATCCATTTTGGAAATATAGCTTAGATGTTGACTAATTAAAAACAGTTGCCTTTTTAGTGTTCATTGATCAAATTAACGCAGCTTAATTGAAGATTTCGGGTTAAACGTGTTTCTCATGTCACGTAAATCTTTAAATCACACTTTCCGGCAAGTACGCGCCTTATTCGCATTCGCATATGACTGTGACAAAAATATAAAACTTGCTGAATCACATTTTTGCTTTTATGCCCCGCAAATCGATGTTAATTAAATTTAAATTGGGGAGTACACAAATTAAAATTATACGCATGATTCAATGGGAAGAGAAGCGCGCGAGCCGAAACTGGTTTAGAAGTTTGTGATTCCCGATTGGAACGACTTGAATTTTTTTTGCTGCTAACACACAAACACAATACGTTCATGGTGATGGACTTGATGCGTTCCTGCCCCAGCATGGGGTGGGCGTGGCTTACAAACTTAAAACTTATAACTACAGAATATTACTTTGAGAACCTGACTGTGCAGCGGGTAAGTAAACATTCTCGAACACGTAATTCGATAGTTTCTCCCACAGCTTGAGGGTGAGGGCATCGTCCCATTTTTTCGCTGAGATCTGTGAGAGTGTTACCACTTCGTCCAATATTTCGCCCTTGGCCTTGTCGAACAGCTCATCACGTCCAGACTCGCGCAGCCTGGAAATGGACATCCATGTACTTAGAATTTATATCTCTCGTTATTCGTTTTGTTGCATACCTGGGGAAATTGTTTTTCCATTCGGTTTCCAGATTAAATCTGGTTGCCTTAAATGCATCCGCCTGTTGCTCAATGGTTTCACGCACCATTTTCCAGAAGCGATCCGACACAGCCAAGCTCAAATTGCGACTAGTCACTTGATGCGGCATAATCACTCCACGACGACTGGAATTCAGCAATTCAATGAGCTGAGGTCAAGTTAAATTTGTTAACAACTTACTGAAACAGTTTCGAATTCTTGAAAAAGTCCTCCTCATACTGTCGAATAGCGTCTATGCTGTCGTCCTTGCGTCCACGTCCCGTCACAACGGCATAGTAGCCCAATGCCTTCATGGGAAACAGTTTGCCCGACAGAATCTTTCTTATTCTGTCGGGATCCGCCAACTCTTCGGCCAGATCGACTTTGGTAAGAACAAATATAGTACGACGACCGAGAGGATCACATTGCATGACCAAGTCCGTCACATTACTACGCTCCGCATCAACAGAGCCATCCTGTATGCAGAGTATAATAGCATTTGGATTGCTCATGTAGTGCTTGGTCATTTGATGAATCGAATCCTTAGTATCGGAAGCCATATCCACAGTCATGGTCTAAAGAAAGAAAAAACAGACAAATGTATAAAGCTTTATAAATCATAAAATGATCATCTTACCGAAATGATGCCTGGCAAGTCGACTAGCACCATACGCTGCAAGCCGGGTCCCTTAACTGTCATGGCAATAACCTCATTGCTGACTGTTTTGCCACCACGCACAGAGGCACGCATACGGAACTCTACCTCGCGACGCAGATCGGCCAGATCCGACTCTTTGGTGAGGTCATATTCGCGGTCCGAGTCACGGAACTGAGCCACATGATAGGGTCCCTCGGCCAGTGTAACCTTAACAGGTGCACGCGTCATCATTTCACCGCTACCACGCGGAAAAATGCGTGCTTTTGCAATCGATTCCAATACGGATGTCTTGCCGCTGCTCTGATCGCCGACAACAACCACGCGAGGCAAGTGATCAGCCATGGTGTAGCCCGTATCATAGCCAGAAAGCTCATCCAGTACCTCTGAATACATGTCGATGAGCGATTTCTTGATTCTCTTGGCCGTCGTCTTTTTATTCGTTTTCAATATCAGGTATTGCTGGCGCAGTTCGCGATTTTCCTTTTCCATTTTCTCTAGTTCCTTTTGGTATTTGATTTGTACGTTCATGATTTCCGTTTGCAGCGTTTCTACCTGACTCTGTAGCTTATCTGAGGATGGTAAAGAATATTAGCATTACTTTGCAGATAGAAAGGCTATTCAAAACTCACCATATTTCTTTCGGCTTTCGTCTACAGAGATACCAAGCGCAGCCACCGTTGTCTTAGCCTTAATATCTTCCTTGGCTGCAAATACACCAAATAAGAATATTAAGTTTTAGTTGAAATCAGAAAAGTTGGGTAAACGAAAGGCGAACATAAATTCTCTCACTTTAAATGCTTTATGTTCAGCACATTGAATTGGAAAATTGTGTGTAACCTACTTTCGACAATTTGAGTTCCTTGATAATCGGCCGCTTCAATTGCATCGTCCAGACGATTATCGAACCAAGAGCGCCATTCCGACAATTTATCTTCGCCCAGTTGCTTAAGCTTCGGATCTACAAGCAAACCCCAATAACATCAATATCATTTTGCAAGCAAAACTAAGCGTTAGGCGGTGCCGCCAACCACGTGTATAATAATGTATACAAATTTTTTAAAATCAATCAACTGGGCTCACAAGCAGGCCAAGTTACAAATTATATCAGTAATTTAAATAAAAATCAGCAATTGTGATTAGAACAAAAAAGTATGCTAATTAAAGTGCTTAGTTAGCAAATTGCAAGAACACCCTGTAAACACCCTGTGAATAAACTAACAAATTCAAGGCAATTTAAAGTGAGAGAGAGAGAGAGGGAGACAAGGCGATATAGGACCCGGATCGTAATCCCGCTGGATGAGGGAAGACTCACCGATGTCAATGGCATTCTTCACTACGCTGCCTACTTCAATGAGATTCCTTGAGAATTGACTCCATCTCTCTCCCTGCGGCAGTGCATCCTCGAGCCACTTCAGATCGGGCAGGCCTTCCTTCCAATCCTCATATTTCTGCACGTGCATATAAAATGCAATTTTCACATTATATAATAACAGCAAATTTGGGGGCGCGGCTTACTCACTTTGCTCAATGAAACGCCACCACCGATGGCTCCACCCAGCACAAGGTAACGCAACTTGAGAGCTCCCTTAAGAACTCGTACTACCAACATGCCATAGCCGCGAGAATTAGGCGGAATTGTCCAGCCTCTCGCTTGATTACCGCCCAGCAGAAACTCCTCGTGGCCGCGATTGTTGCCATTACTGTGCTGCTCCCAGTGACCTCCAGCTCCACCAGTGCGACGCGGATTGCTTGTGATGTTGCATAGCGTGGAATGATTGCAGCACACAACCTTCGTCGCGGAGTAAACAACAGCTTTTCTCGCAGTTCGGCTAAAAGTGCAAATTCGACAATTGGAGAAACAGGCGATGACGAAATCGGCAATGAAAAATTCCAACCGGCGTGATATTGTTGGCGCGTATGTTTTTCTTACCGGTATGTGTTCTGATAGATGCGCAACATTATTGCAATTTAAGACTACAGTTTCCACACAGTTTGCTCTGCCTATTATTATTTTTAATATTATTTTCAATTTTTTCCCGACAAAAATTTCATAATAGAGATGCGCACTTATCACGTACCTGTTACTTAACTCAAGTATCGAACTGTTACCGTTACAGTTGCTATCGAGCAGCAGTTGCTCTACCCATCTCTATTCCATTGGAACCAGCTTCGATTAATATCGTAATCGATTAAAAGTCTTGCCGTATCGATATCATAAGCAAGCGCAAAATTAAAGTCAATTTAAAAATGTTATGGCTTTTCATCAAATACTGTTTGGGTTTATATTTTATTGATTTTACTTGACTTGGATTGTATATGGTACTTAGACATATCGCCATAGAATACAAACATTTATTGGGGAATGCACGAAATCTATTGTGCGAATGGTGTTTCGAGATTAGGCAACGTTCTTTTCCTCATCATTAAATGAGTTTATCATTATTATTATATTATTATTATAGTCAAAAATGTGCCTTTTTTATTGCTAATTAAAGATTGCATAATAAATTAAATTACGCTACAACTAATATTAAATGTTTGCATAAGTATTTTTATAACTTGTTTCTTATTCTTGTTATACAAATACATACATGCATATTTACTACATATTTTCTACGATTTAAGATTTAGAATGCACTTTGCAGCTGTTTAACGGTAACTATGTATTAAGAAAAGTTCACTACGGGAAAATATTTTCCTAGCCTTCGAATTTTCTTCATAGTGACAAAGCATTTAGAGCCGGTAACATGTATTGCTTTGGTAAGGCTTTTATCTTCCAAAATCAAATCGATCTCTTCGATTGACTTTAGATTATAAATATCTTTTGGTGTTTCGTTGGATTTCTTTTTGTTGTTATTGTTGTTGTTGGAGTTTATGTTGTTGCTACTATTGTTATAGTTCTTACTATAATTGGTGTCATTAAAATATTGCTTTTGCTGAAGAGTTGCTTTGGCTGCAATCAATGTGTTCATAGTTTGGTCCGTGGTAACGGAATCAGGAATAAATTCCGACTCCTCGTCATATTCTTCTTTAGTTTCGGCAACGGAGAATGTGTTTAAATTGAACAATGAATTTCTTTGCTCGATATGTTGTTGCATTGATGCAGTCGAAGCACCTCCAGCCGCATCATTTAAATAGTTGCGATGGCGCAACTCGTATTCTTGAGCCTCTGTGATGCGATCTAGGGATTGGCTTTCGCGCATACGTCTTCGTCGTGATGTATTTTCCAGCTGCTGTTTTTCGCCATGCGAATGCTTGTCAACATGATCCTTGTGCTGTTTCCTACTCTTTTGTGTGTGCGATTTGCGTGTTTCTTCCGATTTATTTGGCTAAAGTAAATGTAGATAATTGTAAGCGTGGTTTGTATATAACTATTACTTCGCGTATTACCTCTTTACTTCCTTGTTCTTCCTTTTTTCCGCTTACACCCGAATTACTATTTGAAATGAAAGTGGCGCCACTGCTATTCGAGCCTGGTGGAGGATACAATTGATCTTGCGAATCGCTAGAGTCATCGTGTGAGTCACGGCGATGCATACGAAATCTAATCGGTGTGTCTCCAACGAACTTATTGATTTTCTTCTTGTTACGTGTCTTTGTATCATCATCGGACGCCTCGGAGCTGCTGCACGATGGCGTGCGTATCTTATTTAGTTTGGTACGGCGATGCGTCAGGACTGGATTCTTGCTGCTGCTGGGTAATGGTTTCAGCTTGCCGATTTCGAGTTCCTTGAGGCCGCTTATTGTGTCTTCGTCTACCCTGGCACACTTCTCCATTTGCTTAAGCTTCTGAGCAAGCGTCGTATCCTTAGACACAACAATCTTTGTGTGTACATTACTTGGCACTTCGGCGGCTGGAGCTGGTGCCGAGGCACAGGAGCGATCCAGCGCTGAACGATTGAGGCGACCATCGGAAATTGATTCACGACGAGATGTGTCTACTTTTAATTCATTTCCTACGCCACAGCTCTCATTAGCCGACTCCTCTTCTTCCTCCTCACGCACAATACTACATTTACGCGTACGTTTGTCCTTTAAAATAAAATAATTTATTAATAATGAACAGGTGTTTAATATAAACATATTCTACTCACTGGCTTGGCATTGTCATTACCAAACTGGGTTGCTGGTGTTACATTGATACTAATAGGCACAACTACTTTGGGATTTTCTGTAGGACTTGGTTTATCGGCTGCGGGTTTGCGACTTAGGTCTCCCATTCTAAAAGAAATCAATTAATGAAAACTAATGTTTGGATAATTAAATGATGTTGTTATTTACTTTAAGCCAGCCTCGCTAAGTTTTAGTTTTTGCGCCTCCTCGCGTCGCCTCCGCAAGCGTAGTTCGGCTAACAAAAAATATGTGGCTGTTATATGATTGTACTTATTTTTATCCAGAGCTCTGCAATGAAATTAAACATTGGTTAATACTTCTTCCATCGAAATGCTTGTCAAATATGTGGTTTACTTACTGCAATATCTCTTCCTTGGACGCAATGTTTCCGTTTATCATTTTCTGTATAATAAAGGCATGATCCTCTTCACTTAACTGCTGCCGACTCACCAGAGGCAGTGAGTGCTCCACCGAATCCGGTTCATCTGTTTGCTTTAGCCATGCAGAAGATGCAATCTCCTCGACTGTGGCGCGATTCTTGGGATCACGAACCAGCATGGTGGCAATTAAGCTGCGACATTCCTGTGTCACATGCGATGGTACCGTATACTTGCAATCCATAATCATGGTAAGCGTCTCCGAGTCATTGGCCTTCTCAAAAGGCGCCTGGCCGCAGACCAACATATACAGTATAACGCCCAGCGACCAAATATCTAACAGATAATGTCAATAATGAAAATAGAGCTTATCATGTGATGTGCACACACACACATACTCGAAGAGAAACAAAAACTTACCTACGGCGGGCGCATCGTACGAATCACCTAATAAAATTTCTGGTGCTGAATATGCGAGACTGCCGCAAAATGTCTCCAGTTTTTGGCCAGGCAAGAATTTGTTGCTGAACCCAAAGTCCGTTAGCTTGACGAGTCCGAGTTTCTCAAAGAACACGACATTCTCCGGCTTCAAGTCTCTGATTACGTTCAACACGAATGGATTACGTAAAGTGTCGTATTTATTGTCTGTGCCAGATTATGTATAATTATTGTGTTTTAGCTTTAAGCTTACCTATGCACTACGTGCAGCTGATGACAGTACGTGATCGCACGAAGTATTTGCCGGAAATATTTGCGGGCCAGCTCCTCGCTTAGGCCGGCATCGTGCTTCATTATATAATCGTAGAGATCACCGCCATCGCCCAGTTCCAGCACCAGATACAATTTAGTTTGTGTGTCAATGACCTCATAGAGTCTAACCACATTTGGATGCTGCACCAGCTTCATGCAACTACATCAATTGATTTCGTTTTAATCTAATTCTATATTTTGTGTATATGTTATATTTAAGACATACCGAACTTCTTGAAACAAATGCGCTTTAGAGACCTCATCAAGCTTGGTTTTGTCCACAACTTTCACTGCCACTTTGGCACCCGTAAATACATGCCGGGCCAGCTTCACGACCGCAAAGTGACCCGAGCCCAGCGTCTCCTCCAGATCATATAACCCAGCAATCTTGCCATCGCACAACCCGCCGCCAACCGGTTGCGTTTCCAAGGTCATGATCCTGCTTATCTTTTCCAACTTATTGACCTCGCGTTTGCTGACTGCGTGTGTAATGTATGTGCAGTATTTTGTGTGTGTGCAATTTGTCGAGTTTCACTGAAACCACTAGAAATACATTTTACATGAGCGTGAATTGCTTGGAGTACAGTAGTCCTTCAAAACCGCTAGTATGGTTGATAGTATTCAGACTATTACAAATATAATGTTGCTCACAGTGAGCATCGGCTTTGTTCCATAGTTACACCGATTGAATTGCAATCATGCTTTATTCACTTCTCGATTTAAGACTACTTCCAATCAGTGCAATGGAAGGTTTTCACTTTTGGGTCCTATGCAAGCAACACCAAGCAGGAGTAAAAGAGCACTCAAAAAAAACAGGGCTGTTACACAAGGGGGGAAGCATTAGCAATAGGGCAGGGCTGTTGTTACCGTTTTCCAGCAGCCGACGCACGCAAAACTATAATATGGGCTCCATTGCACGATTTGTAAGATGGAACTTTGCGTTTAAGTTGCCAATTTAATACCCTTTCTCACACTTTGCTGTTTATCTCACAAGAAAAGTACTTATTTTAAACCTTTTGTGTATACTAGTTGTATCGAATCGTTCGGTACAGCGTGACCGCGATTGGGATTTTAAATGTACTAATTTATGTTGGAAAATATACTAAATATACAAGTGGTACAAATATTAGCTTGGGTACACTTTATTAGATATGGTGCAATGTGCAAATCAAGTAAACAAAGGGGACACTTTTTGAATTGTGTTTGACTTCTATATTCTTACAATATTTTATTATTCTATTCAAACTCAACAGATACATTTTAGTTATCTCGTTATTATTAATTGAACATTCATTGCCGCTCGACATATTCTAATTTAAACTACATTTTGATATTTAAATTAAAATCAAGAAATACATCTTACCGTTTCTGATTAATTTCCCACATACAATCGATGTTAGAGTACTTTAATCGAATGCGTTAATCGATTTTGAATATTGTTGTCAATTCGAAAGAGCATCTCAAAATTGCGCACACATTCAACAGTATGTAAAGTCACGCTAGAGATGTCATAACGTCGATATGAATGGTCCCGATAATATTAGTGTGACTTTTGGATCCCATTAATTATTTAAGCATAATGTCCAGTGCTTAATGTCATTTGTGCTATTAAGAACACCTCAAAATTAATTGATTCATTCAAATATGTGCATGTCATTGCTTATTTATTTTAACCTTCCCTATTGTTACATATCAGCTCGTGACCAAGTAACCGTGTGCAGTTATCGCCCATCTCTATAATCAAGAGAACTGTCTGAAGGCATAAAAACAATTTTTTTAGTTTTTAAAGGCCTCGGTTGTTTTGTTTGTCCTAAATAAATTCGTGGAGGGAGTCATCGGCCAGTCTCCCATGCCCTGGAAGCTACGTTCTTCCAGTAACGTATCTGGTCAATGAAGAATTCATTTACCTTCGCGTTGTGTCCACAGAGCACCAACCAAAAAACGAATATCTAAATTCTCAATTAAATGCAATAAATAAATCATTCAAAGGCGAAGCAAATAATGAGTTTAAGTTTTAATAGTTCACAAAAATGTTCGCATATTGATAGCAAGCACTGCAGCTGCACTGAATTGGACTTGGATCAAACGGTATGAAAGCGTCTCTTACATGACTTTCGTTTTTATTACCTTTGCACTATTATCACATTACTACTTCATTACCCTAGACCAGCAGCAGCAACATGGAACGACGCAGCATGAACTACCATGACAAAGAGAAGCTATTCAGTTATTCGTTGAATTCACTTGCCAAGCGTGACGACAGCCTCGAAGATGATGCCACAGGTTCTGGAACAGGCCTTGTGGGTCTGCAAAATATTGCGAATACGTGTTATATGAATTCGGCACTGCAGGCTCTCAGCAACCTATCGCCTGTGACACATTATTTCATCAACTGCAGTGAGATTGTTGAGCACATTGCGAGCACACCTCGCTCCAAGGTAGCTGGATTAGCCAAAAGTTATCAGCGTCTGATGCAAGAAATATGGATGCAAGCCGACGAGTCAAGAGGTATAATACATCGTAGAATTCTCGCTATGAATCATAAGCTTATTCATATTGTACTTTTATTTGTAGATAATATTGCGCCGCGAGGCATTTTGTATGGCATTCGTTCGGTTCATCCAATGTTTCGAGGCTACCAGCAGCATGACACACAAGAATTCCTACGCTGCTTTATGGACCAGCTGCATGAGGAGCTAACAGAGCAAATAAACGCACCAGTTCAACAACAACAACCCCAACAGCAAACGCCACCTCAGCCAGTGCAGCAACAAGCGAGTGAAACTGACGATGATGAGAACTGTGACGATGAGCAGCAGCCAAAAGCATGCAATACACCCACAGCATCGGAGAGCGAATATGATACGTGTGAAAGCAGCATTTCAGAACGCTCCTCCGAAGTGCTAATGCGAACCGATTACTTTGCGGCACCTCAGCGTCTCAGCAGCAGCAGCAATCCCGTATCGGATGCGTCGGGTGGACAACAACAGCAGAGTCCAAAGACCTCTCAAGAGTCCAAGCAAGTGGAGGCGGCACGCTCAATTATCAGTGATGTGTTCGATGGCAAACTGTTGTCGTCAGTGCAGTGTTTAACGTGTGATCGCATCTCGACAAGAGAGGAAACATTCCAGGATCTATCGCTGCCCATACCCAATCGAGACTTTCTTAATGTGCTGCATCAGACACACAGTCTGAGCGTGCAAAGTCTAAATGCCGCCGACTTGGCAACGGCGCGCAGCAACGAAGGTTGGATATCGTGGATGTGGAACATGGTGCGATCTTGGTTATTTGGACCTTCTGTAACGCTCTACGACTGCATGGCCAGCTTCTTTAGTGCCGACGAGTTGAAAGGCGACAATATGTATAGGTAAGAAATGCTACTAAATTATATTTGAATTGTAATAAATTATTCATTTCGATTACAGCTGCGAACGTTGCAATAAGTTGCGCACGGGCATCAAGTATTCGCGCGTACTCAACTTACCGGAGGTGTTGTGCATTCACTTAAAGCGTTTCCGACACGATCTGTCCTACAGCTCAAAGATATCGTCATATGTGTATTTCCCTCTCGAAGGGTTCGACATGCGGCCGTACTTAGACAAAAACTGCAAATCGCAAGTGCCCACCTACAATCTGTGCTCGGTTATTTGTCATCATGGCACCGTTGGAGGCGGACATTATACGTGCTATGCACGTAATTCTCTCAATGGACGCTGGTATGAGTTTGATGATCAATTCGTGACGGAAGTTTCGCCCGAAGTGGTCCAGAACTGTCAGGCCTATGTGCTATTCTACCAAAAACACAATCCACAAATGCAAATGCTGCGCGAAGAAGCCATCAATTTGTCAACAGCAAATCCATTATACGAAGGCGATATACAATTCTATGTGACACGCGAGTGGCTATCACGGCTGGCCACATTTTCGGAGCCGGGGCCAATCAATAATCAGGAAATGCTTTGTCCACACGGCGGCATTCTACATTCCAAAGCAGCGCTAATTAGTCAAATTGCTGTGCCCATTCCCCAGCCGTTATGGGATTTCCTGTACAACCGATTCGGTGGTGGCCCCGCTGTGAATATAATGTTTGAGTGTGAGATTTGTAAGCGTGCCGCAGATGCGCTATCTCGCCGACAGCTCTACGAGCTGGCCGTCTTTACCAAATACAATGGACTGCAGAATGAGTTGGACACAACGGCCATCTATGCAATTGCTATGCCTTGGCTTCGTGCGTGGCAGCAATTCTCGCGCGGCATAACCCACAAGGAGCCGGGACCCATTAACAACGAAGGCATTGCCGACACCAATTCGCATAATGGCTCAGCCATCAGTTGCGTGCGCGCTGGCTCGGATTACGCCCAGCTCAATTCGCTTCTTTGGCGATTTTTGCATGGCATTTATGGCGGAGGTCCGGAAATAATGCTGAGAAGTGCACTGTCCGATGATGAGGCTGATGAGATTGAAATTATCGATCAAGACGATGAAGAGGATGAAGATGAAGACTTGGGTGCCATCTACATGAACAATCAATCCGATACCGAAAGCAATCCGGGAAGACTTAACAATACTGACAGTCCAATTGCATCGTCAACCTTGACGCCAGAACCGCTGCCGTCAGTTGAGGACGAGACGCCAACGATAAAATCCGAACCTGCCACATCAGATACCATGTCCAATGGCAGCAACAGCAATAGCACCGCCTCGAAACGGGGCAAGTCGGGTGGCAAGGCCATCAAAGTGGCGGCGTTGCGCATGAATATGCGTAAACGAGGCAGAAATCGCAATGCGATGAAAGTGCACGCGGAGATGTTTGGTGCCAAAGGTAAATGACTAATTCTAACCCATTAAACTTGACAGATTTTTCATTTACACTTTAAATTACATTTGCAGGCCAATACAATCCACAAACAGACGCCACAGCTGAGTCCAAAGCAGATGCGGACCAAACTAATGAAGTTCGTGATAAAGATCAGAGATCAGCTGCAGCAACCACAACAGCAACAACAGCAGCAACAGCGACGCCAGCAACTGGAGGAAACGCATTTCAAACAGAGTACACCATACCATTCCAAAGCGATAATTTCCAAGTCAATGGGCCAATTGACAAGAAGCGTGAGCGAAGAAAGTTACGCAATAATAACAAGGAGAACGTTAAGCTGCAGAAATTTGTGACGCTACGCGAGGCAAATGGAGCCAATGACGAGACTGATATATGATCGATAGCCAGTTCGAGTTCGAAATGGAAAGCATTTTCGGAGAGTCAATCGCCGCCGAAATTTAGGCCAAAATCAAAATTTAGGCGTAAAAAATAATCGTTGTTTTTATTTAGTTAAATACCTCAGCATTTAATGGGGTGGAGGCTACATAAAGTATGTAAAAATTGTATTTATAAATTGCAACATATGGATGGCTAACCCAATATTGTAGAGAACAGTAATAGAGCTAGTTGTTAAGGAACCCAGTACCCAGTACATGGATTAATGAATGAAACTTATACAATAAGATGAAGTGAGTGAGCGGTGTGTATGCTCTATGCATTCGTTTTATATGTTACACTCAAGTCACAATAAACGAAATTGTACATAATGTTGAAGCCAATGTTTAATGGTGCAAACACTAAATAAATGAGAATATCTTGAGTAACAAATACACCGAGAAATGGTTAAGAAATTCGAATGTGTTTTATTAAAAAAAAAATAAATATTTCAATGGTCATTTAATGAATGTAGGTCTTGGGAAATTTATTACATTGAATTACCAAAATAAGCATGTTGTATTTACAAAAAAAATTGTATTATTGTTTCTTTTTTTTTAATTTTGTGAATTGTTTTACAAATAAAAATACAGATGGTATATTTTTTGGTAAATTTATTTAGTTTGAGCTTTGGAGAGAAGTAACAATTAGAGGTAACACAAAAAAAAAACTATGTTTTTGCAGTTAATAGAAAAACAAAAAGTAAAATATTATTTTTTATCACAATTCACAATTCAACCAGCAATAAATGTCATTGGATAATTGTTCACTTAATATTCTTAAATATTTTGTAACTCTTGTACAAAAGAGCGTTTAATAAATATTTAATTTTATTTGTATTCCGGCACGAAGGACCAAAATGTTGTAACGGCGCTAACAAATATCAAAAACTTTTAGTTTTCACAATTTTAATTCCGTTTAATTTTCGTTTTTAAGAATGCTTCGAATTATTGCAATTGGAGCTTGAACATTAGAAGAAGCACTCTCACAGAGTTAAAGGTCAATACTAAATGCCGCCGTCGTTTAGGTCAGCTAGCGCCGAGCCCTTCGAAAAGCTCGGCTTTGCGGTGGAGAGTTTTAAGAGAGAGAAGCTGAGAGCACAGGAACTCAGAGTGGATGCATGTGTGAGCGCATTGTAAGTGAGCAAAAAAGCATTGGGTGCTTTCGATCGGTGGAGCGAAGAGGGTGCAACTCACTTACAATGCGCTCGCCTCAACAAAAACATTTCTTTACAAAAATGTGAATTTAAAGAAAGAGTAACGCGAATTGAATTACAAACTAATAAACAATATTTTATTCAAATGGCAGTGGAGAAAACAGCTTACCGAATTCATTTTTGAAGCTAAAAAAAGTTGCTAATAATTAATTTATTAAAGTTTACCTCAAAATGTTTTAGTATTTTATATTTGCACCACAATATAAATGTTTTATTTTTTGAAATTGTTTACAATAATTATAAAAATGGGCAGCAACAGGCATTTTAGTCTCCATAGAGTGAATAAATATGTATGTGAACTTATCTACAAAAGCCTGAAAAGTTAGAATTCTGAACCATTTATGTTATAATCAACTGAATTTGCACAGGGAAATAGAACTAGGAACACTCGTAAAGTTAATTGAATGTTTGTCTGTGTGGAATCATTCCTGGATTATTAGATGTGTGTGGCGTTCATCAGCTGGCAATATTTGTGAAAGGGAGAGAAAATAGAGAAAATCTACAAAGCACAGCATTGGTCTATCCACACATTAATTGTGTTGGTCTATTTATAGAGAGCTAAGTTCCGTGCGTGCTCTGTGTATGCTTTGAACATCTCTTGCCCTACATCTTGTGTTTTGGCCGAGTCAGTGAAACGGAAACGTGTGTGGAGGATGCACATGCACAGTGTTGTGTTTGTGTATTAGAAAATCATTAATTCAAGTGGCATCCTTTGGGGATTTTCATAAACTCAATTGCTAAACAGAAGCAAGCACACTTTCGAGATGAATCCGTGTGCGGTGTGTGAAACTCCAACGAAAAACAATTGCTCCAATTGCAACCAAGTCTCCTACTGCTCGGTGCAGCATCAGAAGCAACACTGGAAGGCGCACAAGCCCAACTGTCATCCATTTAAGGTTCCTTCATCTTCCTTCTTCCACTCACACACACAGACATTATTTAATTTATTTGCCGGTCCAATCTAACCTCAAACATTGTTTTCGGTTCTGCAGATTGCACACAATGAGCTGCTGGGTCGCCATTTGGTTGCCACACGTAACATCAAGCCCTATGAGATTATTCTCAAGGAGGCGCCACTGGTCCGTGGTCCAGCTCAAATCTCGGCGCCGGTTTGCATGGGTTGCCTGAACAGCATCGAGGCCAACGATCACATCGATTGCGACAAATGTGGCTGGCCATTGTGTGGGCCAGAATGCCAAGCGCTGGACGAGCACAAGGCCGAGTGTCAGCTGACACAGGATCGCGGACAGAAAGTCAACGTTCATGAGTTTAATGGCCCGCATCCTTTGTACACCTGCGTTAGCACCGTTCGTTGTTTACTCATCAATGAGACGAGCCCGGAGAATGCGGAGAAGTTCAAGCAACTGGAGTCGCTGGAGCACACGCGTCGGGGTTCGAATCAATGGAAGGCGGACTTGGCCAGCATTGGACAGTTCATACCCAAGTAAGTTGGAATCTCCTGTCCACACAACTCTCACAAACTCTAAAACCAAATGGATTATTACTTTTCAGGTTCTTTCGAACTGAAAAATTCAGCGAGGAAGAAATTATGCGCACTGTGGGCGCGCTGCAGATCAATGGACACGAGGTGCCCACTTCGGATCCGCCACATGTGGCCGTCTTCTACACGGCCTCGTTCACCGAGAACTCCTGTCTCCCTAATCTGGCCAAGAGCTTTAACAAAAATGGAGACTGTGTGCTCTGGGCACCTCAGGCGATCAAGAAGAATGCACATCTGAGCATTTGCTACTCTGATGCAGTTTGGGGCACTGCGGATCGACAGCGGCATCTCATGCAGACCAAGCTCTTCAAGTGCATCTGTGATCGTTGCAAGGATATCACTGAGCTGGGCACCAACTACAGCGCCATCAAATGCGAGGATCGCAACTGCTCGGGTATCTTGTTGCCTAGCAAAGCAGATGACTGGAATGCCAGCTGGCGGTTTGTATTTAAATTAATCGAAAATATTTAGTTCAGGCTCTAATAGAACATGTTTTGCAGCTGTTTGGAGTGTCAGAAGCAAGTGCAGAAAAAATATGTGGATGGCATTTTGGAACGTGCTGGGCAGGACATTCAGAACATGGAGAAAAACGAAGAGAATATCCTCAAGTGAGTTCAATTCAATGTGTTCTCAAGAATGCTTCTTATTTTTGCATTCATTGCATTTTCCATTTCATTGTTAGATACCTTAAGCACTACGAGAAATGGTTGCCTTCATATCATTATCATATGAATGAAGTAAAAATTCTGCTGGTTCAGCTGCTCGCCAAGAATCAGGCCGAACTGATGGTCATCTCCGATGAGAAGCTCACACTTAAACTGCAGTATGCCAGGGATTTGATTCTGCTCTATGAGAAAATTGCGCCCTGTAAGCTAATGAAAACACACATTAAATATACGCAGCGTTGACATTTTTTTTTTAACAGGTGAAGTGCGCATGCTGGGAACACTTTGCTTTGAGCTGCATTCGGCAATTGCTGAGCAGACGCGTCGCATCTCATTGCAGACAAGTCTGTCGCCCAAAGAGATGCTGGAGGAGTCGTTGCTGTATGTGGAGAAATGTGTCAACTATTTGCAATATGAATCCGACATTTTCATCGAGGGACATATTTTAAAGCAAGCGAAAATCAATCGTGATGCGCTACGCATGGTTATCAGAATATCCTAATTACGTCCTTTCGACTAGTCTTTAAATTTTATTGTTTCTCTGCTCAAAAAAAAAAATCAAAATAACAAATTAAAACAAGCCTTCATCAACAAAAACATTTCTTAAGAAGTCTTTTTAATTGTCGGATGTTATCATAGGCCACATTTTGGATATATATAAGTTTTGGCGGGTTAATATCGAGTTACTTGAACAACTTAGAGGCTTATGAATAGATTTTTTTGCACTATTTATGTATCTCTTCCCTCTTATAAGAATAACGTAATTTTCGCCAAAATATGAAAGAGACAGACGAGTAACGGCCAGAAAGAGCTTCTGGTATATTTTAGTATTTGAATACCAATACGTATAAATATATTTCGCAGCTCATGGTCTCACTATGCTGTAATGTTATCTAAAAACTTTATTTATTTCTAAACCATGGACGTTTGATCTAAAAAAAACATTAAAGGCATTCCATTCCATTCCCCTTCAAATTTATATGTTTTTTAATAATTTATATTTTTAGAGTAAATGCGACTAAAAGCTGTTAGCTTACTAACAGTGTTGAGCATATTAACAGCGAACCCAAATGTTAGTAGTTCGAAAGTATCGATACTAGTGTATTTGCGCCATGTTTTAAATTGTGCTGCATTAAAAGGCCAAACAATTGTGATTATAGTTTTTAAGGATTTATATATTTACTCAACTGCATACATGTTTTTAAATAACTCTCTTGATATACAGATATATTCTTTGTCATACATATAAATTGTACCATTTTTATGTTTAGCCAGTGTTTCGTTAGCCTATAAGGGAACTTACTCATGATTCTGTCTTTGGAAATACGATTTACTCGATTTGCTCATATTCGTCTTTTGTTGTTTTAAATAGTAATTATTTAAACATGTATATACAGCTAAGGAATTATGTTGTCTGTTAATTAAAGTATATATAAAATATCGAATTTGTTTTAAAAATTTGCAATTAAGTTTACTTATTTAAAAAAATAAATAAATCTAACGAATTTACACTACAATTGTTTTCGACTCGTAAATCGGTAAATACAGTAAAGCGAACAAAAATAATCAATTACAAAATAATAAATAAAATTATCACAAACAATAACAGCACGGAAAGTATGAGAATCGCGGCCCATTGTCGCTTATCTGCAAAAGTGCAAAAAATACATAAAATATATATAGTAGTTGATAAGATTTGTTGTCAATGTTGTTACAGAACTCAAATGCAACTTACCATTATTCATGTGTAAAACTTTGGCAACTTTCTTCATGGTTGTATCCAACTTGGACTCAGTTGTGTCAAACTCATTCCCAAAATCATCCAACATGACCGCCTGTTCATCCAACTCGACGCCGATTTGGCGCGAAACAGTCTTAAGAGTGCCAATGGAATCACTTATCATATCCAGCTGCTCATCCTGTCCCTGTATCATGCGCTGCTGCACCGACACCGTCTCGCCCACATATCGATGTCCCGGACTATCCAAGCTATTGCCGCCATGTCCGCCCCCATAGTGACTGGGGCTATCGATGTCCATGGCGTTCTCCAGTTTCGAGTATTTGGTGCCGCTGTGACGCGCTGCCGCGGCGGCTGCTGCTGCTGCTGTGGACATGGTGCCAGCAATGGTATTGGCCACGGACTGTGCCTGCGTTGTGGTTGTTGTATTGGGGCAATCTACCAGATAGGTGCGATCGTTGTGCGAATGATGATGGTGATGATGATTATATTCGTTGCTTTGATTATGATTATGATTGTGTGATTGGCGTTCGTTCTCGAGCAGTGGTTGATGTGCGGTTATATCTCTGTCCCTGTTCCGATTCAGGCTCATCTTATCCTTCATCTGTTTGACCTCATCGCGTGTGTTGTCGATGAAATGGCGCCGGCTGGAGAGTTCACGATTATCGATGCGAAATTTCGTTGGATTTTTCTCGACAATGCGTGCTAACGGGAGCGAGATAGTTAGGTTAAGGGAAAAGCCAGTGGATGTAATAGATAAAATGAATTGATTTTTCGCATAGTTTAAAAAGGATATTGATAGTGTCCTCGAGATCCTCCAGGTCCCATTCAATGCTGCGCAACGAGTTTCGCAGCTCCGTTGTGGTCCATTCAACCTCGGCGCCGCCGTTCTCACCCAGTTCACGCCAACGCAAATAGAGTCCGCGTGTTTTGTTCAGAGCTTTGAAGACCTCACTGCAAAACAGATACAACAAACAGTGGAAGGAGGGATGGGGATGGAAGATTGGGGGGTTGCATCAGAATGCTATTTTCACAGCGAGAGTGTAAGTGCAATAAATGTGCATACTCCTTGACAACAAAAAACGGATCCTCCAGAGACATGACCCACGCCTCTCTGTCTGCCTATCACGTATACGACGTTTGTGCTCCAATAAAATTTTTACACTTTTTCGTAACGGCAAAACTGAACACACTTGACTTTTATATGCATGGATTTTTCGTTTTTTTTTTCTTCTGCTCTTTGCACTGCTTCTTCTATCGTATGAGCAACAACCACCAACCCCCCAAACAACAACAACAACGTTTTTGGGTGCGTAAATAATGCAAAAGTTTGAAAAATATTTAGCCGATGGTCTCAATACAAAAGATAATATTTGGAATTTGTTAACATGAAATTCAATATGAACTCGATCTAATCTATAAATTACGTGTTTCTTTTTTTTATTGGAAGTTTATTTTCGAAAAGCACGTTTATTGATTTTGCCGTGTTATCTGGTATTTTTTTTAACCGAATTCTAAGGGTTCGAATTGACCGCGTCCGCAGCCAGGCTAATGCGATAGCCAGAAGTAAACTGACGTTATTTTTACACTCAATGCGCTGCTACTCGACAGGAGCGTCGTAAATGGAGTCTAAAGGTGAAGGCATTTGTTTATGCCGCTCCAGCGTCTGCGCAATGGTTCAAAGCAAGCCCTTCCAGCCCCCTCGACGTACTAACAAACCCGCCACCCCCCATGATTATCGTAATCGAGATAGCTTTGCGTCCACAGCAACAACAAACCGCAAACAAATACATTGTTATTTACCTACACAACTTGGAAACCACAAACTCAGCAGTTTTTCATACTTAGCTTGCTTGCTCTCTTGCTATTTTAAAACAACAATAAAATAGTTAACGCTTGCAAATCGAATGAATGTTTATTCGCACTCTCACTCTCTCTTTTGCTCAATTTTGCTCACTCACTCGCCACTATTACTCAGAGAGCACAGCCACCTGCTAGTTGTTTTTGTTTTACAAGGCTGCCTAAATTACTGACTACTCACTTTATTAATTAATAAAGCTGAGTTATGCGTACTCACTCACCAGTTATGCGTTGTCACTTTATTAAACAAATAATCAGTCTAATTCAACATTAAAAACAAACAAATTTGTATCTTATTGGACAAGTTATCACCTGTCTTGGAGTGTGACCACAATTTGAATTTTGAAATGTACGTTTTAACGGCAATGTACGGAACATTGATTATTTTCTTAGTATATTTCGTAGGCACTGGTACAAACGCATTTTATTTAAAATAAGGTGTTGTTTGCCCTTTTTAAATAAATAAATTCTATTTTTAACAAAGTTATCTTTTCACAGATATCTATATTAAATGACGTGGTTGTGTTAATAAATAAATAACGTATATACTTACGTTTTATCGTTGACTCAATTCGCGCCAGTTGTCGCGTTCTGTTAACGCAAAAGTGCCAAGCGTCACGGAAAAAGACGTTACGCTATGTAAATATATTTTGTTTACATACAACGCTTGGCCACACAGTCAGTATTGTCCGTTGCACCGTTGTTTTCGAGCGCGAGCGTTTTGAAGCTGCGTTCTAAATACAATCTAAAATCTAATTAAATTTCATTAAAATGCTACAAAACGATGCAGTGCGTACTTTGCAGTACGACAGCGAAATACGCGTGGCCCAATCACCGAATCCCACAGAACCCAGAGGTAAATAACGAAATAGCACACGCGTGAATCATGGCGAAATAGCTAACGTACTTTTTTGATGGCCGATAAAATGAGCTATTGATGTGTAGGTGGTTTGTAAATGCTACATTTGGATTATTTGGTTCTGTGTTGTGTGTGTCACACACCAGGCAGCCAGCCAAGCAACAAGTGCGATGTAGGTACAAATAATTGTCCCTACTATCCGTATCTTATCAGTCGCGTTGTTGGTTTGAAGTGCCTTTGTTTACGATTCGAGTTGAGGCGAGTCAATTCGAATTGACCAAGTGATCGATACAAAATCCCAAACTGCAAGATTACTAATCTAATATTTGCGGGTATTTTTTTGCAGTTTACGACTCTCAGATCAGCATAACATCACAGCCGCGTTCAACCACAACAGGTAATTGTAAAGTAACCACTAAAAATTTGATATTAATTTAATTATTAATCAATTTGCAGAGCCTGCTCGCATTCCCTTGCCAATCTCTACTGTGGCTGGCAGTCGCACATTCATTCCCTTGGCCGGCTACGATTGTCTTGCCGATCTGCCTTCAGTGCACATCGAGCAAACATTCGAGTTGAACGATTGTGAGTTTGTTTATCGCTGTTATCAGTTAAAGCAAATAAACAAATGAATTTCTATTATTGCAGCTCTCACTGCCGTCTCTTCGGAGAATCGCTATGTCGTGCGTTCGCCACTTGGCGATGCCATCTTTGCCGCCTCCGAGAGTTCCACCGAAGGTAATCGCATGATTTGGGGCGCTGGTCGTCCTTTTCAAATGCATTTGCTGGACAAAACGCATCAGGAGGCTTTGGTGTTCCGCAAGAAACTGGCAATGGGTGCCTTTTGCTGTCAGCCTAAGAGTCTGGAGATCTGGATACCGCCGGGCAACGTGCTGGGACGTGTGGTGCAGTCACCCACATTTACCCAGCCCGAGTTTTACATCGAGGATGGCGCCACCAATCAACCCGTCTTCTGCATCGAGGGGCCATCCAATTCGGGCTTTTGTTGCTTTTGCCTGCCCAAAGAGAGCTTCTTTAAGGTGAGCTGAGAACTTCCAGATGAACTGTTGCATCTCTAATGCGGTTGCTTTTATCCTTTCAGATACATTCGGGTGGTGATCTTCGCGCTTCTATTGATCACAAATGGTTGGCCAGCAAATCCCAGTATACCACCAATATTTACTTTAGCGATGTGAAGTTAACAGCCAAGGAGCGAGCCTTGATTCTTGGCGCCGCATTTCTGCTGGTAAGCTCTAAAGCTATTTTTATTTAAATAGATACAAAGACTATTTATTTTTTATAAAAATTTTAATTCCAATTAAAGTATTCTTTTATTTAAAAAATAAATCGGATACCCGCTCCCTATAGCGTCTAAGGATAATATAACTTTGTGCCACCAGGAAATGTTTGAAATAGGCAGACGATATAGCCATGTCCGTCTGTCCGTATAAAACACTGGATCTCATAGACTACAAAAGTTAGAGCTATCATTCTTTTTTAACAGCACTAGTGTGGTTTGCTCTCAGATCAATTTGGATTCATATTGTTGCCACGCCCACTTTCGCTTTCGCAAATCGATATAAATCGAATAATAAGCGTCGCCACTCTACTATACTATAGTAGATGATTCCTACGAATTGGGAAAATTGTAGAAGTTATTTAAGAAACGCCTACTTACTACGGGTCTTACATGTTTTGGCTAACAATGTGGTATATTTGGCACTCTATGGTATATTTTATATGTATTACCATTATACAAAATCGGTACATTTTTATTTGCAGTACAAAATACAAATTTAAATAAATATGGAAATCTTAAATTAAAAAGAAATACAAAGAACGCATCTGAAAGAGCTTCTTAATTTTATGTACCAGTTAAAAAGAATTAATTGTCAAACAAATTCGAGATATTGAATATAATTTTTTTGGTATTTAAATACATTGAAAATTTAATCCATATATTCTGCATTCATGAATTATTATTTATTGTTTTTCATTTCAATCGTTTTATTAATTATTGGTTTCTTTTCTTTCTCAACAGGAATACATGTACTTCCAAAAGCGCTTTTAAGAATTGTCGAGCGTATGTGATGTCGCGAACATAATATAAACACAGAAATACATTTTTTATATACAATATAAGACAAAGAAGAAAAATGAAAATCAGCAAGCGACTTTGAAATGCCTTGTACCGATATTTATCCACAAAAAAATCAGTTACTATGTTGTTAATGTACTTGTAATAAAGTTTGATATGATGTAAGAATATAAATTATGGTTTTAATCGAGAGCGTCAACAAACTGATCAGTTTACTATAATTTTAATGTTTGGTCCTGAAACAATTCGCTTAAAAGCCGCACTAACTTCTGTTCTGTTAATTTGGTTATCGGTTATATTAAAAAAATGAATGAAAAAGGAATTTTCCTTAATGGTCAATCTTCTCAGTTGCAGTTGAGGCCGTTAAGTGAGATATGAGTAAAGTATGATCTTAAAAAAATCCATATTAATACTTTACTCTAAGAGTTAAATAAGTCGCAATCCAATGATGCTGAAAGGAAACTTTTTTGCTGCTAAAAATATTTTCATTAAGACTATAAAAAGAAAAGATCAAAAGAAAGAAAGACATTTAATTTGAAGTAAATATAAAAATTATGGTTTTAATAGAGAGTTTAAACAAAATGATCAGTTTACTTTTGAAGCTTGGTCCTGAATGAATTTCCATGAATCCTTTCGTATTACTCACTTAACAGCCGATCTACGTTACTTTCTGTTAATTCGCTTATCGGCCACTTTAAAAAAAAAAATGAATACTAAAACTTGTTGCACTTAGCATCATTTTCCTTAGTGGCCAATCATCAAAATGTATCTGCTGAAAATATTTTCAATAAGACTAAAAAAATAGAAAAAAAACCGATTTAAAATTAATTTTTCACATTGATTTTTTTATTTTTTGTGTCATTTTTTTGTGGTTGTTTGTAAAGTTTTTAATGTTCAGTTTTTGATATATTTTACAATAATGTAATAAATCACTTCATTTTGTTGTTGTTGTGTTGTTTGTTTGTTTAACATACATATACATTCAATATATATATATATATAGATTATATATTATATAAATATATATACTTTTGCTATACTTGTAGCCAGTTTGTACAATAATTTTCATTAATTTCTATAAACTTTATGTATGTGTGTGTGTGTGGTTTGTTGTATTGTTTAGCTAACCTACAAAACTTAATGTATATATGACAACATAATGCTTTCTAATGCTATGTAATTAGTTTATAAGGTAATAATAATTCTTTTATTTTTTTTTAAGTTTTATTTGATTTTCAAGTTGCTTTCGCTAATTAAATAGTATAATTAATTCAAACAAACAATTGAAAAAGAGTCTCGTGGTCTCGTTGTTTTTTGTTTTCCATTAGCTAAATGAATTAAACATTAAAAGCAATTAAAACATAAACTCCAGTGTTTTGTTTTTGATTTTTTTTTTTGTTTTTTTGTGGATAACAAACTTCAAATTATTGGGAAGAACTTGGAAAATGGTTTTTCAATTTGTTTTTGTTGTTTGGAAAGGGGGAGGAGGAGGAAACTGGTGGGCTAGGCCTTAATTAAAAACTAATTGTTAACACACACGACTCAAACACGACTCACAGCACTTCAGGAGTTTCAAAAAAGAAGAAATTAAATATCTCTATATTATGCTATATACTATATTAGTTACTATATACTTGTTGTTGTTGTTGTTGTGTGTGTGCTTGTATATAGTGCTTAAGCCTAGAGCTAGCGTACATGGTACCTGCTGTACAGTTGTGTATATATATAGGGTATATATGTGTACTAAAATTAGAGTTGAACAACTTTTCGTAGCTGAGACTTGACAATAACTAAACTAAATACTTAGGTTGCAAATTGTAGTTGCTTTATATATAGATGTATATATATATAGATTTATATATGTAGATCGTACATATGCTTGACTTGTCTACACACACACACACAAAATCAGAGGTGATGAAAGTGTTTTGGAAAGATCTGCACAGCTTAATCAATTTCATAAGCAGGAATTTCATTTCCAGGAATTACACTTTACATCTTCTCTTCCTCTTTCTACCTCAGTGTGTGTGTGTGTGTGTAGTGTTGTGTGTGCCCAAATGCGATATGCTTAGACATTTGATATGCGCTCGTTGATGTTTTGGTCATTGCCAGCTGCTGTTGCCCGTGGCTCTAGCTGCTGTTGCTGCTGTTTCAACTGCTGTTGTTGTTGCTGCTGCTGCTGCGTCCAGGCATAGGAATAGGATGAGCAGCCGCCTTGCCACACTCAGGTGGGCTGCAGCATATACATGTACTGTCAGTTGCTGGCTGCTGCTGCCGCCGCTGCTGCTGTCGCTGTTGCTGCTGCCGATGGCATATTGAGTTCGTTGGTGTTGCTGCGCGCCCGTTTCTCGGCGCCTTCGAGCGGATTATCGCTCTCGTCGCCATTGCTGCTGAAACTGCTGCCAGGCAGTCGACGCTTCAAACTGTGCGTCAGCCCATTGGCCAACGTCTCATCCTCACTCATGGAGCTAGCACGTTGCGGCGTATTCCCAGCACTGTCGTTATCAAGCGATGCAATCGCCGAGGCTGCTGCGCTGTTTGCTGCACTGAAGCCATCCTCCGAGGCGCTGTCTTGACCGGCGGCCGGAGCATCGGAGCCCAGCTGCAGCATGCCCGATGGCGTTGTGTAGCTGCTCAGCTTGTTGGGATCCTTTTCGAGCAGCTTCTGTGCCAGCAACTTGAGCGATATCAGCGAATTGTCGCAGTCGCTGGTATCGATTTCAGTTAAACTGATGCCGGCGCGTTCAATCTCCGCATAGGTTCCGAATGGCAACTTCTGCAGACACTCCAGCTTCTGCACATGCGTCTTGGAGCGCAGATGCTTGGCCAGATGGCCGTGGATGCGAAAGGCGATCTTGCAATCGGTGCACTCGAAGGGACGGGGATTCGATGTCGTGGGCACACCGAATGTCGATGTCATCATCACCTTGTTCTTGTGCGCCTCGGAGCGTTCGTGCTTCTGCAGATGGCCCTGAGTGCGAAACGAGATGCTGCACGGCTCGCACTTGAACTTGCGCTCCATGTAGTGAATGTTCATGTGCAGCGTCAGTTGATGCTGTCGCTGGAACTGCTTGTTGCAGATGCTGCACGTGGGTCGTGCATCGCTCGCCATTGGTGGCGGCGGCGGTGGACCAACGCGACCAGCAAAACTGCTCGAAGCCACAGAGACAGCAGCTGCGGGCAGTTCAGTGGCTGCGCTGCTGCTCGTTGATGTCGCTGTTGTTGTTTTGAAGCCATCCTCGCCAACGATGACAGTGCGTGCCGCTGGCGCAGTTGCTGCTGAGGTTGCATTATTGCTGTTGCCGCTAAGCACGCCGCTAAAGTCGTTGGCATCCGGTTGTTGGACTGCAGCCGGCAGATTGGCATTGTGTGCCGCATGTGGCTGCTGTTCTGGCTGCGAGACAATTGCTGCGGTGCTGACCACAGCTGGCTTTTGCTCTTGCTCCGCTGGCGTCTCAGCTTCGTCCTCCTCGCTGGCGGCAGCCTTGAGTGGCATAATTGGAGGCGTCTCCGGTTCGGGTGTCTTCACCTCATGCACCTCAATGCTGGGCAGCTCGGTGATAATCAACGCTGGTTTTGGTTGACTGCTTCCGCTGCTGCTGCTCACCATTGTTGTGTTGCTGCTGCTGCAGCTAGTTGTTGTGATGCTGCTTGTGTTGCTCGTGGCCAGATAACTGCGACTGAACTGACTCTGCTTCATCTTGGCATACTGCAGCGCCTGCTCCTTGATGTAGGTCTGCAGCAGCACATCATCGCCGCCGCCTTCGGTTTCGCGCTTCGCTTGCTCCTCCATTTCGGCAGAGATGCGCACCTTGTCCGACACCGAGATCAGCGTCTTCATGAACCCACACTCATTGTTGCCCGCCCCAAAGATGACGTCACGCATCTGCTGTGCCTGCGACTTGGGCAACACTTGTTCCATGGGTGTGGCAACAGGCACCACGGCAGCAGCAACAATTGGTGTGGCTGCGGAGCGTGGCTTGGTTAGGTCCATGGGTGCGCTGCTCTCGTCACTGGGTACGCCACGCTTGGGCTTTGACTCCTCCGGATTGGAGTAATACTGTTCTTGCTTCTGGTAGTCAAACGGCGGCTTTGGCGACGTAAACGAGCAGACCAGACGCTTCGGTTGCGAGCTTCCTGCGGCGCTGCTGCTGCCCGCCGAGGAACCAATGCTGTTGGCCGGACTGGCGGCTGGCACCGGCGTGTCCTGCAGCTGTGCCGGATAGGGAGAAACACTTTGCGGTATTGGCGGTGTCATGGATAAGGATAGTAGACCACGCGCTGCTTCATGCTCCTTCTGCCGCGACTTCGACTCGTCAGTGTCTGTAAAAGTGATGAAAGTGTTTAGAATTCAATTCAACAAGAAGTTACAACCTTTTCACTTACCGCTGCTTTCGGACTCGTTGTCGCTGTAGTCATCAGAGTCTGATTCGCCGGCCATTGAGGAAGTGCGTCCACCCGCTGATGTGGAAGATTGCTGATCGAATTCCACATCGACATCGAGGAATTCACCATCGGCGGGCATCGGACCCGGATTGATGCCCAGCTCAATGCACTTCTTGAAGTGCGTCTTTGACTGCATGTGCTTGGTGAGATTGCCTTTCGTCTTGAAGCTGTTAAAGGATTAACAAATAAATGTTAATAACATTTTATTAATTTATAATTGTAAAATAAACAATTGTTAAGAGCTTTGAAATATCTTAAATATTTCAGTAATCGCTGTCTTAGGGATCAACATTTAGAATTAGCATTTGTGCTGTATTCAAGCATTAACCTCCTTGCTCCTACCAAGTTGTGCCTATATAATTCAGACAATCAATTATTTATGAATGTTATTTTAATCAAAAGACCTACATTAGGATTTAATATATATGGTTTATAAATCCTCCTAGGTCGTACCGTTTGAGCTGTGCCCCACCACATCGTAGTCAGAAATGAAAATTGGATTTTAGCAACGAAATTAAATATTTGAGTAGGGATCAACACTAGGAATTAGCATTCTACTCAAGTGTCAACCTCCCAGCTACTACCAAGCTGTGCGCAGTGACTCAATCATTCAGTTATGGGTGTTATTATAGTAAGAAAACTTTTAAACCTACATTTGGAATTAACATATATATTCTTTAAAATGTCAACTACCTAGCTTGTACTTAGGAATGGAAGTGAGGCATTAACATTTATGATCTACATACATTTCAGTCTCCTAACCCTTAATCTGTATCTTTATATTTTATTCTATAATTAAAGAAAATCTGATTTTAGCAAAACAAGAAAGATTTGACTGTTTTATGAATGGAAGTAAAGTATTGATATTTGTGACCTATACAAATTTCAGCCTCCCAACCCTTTTATCTGTAATTTTATATTTTCTTCCCTCATCACAAACAACATAATTGAAAAGGCATTGCCTGTTGCTTACCTGAAATTGCAGTGGCTGCAGGTGAAGGGACGCACATCGGTGTGCGTGCGAATGTGCTTCTTGAGCATCGATGGCTTCTTGCAGCGAATGCCGCACTCGGAGCAGACGTAACGACCGCGACCACGTCCTCGAATGTACGTGTAATCCTCATGCGACTCGTAGCCACCGACCAGCAATTGCCCCGTCTCCAGTTTCTTGGCAGCCGCCTCTTCGCTCGCCTTGGCAGCGACATTCGCCTCGCTCAACGTGGCAATCGCTGGCGCCGCCTGCTTCAGCTGATGCTGATAGAACTTGCTCTGCCCATTTGCCGTGGTGGAGCAAGTGCTGACAGTCTGCTGTGAACTGACCACCGAATAGAGCATCTTTCCAGCTCCGGCCATGGCCATGGAAGAGCTGCTACCCAGAAGCTTCTGTCGTGAATCATACAACGCCATCACCTGTTTGGGCTTGAAGCCCAACGGATGCGGTTGATTCTCCTCACAGACCTGCCACACGCTGTACATCGACAACTTGTGCATCCCAGCGACATACGAAGGCTGCGGACAGTTGACGGTGCAGTAGAACATCTTGGTGCTGCACTTGAGACCCAGATACGTGTAGGCGTGTCCATTGAGATACAATTGCACACACGACTTCGAGGGACGTGGTGTTTCCGGTGAGATCAGGGGCAGCGTATTCGCTGTCGGTGTGATGCCATGATGACGCTTCGGCGTAAAGGTGCCCGGCTTCAGGGGCAGACTAGTGGGACGCAGAAACTTTGATTTGGCTCCAGTGCTGGTCGGGGTGTTGTTGTTGGCAGCGCTGGTTGACTCCTCGGGCGTGTCCACGTGCAGCGGCGCCAGCGCCTCCTGCTGCTGCTGTTGCTGTGACTTGTGCACATTGTCAAAGTTAAAGTGACGCACCTCCGGCACAGCGATGGCAGCTTGCTCCGGCGTTGCCTTCACATTGTCCGCCATGCGCAGAAAATTGAAAGGTTGCTTTGCGGCAGCTGTTGGAGCTGCGGCTGCTGCTGCTGCCTTGTTGCTGTTCCACTGCAGCGCATTGCGTTGCGCCGGCGTCGGTGGCTGGCGACTGAACTCGCTGGGCAGATTCTGAACACCTCCAAATGGTGACAACGCCTTGAGGGGAGCATCCGGCAACAGGTTCGGACTGGGCTGCTTACGATTGGGGCTGCGACCACGTCCAGTGCTTGGCAACTGCAACTGCTGTGGAGGGGGCAACAGCGACAGGCTGCCGGGTCCTGGAATGCCAGGCACATAGGGAATGGCCTTGTTGGATTCCACCGGATTGTTGCTGTTGCTGCTCATGGGCGGAAGAGTCAATGGATTGAAGGCGGTGATTGAATTGATGGGCGGAAACTGAAAGTGCTGCGGTGCCGTCGAGGCTGCTCCAGCTCCGGTGTTGAGTAGAAAACCATTGCTGGGTGTCGACAGTTTGCGGTCCTTGCCATCGGACAGACGTGGCGACATCTCCTGGAAGCTGCCGCCGGAGAGCAACGGTGTGCGTATCATCTTCGGGCTGTTGTTAAGCTCGGGACACTCGGAGATCGGTATCATGGTGCCGCCCGAAGAGGTGAAGCGACGCAGACGCTCTTCCTTGGCGCTGTAGTTGCCGGCAAGGTTGCTGTTATTCGACTGCAATTCGTGGTTGCCGCCAAACAGTTGCAGCTGAGCAGTTGCGGGCAGCGCAAAGGCCGAATTGTTGCTGCTACTTCCACTGGCCACATCATTACTCGCCTGCAGCTTGGCGCGCTTGGCGGGCGTCTCCACAATAATGTTCTCCACGCGATCCTCGTGCATTTTGGTGATGACCACCTGAGTGTCCTGCGTCTTGCGGGGGGCAGCATAATCCACCAGTGGCGTCTTGCCGAGCAGCGGACCAGGCGATGGCAACGGAGCGTCCACAAAGCGCAAAGCAACGTTGCTCGCATCAATTGTGGGCGGCACATTGTGGCTGCTGCTGTTGTGGTTGCTGCTGCTGTTGTTATGGTTGCTGCTGCTACTGCTGCTGGCGGTGACTGTGGAGGTGCGTGCCGGCGACTGAGCTGCACTTAAGCGGCTCAACACCAAACTGCTGGGCTTCGTCTTAAGCTGCGACCAAGCGAGCTTCGCCAGCGACAGCGGATTCTTTGAGTTGGCCATGTGCGATTTAAGTTCGGGCAAACTGAACGAAATGGAATTGGAGCGAAAGTATTTGCTGCTCGGCGATGAAGCGGGACTCATTGGCGCACTGCTGCTCGCATCCTGGCAGTAGGTGCTATTGTGGAGCTTCAGTTCGTCGGGGCTGCGAAATTCGTTGGCACAAATGGGACACGAGTAGACGGCATCGTCGCCCTCGCCAATTGGCACAGCCAAACCGCGTGCATTCAGCAGCAGATTCTTGATAATCGAATTGTTTGGCTGTTGCATAGCGTTTGCGGTGCTCTTTGTTGCAGTTGGAGGCACACTTGGCGCTGCTGCTGCTGCGGTGGCTGCAACCGTTGCTGCTGTTGCTGGTGGTTGCTTCGGTGGCGCCACAGGTTTGGGTTTGGCGGATAGATTCAGTGGCTGCACATGATTCGGCGTCGCCTGCTGTGGCTGCTGCTCCAACTTGGGCACCGGCGTCGCTGGATCCTGACGATATTGCAGCGTTTGGAGCGGCAATGGCGACGGTGGTGGCGGCAGCTGTTGCTGCAGCTTGTTGGTCGTGGGCGGCACTGTGGGTGTGGCCTTAAGCGCATAGGGTGTGAGGGAGCTGCTGCGTTTCAGTAAACCATTCACAGGTTCCATGTGCTGTTGTTGCTGCTGCTGTTGCTGCATGTACAACTGGTATTGCTGCTGTTGCAGCAACTGTTGCTGCTGCTGTTGTTGTTGTTGCAGCTGCTGTTGCTGCTGTTTTTGCACTATGGCCTGTGCTAGATTCACTTTCGTCTCGCCCAACTGCGCTTGATTGTTGCTGTTACTGCTGCTGTTGTTGATGATGTTGCTGCTGCTGTTGCTACTGCTGGCATTGCTGTTGCTGTTGTTGGCATTGTTGAAGCTGCGCGAACGATTCAGCTGCTTGGGATACTTCTTCTGCAGCAAAATCTCCTTGTTCTCCACTATAGCCTCGTTCTGTGAGATCAATTTCGAGATGTGCTCTTGCACTTTTTCCACATTCTATCAAAATAGGGAAAGATTATTAAATGTTTTTTGTTTATTGTGTGGACGACAAACACTTACCACTTGCATGCCTCCGCTGGCGCTGGCAAAACTGCTCAGATTGGCTGCAGGCGTGGGCGTGGCAGGTGCCGGCAACGATGCTGCTGCTGCAGGCGTCTGTTGACTGGTTGAACGCATCAGCTGGAAGTTTAGAAAACGAAGTTGTTGTAGCACAGTTTATGGATATAACATGTTAAAGACAACTCACCTGCTGTGGCTGTGGCATTTGTGGCTGTTGCATGGGCTGCGGTTGTGGCTGCGGTGGCGGCTGATGCGTAGGCGCCTTCAACAGCGGAGAATGTTGTTGCTGCTGCTGCTGCTGTTGTTGTTGTTGTTGCTGCTGCTGTTGTAACTGCAAGTGCTGCTGGAACTGCATTTGGTGAAAGGCAAGCGCCTGTTGATGCATTGCTGCCGTTGCTGGATTGAAATATTGTGGCTGCCCCAAGAAGTAAACACTCGTGGGCATCGCTGGCGGTGGCGGCAATGCACTTAATGCCGCCGGGTTGGCGGCTGCTGCCAGCAGCAATGATTGCTGTGTGTGCAGATGTTGCTGCTGCTGTTGTTGCTGCTGATGCTGCAGCTGCAGTTGCATCTGATGCGAATTGATGTGATTGTTCAGCTTTAGCTGTGTGCTCGGCGACAGCGTTGGATGCGTCAACGTTGGCTGCTGCTGCTGCTGCAGCTGCTGTTGTTGTTGGGACAATAACTTTTGTTGCTGCTGTTGCAGTAACTGTTGCTGCTGCTGCTGGTGTTGTTGCTGCTGATGTTGCTGTTGCTGCTGCTGCAGCACCTGCAGTTGCACTTGCTGTTCCTTGCTGCTGCTGCCAGGCGCATACAGCGCTGCATTGTGAAACTTGGGCTTGTATGGCTTGTAATCAATCGACTGACGATGCTGCGCCGTCGCCGAGTGCAACGTATCCGCTGTTGGCGGTGGCAACGTGCCAGCTGCCGGCGAGCCTAGCGGCAATTGTTGCATATGCTGCGGCAACGGCGGCTGTTGCAAGTATGCGCTCTTTGCCGCCGACAGTGTTGAGGGCGATGGCGTTGGTGACGCCATCGGCTCGTCGTAGGGCGACTCTGCACGGCTCAGCTGTAAAAAAAAAGAAATATATAAAGTCAGTTTGTTTCATTAATAGCACTAAAAAATTCAATCGCTAATTCTGCAAAATAACTGAGATTTGGACAATTGGGAAATCTGTATTATGGTTAAAATATACAATACATAAATATACCGAATGATATATGTGGTAGATCAATATACTATTATATTAAAAATATACTATACACCAGGTATATACAAGTTTCAGTTTGTTGTCTGCTTGATAAATTTTCTTTCATTAGAGTTTAACTAGTATTAGTGAAAAACAATTAATAACAGTTGGAAATTCTTTTAATTAAGACAATAACATCAGCAACAATTTGTTGACTATTCTATCAAATTATGGTAACAATTGGCAAAGGCAACAGCACTAAAAATTTCAAAAGCTAATTCTGCCAAATAACTAAAATATTGACAATTGGGAAAGTTGTATGATCGTTAAAGTATAACAATAACTAAAAATACCAAATGTTACACAGTGTATGTCGATATATTACATTACATTCAAAATATACTAATATAAATACCAAATGTCATATATGGTATATTGATATACTAATACACTCAACATATAATAATAAAAAAATACTCGGAACACTTTAATACCAGATTGAAACAACACCTAAATATACCAAATGTTATATATAGTATATCGATATACCACATTACTTAAAATATACTATTTCTATTGCGGAATGCTAAATATGGTATATCGATATACTACATACTACACTAAAAATATACTATACGGCATTTATTACCATATTGTTAACCAAAGCAATTAAGACTTTTTTACTTTTACAATTATTAATATTCTTTATATGCCTTGATAACTGAGTAGCTAGAGTTGTTTATAAAATTTTTAACAGCATTTTTTACAGGTAATAAGGATGTTACAGCGACTCTAAATTTGCGGAGAAATTTTATACATTGCCATGCTAATTTTCTATTATTGAACTGCATTTTTGATTACTTTTCTCGCTTACTATTTCAATACTAATTTTCGATTCTATACTTACAATTTCGACACTTAGAAGCTCAGAGCTACTGTTGCTCAGTTCGCCATCGCCATCCTGATCCGACAGACCATCCGCCTCATTGGCAGGCACATCGAAGCCGCGCATGCGTGACGCATGGGAGCGGGAGCGACAATGCTTGTAGAGATTGCTCTTGGTCTTGAAGGCAATGCCGCAGGTGTCGCAGGGATACGGACGTTCGTTGGTGTGGGCACGAATGTGCTTCTGCAACACCGACGGCTTGGCACAGCTCATGTTGCAATAGGGACAAACGTAGCGTCCTGGTTTCTCGGCAGGTGAATTGCTCGTAGCAGCAACAGCAGCAGCTGTTGCTATAGCTTGCTGTTGCTGCACGACGGCAGCTGTGGCAATTGTTGCCGTTGTGGTTGCTGCTGTTGATGCTGTTGTTGGTAATGTTGGCTGTGTCGATTGCTGATGCTGTGCGAATGTTGCTGGCGACAATGTTGCATTGCTGGCATAGTTGCTGTTGCTATTGTTGTTGCTATTGCTGTTGCTGATGCTGAGAGGTGTGCGCGTTCTTGGCGCAGCAGCAACATGCTTACTGCTGCTGTTGTTATTGTTGTGGTTGTTGTTGTTGCTCTCCTCATGGCTGTTGTTGCTGGCACTGAATTCATGCCCATTGAGCAATGGCACTGACACTGTTGGCGCCGCAGTCGCAGTTGCTGCTATGGCGGCTATGGTTGCTGCTGGCGGCGGTGGCGATAGGGAACTGTTCGAGGACAACGATGTGGTGCGCACCGCATCGACAGCCTCTGCCTCGGTGGTGCTGGCCAAGCGTTTGAACTTCTTGTGCAGATAACGCAAGTTTGTTGTGTTCGTCCAATCGGCAATTGTTGCCGCTGTGGTTGCCTCATCGCTGCTGGCAACGCCGGTTGCCATTGTTGCACCGTTGCCGGCAACCACACGATTTGTGGTTGTGTCCACAGCTGCTGCTGCGCTGCTTGCCACATGTTGTAGCGTCATTTTGCTATCACTTAGGTTCGCTTTATCTCTACCCTTAAATTCATAATTATTCTCACTAATACTATTATCACTGTGGTGGTTGTTGTTGTTGTTATTATTGTTGCTGTTATTATTGTTGTTGTGGTTGCTGCTGCTGTTGTTGCTGTCAGCAACTTGAGCTGGCAACTCGTTGAGTTTATCTCGTGTGCTTGTACTGGTTGCTGTTGTTGTCGCTGCTGTTGTTGGAGCAACTGTTGCTGCTGTGATTGTTGCTGTTTTATTGTTGACCTTGTTACTGTTTGTTTTGGCTGCAATTTCGCTGCTGTTGCTACTGTTGCGATATGTTTGCTTCTTAGTTGTTGCTGTTGTTGCCGCTGCTGTTGCTGCTGCTGCTGTGGCGGCTGCTGCTGTTGCTGTGGCACGTCGTGTGCTGCTCACTTTATTGTTGCTCTTGTATTGTTTACTGTTTGCTGTTGTCGTTTTGTAATGCTTTGTTGTTGCATTTTCCATAGTATCATCAAATTTGCTCGCCTGCGATGTGTTTGCCACGCTCTCATCTGCAACAACACGAAAAAGAAGAAGCAATAAACTATTAATTAAATGTCTATATAAATTGGAATTTGTTCGAAAATATTCTAGACTCCAATTGTCGCACTTAAAGCACTTTTACTTGGTACTTTCCATGCTTAATAAATAATCAACCTTTGTGTTGCTCGCAACTTTGTCTCCATTAATATTTTATTTGCATTTCAAATTGGGATTTTGTCCAGTCTACACCCTGAATAATTCAAGTGCTTGGCAGCTGTTGTTGGCAATGGCATTAGCTTTGCCTTTGGCTTTAGCTTTGGCCATTTCATCACAACGCGGCTAACTATCGCAGCTAATTGGGCTCTCAATCTTATCAGAGCACACGCTGATAATGCGCCGACGACAACGGCACATGCTAATTGCTCAAAATATAAACACATATAAATATGAAATATATCATAAAAATAAAACAGGTTGGGAAATTCCTGCAACAGGCGAAATGTTTGTTGCAAATATTTGTATAATATGCCCATAAATACAAAGCTCAAATCAAACACTTTTTTTTTATCAACTTTCTATTTCGCAAGCGCATTGAACGTTCACCTGTTGCCCATAGACCCTAAACGAAAAACGAAACTCATCCTAAGCCGAATGAAAATAATCAATAACATTCGACTGTGCGAGACCCTTTAGTGTTATTTTTGTAGCATGACAAATTTAAAATACTTAACGGAATAAAAGTAAAGCAAGCGACTAAGTAAGGCCCACTGACTAAATTTACTAAACTAAAAACGAAACTCAACCTAAACCGAAGAAATCAATCAATAACATTCGACTGTGCGAGACCCTTTAGTGTTTTTTTATGTACAATGACAAACTTAACGGAATAAAAGTTAGCGAACGACTAAGCAAAGAACACTGATTAAGCTTACTAAACTAAAAACGAAACTTATCCTAACCGATAGAAAACAATCAATAACATTCGACTGTGCGAGACCCTATATTGTTTTTTTTTTTTTGTAGCATGACATTATACATAAGTAAATCAAGCGACTAAGTAAAGCCCACTGATTACTCTTAGTGCTGAGCTGCCTTATCAGCAGCAAATACCCCATATATACTAGAGAATATACTATATACACACTATATACTGTGTGTGACAATGATTAGTAAATCCCAGTGAAAGAGCCTCGACGCACATGCAACGAGAAGCTGAGAAAATAAAACTCAACTCAACTCGCGCGTTAATTGACTTTTGCCACTGACTGTATACATACAAATATATATTTTTGATATATACTATAACTGTTTAGCATGCGTCGTTAGACAAACACTCGCTCGTATTCGTCTATAAGCCAGTGTTTACTTATGTCTTTATCAACAATTTATAAAGCTTTAAATAACGTGCGATGGCAAAATAAATAATACAACAAATAAAAAAGAAAACAACAATAAAAAAGCAAAAATATCGCTAAAAACGTTGCCCAAAAATTCCATTGATAATGTCGAGCTGGTTGTTATCAGTTATTTGTGGAACTCGTTGGGAGTCTACCTGCTCGTGAGTTCGCTTTTGTGTATTACTCACACAATCAGACGAAATAGAGCTTTACCCGATAACTGGGCAATTGTAAACTGAGCTATCATCGCTCGTTCACTCGTTCTATCTCTGTCACTCTTTAGTGCACCTGTTTGACGTCAGCTGTGTCGACAGTCATTAAACAATTTTCAAGTGTCATATGCCGGAGATTAAGCCAGCTAGCTTCCTCAACGTATAAAGTCGATTAAGCATCGGCATAAACATCAATTACATAACAGAGTGAGCGAGAAGGAAATAGAGAGTAATAGATAGAGAGGGAGAGCGAGACAGAGTGTGCTCTAAGCAATTGCATTATAAATAGAGACGTAGTGCGATTCGTGTCAATGGGTCAATTTAGCAGGCGCCAACAGGAATTTCCAACAGCTGAGAAAGAGAGAAGCACATGAGACCCTCGATTCAGACTAAAACTGGCAGCAACATGTGCAGGTTGTGTACACACAAACACACAAACATACACAGACACATAACTTTGTATGTGTGTCACATTTGAAGCTTGTTCTGGTTCATCGTGCTACAGTTATGCCATAAAGTATCGCGACACTAGCACTGGGCAAGCAGCAAACAGCAAGCTTATGTCATCAACATTTCGCCTGTCAGAGAGTGTCGCATTCAAATGATATGCTTATAGATCTGTTATCAGAAATTAATTGCTTAAAACAAACAAGCCAGTTTAATTCTCATATGTCAAGGAGCTTTTCATAGTGTATGTTATTAATAAACTAATCGCGCACAGTTGAAGCGATAACAGCAAAAGAAAGAAAGAAATAACACACAAAATACGACAAGACAACATAGAGACAAAACATAGTACTATATAGTAGAACAGAACAGAACAGAAAATATAAATAAATATGCATGAAAATAAAAGCAAATATTTAAATGGCTTTATTATCACGACTTTGACTTTGTTTAACGATAAGTTGTGTCGCTTTTTATTATTAGGAATTCAGCTTCAAAGTTTAAGCTGCTCACACACGCACACATGTGCATTTACTGTTGTAATGTGTACTATAAACTCGCTGGCATAGTACGCATATAGCGAGTAAATATAATAATTACACAGTATGTGTGTATTTACGTATTTCAGAATTGCACTTGCATGTGCAATTTCTCATTGTCTCTCTCGCCATTGCTGCTTCCCTTATTCTCTCTATCTCCATCTCGCTCACTCGCTCTGCGCAAAGTGCAATTTGCAAATAAAGAGCTAACAATCTTACGTGTCTGTGTGAGTGTGTACGGAACGATTGCGTTTCTTGTCACACTCAGTGATGATGATGGGCTGATTTGAAATTGAGCAGCCTCGTGTCTACGTCACACGATAACATTTTATGGAATGCATCTCGTCAACTCAGTTCAGCCCTGTGCACGCTTGATTGACGTCCCTCTCACTCACCTACGCGTGCCCCACTCACACACTCACTCACACAAGCACTCATTACGTGAATACACCACCCACATTGCCGTATGTGTGTTTGTGTAATAAGCACAAGGTGGGCACAAAACGGCGCCAGTGTCTGGCTTGTTTGTTGCTGTTGTTGTTATGTACGTCATTATTTGCAGCTGGCATAAGCTTGACTTGACTTTATGCCGCTCGCAACCATTTAACAATTGTTAATTTATTAGCGCCAATGTATTATTCACTCAACCATTTTCAAATAAAAATATTCCGTCCGCATGCAAAGCAAAGAGAGTGAAGACGATGAAGCAACGGCAACGACAACAATTCGCGGAAATGCGGAATTCCAATGGAAGAAGCAACAGCGACTGATCAAAATAATGGGCAAGGAAATGGCAAAATATAAACACTCACTCACTCACGTATACAAACACAATCACTTTATACACTCAGTTGCATTGAATTTGAATCGTGTGCAATAATATGCAAAAATCACTTCGTACCTGTGACTCAGTTTTTATAATCGGCGCTCACTATGAATATCAATGGGTAACTGGAATCGATAGTAACGGTTATCGATAGACCGAACCGCTGCGTTGTTGCTCTGTTCACAGCCACAACAATTTGAGAATGAAAACGACCGAACCAAAAAAATATGACGACAATAATAATACGACAGATGACGGCGACTACGACGAATAAAAAGTGTGTCTATCGACAACAGGGCAACAAACAAACAAAACGAGCGACGACATCGACAACGAGCGACCAGCGAGCATGAAGCAGTTAAAGACAACTAGACGAGGCAAGCTGAAAAATTCATTCAAAGACCAGTGCCCAAGTGGCAAAAGCAAAAGCAACAGCGGCGGCGGCAGCGGCAGCAGCAAGAAATAATAACAACAACGAAAACCAGACAAATCAGTGTGTGTGAGTGCGAGAGTGTGCAAAAGAAAACGAAGAAGCGACGCGACGCGACTAACTGGCGAAAGAGCAGCGCGAAAACAAAAGCACAAGCACACATACGCATACACAAATACAATACTCAAAGCCCAAAGACAGGCAGCGGTAGCAAACAGCGCAGCAGCAGCGACACGAGCAGAAATGAGCAAAAAATCGTACAATAATCAAATAATTGAGCGCGTCAGGGAAAAGCAGAGGAAGAGGAGAGAGAGCGAGAGAAGACAGCAAAACGTCAACGTCGCATACCGCAGCAGCTTCAACAACAGTCGCAGTCGTATTCGCACTCTCGCACACTGTTGCAATTGTCAATCAAAAGTAAGCACAGGGTCGGCTGACGCTGCCGTTGCTGCTGAGAAATGATCAAATCAAGCAAAAACGTAGCCCCCAACAACAACAACGACAACAACAGGTGACGTGAAGAGGGGGAACACAAAACGACGACTGTCGCCAGCCCATAGCAGCGCTATTGTTGATTACGTACACACACACAAACACACATCCAAGCAATGCACATACATACATACATGTATGTATGTACGTGTGCGCCACGCCATAAACACGCGCACGCACACATGCGCAGGCCCCCAACCAATAAATACACATGCGAATTTTTGCTGACTAAGGAAGGTCTGGGGAGCACCAGCAGCAGCTACAGCAACAACGACGCGACTACGAAACGATAACAACAAAAGCATTTAAAACGTAGAAACACAGCACAAAACGTAGCAGTGAAAAAAGTGATAATAAAATAATAATTGCTACACACACCAACATACGCTTGCTCGCCATTCAAACATACATATGTACGTGTATGTATGTGTGTATGAGCAGCGCACTGCGATCGTGTGAGAGCGCCAAATCGCTAGAGTTGCCGCAGCTGTCTACACACGAACGAAGATACTCGCCCCCTACCCGCTGCGCTCTCTCGAGTGGAGCACGAGCAGCCATGTGGCGAGGTATGTAGCCTGTTTTCAATACTATAATACTCTTACTCAGAGACCACTGTACACACCATATGTAAGTATATACAGAGATACATACATACATACATATGTACATATGCCTGCTTGTACACAAGCAACATGACTAATCCAAACAACTTGACAACACTGTCGCCGCCACTGCCGCTGGCGTCGCCGTGGCCGAGCGCTGACGCTGCCTGCGCTTTGCTTTGCTTTGCTTTTGTGTATTATATTGAGTCAATTCACAAGAAACGAGGAAACCCGCCATCATCGTCGTCGTCGTCGTAGGTTTTGTTGTTGTTTGCATTTGTTTATATTTATGTGAGAGTGTGGGCATGTGTGTGCGTTTCTTTCAGTGTGCATGAGTGCCAGTCTGTGTGTGTGTGTGAGCATGAATCAAGCTAAAAATTTTAATAATTTTGCTCGTTTTGTTGTTGCTTGCCTGCCCCCGGCCTGGCTGCAAACGAGTTTGGCTTGTTGAGTCTCGACAATACTCTGTTTTAGACATGTGTTGGTTTGTGCATGTGTATATGTGTGTGTGAGTTAGTGAGCTCGCTCGCTTGCTGGGCCTGGCTGTTGGGGCCTGCCTGACTGTGTTTTGGACAGCGCTACTTGTTTTCATCGACGCGACGAGTGCGATAATATGGACACCAACACAAATGCAACAGCCTCTTGCGAGCTTTCTAGAGCGCTTGATAAGCGCTTTTTTTTCGTGTGGCTCATGCTCTGTGCATGTGTATAAGTGTGTGTGTGTGCGTCTCTCTGTCTCCTGTTATTCGCTGTGGCCTATGACGTACTCTCGTTGCTGTTGCTGTTGTTGTTGTCGCACTCAGCAACACTTGAGTGTTTGTCGGAAATCAAATTAATGCGATTAAGCAGTGCTAACGATCGTCGCTCTTCTTTCGCTGCCTTCCCTTATTCCTTCTTCCTCTTCTTCTTCGCGCATTGACCACAAAAGGCAAGCCAATTTCACATGTATTGTGTGGATTCACTCACACTCATTCATGAGCATACAACTGTTGCTGATTATTTTGAAAAACTCAGAGAACTAGAGTTTCCACCACTCGAAAAATATTGTTTACTTTTAAAAGGGGGTTCCAGTTCCTAGGCACATGAATGTAAACAAATATTGAAATTCCAAAAAAATGTATACACACGAAATTCGCAATAATTTGATCGATAAATTAATTGAAAAACAGCAATAAATATAGATTACAATGGGAATTTCTAGATAACCGTTAATCAGTATAGTCCATGTTGTGCTTGGGAAAGGGAGATTAATGTCAAATCAAATAACGATAGGTTCTTTGTCAAGAGATTGGAGAAGGTCAAGGTGCACTTCCAGTTAACCAGACAAGTGAGATAAGATACGAAATTATAATGAAAGATCGTAAGAATAATGTACTATGCTGATAATCCAAGCATAGAGAATAATGTTATTATTCTCACAAAATCTAGACTAATTTCACAGCTAAATGAACTTAATTAACAGCTAGACAACAGCTAAAATACTTTTAATCTTTGGGCATCGAGGATGAGTAATCAATTATCTGACATTTGCGAAAATTTCGAAAATTCACAAGACTTTTTGTCGAAATTAGTTTTTCGGGCGCGGAAATTCCCAAAATGTTTGACGTCAAGAGATGTTTGTAAAAATCTATTAGAATTTCGCTTTAAAATTTGTTGACCAGTGCCAAGGTTCCAATTTAAACATATATACATCTATGTATATATAGATATAGACGTACCGCACCTACATATATATCCGATTATTTACTCAAATATTGTGTATACTAAATAGCATATAGAGACTTGACTTCGACTTTTTTCTTGGCACTGCACTTTGAATTCATAGTATAAATTGTGTACAAGTATTTATATCTATAAATTAAATGTATATTATGGAATGCAATTCTAGGATTTTGTGTGGCGATAATCAAAACCAAATGGTATATTAAGAAAAACACAAACATACATTCATATATTTCTTTCATTATAAACTAGAATGAAAACGTATCAAAAATATTTCTATTTCATTTGCTTGTTCTTTTCAATTGGTCAATAATTTGAAAAATATAAATTTCGCTCAAGGAATATATTTTAGGAAAGCAAAACAGAAATGAAAATTGCCTTAATAACAAATGTGCAAGACATTTTGAAACAAGTTCAAAGCGACCACGAACGAACGATTTCGACGTATAACGTATAATTGTTCAAAATAAACATAAATAGAAAAGTTCAGATCGGCACATACATATAAATAGAATTCTGCGCCAAAAAGTGTTAAATAATTGCCAGCCAAATTTTTGTTTACACACAAAAACCTTTGAGATCAGGCGGAAAAAAAAACACGAAAAAATAATAGATTCGATTATGTATGTTCTCGTTGTTCTGCTATATTGTGATATATGCCTTTCTATTTTCTTTGCATTCTATGTGTAGGATAGAGGATAAGTTTAGACATCCCATAGCCCATAGCCCATTTAGACTTTTGCTTTCTCCTCACATCTGATTTGAATTTTTCTCAATTTCTATTTCCACTTTTCGATGTGTTAAACAAATAGAAAATTTATTTTTAAATGCCCAACTACGTAAGACGACATTCAAGTGTTTTTATTTAGCCAGTACGCAATTTCATCTATGGGTTTTTAGCTCCCAGCTATTGTTATAATTTTAGACATGTCTATTGACATTTTGGTTAACACATTTTTCTTCGCCTTTTTTTGTGATAACTTTATGGCAGCAACAAAGAATTTCAATGTTCTTTTACAGATCGCTTCCGAATTATTAATCATTCAAAATTATATATTTAATCGCGAAGGATGGGTATTCCCAAAGTGGGAATTACATTATTTCACTTGAAGATTTTTAAATGCCACCTAATATTTATAAATATTTGTGTGCAAATTCATTAGAAGAGAGGGGAAATTGTAAATTTTACAAGTCAAGCGGAAAGTTTGCTGATATAGAAATAATAATAACATTCTTTTATGTTTTTATACGAAATTTCGTCTTTGGCTTTTGTGGCGTTTGAAGGACGGAAATGCCATGAATATATTGCTTTAAGTGTATGTGTCGATTTTTGCATATTAGCAAAATGACGAAAATAAAACAAAAACAAGAATGAATAGCCAAAGTTTTATTTTTAAAGGTGGGTGTCGAAATAAATTGTACCCTATGTTTTCTTTCAAGATATTGCTTTTAATTGACATAAGTTGAAATGTTTCGCGTCAGTTAACATTTATGAATAGTAAATGGTTGAATAAACTCATTAAATGAGCATATTCTATGAAAAAAGTAATGTATGCTGGGATAGAGTATGATTATATGTTTTAAATTAAAAACGCTTACGTAGCGTGCACAAAATGCTTGCCAAACTGGTATTTTTTTGGTCGTTCCCCCTCTAAAGAGTTAAACAAACAGAAATCTATAGTTAATGCTTATAAAATACACAGAAAGTGTGTGTGCATGTGTGTGTTGGAATGATGATGCTCACGCTTGAATAAACAGTTAAAATGTTGTCGAAGCGAAATTATAATCGTGTGTCTAGCTGATGGAATTTGCGCCCACGCAGCGTTTGAATATTGTCGCGAGTATCTCCGTATCTGAATCTGTATCTGCATTCGTATCTGTTTGCCATGTATCTTGTATCTGTTGTCAAGGTCAGGGGTTGCCTAAGCCGAGACCGAGACCCATAAACATGTGTCGTAATTTTCGTTTCAGGGCATTCCTCAAACTCTCACACACACATAGAGATACGGATAGGCCTTAACTGTTGCATGCTTAATTGTTCTCACAACACTTGAAGGCAGGGGCATCTCTCTCTCTCTCTCTCTCACACTCGCCACTCTTCTTGTCTAAGCTGCGAAGGATGAGTGTTCCAGCAAACACACACCCCACAGTGCTGCGTTGTTGTTGCCTTTTGTTATGCTCTTAAGTGGATTTCCACCTTTCGTCTCATTGTTTAGATGCTTTGTTCTCTGCCGTTTTTGGTCTGCCCTTTTTCGCTGTGTCAATGACGTTGCAAGCCTTTTGTCTCGCTCGCACGCTCACTCGCGCTAGTTCACGCTGCTGACGTCGTCATTGCCGTTGCCGTCGCTGTTGTTGACGGCAGGTATCCTGGCGCCGGCTTAATTTACGTTGCTTTTGCATGCAGGTAGAGAGACATCGTAAGAGAGCAAGAGTGAGAGAGAGAGAGCTAAAGAGTAGTCGAGAGCTGAGGGTATTTAGTTCAAGTCCAATGTGTTCCTTATTGCTGCAAACGTGAAATTGAGCGCACAGCATGACACATGCTTATGCATTCACACCCTCTCTTTCTCTGTCTTACGCTCGCCATCTCATTCTTTCACATACTATGCTGCTTTTGGTTTTGTTGCTGCCTTCTTGTTGTTGCTACTCACCCGAGCACATTTGTTTTTGTTGCTTTTGTTGTTTTGCTTTGAACTCAGAAGAGGCAGAGAAGAAGATGAGCAGACCTCAAAATCAAAATCACGACGCCACAAAAGCAACAACTACAAATACAACTACTACAGCGGGGGTTGCCCTGTCGATGTTGTTGCTGTTGTTGTGATTATCGTTGATGTTCTTTTATTTTTTTTGTGGCGCGCTACAAAACGTCGCTGTCGCCGTTGTCGCTGTTGCTGTCTCTGCTTGCGTCGTTGCTTTGGCTTTGACTTTGTTTATTTTGAATTTTCACAAAATTTCTTGGAATTCCTCTGCACTCGCACTCACGTCGCTCGCTTATAACGATTTGTTGCTTTTCATTTTCTAATTAAATATCGCTACATTTACACACACTTACATGAGACGCAAACACGACACACACACACTATCACGCAGTTTAACGAAACGAAACGTAACGACTTTTGCACTTTGTATTTTGAATATTTGATTTATTAGCATATTATGACATACATTTTCATTCGTTGCGCACATACGAGACTCAAACTTTAACTCAATTTAAAAACTCACTTTGCCATTTACTGCTGCTGCTACTGTGATCTAATTTGATTAATGCAAAACTTGTTGTCACTCTCACTCGCACTCACAGTTGTACTCTTTTAGTACGTAGTTGTGTTGTTATTGTTGTTGTACTCGCACTCTCGCCTACACGTTGTCGTTCTTTTGCGGTTTCTTATTATTTGCTATTTGTTTATGTTCGTTCGTTCACTACTCGTCTCATATGTATGCCCGTGTCTGCCTATCGTTGTGTGCGCACTTTCCGTTCCGGGCAGGCCGACTTAACAGCACGACGTTCGATCTTCGAATGTTCGATCAACTGTTGCTACTGTTGTTGTTGCTGCCTGCCGACGTCATCGTGTATGCGAGCGGCTGCGGTTAGTTGAACTGTGCGCCCAAGGGGCTCAACTCTAGCATGATAAATGCGTTGTTCTTTTCGTCTACTGCTACCAGCTAACCTTTTATACCTGGCTATTTTTGTATTTTGTGATGACGCTGTGTGGAATCAGTGCTGAGTAGTCGTGGAACCCGCAGCATTGCTGAACCGTCCCTGTGACTGGGTATGTACTGACAAATGTACTGGCCGCCGCAGCGCCGCCAAGAACAACAAGCACAGCAAGTGCCAAGTCGTCGGCTGTTGCGCGTCGTGTATGTTCGCATGTATGGATGTCTGTATGCGTACGAGCACGATGTGTGAGTTTCATATATACAATATGTACATATATACATACATGAATGTATGTATGTATGCTTGGTTTTGCTTGTTGCTCAGGGAAGCCCTAAAACACCCCGCGCGCAAATTTTCTATTGTTGTTGTTATTGTGCCGTTCGTGCTGTTGTGTTGTTGTTGTAGCATGAGCAAAAAGCGAATAAAAGAACTCGCTGCTGGGGCTGTTGCTTTAAATGAGTGAGCGCCGCCGCGTTCATGGCTTATTAGATCAATTGACTTTGTTTTTGTTTTGTATGCCGTTTTTTCTTTTTTTTTTGTAGTGCGCCATTTTCTGATGCGTCGACAAATTAAAAGAGCGAGAGGGTGGATTGGGGGGTGTTGGAGTGTTAAGGCTGGCTGCCTGAATATTTGTTGCTCTTGCGTCGCCTGTACAGTTTTTGCGTTAATTTATATCAGATTTTTTTTGTTGTGGTTTGCAGTTGTTGTATTTCGGCATTCGCAAATTTTGTTGTTGGATGAACATGCGAGTTTAGTGTTGATTGATTTTTTTATTGGGTATTTTTGGCGGCGTGTGTGTGAGTGCTAAATATTTTATTTCTGCTGATATTGCCCTTAATAGCTGAGTTGAAGCGGTTTTCCGGTTAAGAGGAAAGCAATTCTTAATCTATGTATTAAATAATGTGTGGGGGCTGCCATTGGTTATCAACTTGGACTACCATAATTTGTCGATTTCGCTAATCGAGTAACAATAGTCTTTGGAACTATCGATAGTAAGAATGTTTTATTTAGAATAGTAATTCCGTCAATATTATCGATATTTACCCATTGAGCTTTTGTGCAGGGCACAAGAAATCGATACTTTGCACTTTGTACTCATTATTTAATACATATGCACTGAGCGTTTGTGTGTGTTGCTGTGCCTATCTGCAAAAATAAAGCAACTGCAATTGGCTTGACAACAACTGCAAACGAATTGAAACGAATCAGCGTGGACTATTTGTCTAGCCAAGAGACCCAAATATCAAACGCAAATCGAACGGAAGCCAATCGATAAGACTATCGCCTATCGTCAATGCACATCACAAGCGCACAAACATAAATACAAATAGTTTTACATATGTATTTGCTGCACACATGCACATATACATAAATACATACATAAGTACATATTTAGACAGTTGACGTACGATAAGAGTCGACAGCAACACCGTTGATGATATCACAAAAAAGGTAAACAATCTAATCAATAAACACAATAAAACCATGACGAACGGGCTACGCGCTCAACACTGATATGAATGTATGTAGACACATACATAAATACATACATATGTATGTACATACATTCATATGTAATGTGAGCAATCGAACGAATCGCCGAAGAGGCTGCCCCCGTTCGTTGCGCCGCTCTTCATGCACGCGACGATTGATTACAGGCAATAAAACGTCTTTCGAACCGATTGACTTAAAAATAAACTTAGACACACACACAGACGTGCACACAGCAATTAACACAGCGTGTGTGTGTGTGTGCGGGAGCCTTTGCAATGGACACAAGTGGCCCCAAAACAGCAGCGTTGACGACTTCTTATTCATTCACGCATTGGGTAATCGATATACAGACACACACACACACACACACTTATACGCCAGCGTGCACATGCACTTGCACATATACAACGGCAGCCGCCAAATGAAACCATTAAGCGCAACATAAAACAGCCGTCGAACAGCCGATCAAGAGAGCGAGAGAGAAGAAGAGAGTGTAAGCGAAACGAGTATGATGACTGAGTGAGTGAGGGGAATGAGCGGGGGAGAGAGACATTGCAACCAGAAGCTACGATCGAACAGTGCCGCCAAAGTGGCGGCTCCAGTGCAGACGACGGACAAGCGAAGCACAAACAATCATTGGAGCCAAAACAACAACAGCAACAACAAGAGCTACATGAATAACAACAACGACGTCGACGACAACAACAACGGCGTCGACAGCGACGACGACGTGATCATGTCTGGACAGTTCAGCAATGCTGGCGACGTTGTCGGCTCCAACTTTGTTATTATTACCGCTCGCTTGCTCTGTTGCTCTGCTGCTCTGTCGCTCGTGCACATGCCCCTCAAAAAACAACTGCCCACGATTTGAATGCTGCTGGTGTTGTTGATGGAACAGGTTTGAACTCTCAGCGTCTGGCAGGCCGTAGTCGACGTTGCGTCGATATTAAACGTAATCAATAGAGTTAACTTCTTTAATTGAGCAGAAACGATGTGAAACGCACGAAAGCGAAGCGACAATCAAAACTAATTGAATGTGTATGGAACGTATTGCAAAAATGAAGAGCAGAGAGCAGACACATAGAGTGATAGAGACAGAGAGAGAGAGTGCGTAGCAGCACCCAAGGAGAAGAGTGAGCACCCACTTATAAATGTAAGCACAAACATACATACATACATACGCACATACAAATATGCTTTGCCATACAAGTGATGACCTGTTGAGCTTTGAGAATTTGTGGTTTGGCTTTGGCTTTTGCTCAATGAGTTGAGCAAAAGTTGAGCGGGTGTCAGAAAGCTTTGACAGGCCAAAGTCGAGTTTGCGTTACGCCTCATAAGCTCCAACACATACACACACACATACAAAGCATGAAGTCAAACGAAATTCGTCAATCATGTTGCGGCTAATTAAGCATTGCATAATTTTGAGCGTCATCCTATTTAATGTAGGGATAAGAGCGCAAGCTAAAAATAATGTTTGTGCGAAATCAATACATGAGTTATATTTTAGTCATAACGTGTACAAAAACTTAATACCCATTGATATAGACTGGGCTATAAACCAATCATTATTATTATCAGTGAAAGGGAATTCCAATTTCTAAAACTGAGTTAAAAGTGAAACTTATAATAGAAATTCCATTCATTTGAGGCAGCGAATGATTTATCATGACGTGAAACCCCGTATACAATTTAATTAATTCCATCTGTTATCATGTTGCCCATGGGCCTTCACTCAATTTTGTGGGCGGTGTTTTATCTGTCATTCCAGTTGTTAGTCGTAAGGCTTCTCTATGGCTCAGACGAACTGGAGGCCGACTAATGTCACTATTTCTACGTCTATGCGTCAGCACAATATAAACGTGAACCTTAGTCAACATTAGTCAAACCATTAGAGAAAATTGTCAATTGAGTCAAGTGGTCGAACTGGAGACTAGACTATATGTAAAGCAAATGAAGAGACAGAGAAAGAGATGGAGATACTCGTAGATACAAATAGAGTTGAGAGCGAACACAGAGTCACAGTTGACGGTCGTTTCGAAGTTCGAATAGGCCACTAAAGTTGGCTATTATAACACGTTGATTGCTCATTTTGTTGACACGCAACGCTTGCCGCAGGTCTATTTTAAGGCAGTCACAAGAAAAATAGAAAATCAAAACGGAAAAAACATGAAAAAATGCTCTACAAAAAGATGTACAATTGAAAGACACCCTGTAATGCACTCAAAGGAAGTTACGTTTTATTTAAACTAAACAATCAAGTCACAATGTAGAAGCAAAAGATTTGTTACTTCAAATATTTACTCGAGTGATAACTAAATACCCTGTAAAGACAAGGAATTGAAGGGTCATGATGATTGTCCAAGCAAAGAATAAAATACTAAATTGCAAGGAAATAATTGGTTATTATATGATATTAGTATATTTGTAATATGTAAAATTGTATCTAACTAAAAATACTGTAATGTCAAGAAGTGGAACATGAGGAACTAAATACCCTGTAAAGACAAGCAAATGGTTGGTCATGATGATTATGAAAGCAAAGAATAAATATAAATTCTAATAAATTTCAAGGAAATATTTGATTATTATAATAATATTATATTATGATATTATATTAGTATATTTGTAATATGTAAAATTGTATCTAACTAAAAATTCTGTAATGTCAAGAAGTGGAACATGAACTAAATACCCTGTAAAGACAAGCAATTGGAGGGTCATTATGATTATGAAGGAGGAAAATATTTGTGATTATATGGAATTATTATTTTTATAATATGTATAAAAAAATTCTATTTAACCAAATACCCTGTAATGTCAAAAAGTGCAACATGACGATTCTTAAAGCATATAAGGAAATTGCATGAAAATTGTTGATGATCATAGCAATAGCCATTGCATTATTATTTTATTTGACTGTATAATACCCTGTAATTACAAGGGGGAGACAATGATGGTTCTGAATGTAATCAAGTAGTAAATGAATTATGAAAGGAAGGAAATTATTCATAATTGAAGACTTGTTCAATTTTATGATTTACTTATATTCTTAAAATTATAGGGTATTAAAATGTCAATATCCCCGCTTTGAAACTGTATCTACAGTGTCAATTTCGGTTAATATTTGCACAATTCAACCAGGCAACAATAACATCAACAATTTACCATATATGTATGTATCTATATCTATTTGTGTGTACATATCTATGTGTCTCCCTCGCTCTCTATGAATGACGATGGCTGCCAGCCCATAAAACTAGTAGAAATAACAACAACAATAACAACAACAACAGCAAACGCTAAGTGCGCGCACGTCATGAGCATTTGCATATTTGTACGAGTATTTTGTATCTACACTTACGTGAAATGTATCTGCAGTCATGGCGATTGGACATTGGCAGCTGGCGGCGACTCCGACAGCAAAAACTGTGACTGCGGTTGATTGCCAACAGCCATTTTTCGATCATACGCAGACAGATTGACTGAATGACTAGCTGACTAGCTGACTAACTGGCGAATCGACAAACAACGCTTGCGATTTCGCAACCCCAGCAGGAATTTGCTAGAGTGCAAAATGCCACTGAAGTCCACATGAAATTTCATGTGCTTAAAAGATATGAAATGTGAATCATGTGTTTAGATTGATTAACGATTCATATGTGTAAACTGCTGTGTAGACAAGAGAATTGTTGATGTTATTACTAGAATTAATTAATATAACAGTTTATATACTTTACGCCTATATAACAACTGTTTTTACTTATGAATGTTAATAAATATTGACAATTAAAATAATGCTTATAAATTATTACAAGTGATAATGAAGCGAATGATTGAGATATCATTTATCATATAACTATATTTTGTCATGATTACTTGACTTTTATTATAACATTTTACTTAAGTGTTCTTCGTTTCTTTATTTTTTTTTTATTTGTGTTAAATATCAAATATATATTGAGTTATAGGTTGCTAAAAATAACAGTTATGATTGTTTGAATAATAATAACACTAAGCTAACCAACCTGTGGTAAATCTTGTAATTATAAATAATATGAATATCAACACCATCAAACTTGAAATATTTCGTGATTCAGAATGCTTCTAAATTAATTAAGTTCAATATGAATATAACGCGATGATGATTGTGTTGAGAATGTTTGTAAAATTCATGGTGTAATGATTAGATTATTTTAGTTAATCTATTTCAAGTGTTTCATAATCAAGTAAATTATTTATAGAATATTATTGCATTGGAGTCGAATTCAATGAACTTTTATACGTAAAGTATTTACGAGTTTTTTTGTATACCCGTTACCCATAGAGTAGAAGAGTATTATAACTTTGTCCATGCAGGAAATGTATGTAACAGTCTGTCATCTAACAGGAGTCATCTCCGATCCTATACAGTATATATATTCTTGATCAGCGTCAACAGCTTTCCGTCTGTCTCTCTGTCCATTCGTATGAACACCTAGATCTCAAAGACTATTATAGATAGGGCTATAATTTTTGTTACAGCCCTTGATATTGTTGCACGCAAATCAAGTTTGTTTCAAATTTTCACCACGCCCACTTCCGCCCCCTCAAATCGACAAAAAATGAAATAGCGAGCGTAATTTTAAAGCTAGACTCGATGGTATATTTTGTACTCTATGGTATATTTTGAATATGGTACACTATCAATATACTAACTATACCCTTTAGTATATTTTAGTATTTTTGTAGTATATTTGCAGAATATGGTGTTATTGAATGGGTAGCGGGAATCTCCAAGTCGAGCACACTCGACTGTAGTTGGTTTACTTGTTTTTTATTAATTGCTTTTTTGCTGTTGTTAAGTAATCTTCATTATATTGACTTTAAATAAATAAATAAAGCTGAAATGATTATTTCTCTATAGACTATTTACACACTTTAATCATGTGCAATAGTCGTGTTTAGTTGTGAATAGCATTCATTATTATTTGAATAGTTTCCGCTGGGCTCTGTTTATACACACGACGCCATACGCGAAAAATATAAATCTAATTTGTAGTGCGCCCAACATTTACCATGTGCTGGCCTCCCCAATGACTGACTGAGTGTGTGTGTTTGAATAGTGAATACATATGTATGTAGATGAATGCGAGTATGTGGCGTCGCACTGTGTTGTCTATCACTTTGCTTATAATTCTCTGGTTCTACGTACTGCGCTGAGTGTCTCTGCTAGATTGTTGCGTTGGATGTATCAGCGCATGAGTTCATTGTGTGTCAGCTTCTAGTTGTTGTAGGTGTTGTTGTTGTTGTAGATACAATTGCTGTGCATGTATGTGGTCTCGCCTTGGCGGCTGCTGATTGGGAATCGCCAGTTGGGCGACGTTGCTCACACACACACACAGCTACAGATACAGAGACACGGCTACAGATACAGAGACATTCCTTGCCACTTCGTGTCGCTTTTATAAGTATTCAAACGCGGCGAGTAAATAAAACGATCGCAGACTTGCGACGCCACTGAAAATATGCTGTGAATGTTCAGCTGCTGGCTCAGTTGGCCCGTATCTGTATCTGTATCTGTATCGTGAGTATCTGTTGCTGTGTATCTTTGTATCTGCATCTTTCATTTCATTTGCTTTGGCATATTTGCATTGTAGCAACAGCCACAGCAGCAGCAGCTGCTACAAGATACTTTGTATGGCCCCAGACAGCAGCGAGACAGCTTAATGACTTGCGTCAATGGATTTGCGCAGCTTTTTACCTGTTACCTAGCAAATACAGATACAGATACAGATAGGTATTGTATCTTCGGCACTCTGCAAATCGCAGACGAAGTGGCATCATTAAAATTACATTTTTAGCGGGTAAAACCCATAAAATCATCAATAGACCAACGTAGCGCCGGGGATTTGCAAATACGCTCGGCTCTCGGCGCTCGTCACTTGACATTTGGCCCATAGAAAAGGATATTAAAGCCACTTGACACTGTCATGCAGACCTGCTGGCTGCCCTTGCGAGGGCTTAGCCCAAAAGTCCTGCTCAGGTAGCAATTTCACGTTGCAGTTATCCTCAATTGATTCTGCGGAAAAACCCCGTGACGGTGTCATTGGCCATCTTCTTGAATACCCGAAGACGATACTCAACATAGTTTAGGGTCAACATATTGCTATTTAATATCCTTGCACCTTTCCATGTTCATCCTAATTAGATTTGAAGTGTTCTTGGAATAATTGCTGAACTGAGGATATCAATTTATTCTCATAAATTGTAGACTCTTTCTTTTTATATTTAGCAAAATTAATTATTTGTCAGTTGTTTAGTATGTGGTATTTTTATATTCGTTTTCCATACGTTATAATAAACTTTAATCCGCCAGGAAAAAAATCTCCCCAAAAACTATAAATATTCTTGATCAGTATCATGTTTTTCAGTCTATATCTGACTAATGTTTACCAACTTTTTTTTTATTATTGCATGAAGATTAACATATGCTACCCCCATTTCCGACAACGTAAATTGACAAAAACGAATAGCAATGTTTAAAGCTAAAACCAATTTTTTGATCAGACGAAAATATTAACATTTATTCAAGAATTGTCGGGTCTTAATAGGGTTGGTTGACAATTTGGTATATATTGTATTCTATGGTAAATTTTGGTTGACAATTTGGTATATATTGTAATCTATGGTATATTTTGAATGTAGTACTATATCAATATACCAAATAGAGCCTTTGTTATATTTGAGTATTTTTGGGGTATATTGATTCGGTATATTTTAAGCATAATACTGCTGTTTTGCCTTAATTCAAAATGGATGTCAAGTATCTTCCGTCTCACTTGCAATCAAGGGAAAAACTTAGTATTTATTCAGGAATTTTTTTTATGTGGCAAAAATCGGTTATAACTGTCTGGTCTTAATGACTTTGGTTGACAATTTGGTAAATATTGTAATATATGGTATATTTTGGTTGTCAATATAATGTAATCTATGGTATATTTAGATTTTCAATTTGGTATATATTTTAATCTATGGTATTTTTGAGTGAAGTTTATATCAGTATTTTTTCGGTTTAATAATTTGGTATATCTGAGTGATAATACCGCACTATTTTGCTGATATTAAAAATGAGTGTGCATTTCATCAAGCACACTGGACTGTAGCCTTTTTACTGGTTATTTATAGTAATTTCACCATCTTATCTAACAAAGTTGTAAATTTTAAAATGATGCGATAATAAATTGCAAAGAGGTTCAATAAAAATGATGGGCGACCAAAGGGGAAGCACTTCTTAAGTGGTACTTAAGAGATACGAGCCTATAAATGTGTTAGTCGTGCCTTATACAGATGAAGAATATACTTCACCTACGTTTGGCTTAGAGACACTCAAATACCAAATTTGAAGTGTTAAGCCCTGATAGTCTCTAAGATCGTGGGTCAGACAGACAGACAGGGAGGCGGGCGAATAGACAGATAGGCAGACTATTTGATTGATAATGATCAACAATAAATTTAGATAAGGTGTCTCTTTGTCTCTAAGCAACAACCTATAATAACCTTTGAGCAATTCACCTATTAATGATAGGGAATAAAACAAGGCAAGTTTTTGCGAGTACACTTGATTGTAAATTGATAAATATTTAAGGACGTTTGTGGCACATTTAAAATCAAATTCATTGAAAATAATGAAATTTTAGCACAATTGTATCTTTATCAAAAGTATAAATATAGAACTATATTTAAATAAATAAATTATGCGAGGTGAGTGAGGTGAGAAATGTACTCCGTATGTGAGTATCGTATCATATCTGTTCGTACGTCACGTAACTTGTTATCAGTGCGATTGATAATGAAAGTGAAATGTGCAAAAGCAGCTGGCGAAAAAAAGAGAAATAAACTGAAATAAATGAAAGCCCATAAGTCGACTGGTATGTGTGTGTGTGTGTGTGTGTGTGTGTGCATAAGGCATAATCTTTTGTTGATACGCATTAAATTGTTTATAAGAATGTAAATATGTTTGCTTTTTTCCATAGGCAAGGCATATTTTATTATTATTATTCTTAGTGTTGTTTGTACTTCTATCGTGAATCACGCCATTCGCTTTCTTTTATCAACTAAAATGAATTCTATTTTATGCTCACACACACACATACAGACACACATATTGTTGTACTTCGTGCACGCATTTTTATCAATATTGTCGAGCATTGACATATACATATATATGTATATATAGTATAGTAGATGGAGTATAAATGGGTGCTCGCCTATATGTGTAATTGCCTGGTGCTTGTCAGACCCATAATAAAACTGTATTAAACGGCATTACCCAAGCTAAAGGAACTGGCACAGCGGAAGACTGTGAAAGAAAGAGAGGGGGTGGGGCAAAGGTAGGAGAATAGTTTGGGGAATTACGTTTCGGTCGATTCACTGATAAAAAGCCAATAGACGTATCGACAAACTCATTATGAAGGTCAAACTTACAATCAGGTCGTATATTATTGTACTTTTCACTTTCTTTGTGCACACTATATCACAACAACAACAACAACAAAAATACTTTTGAGTACAGTTTGCTGAGATTCCCAGGTTAGTGAGTCAGTGAGTGCTTGGCAGATAACGATAACCGATAAACGGACAGGCCAGTAATATGCAATAATATAAATCAATCATAAAATAAATTCGTTGTAGTTAACCGATAAGGTAAATAAAGTGTGAATTTAATGGAATTTATGCTGGAAAATTGTTAAGAACGGTGGCTACACAATAGTAACTGGTAACGAATGAGAAAATTTGAATTAAACGTCACGATTTGATAAAACTATCGATATATTTAAACTTATGTCAAACATTTGAGAAAACGATGGAGTGCCAATCACTCGTTTACTATTTAAATACCTATGTTAGTACTTTCAACTATCGATATAAATAGTTCAATATCAATGTATATGATTATGAAAACTATCGATTGCCAATCCATCAGAAAATAAATTCATTTTATTTAACTGATAAGGCAAATAAAGTGCGAATTTATGCTGGGAATTGTTAGTAAATGTGGCTAAACAATAATAATCGATTATATAAGGAATCAGAAAAGTTAAACTTTAAGCAAGACAAATCAGTCATGATTTAGTACAACTATTGATATATTTAAACATATGTCAAACATTTGAAAAAATAATGGAATCACCCGTTTACTATCGAAATACTTAGTACTTTAAATAATAAAATCAAACATTTGAACATATAATCGAATGCTAATCAACCGTTTACTATCGAAAAATTACTTTCAACAATCGATATAAATAGTTTAATATCGAGCCCTTGAAGAAAAAAATCTATTGGCAATCACCTTTTTACTGTCGAAGTTGAAGTACTATTAACCTATCGATAGAAATAATTTAATATCAAACATTTGAGAAGAACAATCGATTGCCAATCAACCGTTTTCTATCGAAAAACGTATGTTAATATTTTCAACTAACAATATAAATAATGTAATATATATATTGGCGAGAACTATCGATTGGAAAGCACCGGCATACTATCGATAATTTGATTTAAGTACTTTTTATAAATAATTTGCTCAATTTACCTTTCAATTTCTCTCGCGACGTCTCAAGCGCGTTTTTACGCGAATTCACTGTGGATTCTGCAATAAAACAAAAACGATAAAATTAATTAGCAATAAATTAAGACACACATATCAAGATTTTTATGATTAGCTTTAGCTTTAGCTTTGAAAATGCCTGACAATTTTTAAATAAATGCCCCACATACAAAACATGCAAGAATTTATGGCCAAATCATTTATTTTGTGCTTAAGCAAATGTCTTCAATTGTGCAGTCGCGCCCGGTTGTGCTTGCTTTGCCAAATAAAACAAAAGAAAAGTCTATTTAATCTTTTATTTATACCAAATGTCGAGGCCCCCACGCATTGACACTGACATTTCACTTTGTGACGTCAAGTGAGTAGACATCATTTTTTTGCCCACCTACTCTGCACACTCACCCAGAAAATACTTGGACAATAGTAAAGAAAAAATACGTTGAGAAAATTGTTGCGATTTTCCATGGGCAGACGGAGGCCAATAATGCGATATATATATATATACTAATATATATATTTTTTGTGTATAACATATATATATATTTTCGATATTCTGAAATGTTTACAAGCAAACGTTTTTGCGCTGTTTGGCTAATTTTAAATGTGTGTCTGCCTGGCATATAGTCATCTATATACGTACGTTAAGTATACGCACACATAGCCAAAACACACTTGAGCATTTCGGCGAAACAAATTTTCGTCTACGGCTGATGAAAAAGCAAACGCATAGACAATGCTAAATGTTCTATAAATATAATCGAAGCGCTTTGCAATTTGTGGCGAAATTCCCAATGAAGGCACAAAATAAATATTTTTGTACATATTTATACGAGATTGTTATACATATTTATTTTATATATGCTCTGAAGTATAATGAAATTATGAAAAACAATAAAGCATAGCATAAAAAATGCTTGGGCTATTTAGAACGCAGATTATATATGTACATGTGTTTATTATACATATAGAGTAGGTATATGTAAATCTATGTTCATGTCGAGGGGGCCAAGCACTTCAAATGACGCACTTGTGAACGTTCATCATTATTTCACATTCCTCATCTCCGTTGAATAGACTTATTCTTGATATACCCTGCATAATTTATGTGATATGATAATGTTAATTTTATAATTGATGAAGAGTATTTTTGAAATATTTTATAGTTTTCTTTTGATGATAATTTGTAATCATTATTATAAGTACCTTATTTTTTTTTTAGAATTTTTAGAGTAGTTCTTAAATAGTTGAGTATTATTTCTGATAAATACAATTTTCGATCAAGCGTATTTCCAAAAATAATCTGTAAATTTTTGAAAAACTATCGATTGTGAGTGCTATCGATATTCGACGATATTTCATTTTGAGCCATCGATAGTAACATCGATTGTTCTTCACCTCTACAGGCAATGTTATTTTTTTAATTGATTCACAAATATTTTAGTATTAATACTGAGAAATGCAACTATTCAAAGTATATTTTTGATTATTTTTCACATTTATGGATTATATCTTTATATAAAATGTGTTTAAGGTATTTTTTGAAATTGACTGAAGTTCAAGTTTTAAGTAAAGAAATGATTGTAACAATGCAATGTTTATTTTATAATTGATTTGAAGTACTTTGAAAATAATATATTATTTGTATATTCATTCTTATATAAAGAATAAAAGGAAATTTTACTGAAGTTAATGCTAATCAAATAAGAAAATTGTGGCTCTTTAAAGTATATATTACATTCATTTAAATCTAGCTGTTAGTCATTCATTATTATTAAAGAAACTTGAGCACTTTTTACGTGTCTAGTCTAATATTATCTGATGTTAATTCTGAGTGGTGATTCACATTGTTCAAATGGTATTTAAATTACATTTAAATTACCCCAACCAGAAAAAACAATAACAAATCAATAGCAAATCGCCACACAGAGCAGTTTACAAGGTATTTCCTCGTTAATCACTCGCTTGTTGTTATTAATTGCTGTTGTGGGCTGCGCAGTTAGTAAGTTGCCTTTTGCACAATTTGTGGCTGCTCTTTGATAAGCATGATGAGAGTGAGCAGTGAATACATATACAGTATAGTGTGTGTGTGTGTGTGTGTGTGTGTGTGTCTATACTCGTTTATAGATGTGGAAAGGCGCGTAATTACAAAATACACAGCGATTAAACGTCTTATCGGTGACCACAAACTGAATTGTCTTGCTCTGTGTTGTAAAGAACGCACACATAAGCACTCATGAGTGAATGTTCTACTCACAAGCACTCACACTTCACACTCAGACTCGTTGTCGTACTTTAATCGGACATTAGTGAGCCGCACTTTGAACATTGTTGTGATAAGAGACAACAAACAGTTCAACAATTTGCTGCCAATGCGGACGCCTGAAAGTATGCAATAATTTATCAAGCAGTGACTGCAAATGCGTCTGTGTGTGCATGTGTGTGTGTGTGCGACTATGAGATGCCCTGTAGAATGCTAACAATTAGGCTTACGCAATCTTGTTAGATGTGTGTAAATGCTCTTGTGACGTCATGTGGCCACATTACTCATACGCCATGTGTGCAGTGTACTTATATAAATAAAAGATAATAACAGGCATTTGGTTTGCTGAGCTCATTCCCTCGCTCTCTGTCATTGATGTTAATTGTTTTTATTAACATTTGCGGCCGCAATTAGCAAAGTTCGAAGAAGCAGCAGGCGCAGAACGCAACAATAAGCGGCTTCCCCAGCACACACACACACACATACACAACTATGGGGATAAACTGGTTGTTGACTTGAGCCTGGCTACGTAACCAGTTTTAAAGTGAAGCGTAAGAAATGAATCTCGACGATGGCATTGCCAATTTCAGCCATGTTATAGCAATTCTTCCTCCTCTTCCTCGCCTTCGAGCCTCTTCAGCATGTTGTTGTTTATAAGCTGATTTTCTGTGTGCTTTGATGCGCATGTTTCCGCTTTCGTCGGCCACTCTCTTCCCCCCGCCCCTCGTTTCCCTGCCGTTGCTGCTGCAGCAACATCGACGCCAACAAGTCGGCGGCCAATAAACAAGTGCGGCAGGTGGTAAAGCCGCTGCTAACGAGGGAGGTGCAAGCGGTGGCCAGAGACTTGGGGAATGTCTCCTCTGTCTTATTTTTTTTTTGTTTTTGTTGTTCTTCCTCTTCACTGAATGATGCGTGCGCAAATTGCGGCCGCGTTTTATGCTACCTGTCTGTGGTAACAACAACAAAAACGATTCTCCTTTCTCTGCATTTCTGTTCTGCTCTTTTTCGCCAATTCTTCAGGCATCGGGAAGCAGCTGCAGTCGCCTGCCATAAATTGCTGAGAGCCTGGTCGCTGCTTTAATTTGCATGCAGACTTCTTGTACCCGAGACTACATGGTTAAAGATCACAGTAAACGTTGTTATTCTGTAGTATAATTGAAGCCCAAGTGGTTGGTAATCATTTTGAAAAGAAACTAAACTTTACTCGCAATAATAATAATCGATGTTAGAGTTATCGATAATTATATAAACTCTCCATGAGTGATGTACTTCTTTTGTTTAACTTGACTTTAGTGTACTTTCTATTTATAAGACTAGCTGAATTAAATGAAATCTAAATAATAAAATATATAATCTCATCTTTACTCGCAGTAATAATAATCGATATTAGAGTTATCGATGATAGGTTACGATTTATTACTAATGTACTTCTACTTTATTTCTTCTGCATTCGCTTAGCTTCACGTTAGTGTGCTTGTAAGCTAAATTAAATGAAATCTAAATAAATTGCAGGCATGCCCTTTACTCGCAATAATAATCGATATTATAGTTGTCGATAATAGGTAACTAACGTTTGAATAGACATATACTTCTTCTTTGGTTTAGCTTGACTTTAATGAAATGAATGAATAAAATCGAAATGAATTGGGTGCCTGTCCTTTAATAGCAATATTATTCGATAGTTGTGTTATCGATAATAGGTAACTAAAGATGGATTAGTAATGTACTTCTAATTTCATCTGCTTTCGTTTAGCTCGACTTTAGTGTACTTTCTATTTATAAAATTAGTTAAATTAAATGAAATCTATATGTTCTTTACTCGCAATAATAATAATCGATATTTGTGTTATCGATAATCGTTAACTATCAATTCATTAGAGATGTGCTTCTATTTTATTTCTTCTAATTTTGTTTAGTTTGACTTTAGTGTACTTTCTATTTATACGACTAGTTAATTTAAATGAAGTCTAAATTATATTGCGAGCCTGCTCTTCATGACTCAGTTGCAGTAGTCACCGCATTCGTGTGTGTTAAGAGCACTCGGAATTCCATTCAACTGCGTTGCATGGCTTTTCGCAGTGCGAATTGCATGACATACAGCAAAATGTATACATATGAATATAGTATAAGTGTATTTGTTCAGTTACAAATGAATGCTGACACACTAAAGCCACAATCCAAGTCGCAGTCGGCAGTCACAGTCGGCAGTCACATATGGAGTCATGAGTCATTTCATCTACCACTTGGCAAGGCAAGGAAAATCGGTTTAAGTGCCATTAACCAACTGACCGAGTGCGGGAGTTAACTGCAAATCCACTTGAAAGACGCAATGAAACGTCATTTAATGATTTTAAACAAGTTAGAGTGTTGTCCCACAGTCTTTGATCGACTAAGAGATGCCCTGGAAGTTGCATTTATGCGATGTAATATTTATTATTTAAGAAAATGTTCGATTAATCTGAAGGATTGAGCTTGAGAAGATGATTTTCTCTGCCGATTTAAATTTTGTTTGATTATATCATTAAAACAGATATAATTATATTAAAAATATAATGAATTATACTATAATTATTATATAATAGTATTAATTTCGGTATAAAGAATTTGGATATTTTTCCTGTTGAAGTTATCAAAGGAGTAAGAAGTTAACTAACTATCTGCAATGAGAAAATGATCAAATATAATTATCCGCAAATGAATATTATAAGTCCTTAAGTTATAGAAATTGTGTTCTTTTGGACACCAAATAAAAATATGTCTTTATATATTTTTTCAATGAAATAATTAGTAAAATTTACTGAACTAAAAACACTGATAAGATCTAGCGATCGATAGTCCATGTCACGTTTGTATTTCTCTATTACATTTTATAGGGTATTTTAATTCATATTGAAATGTTACCATAACAACACAACCGCAGTCAAGTGTCTATAAACATATGAGCAAGAGCAAGAAAAATCACGACAGCAATCGTAATTTGACGTAGCATTTCAATAGTTGATTTCAATTTCATTCGCTCTCATTTCATGGCTTATTCTCTCTTTCTCACACACACACACACACACACCCACTCGACGTGTTACTTATGACGTAGCAAAGCGCAAAACAGCCGCAGCGATTGAAATATGCAAAAGCAGCGCAAAACAAAAACAAAAAAAAAAGGAAACAGCAACAACGGCAAAAATGCCAAATAAAATGAATCGTAAAATAACAAGCAAAAGGAGGAACAACAACAACAACAACACAATTTTGCATATGCGCCTATTGATTGCATAATTAAAATGCTCGACTTTGTTGATGTGCTCATTATGATTATTATTATTGTTGTGTATGTCTGTTTTCAAATATTAAATGCAATATTCTGCGCTCTGCCACTTGGAATTTGTAATAATGCCAAACACAATCAACTAAAATGAAGTTGCATCGTGTGAGATTGCTTAATGGCTGCCGATTTTATAGTTTAACGATAACGATAGTCAGCAGTCGCAGCAGCGTTGCGAAAGTTGTAATCGAACGGCGATAAACTTCGTGAACTTTAATCGATACCCTTAAGCGACAACTTCAATGTACTCAGTATTTTATCTATTTGCCACAGGGTGCACAAGAAATTAAAATGCATGTGCCGCGTTCTGTTTGTTGTTGTATTCTTTTTTAATTGTACGTATATTTTTTTTCAACGACTGCCAATTTCTGCAGCTGCTTGCACATTTCATGAAAATAAATAAAAAGGTGTCTGAACACACAGACACACGTGAGTACATACATATATATTTGTATGGAAACAGGCGTAACGAACTGGGACCAGGCCCAAATCCGAATCAAAATCCAGTTATGTTTACAGCTGCAACCGACAGACAGAATCGCAATTGCAGCAAACAAAAAATATGTGGAGTCAAGACCCACGTGAGACTTGCAGAAAACTATGCAAAGAATGTGTGGCAAAGTGCGTGGGACTCGTAAACTGAACAATTAAATTGCATCTATAATAAAAACTATGTAGAACGAGGCAGGGAACAAAAAAAAAAAAAAAAATCACATAAAAGGAAGCTTCAAGAAAATTTAAAAAATATTTGTGGGGGCGTGTAGGCAATTCCAATTTGTTTAGCACAAGATTTATAGATATTCGTATATGTACGTATAGTATTAACTGATGTCATAGTCATTTGACTAATCGCGCACACGTCAAAAATTTCCTAGAATATATAATAATTATTTTCATATTTATTCAAGTTTGTGCTACTTGCAGCGTGTGTTTTCGAAATGTCAAATGTCAGTTGCGGTTAGGCCTTTAAAATATCGGTTCGTTCTAATTACCATTTAATTATAATTTCTTGGCAAAGTGTCAAACGTCCTTTCAGATGCCAATATTAGCCCAAGCTAAGCGCAAATACTTGTTGCAATTAGTACATTCCAAAACCACATCAAATGCCTTAAATGTTTTGTGTATATAATTAAATTTCAACAATGCTGAGAATGTGCAAGTGCTAATAATGGTGTAAATTCTATAAATACACAAATATCCTGCGGGACATAACTGGAATTTTCCGGTATAGTGAACATATTTCTAACCTCAAATTCCAATTTACATATTAACAAATTGATTTACGGAAATCAATTTAATTAGTTATATTTTGGGTTGCACGTTCCTAGGAACGACAAATGGCTAGAAAAGTGAAATTCCGAAGAAAATGTTGAACGATTTGAAATGATTAATTAACACAAGAGTGTTGAGAGCTTGTCTACACATTATCCTAGTCACGATTATCATCTATTTGGGTCTGTGGTCTTTAAACAGATCGGCCGAGTGGAAGGGGGCATTATTTAAATGCAAATTCACAGATGCTACAAATGATTAACCCATGTGACAGACTGTGTAAATGATGAGCAAATACTGTTTAAGCAGAATGAGATAAGCTCTCACACACACACACGAATGTGTTTGTATAGTTGAGTGTGTGTGCAAATGGGTGACCAAAAGTTGCTCACACTAAATATGAAATGAGCGCAATGAGCTAATGTAAAAATGGCCAAAACGACAAAACGGCTGACAACAGCAAAACGCAATTATCAAAAAGTTATTCATTTTTATGCTTAATTTCCTTTGAATTATTCTCGTTTGTGCTCTCGCACAATTTAGCACGCGCTCTCTCTCTCTCTCTCTCTCATTCGTGCTCTCTCGGTCTCTCTCTTCCGCTTGCTCAACAAGCAGTCTGACGCTTGCTCTTAATTTGGCTTTCAATTTTAGTCTGACGTTCAATCAGCTGAGGGAATTCCCTGTTGAATGTGTGCGTGCACGTGTGTGTGTGTGTGCACGCGCGCTCTCTCTGCCTCGCCTCTCTCGCTCACTCACTCGCTATGTGTTTGTCTTTTGTTATCTCTCACTCAAGCTGTGAGTTTGGCTCGTTTCGTTCATTTGGCGTGTGCTTTGTGTCTGTGTGTTTGCTTTTCAGCTTTCAAGCTTTATTACACGCATATTGTTGTCGTTGCTTCGCATCACATCGCCTCGCTTTGCTTTGCTTTGCGTTTCGTTTGACGATTATCATTAGCTGTGACTTGCTCTCAATTGCTGCTCTTTGTTGTTGTTGTTGTTGCTGTCACTGCTTTGTTGTTGTGCATTTAATTGCTGTGCATTTGCTGCGGACTACGTTGTATTTTCGACTGTTTGCTTCGTTTAGATAAGATTTCACGCCTAGTTAGTAATTTTAGTGGCTGTACACCTTAAACTGAAATTCGCTTCGTCGATTTTCCCGTTGAAATGTGTTACACAGTTCAAGTTCGAGGAAAATACTCATTAAAGCTTTCCACTGGATTAATTGTAATGAGTGTGTATCAATAAATGTCACTTGAAGCTTAAAAGCTCAATATTTGCTATTACATATCACATCAATTATTGTTTTTAATGCTTTGCTGCTATCTTGCTAGGAAAATAAATAGTTCAAGTTCAAGAAAAAAAGTTCATTAAAGCTGTGCATTGAATTAAGTTTACAAGGTACATTAGTAAATAATATTCATAAAAAAATAATGAAACTTGACAATTAAAATATTATAAATATATATTTGATCTAAAGTTTCTAGGGAAAAGCTTTTGAGTGCTTTGTGTTTTGATTATTTCGAAATTTTAATCATATTTTCTATATTTTAAAGATCGAGTAAGAGTTATAATTGTGAACTTTAAACTAAACTATTATTTTATTTAGCTTAGTGGCTTTCATATAATTTATTTGAAAAGATTCTTGTAAAAGTTGTGAAAAATTTTGGAAGAAATTCATTATTATTAATTTTTTTTAATATTTAATATGTAGGATCGAGTTAGATTTTTAAATAACTCTTAATTGTGAACATATCATTATTATTCGTTATTATTATGCTTAGCCTTTAACATAGAAAAAAAGCTGTTTAAAGCTTATTAATTTTCCCATATTTATTGAAACTTTTCTGTTTTGTTATTTTTTAAAGTAACTTTAAAGTAAAATCGTAAAACAGTCAAAGTTCTTGGAAAAACTCAGTTCGGCTTACGTTTATTGAGTGCATTTCAATTATTTTCTTTTAAAGCTCACCAAAACACGACAATTTAATACTTCTCACTTTCATGTAGGGCTTTTATCAGGAAGGTGGCATCGGTATTTTGGTCGTTTGCTTTCCACCTTGCCCTGAGGCCACTTTACACTGATATTTATAGCATGCTACGTTATGGCCAAAAGATTTATTTTTCGATCTGCGTTAACATAAATTACGGCACAGCCAAAAAAAAAAGCAAAGCAAAAAAAAAAAAACGAACTGAAAGAAGGCAAAAAGGAAAATCGAGTTGTTGGCGAGAAGAGACGGAAAACATCGAAGAAGACTTTACACAGACTCCTTCGCTGGTTTGCCGTAATACAACAATGTATCTGTATCTGTGGCTGTAGTTGTATCTGTATCTGTGCACATTTGTATCTGGGCAGGCAAGCATCCAATGGGACAGACAATTTCATTTCATTTATATTTTATGCGTTGCTTTGCTACATTCGCTTCCTTTGAGTGCGCAAAAAAAAAATGAGATACAAACAGACACAGCTACAGCTACAGATACACACACACATACTTGAGACTGCGACTGTTGCCGCTCAAAATGGGAAAAACGTATCTGTTGCTCCATCCTGTGGCAACAGCTGCTGCCAACTTTTGTGTTCTCAGCAAAAGGCGCAAAATAAAAGTTGTCTGTCTGTCCGGCAACGACGTCGACGTCGCTGTCGACGATGACGACGACAACAATCCTCAATCAACTTGGCTGTACAGCGTCTTGTATCTTGTACCTCACAGATACGCATAGCACTTGTGCTTGTGCTGTGGCTTTGCTTTTGCCTTTGCTGGTTTTGCGTCTCTTTTTTTTTTTTTGGTTGGTGCTTTGTTTTTTTTTTTGTTTTGTTGCTTTGCTTTTGCATTTCATTTGGCCAAGTTGCGATGGTATTTGTATCTGTATCTGGTAGATGCGTCGTGCACGACAAACGGTCTATAAACAGAAGTTTTTCGTAGACGTTGGCGCCTCAGACACAGACGTGCTTTGCGCTACAACATGCTACATGAGAGCGTGCTACGTGCCGCATTCGTAACGTGACTTCCTTCAATCTATGGCCCACTAAGGTGAGGCCATGGTTCACTAAAGGGGCGTGACTTGTGGAGGGGGTGTGTGTGCTTAAGTGAGAATTGCTTGTGCGGCTGTCAGTTAATATAAATTGTAGCCGAACTTAGCTGCTGGCTGCTGCTTAGTTACGAGTATTTAACAGTCACATAACATAACAGACTGAAAGAGAACTGTCTAAAAACAAATCAAATCAGTTAAGTAGTTTGGCCTTATTGTTCTGGCCATAAACTTGCCAATGCCAATTGCATACACTAAATGTCTTTTGCCAACCCAAAACAATACACAAAAACGAGTAAATAACATTTCGCTTTGAACAGACCGCCGACGCCAGACATTGCGACGACTCAGCCAAGTTTAGTGCTTGGTTCTTGGGTCTTTAACCCATTGTTTGTGAACTTGATCATCGGCTGCATTTCGAATCCTTCCAACGAACCGAAACAAACCTGTCCACAAACTGTTTGCTGGGTTCTAGCCACAGTCGCAGTCTCAGTCTCGTTCTGGATCTCGCTCCCTAGGCCTAAACAAGCAGTCCAGTGACTACCTGACGTGTTAACCCTGTTTTTGTATCTGTATCTCAGACTTTGTGCGTGCGTTGGCATCACTTGAGGGCAGAGAGTGAAGTGCCTGCAACATATTCATATTTATGATACACTTATGCCTCCAGCTCAAACACACACACAAACACACTTACACACTGGATTCTCCTTTTGGTCGTTTGAACCTGTTTTTTGGGCCCTTTTTGTTGTGTGTGCATTTTGTTTGTATTTGGCTTTTGGGCCACTTAACTTTTTATCAGAAATCACTTTGCTCATTCTGCGAAATTGTTATAAATATGTACAAATACAGATACAGATACATATATGTATGTATCTATAATGCTCACAAAGTAAGTAGATGTATATATGGCACAGACTTAATGCTCGACAGGAAGCTGCCTCAAGTGTGAATAAAGCCACGATGAAGAGGGGCAAATTCATTTTGAATACTTTATGTGTACATAAGAGCACACGAATGGCTTTTACCTCCTTGCCCTTCCCCTTGCCCTTCCCCCTGCCCTTGTTCCGTCTACTTGTATTGCTTGTTTGGGCTTAAAGAGCGCTTATGGCCAACAGGTGTCTGGGGCAATATCATAAAAGGAATTCGTTAGAATATGCTTTTTTTTTGTAGAAAAGTAAATTGATGGTAAACTTGTATTTATTTACAGCAAAATGTAAACTGTTCAAATAACACTGTTGATGAAGACTTGCAGATGATTTCTTATTTCGCTTATAACAGCAGTTATACATTATTTTTTTTGGTTCTAAAGAAGACATTAAGCTGATATAATATAACGAATAACAAAAGATGAACAAGTTCAAATAAATAATGTGTAGATAGAATTATAATAGAAATGCAGGTTAGATACTTTCTCTACTATTATAATAGAAATATATTTCTTAATTATTTGATTTGCGAATATTATATTTTAGTATGATGTTAATACTTTAAGGTATTGAATGTAGTAATTATAAAAACATTCTGAAAATATTTTGGTTTTCTTAACTTATTGTTTTTATGATTAGCCAAATTCTATTTACAGTATTTGCTTAATAACTTGCTCATTAAATATTTGTTTTGAAAAATAGTATTTGATTTTTCTGAGGTAAATACAACATTTTAATACTTTAAATATCTTAATACTTTAGTATTCATTATATTTGTTCTTATATTGAAAATATTTAAAAGAGAAGTAACTGAAATATACTTCGATTCAAGATATTGAAAAAGTAAAGAAACTTTGGAGATTCGTATTTATATATTAATATAGAAAATGTAGTAATTATTTATGGTATACGAGTATATGGTATATTTCGTATATTCATGTTTTTATCGATATGGTATATATGATATATTTATCGAATTAAGTGTATGTCGTTAAATGGTATATTTCGTAAGTTAAAATATTTTTCGGTATATTTATTTGATATATTTTAATTATAATACCGATTCTGGATTGTTTTGGTTTTTTTTTATTGAAGTTGGGTAGCGGATATCTCACTGTCGAGCACACTATGGCTTTCTAACTTTTTATACCCGCTACCCATAGGGTAGAATATATATTCTTGATCAGTGTCAACAGCCGAGACGATCTAGCCATGTCCGTCTGTCCGTCTGTGTGTCTGTCCGTCCGTCCGTATGAAACACTGGATCTCAGAGACTATAAGAGATAGAGCTATAATTTTTTTTTCGACAGCATTTGTTATGTTTGCACGCAGATCAAGTTTGTTTCAAATTTTTGCCACGCCCACTTTCGCCCCCGCAAATCAAAAAAATCGAATAACAAGCCTAATTTAAAAGCTAGAGTTGGAATTTTGGTATATACAATAATTACTGTAATAGTTATGATTCCTGAAAATTTGGTTGCGATCAGATAAAAATTGTGGAAGTTATTAAAGAAATACTTTTGTATGGGTAAAAACGCCTACTTACTAGGGGTCTTAGTTGCTTTGGCTGACAATCTGGCACATTGTGCCGTCTATGGTATATTTTGAATGCGGTACTATATCGATATACCAAACATACCATTCGGTATATTTTTAGTATTTTTGGTATATTTTGAAAATGATACCGCAATGTTTTGCCTTTATTAAAAATGGGTAGCGGGTATCTCACAGTCGAGCACACTCGACTGTAACTTTCCTACTTGTTATGTTTTTGAATGGTACTGCGAAATCGAAAAACAGCGAGTTTTTTCCTTAATGAATTTTCTATTTACTCCTTACTGATATGTGTTTCAATTGCTTCAGATAAAGTAACATAAAAGTCATTATCATATAATGTTTTACAGAAATATTTGGTAATATTAAAACTGTTATTACTTAACAAATAATTTCTGTTGGTGTTTCTGTTTACTTTATTTCACTTTAAAACTTTTGTATGTTTTAATCCAATTATTATATGCGACACTTTCAATTTTCACCTACAAATCTTAATATTTCAATTTCCATTCCAATCTGTAGTTGACCTGCACAACACATACGCACATTCGCATGTACACAAACACATTTGTTTGCATACACACACTAACACACATACATACGTCTGCTAAATGTGAGAATTGATTGATAGAAGTGAATGATAGCACAGCTTGAAATTCAATTAAATGGCAATTGAACAATTTGTGTGCTCGTTTCAATGTTTTTCTGTATTTGTTTTTTTCGTGAGCGGCGCCAAGAAATCGAATTGAAATGAAGTATGAGAATGGGTGAAAAGAATATTTGGTATATGAGACAAGAAATGCCCATTTGCGGTGCGGGTAATGTTTGGAAGTGGCCAACGACGAAATTAAATTGATATGTGCTGATAATTTATTGATTTCTTTTAATCAGCAAAAGTCAAATGAAAAGAATTCTTAGAAATTTGCGCTGTTGCGATAACTGTTGAGTAGTCACAAGTGTTAATGTGTGTGTGTGTGTGTGTGTGTGTGTATGTGTGAAATGTTACTCACCGCACCACATTATTATATAGTATAGTGGAGGGAATAACAAAAGATGATATGAAACTTGTTTAGGTGAGAGAAACTCAAACGATAGAAATATACGTCAGGTGAATCATCAAGAACCGCAATACAATGCCAAACCAACCGCATTGCTCTCAGACATCAGAAATCAAACGCAGCGACAACAGCTTAAAGAGCTAGGCAGGAAGTTCGAGGGGGCGGTAGGTAATGGAGGGAGGGGAGGGGAGGGGCAATGAGGTGCGCCTGCTGCCTGGTTGCTGTCATTCCGAAATGATTCTGTGCTAATATTTGACACGGCAACTAACTAAAGCTTGTGTGTGGGTGCGGCTATCTATTGCGAGACAAGCGGGCAACTCTGAAATCATTTTTATAAACTTTTATACCACACACACACATACATATATACTGACTGTGTTAGCTGTAAGAGAGAGAGAGAGAGCGGCAACAAACACAGCTGGGAACAGGTTAACTTGCCAGTTTGGCCATTTGACGCAAGAATTGTGCTACGTATTTTTTTGTTTTTTGTTTTTTTTTCTTTGTTAGGAGTAACTTGGCCCAGAGCACACAGAGACTTAGAATCAGTGACATGGTACAAAAGGGGAGAAATAGAACGTATGTAGGAAGAGAATTTTCTAAGTTTATAGCATTATTTTGATTCGCATTTTGTATAGTATTAATTTGTTTAAAAATACATAAAAAATATATCGTAATTCTTAGTATTATGTTGATTAAAAATACTAAATTAATTACATATAAGAGGATAACTAGCACTGTTCCTATTATTTTTTTTTAAATACTAAATAAAAATTATGTATATATTATAAATATACATAATTTAGTTCTCTCTATCTTTATGGTAAGTATTTTGTTTAAAAATACTAAATAAAATACTAATAATGTATAAAGGAAGATAATTTCCATAGTTCATAGTATTATTTTGATTAAAAATACTAAATAAAACTTATTTAAATAATATATAAATATAAAATATAATTCTCTCTATCTTCATGGTAATTATTTTGATTAAAAATACTAAATAAAATATATATAACACAATAATTCGCAACGTTGACAGTATTATTTTGTTTAAAAATACTAAATTATATATAAATATAATATCTAAATATGGTTCGCCCTTTTCATAGTAATTATTTTGTTTAAAAATACTAAATAAAATACTAAAATCCCAGTAATTATTGTATAAGAGGATCATTTCCATTGCTGATAGAATTTTGCTTAAAAATACTGAATGAAAAATGTATGTATAAGAACATTTTTGAATAGAATACAGACATTGTAATATGTAAATACTAGTTCATAATAATTATTCACTTTGTTAATAACAAATTTGAAATAAATAATATTGATAAGTACTAAATAAGCAGGTTATTCTGCAAAATTGTGAAATATTTAATCGTTCACAATAATTATTTTGTTTCATAATACTAAATGGACAATATGGAATTATAAATAAAATTATAAATGTGTTTTAATTAAATTTTTCTTTGAGCTTATTTAGTAATCATTGAGTTTTCAGTATTTTTGTTAGTATTTTTTAACAAAAAAAATACCACAAAGAGAGAGTACTATATTATATATATAATACATATTTTTTATTTAGTATTTTTAATGAAAATAATACTGCGAATTATTCTCTATTAAGAGTTGGTTGTCGCACAAACCTTTTAAAATATACAAACATATAATATTTTATTGGCTTAAACCCCTTCTGACCTGGCTTAAACCACAACCATGTAGAAGCACTTGGGCTCCAATTCACAGACAAAGTCCGCGCGCGCGTGTTTGTCTCTCGATGTTTCATTTCGGGTCTGGGTCTGAGTTTGGGTTTGGTTTGGTTTTATTTATTCTTTCGTGAGCTTCCCCCATATTTTGGTTTCAGCAACAAGCCTAAACGATGGCCAAACCAATGCGACGATGGCTAAAACCGGTATGACGTGATGCCATCGTTTTTTTTCTGTTTTTTGTTTTTTTCGTTGTTTGTATTTTATTCATATATATTTGGTTTGCTTTTTTCCCCGTGCTGTGCTTAGAAGTTGAGTTTCGTTGAATATAATTGAATAGTGTTTTTATTGTTGTTGTTGCTGCTATTCAACACGTTTTTGATTTTCATGTATTTGCGCAGATCCACAAAGAGAAGAAAATAAAAACTGAAATAAATATCGTAAACATTTTTCTTCTCTTTTTTCATTTTCTGTTTTGTTTTTTTTTTTTTTTTGTGTTGTCTTTTTATTTTGTGGGGCGACGAAGTGACGCCACAGACAAGTGTTTGTTATTCTTGTTGCTCGCTTTTGTTGGCTCTGTTAGTTTTGCCATTTTATTTCGAAATTGATACCTGAAATGACTCAAAATGCTCAATTTAAGTCAATATCAATGAAAATTTGTTTGTTTTCTACATTGCCAGACAAACGGACGAGTCGCATTAGTTGTTTGTTATATCATCTTCTTTTTTTTCTTTGGCGCTACAAATGGGAAATCGACATTATAAATACGAGTAGTTCACTATTTGACAATTCCCGTTACACGGGTGAATTCCTGATTGAAATTGATTTGATTTTTGGGGAACTTCAAGAATGCTGCTGACTCAACTCAACAGTTTTGAAGGCTATAAACATTCTTGTTAAATATCCACACAATATATTTTAAATCACATTCGTCATTCAAATTATTTGAGTGTTCGATGCCAGCCACAAGAAATATTTAGAACAACTCTCAGGTTATCAGTTAATCAGCGAACTACGTCAGCATACCCTGGAAGCGTGCTTAAAGCGGGTATATTGGACTTTATAAAAAATATAGAAAAGATAAATGTAAATAAGAAATAAGGGAATATCACAAAATGTTGAGTTTTGTAAATATTTGTCATTTGAATTTATTTTAAGTAGAAAATTTAATTGACTGGCCATATTAACTTGTATTTTAAATTAATTTTTAATTGCAAAATTTGTGTATGTGTAAAAATGTGAATATTTAACGGCAAGCTTTAAAATATGAAGCAAACTTGATATTGGGACATCTTAAGTATCCTAAGCTTTTCTCTCTTCGCGATATTTTTTAATTCTAAAATACTGAAAAAATACTAAAAGTTCTATAAACACTAAATAAGCACAAATAAAAATCATTTTAAAATACTAAATAAAATACTAAAAATTCTGTCAACACTAAATAAGCACAATTAAAAAATCATTTGAAAATACTAAATAAAATACTACAATTTCTGTCAACACTAAATAGGCACAAATAAAAAAATCATTATGAAATTAAAACTTTTGGTATATTTAATATTATAGAATAGAATACCAAATAAAATACCAAAATGTCAGTAAATTCTAAATAAGTAAATAACAAAATTATTATGATTTCACGTTGAATTCCTAATTCTTAAACTATTTTAATGACAAGCTGTTATATATAGATTTCTTAAGTATTCCAGATTTTAATTAACATTTGTATAAGAAAGAAAATATAGTACTCCCTCTTTTGTTTAAAATTACAAAATAAAGTACTGAAAACTTAGCAAATACTAAATAAGCATAAATAAAAGACATCTTTACGAAAGCAATGCTTTTTATTAATTTAATACTTTAAAATATAGTACTCCCTCTTCTTGGTAATTATATTGTTTAAAAATACTAAATAAAATACAACTCAGTAAATAGTATATCATCATTATGAGAGCAGAGCTTTATATTAATTTAATATTATAAATACGAATTTACGTTAAATAATGAAATATTTAAATTTTGTGTAACGTTTTATTTCTAATTATTATTGGCAAGCTTTAATATACAGATTTCTTAAGTTTTCCAAACTTTCCTTAACAATTCAGTAATAATTAAATCAGCAAATCATTGTGAGCGCAAAGCTTGTTATTATATTCAATTTACATTCGCTGATTAGCGATACTCTCGAGATTGCAAAATAAATATACGTATTCAAAGTATTTATGTTATGCTGATGATTATACAAAATGGATTTGTGTGGCGCCGTTGACCGCGCTTAGCATTGAACTATTTGGGAGAGAGGTTATCGATGGGGCGTTCAAAGTGGGAAATTGAAATATATTTGCTACTTGTAGATACATTTCACAATTGTTTTTCGCAAGCTTAGCTGCGAGATAATTTCTAATAGCAAATTAATTTAAGTGCTGTTTAATTTTGACTTTGAATGTGTATTGCAAATTTGAAGCTGGCGCCTTTTGGCTATTATGACGTAGGTTAAATGAAACGCAGAAATACTTGGCGAAAATAAAAGTTGAAATATTTCTCAAATTATGCGCCTCAATTACAAAAGAAGTATTTTGCCAGCAGCTGGTCTAACAAGAACAGAACAGAATAGCAACAACTGGGGTGAGGAAATGAAGAGAACAAGGCAAAAAAAAAAGAAGAAAAAGAATAAAATATTGTAAAAAGCAAAGGAGAACCCCCCGTAAATCGGAATGGCAAATCCGGTTAAAAGGACGTACGGCCAAGTGCTGGGAAAACACGTACAGAATGCTCCAAATGCCACTTGCTCAGTTACAGATACGCAGCAGAAGATATGTTCGTAGTTACGTAGATACGCAGATACGACCCGCAACGCATTCAGATACACGAGTAAATTCCGACACGTCCTAAGGCAACAAAAAAATGTATTAGGTTATCCTTGCCACACACACACACACACACAGAGATAGAAACCCCCCAACACACACACACACATAACGAGTAGAAGGCAAATGGCCTTTCACGGTCGTTGCCGTTGCCGTTGCTGTTGTCGAGCAACTTTTGCACAGCAACAACAAATATCCAAGGGATTGGCCACGTCGAGGTTTCCTAGCTGTGCTACTTCTACTTCTGCTTTCCTCTCTCTTTCACGCACACACCCACATTCACTCGTGTCTCTCTCTCTCTTTCTCTATGCCCTCCCGCTGTGTCTCTCCCACTTAGAGTTGCCCACTCATTTGTGTTAAGCTTTCTACACCCCGTGGCCAAATGAGTTTCAAACAGGATATGTTAGGCTGACCAGAGTCGAAGGAAACAAGCTCAATTACCGAAGAAGTTAAGGTATTCAAAGTTAATGCAAATAAATGAAAATAAATATGAGAAATTAAAGTATTCGAACAGAAAAAGAAATTTTAATAAGTAATATTTCAGTAAGTAAAGAATACTTACTAACTAAAATTATACTTTATGATTATTTATTTAAGGTTACAAATAATTAAAATTTACACTAACGTATTTCTAATGCATTGGCTGCAAATGCTTTCGGCAGGGATTATTTAATTTAACCTAATAATGAAATAATTAATTGAAAAAAAAGTTTTAAACATCAATTTAACAACAACATAAAAATAATAATAGAACAATAAAGATATTATCTATTTGTTTATTACTATTATTAAAATTATTATTGCTTGCTAAGGTTTCTTTGAAAATGGTGAGTATTATTAAAAAAAAGGGTTAATTGAGAAAGTGCCTCAATCCAATATGAAAACTTAAAATTATATTATTTCAATTATGATCAAATTAGAATTATTGAAGTATTTTCTCCTTGATTTGGAAATTTGTGGGATATATTTGAAAAAATTTCGATGCAAGAGTTAATTTTAACTCTCAGAAATGAATTTTCAATGAAATAGACAATATTTTTAATGAATATTACTAAGCACAGTTTACTTGATTCCTTATAAATATTGGAAGATAAATAAATAAATGAAATTGCTGTAAAAAGCACATTTCTTAATTTTTGGCAAACATATTTTAAATAAAGATTGCCAAACAACTTAATCCTCATAAATATTTTGAAATATTGTTTGAATGAAGATTGCCAAGCAACTTAATCCTGAGCATGAATACCAAGTCCTTTAACAGGGTGTCTGGCAGTCGCGTTGACCCTGTTTAAAGAGCTTGCTTTCATTGTTGCTGTGGGTGGTTGGTTGGTCGAGTTGGTTTCATTTGCTCTCCTGCCTGCTGCGGTGACTGACTGTCGAACAGCAACGTCATCATCATCAACATCATCATCATCGTTAGCAGCAGCAGCAGCAACATGAACATCATCATCGGCATATGGAAGACGATGATGAGCTTGCCCCATTGGGGGCGTCGTTGAATGTTGAATGTTTCGTGCTGACGTCGTTGCTGCCACACAGAAATTCAATGTGCACCCGCAAAGGCAAATAAAACTTTATCATTTGGGGAAGCCCTGCGCTTTCATAGACTCTGCGTGTGCGTGAGTGTTATGTGGGTGTGAGTGCAAATGAATACACTCACTCATACACATACACACACACACGCACACACAACACTTGTATTTTTACACTCGTTGGCTCACTCTTTGGCTGCTTGTTTTTCCGCTTTTGACTGCTGCCAACATTTTCCTTAATTTCTTTTTGGCATTTTATTTTGCGTTTCGTTGTGTTGTTGTGTTTATTTTGTTGTCGTTTTTTTTTGTGTTTCTTCTTGTTTTGTTTGTTGCAGGTTGCTGTTGCCTGCTGCTCTACAGAAAAAAAACACAGGTATGAGGTTTTATTTTGGCTTATTGCCGGAGCTGATTTTGTTTCACGTTTTCTTTTTATTTTGTTGCTTTTATTTTTATTATACCCGCTACCCATAGGGTAGAAGGGTATTATAACTTTGTGCCGGCAGGAAATGTATGTAACAGGTAGAAGGAGGCATCTCCGACCCTATAAAGTATATATATTCTTGATCAGCGTCAACAGCCGAGACGATATAGCCATGTCCGTCTGTCCGTCTGTCCGTCTGTGTGTCTGTGTGTCTGTGTGTCTGTCCGTCCGTCCGTATGAACACCTAGATCTCAGAGACTATAAGAGATAGAGCTATAATTTTTTTTCGACAGCATTTGTTATGTTTGCACGCAGATCAAGTTTGTTTCAAATTTTTGCCACGCCCACTTCCGCCCCGCAAATCAAAAAAATCGAATAACAAGCGTAATTTTAAAGCTAGAGTTGCGAATTTTGGTATATATAATAACTACTATAGTAGTTATGATTCCTGAAATTTGGTTGCGATCAGATAAAAATTGTGGAAGTTATTAAAAAAATACTTTTGTATGAGCAAAAACGCCTACTTACTAGGGGTCTTAGTTGCTTTGGCGGACAATCTGGTATATTATGCCGTCTATGGTATATTTTGAATGTGGTACTATATCGATATAACAAAAATACCATTTGGTATATTTTTAGTATTTTTGCATTTTTGGTATATTTTGAAAAAAATACCGCAATATTTTGCTTTTATTCAAAATGGGTAGCGGGTATCTCACAGTCGAGCACACTCAACTGTAACTTTCTTACTTGTTTTATTTCATTTTATTTTTTGCCTGCTTGCCACTTTCGGCCCGACTGCCATGACCTTTTTTTATTTTATTTTATTTTAGCCGTTGCTCTTGCTTGTAAATTTTCTGGGCGTGGCTGTTGCTGCTGTTGCTGCTGCTGCTTACAACAAACAGTTGCTTAAAGACTGGAATTTTCGGGAGGCATTTGGTCTGAAAATGGGGAGAAAAATGGGGCTTGTTTATGAGCAGGACATGCCATGGAACCAGTTCTATTTTTGGGGTTCTCAATGGCTTTCGAGTGCTTTTTTATTTGAAGTAAGTTCGAGAACCTTTTTATTCAATGACTAAGAAGAGAAGGGGCTGAGAATAGTCTTGCTCGTTTGCATATTTAGCGAATAGTTTGTACAAAGTTTATTAAATTTAATAGGGTTACGTGAGAAATTGTTCTCGTATGTAAACTGCTCAAGTGCAGCAATTTAGTTACGATTAATCGTGCTGTGATCGTTAATTGTGTGATTAAATTGATAAATTGAACACTGTTTGATATGTATTTAGCTTAACGTTTTAAAATTGATTATTTATTGCATTGAGCTTATTTACTTGTCCCCAACTTATTGCGTTGTTAAGGAACTATGTCTATTACTTTCTTGTCAATTGATATTTGTAAATAAAAGATTATATTTTATAACAATACTTAGTCTTTAAGATGGTTTTTGCTTATCTGATTTCTATTTTAAATTCTATTTGATAAACGATACGAAAAAGTTAAAGAAAAATACAATAAAATTATATTACAAACAAAAATGATAGTATCGTATATAATTATAATATTAAATAAAATTGTTCTTTATCAATCATCTATCACAAATAATTCATAATTTTGTATTGTTTTGTTTTTGTTCATTCATTAAATCCGTTTAAAGAGAATAGAAATAAATATTATCGACAATATCGAAGCTCAGTATTATCGATGAAATATACCAAAAATACTAGGAAGTAAATATTATCGATATCACAATCAATCATTTTTTCTTCTTAGTGTTATTATCGATATCACTAACTAAATTTCGAATATCGATAATATTTTCTGAGTATTTTTAGTATATTTTGACTACTTTGCTTTTATTGTGCACTTAACTGCAGCTTTCATACTTTGTAGCCTTAATTATGAAATGTTTGCGAGATATAATAATATTTTTGCCTAAATGTATTTAAAGTTCTTCGTGAATTCAATCACTCGACTGAGACTTCTTTATGAGCACCCCGAAGGATTTCTGCACATTTTGAGTTCCTTGAGTGATAGGGTGGGTGGGGGAGGTGGTCTATTAGATCATCAAGGGGGCAACCTTACAAGTGAGCAATTTGCACAGTTTTTCCATTAGCTAACTGGCCATTGAGGCATTCACATAACCACACCTAGACCCAGTTACAGTTACGCTTTGAATGTCGGGGTAAATATGTATTTAGATATGCGATAAAGGCTGAAGAGGAAGGGCGAAAGCGAATTTAAAGAAGCCAAAAACCACCCCCAATTGTCAAAAGAGGGGGACAGGAACGGTGGAGAAAGAAGAAGTGAAACTATGTATTAAGTGAATCACTCACAAAAACCAAAAGCCCTTTTACTTGGAATGGAATGCGAGACAAAAGTTGCTAAAGGAAACGCAAAACAAAGAGGCAGCAAATGCGCTAGAAAAGGTAACAGAATAGCAACAACAACAACAACAATCACGATGATGACGACAACAACACCACCGGGGAGTAAAGGAAAAACAAAGAAGGAATTGCGAATGAGGCAAACAGAGACGCCCAAGAGTCGAGCAAGGTCTTCGTCTATGCCCCTTCACAGTGTTCTCCTTGAAGCTCCTCAAGCAAAACATAAATTATCAGCACAATGGGCAAACACACAGTCAAGGCAAAGGCAAAGGCAAAAGCAACAAAACAGCAAAGGCAGAAAGGAATGACAAGGGAAAGGAACAGAAGAGCAGCACGTGAAACAGCAAAGACTCAGACACAGAGAGAGAGATAGAAAGAGAGAGCCAGAGTGGGAGAGGGAGGCAAAAGCAAAAGGCAAAAGCATTCCCCGGGCCAAAGTCTATTTTAATTTTGACGTAGTTAGTGACACAGAACGTTGGCCAAAAGCGAATGCGAAATATGGCAACAGGGAAGACTCCCCCCCTCCCCACCCATCAGCAACAACAGCAACAAAGACAACGGGAAAGATTATAAGCAAAGCCAAAGTCAGCTTAAGTGTTCCATTCGCTTTGAACATGTTGCGCCTTGCTGCTGCGTGAGTATCTAGATACAGACTTTGTATCTTTTTTGCTTGTTACTTGCTTTGCGAATGTACTCAGATCCGCACACACACACACACACACTCGCACACACACTCGCAGTGTTAGCCATGCTCCCAGTTGGCTGTGAGTTGTGGCAAAGTGGCGCGTGGGCAGCGAGGCATAAGAATGCCGCCCGCCTCCGTCGACGTCGCCGCTTCTTGCCACAGTCAACTTGTAACGACAGAGTTCTCGCAGGGCGCACACAAAGTATCTGCAAATGTTGCACGGCAACAATCTATGCAGATTAACGGGTATACCAGCTTATGGCTTTAACTTGACGTTTGCGCAACGCGTGCCAATAATTTTATACTTTTATTCCTTTGCTTTACTGTAGTTTCCGTTTAGTTAAGTTTAGTTTTGTGTGGATACAGTATTTTTTCAGTATTCTCTGTGGGAATTTGTTATTTAAATTTGAATTATTTGATAGATTAACAAGAATGCTTAAAATTAATTCATTTTATCAATAGAAAAAATATAATTCATAATTTTACATTTCAAGTTGAACGCATTGCATTCAAATAATTCAAAATTAGGTTATACTTTTTCCTTTTTTTGTTTTGTTTTTACGTTTTACACAAAGCAAATACAATGAATGCAATGTAAATATGGCTAACATTTCTGAAGCCTCGGGTTATGCACTTAGTATCATAGAATTTAATTCTGTGCTTCAATCAAATATGATGAAAAAAATTAAAAAAATTATGTGTTGACTTTATATTTTTAGAACAGTCCTATACCCTTTACTATTTTACATTTTACGTAAAGCTATTTTAATAAAAATAAATGTTTACCTTTAAGTTCAGTTTTATCTCATAGAATAAATAGACAGTTATGGAAATCAAATCAATAAAATTTCACTAACAAAAATAACCTAATATACCAAATCCAATTTAACTTTTATTATATTATATCAAGGGATAGCTATTTTATTAATTAATGTCATATAACTAATTTGCCAACTGTACGCTTTACATTTTATTTGTTTCTTTGTTCTTAGAATTAAAATTTATGAAAATTTCATATAGTTGATATTGTTTGGTAGAAATTAACAAATTAATTTGCTCTTGTATTTCTATGAGCTAACATATGCTCCCTGCATAATTTGATGCCATATTAAAGACCATTAAATAAACAAATCATTTTAGTATTTTTTAATACTAAAATTGCCAAATAATATGCTCTCACATAAAAATCTTTTCAATTAAATATATCATTTTATATAGTATTTTATTAATACTGAAGTTGCCATATAATAAACGGTCGTATTAAATACCATCTATTTCATATAGTATATTTTTGTAATACTGAAATTGTTTAAAAATTTATTGACACATTAAATACATTCAAATAAACAAATCATTTTAAATACCTAGAATTTTTTAATTCTGAAATTTCCAAATAATCGCAGTCATATTTAATGCCTTCAAATAGTATTTTTTTAATACTAGAATTACCAAATAATATGGTGTCTTTGATATGTCTTCAAATAAACAAATAATTTTAAATAGTATATTTTAATACTGAAATTGTCAAATAATATGCTTTCATATTTAATACATTCAAATTAAAAAAAAACTTTTTAAATAGTATTTTTTAATACTGAAATTGCCAAATAATATGCTGTCATATTTAATACTTTCAAATAAGCAAATCATTTGTAACAGTATTTTTTAATACTGAAATTGTCAAATAATACCAAACTCAAATTTTAATTTACATTGCCAATCATTTAATTCTCACAATAACTTCCTCTATATTTTATATAGTAGATGTTTAATCTGGCTAATTGCTCAAGAGTAGCGCAGATTCGTTTAGTGCCTCAAAATTGTGTTGCGAACTTCTTGTTAATACGAGTAAGTTGAGGCTGATGCTAACAACGGGGCGCAACAGTAAAGATTCGGTCGGTTTGAGTGTTGTCTATCTAAAACGACCTGGCTTCATATTCTCCCCCCTCACTTCTTACTTGTTCTCGCCCCATCAAATGGCACCGCAACAGTTGCCAGAGTTGTGTGCTGTCAAAAGTATCTGCGCGCTGTGGGCTGCGCGTTCGTAAAAGTTGAACGCTTGTGCTTGTATCTTTGTTGACAACAAGTTATGTATATATGTATATCTATGTGTGTGTATGTATATCTGTGTGTGTGGGTGAGCGCCAAAAGTTCATGACGCTGTGGCAAGCTTGATTTTCAGGCCATTACATGGGGCCCCAGCCTCGTGTGGCTGCTTGTGTTTTTATTTTGTATCTTGTTTTTCTTTAGCTGTTGTTGCTTTTTCTTCACTTTTTTTTATTTTGTATTTTTTCTCATTTTGTTTTTGTTTGTCGTTTCTCTTTTCAAAAACGCTTCGCAGCTGCAGTGCACAGAGCGTTGTGTGTGTGTGTGTGTGTGTGTCTGTTTTGCCTTTTGTGTGCGCTTGGGGATTACGTAAGGGAATCCCCAACATTTGCAGCGCTGTCGACGCCAGCAGCAGCAGCAGCTGCAAAATGATAAAACGAACCGGAGCTGAACTGCGTCAGAGTCAGTTGCATGTTTTATGCATGAACCAAGTGCCACCTTTCTCCCCTCTCCCTCTCTCCCCACTCTTTTGCGCTTGCTCTCTTTCGCCTTGCCCCCTTTCAGCGTTATCTAGCCATCTCTTTTGGCTACCTCGAATCGCTGCAAGCAAGCTACATGGAGGAAAAACGCAAATATATCTTATAGATACACTCACACACACACACACACACATACACACAGAAAGAGGGCTGAGCAGTGCGCTGTGTGCTTCGGGGGCGTGGACGGCAGTGTAACAAGTGCGCGCTTGGTTGAGTTTCAAGTATAGCCACGATTTCCTCAACCCCTCCCCTTCCCACCCCTTTCTCTACCCTAGCTGCCAGCGACCCCATGCAGTTTTTTTTTCCTCTATATATATTTTTTTTGTTGTTGCACAGTTTTTGTGCATAGTTTGCAATGTGCACAATATTTCACTTTGTAGTAGAACTTTTGCTGCCTACTTGTGGACTTTGTAATAGGCACCAATGGGAGGGTCGGGCAGTGTGGAAGGGGAGGGGAGACGAGGCTGAGTTAGTTGTGGGTGGCTGGGCGGCATTTGTTATTGCGGTTGCTGACTTACAGATGTCGCTGCTGCCATGGTTCTAAAGCCCAAAAAAGAAAATTAATCTTTTAGCTGTAATTGAAAATGCCTGATTCGCATTCTCTCGCTCTCGCTCTAGCACACGCATTGTATCACCCTCCCCCTCTCTCTCTCTTTCTGTCTTTGTCTCTATCACTATCTCGTTTGCGCTGTGTTTTAAGCTCTGTTTATATACTTTCACCCAGCATTTATTGCCTGCTTGTGAACTTTTGTTGCCGCTTTGTCCTTGCAATACCCTGTAATTCTGTAGTTGCAAGGCGGGTCTTCTGTTTCACTGTGAATTATTAAAACCAAAGGCAACCCTTGCTTGAAAAGTTTATTTTGTAATCGTATCTTAAATACATGCTTATATTATAGTTGAGTTTCGATTACAAGTTAATCTTTTTAACAGAGTTTTCGGTTTTCATATTTTTAAGAAACAACAAAAAATTGTTGTAGTCCATTAATCGATTAAACTATTAAATTGTTAAAAATGAAAATTATTCTGGGAAGGTTGCCTCGAATTTTTTTTTTTAAATATCCAAAAAAACTCTGACACAGAAGACGTAATTTATTTATTTGCACATCCCAAAAATGTGTTTATTTTTCTTTTTGTTGATTCAAAGTTATGTATGTGGTACTAACATTAATTATTACTTTTAAGAAAAACTAGAAAATTCTAATAAAATTGAAATTATTTAAGATAATAAAGATTCCTGCCTAAAAAGTATCACCGTACCTTCCAATGAGAGTCCTCGCTTAAGATTTTTCAATTGCTTAAATATGCAAAAATTCTTTTGAAAAAACAATATTTTACAAGCAAGGTATCATGCATAGGGAACTTAATCTGATTGCACAAAGGTAAAGAATACGTTCAAATAAAAAAATCCAAAATTTGATGTTGAGAACTTTCTCTTGAAAGAAGAATACGGGATTGCAAACTTCTGATATCAAGAATTCCAAAAAGAATTTTATATTAAAAACTTATTAAAATAAGATTTTTGATTTTGATTCATCAAAAAACTTAATAAGGAGCTCTTAGGTACAAGAATTTTCTCATTTCTTAACTACATCTATAAAAATGATTAAAAGAAAAATTGAGAAAAAATTAAGAATTTTTAATCCTGATTTGATTTGTCTATTGAATTGAATACTAAATATTGAATATCTTGAAGTAAGAAAATATAAAATATAAAGTGAAGCTAAACTATTGAAATTGTAGTAATGTAGTTCTTATTAATCTACTTTATTATTATTATTATTTTATTATTCTGCTATTCTTTTAAAGTAGTGTAAAACTTGATAAAGATAAAAAAGAAAGGTTATTCATAATCGCAAATTTATTGTCTATTTATCTGCCAAAATTCTGTCTAAAATATAGCAATTCTAAATGGTTAATTTGAATATACGCTCTTAAATAAATCATGCTATATACAACTGTGAACATTGAAATAGCAGTGCGATAGACACAAAACTAAAAAAGGGTTCTTTTTTTATATTCTTTTTTGTTAGTTGATCGCTTGCACATTGCTTTTGGAAAATAGAAAAACCCCGTTAGATTTGTTTTTCTGTTGTTTTCGTATTTTTACACACGTGCAAAACATTTTCTGAAAATTTAGTATCCTCTATAAATCTCATTATATGCATATAATTAACTTCAGTTGTCATTCATTCATTGAAAGTATAAAAACAAAAGTAATACAAACATTTTCGTTGCCTACTTTGTGGCCTGTTAGCCTGGTCTTGGGTATTCGGCAGTCAGGATTCGCACTTGCCTCAGGCTACAAAATTCCCACACTCATCTACATACTCACACATTTAGTTACACATTCAAACTCATACACACTCAAACAACTCACACACACACACACTGGCTACACAAGTGTGGCCTTGAGTTGTTGTATCAAGTTTGCGAAGTGAAGAATGAGGATGTTGTACTATTTGAGTGGTCGGAGAGAAAATGAGAGAAATGTTGCGACTAGTCAATTGAACGTGCATCATGAGGCAAACAACTGCCGCCTCTAACTGGCCAACTGCTGGCCTCTTAATTTGGCTAATAACTCGGCCAAAATTGCTGCTTAAATCGAGAGTTACTTACTGCCACGTCCGCTGCCCTTGCGTCGCGCCATCCTGGCAACGTTGCTGTTGCGTATGCTGTGTATTCCTTGCGCTGCGTATCCTTCGAATGCTGCTGCTTATGATTATTGCAGACACACTACATGGGGGAATAATATTGTGAATATTTCGTGGCACTTGATTGATGTTGATGTTTATTTTATATGCTCAGTGTGTGTGTACGAATGTCCTTGACGCAACGCATACAAAAAGCTGGCTTAAATGTTGTCCTTGTTCCGGCGTGTCCGTTGGCTGTGCAACGTCTCAGCGTTGCCTCGCTTTTCCTTGCCACAACTCAACTCGACTCGACTCGACTCGTTTGTGGCCTGGTTCCGTTGTTGCCACTGCCACTTCTGGTTCGCATGTGTGTGTGTGCTACATGAACTATTTGTTTTGCTGCTAGACAAATAGACGTGCCATGTCCCGTCCCACACTGCGTATGAGTGTCCTGGTTACGCTGATGATGACGTGGTTGCCTCAATGGCTTTTGGCTGCCCGCAATTTGCATACAATGGCTGGCAACATTCTCATTGATTTGATTTTGATTTCGATTTCGATCTTCGTTGTAATTATGTTGATTTCGCGTTTCGTTTATCCATATGTTTGTTGTTTGTGGTTTGGTTGCGTGTAAAATACTCCAAAATATTTGGTTTTAGTTTTGTGGTCGTTTTACTTTCATTTATTTTGCTGATATGCCTTTTGCTTTTGCTGATTCAATTGTGGTTTCGTTTCTTTGATTTGTTTTTTTTTTTATTATTTTTATTTTGCTTTATTACCCGAGGGGTGATTTACTACGTCTGCTGTTGCTGCTGCTTCTTCTTCTTCTTTGCTTTGACTTTGTTGTTGTTTGCTTGCGTTTGTTTGTTTGTTTGTTGTCGTAGGCCGCGTTTAACCGTTAAACCGTGCGCGTGCGACGGAGACAGCTTGAAGCGTTAAGCATGACGAATGAAAAACCAAAGAAAGAAAGAAAGATGAGCTGACGTGTTTTGTTTGTTTTGTTGTTTTTCTGCCGTTGCCGTTGTTGACGTTGTCGTTGTCGTATCGGCAACACGTTGCGTATACGCTTTAATTTGTTGATAAGCTAATATTCACAGATTTTTATTTTTCTTTCGCTTTGCAATTGCAATTTGTGCATCGCTTACACCACAGATTTTACACTCAATAACTTTAATTTATATATATATTCAATATATATATTTTGTTATCAATTTCAATTTGCAGGCGTTTCTATGTGTGTGTATTTGTGTGTGTCACATTCAATATGGCATTTGTGTGTGTGTGTGTATGTGTATGTACGTGTGTGTGTGTGTGTGTGTGTAAATTCTATTAATATAACTGAAAGATATTCGCTGCTGCTCTACGAAATGTGAACGAAGCGCGCGAAAACGAGAGGCGTGCGTCGACTTCAGCGTTCACGAACAAACAAGAGGCAATGTTAAGTCGCAACGAGCGCTGTTAACAGTTAAACGCTTCGGTCTCTTCGCGCCACTTGCACGAACACGAACGCGTTTGCCGAACACGCGAGACACACACGCACACACACACGCATACAAAATAAATAACCTGCTTGGCGCGCTCTCTTTGCGGTCACTCGCTCTTCCGTTGTGGCTTTTGCTTGCGCTCTCTCTCTCTCTCTTCGTCTTCGACAGTTGCTTTCAATTGTGTTTGCATTCAGTTTCAATGCTTGACTTTGCATTCAATCCTCGTGTTTTTTGTTTACCTTTTTTTCAGTTACGTTTTGCGCATGTTGTTCACTCTTTTTCTCTCGCTCTCTTGAGTGACTTTGCTGTGTGTGCACATTTTTAAGACCACATTTGAGTAGAAAATTGCTTTCCTAATTCATTTTATGTGCGCTGCCGCTGGATTTAATTTATTCTAATTGCAGCTTTCATAATTAGCAGACAACTCTATTAATAATTTAAAACCATCGTTTAGTAAGCTAATCGTTTGTCATAAATCTGCTATTAAAATATTAAATTTAAGTTAATTTTTAGGGCGTAAAATAAAGGTAACACAGATTTTAGTTTAGATAACTTCAAATTCTCCAAGTCATCGATCATTGATTATCAACTAAGAAAGCATTGCATACTTTCGAGAGTCTTAGAAATTACTCTGTCTATCAGCTCAGAAAACATTGCATACTTTCGGGTGCCTCCAAAATTACACAGCATATCAGCTAAGAAAACAATGCATACTTTTGGGAGCCTTTGGAATTACTTTACACATGGTGTTAATTTCCAATTAAAATGCTGTATTTATTGGCTTCATGAAGCGTAAAGACTGTCTATTCATCGCTGACAGCTGACAACAAGCAGACAAAGAATAATGATATATGTGCCACGCCGCATAACAAGTTCAAGTGCGTTGCGTTTTTGTCTCTGTATTGTGTTTTAATCAAGTGGGGGACTTTCACAAGTGTGTTTCATTGTCACCGCAGCTGTGGGAGTTCCCACAGTGGCGTGACAAGCAAAAGGCGTGGCTAGCCACTCGTTAACTCGTTTCATTTTCACAATTTACTTTCGCTATTCGCAACTTTTATTTTCGTTGTTCAACAAAATTATGTTGCATACTTTGAGGCGGGCGGCGATTTGATAGATTGAGTTGATGGATTTTTAAGAATTGGGGCTTCACATTCGTCCCACATTAAAAGCAGTTTGTTTAGAAGGCCGTCAATGAATGTGACACACATTGAGCAGCTGATTTTTGTTTACCCGCTCGTCACACGCAGGCGCCATTTTTACCGGCAACGCTTTCCAGTGTTCCAGGCATCGAAACAATTTCGCACTGGAAGGAGGGGAAAATTCGAACAGCGAGTTTGGCGCCAAATGCTGCCCGCACTCATGAATTACTACGCAGTCGGCCGATAACAGCGCGCGTGTTAGGATCAGATCTACAAAACGCGGATACTTAATATAAACGGATTGAAAGCGTAACAAACTGAAATTGTTTTTAAGCAAAGAGGTGCATAATTTAGGCAATTTAATTGCTACTTGAACTTATAATGAAGTGTTGTTAAAATTAAAAGTGCTAAAATGGAGCAATATTTTTATTAGGCACTTAACTGTGAATAAACAATTAGATGCAATAGAACAATTAAACGAAATAATAGTGTTTTTGTTTTGTTTTATTTATTTTTTCTCTAGAAGCAATTAGTTTTTATGTATATTCTCAATTATTAGGAAACTCTAAAGATTTTTATTAGCTAGCTCCCACATATATATATATATATATATATATATATATATATATATATATATATATATATATATATATATTTGAATATATTCATGACATCAATTTCTTGTTGAAATATTAAATTATGTGCAATTTAAATTATCCGTCGGTTAAATTGAAAGCTTTATTTTTATGAACAAATTAAATATATTTGTACTTGTTCTCTGATTCAATTTAAACAGATTTTTCCCCTTAAAGAAAATATGAAAATCTTGTAATTAAAATTATTTTCGTTTGAAGTACTTTGGCCAGAATACTTCAGTGTATGAGTATGTCCAATAATTGCTATCTGCTGTGTGTGCAATTGAAATTGCTATCTTAACTTAATTAATGGTCTTTAAAATTACAGCACTAAACGTTACGTGTGATAAATGAAACTTCACCCACAAGTAGAAATGTTGCCTCTGGCATAGAGTGACTGTAAATTAAATGCCAAAGTCAATAGCTAATTGCTCCATTGGTTGTAAACAATATTGTTTATATACGTACGGACTCGAGTATCTGTATTTTTACTGCGTATACACAAATATTGTGCAAACCAAGACAACACACAGAGGAACCGCAACCGCAACCGCAAAAGCAAAGAATAAGAGCCACAACACAGCACTGGAATTTTTCAACGAATTTCATTCGCGAGACGTAGCGAAAATTCAATTTTTTAATATATGTATCCGTTTGGTGAGTAAGTTACTTAACAATTCTCGCCACACACACACAAATTACACTCATTTGGTTACATTTACTTTTAAGTAAACGAAATAATAATACGCATACGCAAGGTTGACCCATGAAGAGGGGGATGAAGTAAATGTTCTTAATGCTAAGTGGTCATTTTCAGATCATCATTGTTCATTGTGGTTAATGCCTGATTTGCGGGTCCGTAATGTCCAGTCTTCTGGCTCTGATTTATGAAAATGGCCCAAATGAATTATGGCTAAGAACAGTTCTTAGCCAGCCACAATGGCACACGGTGCATGTTATGTCACCGGCTGACATGGGCATCTTAAACCGCATTAGGCACATACAAAAATACACATGAATAACTCTCGGACTACCTTCACATGTTTTGCATGTGACAAAGGAATGAGCTTAAAAAGTTTTGCACTTCGTTAGTTTCAGCTTGGTAATTGAAATGGTAATTTATTAAGTAATGGATTAGTTGACAAACTTTAAGATTTGCCAAATGTTATAACTTTATTGAATTACTTAATTAAGTTTCAAATTGTTTCGATGGATGTGCACAAAAATCCTTAATATTAAAAAAAACATATCTACTTTTCTAACTGATTTCATTTAATTGACACAACAATAACTATCAAGAAAAATTGTCTAAAAAAGTAAAGTATAAATCGAATGATAAATTAGACCGTAGAAAATTTTACTTTGTTAATTACCACATCATAAATTAGAATTTATTTAGTAAAAGATTGTCTGAAACGCTTTTTCAGAGTAGAGTAACGGCGCTAAACATGCCAAATATTAAACTAAAATATTTAAATTTTCAAATGGAATGGTTTTCATTAAAATTGTGGGTGTCGTATACTTAATGTCTGAAACATAAAAACTAAGCACTTCATCTGACTTAAAACAACTCAAAATTCATAAAAATAGTGTAAAGAAAAAGAAAAAATCGAATAAATAATTTTAATGTACAGAAATATTGACTAGAATATTTTATATTCTATTATATTTTACCCTGTTAGTTATCACATTATAAATTGGAATTAATTTTGTAATAAATTAGCTGACAAGCTTTATTACTACTTTATTTAATTTTAATTTTAATTAGGTTATAAAATCTATTGATGTTAAATCAATGAGTAAAAGTGCTAAGCGTTCTGAGTATTAAACCAGAATATTTACATTTTTCATTTAAATGATGGGTGTCGTATACTTAATATCTTAAAACTGAAATACATGAAATACAGTTCCCTCCGACTCCACAACAACATACAATTTGTGAAAATAGTGTAAAATAAGGAAAAATCAAATCTATTAATTTTATTGTTTGATCAAGTTAACAAATTTATTAATGATAAATCAATTAGTGCTAAATATGCTGAATATTTAATTTTTGGCATCACCTAACAGCAACAAAAATTTGCAAAATAGTGCATAGAAAAAAAGGAAAAATCTAACTTTGAATTTATTTCTTAAACATTTTAGCAATGTTGCTTTAATAAATCTTCAGTTTAAAATTCTTTGATTACCGGCTGTTAGCCTTTAAAGATCAAAAACTTATTGTTATTTATGGAATGATCGGAATTGTGCTAATCTCTTTTAATATTATTCACTTTTGAGAAATGAAAAATATCTTTGAACATTCTTTAAAATACAGTTATAAAACATATTAACATATTTCTTATTTATCCACACATTGCTCTTTCTTAAATCGAAGTTATTTATCTATCGAACATATAAATAAATTTAATATGAACTGCAATTTCAATGGCAACCCAAGCAAATATTTTGTAGTTTACGTTACAAACAAGCCATCAGAAACATTTCCAAGGAAACCACAGCATGAAATTAATGTAATTGAGCGTGCAACTTTGCGGCTGCTCTCCAAGCTTAACAATAAAGTATTCTTAATATGCACGTTCGACATACTCAGGCACTAAAGAATGTTCTACGCCAAAAAAAAGTTCTAAAATCAATATTTTGGTCTTAGTACTAAGACTTTTGGTCTAAGAAGTGCGTCGAGAACATGAAAAGCTTAAAGTTCGAAAACTCATCTTCGTTTTAAGAACATTTGAAATAAGACCCAAGTTCCCAATAAGAAGAAAAATATTTTATAGTTGTAAGTCCAGAAATTGTATAAAAAATTTATAAAAAATTTTACATTTTATTTTATTGTTCTTTTTTGTTTTTACTATTTATTTACTATATTACTTTTACATTTCAATAACTGAGCTATGAATAAAACATTCAAAGATAGATAAAAACTTTATAACCATTTTAATGGAATACAGAATTTTGTAACCTAAATCTAGTATTTTTGGTATAATTTTGAGAATTGTCGTTTTTCAAACTAATGTTCTCAGTTTTAAGAATTTGTTCTTCAAGTGGACTTTCTTTAAAAACACACAATTTTTAAGACGAATATTCTTGAGTTTAGTAACTGGATTTTTCAGTGTAACATATATGCGTATCACAAGTGTGAGTTAGTTAAAAAACTGACGTCAGCACGGTTGCAAACATAATTTATAAAGCCGCTGATGGCAGTTTTTAACACATCAAAGACAGTACGTGTTGGGAATGCGAAACTGAAAACAAATTAATCTTGAATGAAGAAAATATGAAAAATGCACAAAAAAATAAGCAAGATTTCTATTTGTGTCAGGATAATAGCCCTATAGCCTCAAATTGGTGCCAGAATTTTTGGGAGGTCGCTCACAGCTGGAAACTTTTTAATAATGTCACTGCGAGCGGTATTTTATTAAAATGTATAAAATATTTTGTCAATATGATGAGAGGGAGAAAAACTTCCATGTTTGGGGACAAAGCACAAAGCGAACACCATTTGAAGTTAGTTCATTATATTATGTGATGATGGTAATATTTATTAAATATTCATGCTGCTCGCATGCTGCCGGCAGTTACATATTACCAACAACACACGAGACTATCTCCCGCTCCGCCTTCTTTTTGCCCATTTGGTCAAAAAAAGATCCTTATTTATGTGTCCAATTTATGTGAAGAAAGTAGACAATTTATTGACCACGCCATGTCAGCTAATTAGCTTTTTGGCATGTTTTGGCATGTCTCATTTTGCCTTTTAGCCGATTCGCAAGTCAGATAGATAGATAGCTTTTATATCGCATCACTCCCACACAAACACACACATACTCACAGTCAAGCAAAGTTCAATGGGAAGCGGATATCATTCCAAATGCTTGTGATTGAATTGCCATCCACGCATCCATGCTCCTTTCCAGTCGATTCTAATTATCGTTTCCGTTTCAGATGCGTTTTATAGCTACAAACTATATATAAATAACCCACAGACGTTCAAATGTTCATTTCGAATGTGGTGTGAGTAAACTAAAACACTTTGATAAATAATATAGTTATGGCAATAACTGGAAATTAAATTCTACCTCTCATGCCTCACAATTTAATTTATATATTTGACATTAGCAAATGCACTACAAATTCATGTAATTTACAGCATTGCAATTCAAATTCACATATAGTATGTAAATTATGAATTATGTTTTTATTGTAGTTCCATTTAAGCTTAAGTGTGTTGTCTGAGTTTGGCAATTGAATTTTTGGTCAATTATTCTGATAATTTAATTGAGAATGGTTTGATGGATATGTATAATTAGTTGGATTAAAAAGTTTAAATGCATTGCATTGATTATAACCACATTTACCGTTTTTGCCTGTAAAAATAATTGCATATGTGTGCATTGCTGAGATTATATTTATACAAACATTGTTTTGTTTTACAATTTTCGATATGCTAAAATTAGCACAAATTTTTGTGGCTGATTGGAATTAAAAATTTTCATTTAGAACACTTGCTCTATTTACCTTAAACTAAGAGTATGCAAATAGTTTCTCAATAATTAAATATATACATTCAATTTTTGTGTATTTTTGTACAATTTCTTTAGTCAAATTATTTTTAATTCAACTATTTTGTAAACAAGTAATAAAGCTAAAGTGAGGTAACCACTAGGATATTATTCTTAAAATATACCAAAGTAATATACTGTAAAAAACACTAAGGCTATATTTGGTATATCGATATACCTTTCCATTGAAAATATACCCTTGAGTTAAAATTATGCCTGTTTAAAGTTTGTTTTTGACATATTTAAGTATTTCTTTAGTAATTATTTGCAAAATTGTAGAGAATCATAAATACTGTAATCATTATTGTATGCACCAATAATAATGTGTGTAATGAAAATATAAGTTCATTATATAAGTATACTTAAAACTAAAACGATGCTATGTTTATACCCGCTACCCATAGGGTATTATAACTTTGGAAATGGGAATGGAAGGGTATTATAACTGCAGGAAATTTATGTAACAGGTAGAAGGAGGCATCTCCGACCCTCGCTGCGAATTTTGGTATACAATAACAACTATAGTAATTGTGATTCCTAAAAATATGATTGCGATCAGATAAAAATTGTGGAAGGTATTAAATAAATACTTCTGTATGGGCAAAAACGCCTTCTTACTGGGGGTCTCAGACCCCCGACTTTATCCGACAATGTGGTATATTGTGCCGTCTATGGTATATTTTTAATGTGGTACCATATAGATATAACAAATATACTGCTCGGTATATTTATAGTATATTTTGTAGTATTTTCGGTATATTTTAAAAATAATACCGCAATAATTTGCTTTTATTCAAAATGTGTAGCGGGTATCTCACAGTCGAGCACACTCGATTGTAACTTTCTTACTTGTTTTACTTTGAAACGAATATTAACAATCAAGTACAGCACAATAAAACTTATAGGGAACCGTAGTCAAATACAAGTATATCGAAGAATGTTTGAAGTGTCTTAAATTGAAACACGAATTTAATCCGATTCGTGTTGTAAACAAGATATGTGAACAATTTGTTAAATTGATAAACTCTCCTTTAAACACTCTTGTAATTGTGTTCCCCGATTGAACTCTTTGTTGTGCCTCAATTTGAAATAATTCAATTTATCAAATTACTTCAATTTCTGCATGGTAATTTGATGACACTTGAAAGCGAACATCTGGTTAAGGGAAAAGGCAAAAAAATAAAAGCAAAGGGTAAATATATTTTTGAGTTGTAACCCTGGCAGATAATATGACTTAATTAACTAAATCGTGTTTGTCTTTTCGCAATGGTTTAATCTGCGAAATGCCTGGGAAATGAGAAGTTGACTGTGGAAATGAATTTTCGTAAATGTCAGAGTTTTAACATTTCACATTTGCGCAAAGACAATGAACATGGAATGGAAGAGCTGCTCAAATTGTTTTGCGAGCATTTGCATTATTAATTTTAATTAAAAAGCGCGTGTCTTCAATTTGTGCCCGGAAGAAAAGCTCAACAGAAAAATAAAGCTGAAATGTGCGACTTTACTTAAAATGTTGCTGGTATTCAACGAGACCGTAAATACAAATTTAAATACAAATAATAAACAATTCTCGAAGGCGCTTTTTGAGGTTGCCAACAGATGTCAGTTGGCTTCAATATATTTTTATGCGTGCGTGTGTATCTGTATCTCTTTATATTTATACCCGCTACCCATAGGATAGAAGGGTATTAAAAGTTTGTGCCTCCCTGAAATGTATATAACAGACAGAAGGAGGCATCTTGGACCCTATAAAGTACATCCGAGACGATATAGCCATGACTGTCTGTCCGTCTGTCTGTCTGTCCGTCCGTATAAACATCTAGATCTTAGTGACAATGAGAGATAGGGATGTAATTTTTTTTGACAACACTTGTTATGTTTGCGCGCAGATTTAACGATAACAAAACCCGTTAAAAATCGAATAACAAGCGTAGTTTTTAAGCTATTAGTTATATAATAAAAACTTTTTTAAGGACAAAGACGCTTACTTATTAGTTGCTTTGGCTAACAATCAGGTGTATTTTGCACTCTATGGTATATTTTGCATATCAATATACCAACTATATTATTTGGTATATTTTAAATTTTTTTGTACATTGGTATATTAATTCGGTATATTTTAAAATAATACTTCACTGTCTTGCTTTCATTAATTTACTTACTATATCAATATTTCAAATATACCCTTTGGTATTTTTTTAAAAGTATTTTCGAGGTATCTTAATGTGGTATATTTTAAAATTAAACTTATTTAATATAAACTTATTATATTTTGAACTGTTTGGTATATTTTGCATATCATTATACCAAATAATAGGTAAATTTGTAGTATATTGGTATATTAATTCGGTATATTTAAAAAGAATACTTTACTTTTGCTATCATTAATTTGCATGTGGTACTATATTAATAAACCAACTATAGCTATAGGTATATTTTTAGTATTTTTAAGGTATATTGATATGGTATATTTTTAAATTAACACTGTTTTGCTTTTATTAAAAATGGGTATTGGGTATTTCACAGTCAAGCACACTCGACTGTAGCTATCTTCTTGTTGTATCTGTATCTGTAGCTGAGTGTGTTTATCTACAGCGAAAACTCGTAAACCGCCAAAAGTGAAGTCGAGGCGTTTGGTTCTGTTGTTCCCCCTTTTTACCATAGTTGTGTTTAAGTTTGCTGTGAGTTTACGCTTTCGGTCCACTTGGCCATGTTTCACTTAGTGGCAGCAAAAGTTTGCTTTTTCGCCAGCCTCTTTCAACAAATACAACCGACAACTAAATTCCCAGTGCCTGCCCACGTTCCCTGCTCGGACGTGAGTTTATGTAAATGCTTGCAGATTTCTGTGGCTCGAATTAATACATATATATTTTGTTTTTTGCCAAGTTTCCTTTTTGAAGGGTGCAATTCTGTTTATTGGTTTTACGCTGGACTTTTCTTTTCTTTAATTTTTTGTTGGCACTCTCTTAATTTTTATCTGTATATTTAATTTGCGTTTTTTTCCTTTCTGATCTTTTTCTATTTCGCGGTGTTTTATTGCTGCGTGGTGCGTTCTTTTCATATTAAATGTCTAGCCGTCTGCACCTCGAATTGCACATAAATTACTCAATGAGAAGTTGTGGGTTCATTGTTCTTTTTCTTTAAGATACATACACACAGCCATCTTCTATTATTGCAGGTGCTATTGATTCAGCTAAAACAGTTCGTCAAGTGCCACGCATAATAAAAGATATCATTGAACACTTGTACTTGTCTTTTTTTCGTTGCCTGCTTTTTGGAATTTGTCACTCAAAATCGTCGCTTCAATTTGTTAATTATATTTGGCTGTCTCAGCTGTCACTTTAGAGATGAGTGATAACATGGAAAATTTAAATTGAAAAAAGTTGTAAGAAAGTTTAGCGAACAAGATTTTTAATTTTTGATAAATATTTCGCTAGAATTTTCGATATTCAAATATTAAATTCTATTTTTGTTTTAAATTTCTATCGAATCGAATTATCAATCATTATACTTCGTTTTAAATGCTAATAAATTTTAATCAAAAAATTTAATAATTTGATGAAGTATGGAAATTGGAAATCTGCTTTTCAAATTCATGTGAATTTAGATGCTGCTTAACTTGAATTGCTAATAACATCATATTTATTAAAATGGGCTACAATGTTAAAATGCCTCAATTTAAAATCTTTCTCTCATTTCAACTTTTAATATATTTTTTATTGAACGGCGCCCTCGAGTCTTTAAATGAGCATTCAAGTCTTTTAAATGACTTGGCAGAATGAATGTGGAGAAAAAAAATAATTGTAATTCCTTCTAGTGTTTGAGCACAAGGCGGAAGATAATAAAAAAATAATAATAAGAATGCTCTAGTCGGGAGTGCACGACAACAAGTTACCCTATTATTAGACGAATTATTTTTTGTAAGCAATACAAATTTGAATTTGTATATCAATTAATTATAACATATACAAAATTATAATTAAAAATAAGAAAGCTGCAGTCGAGTGTGGTCGACAGTGAAATATCTGCTCTCCATTTTGAATATAGCCAAAACGGTGCGGTATTATTCTTATAATATACCAAATTAATATACCGCTAAAATACTAAAATATGCCAGAAGCCATATACAGTATATTTGTATAAAATTTGGTATATTAATACTTAAAACGATATCACTTATAATCTCTGAGATCTAGGTGTTCATACGGATTACTTTTCAAACTCATTTCGTATATGTATATAGTATTAACTTACAACCCAACCCAAAATACCCTATTTTATAAAAGTAAATAAATGGCGAGGACATTAATGTTTGTCGTTAGTCAGCAAAGAATGCGTTCAAAAAAATTGACTTTTGTCACGAGTTGCCACTTGATTGGCTTTATATTTTTAATGGCAACTGCTCACATCATTCTTAAGTCAATGCGAAGGCCATCGGCATCGATTAAGTGCTGCGCACAGTCAAGAAACTTTAAAAGAAATGCATTTGCTTGACGAAAGCCAGTGACAGCAAAAGATTTCGAAAATTGCGCATACGCCGCATGTGCTGCATGCGATTGGGGATAATTTGTAAAGCTCATAAGTTACCCACATCAATTGTGATTGTCAGTGGACATTAAGTTTCCCAAAAAAGAACTCATCGAACTCTTGTCCCCAAAATGTTCGACGTTAAGATACCTCAAACTTAAGCTCAGTCTATTATTGTATTTATAAGAGGAGAAGCTGAGTAGAAGCAAGCTCGACATTGACATTGGCCAATGTATTATTGAAGCGAGATGTCTGAAAGACAAGACTTTATTATGCGACATATCTTCATCACTATTTCAACGTATGCTTGTTTGTCAACACTTTTAACAGTCAGAGGACAACACGTGTATTGAAATAGTTGTAACAAATTTCAACAGACACTTGGGCTAAAATTTTTATGAGCATGTTTCGAATATGTGTTTGAATTCCCATAAATGCAGACGTGACTAAAATTCCAAATGCGACTCTCGGCCTCGGTCCTTTTAAAGCACAAAAAAAGGATCGACCAACACAAAAAAATGGGACCAGAAAATGTGGTATTAAAACTGTCAGTTTATGAACGGCATTTTGAAATGAAACCAAGTGTGGAGCATATGCTTTGACCCTCTCCTCGATTTCGTCTACCAGTCCGTTGTCAGCAATCACAAGTTAAATGGGCTTGCTTTTGGGATCAGTGGAAAATCAATTTGATATATACGCATGCAGAGGAAAGGACCTCTTGCCCATTCTAATTGAGGCACGATGCCGGAGCGACAGTCTTTCTTTCGTTCTCCGTTTTGTCGCTACGTGAATGAAGATAAATTGTGACAGTCGCAAATAAAAAATAATATACATTCGCAAATGATGCTGAGAGCCGAGCAAAAATAAACGATTCTAAAGCCACGTGCCAATTTACAAGAACAATTCAATTTCGCGCCTCTTGGACAAGCTCCAAGCTCTCATCCTGTGCAACAGTTACATTTCTGTTTCAGTTACATTTATTCAGAAATGTCCTTTAATGACATCTTTTGAACTTAATGCTGCGGTCCGAGGGTAATTGATTTCAGTTGAGTGTAGCCTCGTCACGTCCACTGCCGCAAGATTACTTCTACATACTAACAAAGGACAAAAGATTTGCGACTTGGTTGCTTTGAATTCAATTATTATTCCGCTTGGGCTCTGCCTCAGCTGTGATGCTAAATGTAAGTCCATTGACTAATAAGCCTGCGGTTGTTATCAATTCTTCGCAGAGCTTATCTCTTCATCACTTTGGGGCCGACTCCGAAGTCCCCAGCTTCATTATGTAAAGAGCTTTAGCGATGCTTGGCAAGATATTCTTACGCTAGTTATTGACACGCTGCTCGATGCAAAAAACTCTTCAATTCAATTGACCCCATTTGAGATAGAAATATTGCAAACAGCTGTTGCATTTTACAACAGCAATAACTAGAAAACAAAAGCTGTATTTAATGCCGCGGCTTATGCTCATGCTCCATCAAGTTCCGCTCAAGTGGAGGAGGAGAGCAAAGAGTAAGAAAGTATTTGTCTACTCGGTAGACACGTTTCACGAGAGCCAGAATAACTGCTGAGCTGTCTTTCCTTATACCCATTAAAAGTGAGTACAAACATGGTATAAACATGGAAGAATAACAGCAATTTACCGTGTCTTTTGATAGTATCAGCTATGAATGTTTTTATGGTCAAAAGACAGCATCTTTGTAATTTTACTTTCACCTTGATTTTCTCCACTCTAAAGGAGTCATTGTTCAAGCTGTTCAAGTAACTAAAATGATAACGATATATTTTAGTAAAATTATACCAGTTCAAATATAACCTTTACAACTTCCGCTGAAGTCTTTGCGATTATTGGTTTCCGGCTCAATATTAGAGTCAAATCACTTATTAACTAAGATCTAGTTGTATAATTTATGCTTTCAAATAACGTCTTTTGGCGGTAGAAATATCAGAAGAGACTTCATGCTTATTGAGTCATTTCATGAATACATAAAAATTTAACAAATTTTGAGCATGTGAAGTGTGATTGAATGTGCAAAATAATGCATTGCTGTAAAATTAATTTTTGAAATTGTTGTAAATTGCATAGAAAAATCCACAATGATACAATGATGATAAAATGTCCTATTCTAGTTGTGCAAAGTAAAAATTTCACAATTTAATGTTCAATAATGTTTTTTTGCATACTTACAACTTTTGAATATTATTATAATTTTTGAAAAGTTACTACATTTATATAAACGAAATAAGAAATCAACAATAATTTTTCTAGATGGTTTCGTTTATCATAGAAAATAGATTTAACAATAAAAAATCAATTTTAAAGGTGCCCCATTCGATTTGGGAAGTGTGCATGTAATCAAAATATATATATGTATGTAAATATCTATTAATGCTATATCGGAACTGATATCGACTTTAAAGTTAAAAGAGTCGGTTCCATGCGCATTCCTCCGGAATTTGTTATTGATTACATTTGACAATAAAGAACCTATAAAACTAAACTACAAAAGTGTTTAATTAGTTATTTTTGCTAGTCTGGTGTAATACTTAAATGTATAAATATTTTAACTATCTGTTTGAATAGAAATAAAAAAAAATTAGCATAAGAATAGATGTTTTTACATATTCTTGACCAGTGAAGCGGACACGGGTCGCTAGTAAAATGATATATTTTATACTCTTTTTACTTTTAAAATCTCTGCTCTTAAATAAAAAGGTTTTCGCCTGCCGCTTTTTGGGATTCCTAGTTTTATTAAAAAAAGTTATTTCTATCATGTTTTAGGAGCTTTGAGGATATTTGCTCTTCGAGCTGTCCGCAACCACAGCGCTCTTACTTGATATTTTTGCTGTTGCTGCGACTGCTGGTTGGCAAGCCACAGCTTTCTGTTACAGCTGTTGTGTGGTAATACACCTGCCTCCCATTTGGTGTGTATTTTTATGACCTTTGCGAGCAGACATTAAGCTATGGCATCGTACACACTTGTGCTTATTAAAGTGCGGACTTTACCTTTACTTACATATTTGACCGGTCAAAGTCAAATATTTACTTTGGCTCGAGTCCAGAATTAGTTGGATTCCTTGTAGTAAAGTTTTTCTTTTTTGGGTTAGTCTACAATCTGCAAATAAATCTAATATGGTAATATTTCTTAGCTTATTAATGTGCCATTGCTATTGACAGTTATTTCAACTGTTATTTGCCTTTGGGGGTCAGCTTTTTTTTGAAGCTATTATGGCACACAGCGGTGGGTCTTGTTTCTCTCTGTCAACTTGGCCGCTCATTAAAGTTGATAAATAAACCTACGAAAATTCAATTAATTTTACAGTACAATACCTCTAATGCCCCAGCTTCATTTCGTTTTGTGTGCGTGTATAAATTAATCAAAATTGTACCCACACTTATTTCCTGCACTCTCCAAGCTATGTAGCTAGCTGACATTTCACACTTCCGACATGCTTTTCGCCTATCGCCATCGCCATCGCCATCGCAGTGGCAATCGCCTGATGAAGGTCGTCAAGACCTCAAAATGACAGTTGACAACTCAAGTAGTGGTGGCAAATCTAACACTTAAGTGTTGTAGGACACTAAAATATCCTGTAAAAATGTACTCAACCTTTGGTTGGAGTTGCTACAAAATGAGCAAGGAAGTTAATAAACGAAAGGAAAATTGGGATATTATCTTTCAACAATTGACTGACTCCTGAGAATATTAAAATGTGCTTGCTTCACTGTTGGCAATAATTCTGTAAAAAAATATCTAATATTAAAGTAAACTTGATTTTAAGGTGCTTTTTGATACTCAAAGATTCTTCAAAATATCTTTTATATAAAGCAAGGAAACAGACTTATTCAAGAGAAAGCGAGCTAAAAGAATACAATTTGGAATCAATAATATATGATGTCAAAACTAAACCAAGAAAGTTTATTGTGAAATCAAGTTAAAAATTCAACAGAAACTCTAGATTGCACAATGTTGAAATTCAAGTTTAAAACCTTGTTTCAAGAATTGAAAATTTTGCACCAAGATGGTAAAATCTTAAATCAATCTCAAATTTAAGTTTTAAAAAAAAGATTGCGTTCTTTTTATATATGTATATTTTTTAGACAGTTACTTATGTTAGTTAGAATTATAACACTATCATCGATATTTATATACAAACCGACTTGAGTCTACACCCAAGACCTAAGATTAGCGGCATCTCTACTTGATGAACTAACAGCAACAACACAACAAATTAAGATTAATTTTAAAGGAAGCAAATTTTAAGAAACAATAATAAAACAATTTCTTTTAAGATTGAAAATCTCTCAAAACAATATTTGCAAACTTCTTCTCAATCTAGAATAAAACAATTTTAAATTTTAAAATAAGTTGTTTTTCAACTCAAATGTAAATTTAGCATACAAATCAGAGATTTAAGATTATTTCAACATAAAAATCTTATTTCAAGATTTTTTTTGTCAAGATTTTTTCAACCTAAAAACTTATATAACATTTTTATTTTAAGACCTTAAATCAAGATTTGCAATGTACTTTTCAATATAGATTTGTTTCTCTCTTAGTATACAAGTAGTCTACTATAATTTGTCTAGACTCTTTATGCGCTGTTGATGCCCAATAAACAGCCTAAATTGAATTGGCCATGTTTATCATAATAGAAAAGTTAGCATCTATCCACCCATCATGATTTCGCTTGAGGCATCAGAGTCACAGGAGGCAAAAGTCAACTGCCAGAAATGAACTTTAGCCAAATTTGTTGGCCAAGTTGAGGAAGTTGATCATGAATGCATATTTCGTCGTTTGTCGTTCGTCGTTCATCGTCATTTCTTTTTTGCCATGTTGCTTCGGACAACTCATTATAACTTTAATAATTTGTATCTTGAGCTATTAATTAACTAAACAAGCGTGTCCGTATAAAAGTTGAAACAGCATTTAATGGCCCTGCGGCACATGCCACATGCCACTTAGCAGCTGACAGTTGGCACTTGTTACCATTGCCATTGCCATTTGGTCATTTATTATATGGTCTAAATGCAAATTTCAAAAGTTTTTCTTCATCTTCTCTTCCCCCAAAAACACTTCGCAGCGCATGTCAAAATAAAAGGAAAAGCACAAGAAGAAAAGATCGAAAACGTAAAATTTGTTGAGAATAAATTTCAGTCTGAATCTTTTGTTCGCCGCGTGTGGCTGATGCCATTCAAAAATATAGCGAATATCGTGAAAATTTCTGTGGTTAACATATTAAAATTGAACGCAATTGATATATGTTTATGACGCCGACTGTGACAGCGGGCTGAGATAAATTGATAAATAATCATAAATAAAGATTACGTATACGCCCACATACACATGTGTTAATTGATAACTTGCGTTTCATATGGGAGAGACGGAGAAAGATATTGCGGGAGTGAGATCAAGAGTGAAAGAGAGACGTATCAATAAAAAATTTCATTGGCTTAATGGTCTGAGTAATTATTTTTTCATACTCGTTTGTTGTTCCCTCGGCGATCACAATTTAATGCAGCTCAAGAATGCTTAAAGAATTTTTCGAAATTAATTTGTAAACATATCTGTTTGTTTTTACTATTTACTGTGCTGTGCTGTGTGTGTGTGCCTAAAGATTTTCAGTGTACACAATCCACAAAAGTATCGCAAATACTATATGCGAAGGTCAATGAGTAAGTAGACTTCTTTTTGGAGGCTGAGCGGAAACGCACAAAACTAAATAAGATACAGTTTCAGTGAGAATCAACAAAATTCATAAAAATAGTCTTCTATTTACCTATATCTTGAAATAATTTATTGCATCATAAAATGTGATATTTAAATACTTAATAAATATGCTTTCAGCCAAATAAACTGCTCATATTTTTAGGGAATATTCGCTATTAAAGTTGTTCTACCTTCTGAATAAGTTTATAAGCTGCACAATTTCAAAGTTTACCCAACTTTGATTAGATTTTAAAGCAAAGCGAATTACACAAGTTGTCAGGAACTCAAGAACTTGTATTCATTAGAAATAAATATTTGAGCAAATCCTTCGTGTTCATTCTCAGCACGTATATTTATTGATCGACCCTCGTTGCCACGTGTTCATCAACAAAAATAAACTTTTTATTTGTAAAAATTTAAAAAAATTCTATTTATTCGCAGTGAACAACCTGTTCAAGTTTTTATGCTATGCATATTTATTCAGGATGCTCTCAACCCACAAAAAAAAAGAAAAAAAAATGGATGGCGATGCTACGTGTCCCATTAGGTGGGCACATAACCAAATAATGTCTTAAATCGCATTAAAGCTGGTGAAAATTTTTCGTTTATTAAATTAGAGAAGAGAAGAGGAAATACCTAATACAAAATAAAGATAAATGTAGATTAAAATTAAATGCAATTTGATGTACGGCGTAAAATTCAATGCATGGAAAATCATTTCAATGAAACTATGCCAAGTTGGCCACTTGGCTCTTTGACTCTCAAGCTTCATTCATTATGCATTCATTTTGCAACAAGCAACAAGGTTGCAAGGTACGACGACTAAGAAAGTGCTTTAGAAATTGTCGTCTTACGAACAAATCTTGACGGCTATATATTTAATGGTGTAACACAACAACATCGAAGCAAACACAAACATACTGAAAAGAGGGGATGCTCAAGCATCTGTGTGCTGTGTGAGCCAGCTAGAAAAGCGCACAGAACCCCAGCTTTCAACACCTGAACACTTGAAAATAATGAAATGAAACAAAATTATGTTAAAATGCCAAAGCACGAGATTATGTTGATGCTGACGGTATTTGCTGTTGATGATGTCGATGCTGCTCCTGCTGCAGGCATGCAGCTCAGCCAACATAAAAAAAAGGAACTAAAAAAGCTTTAATCGAGTGTGCTTGACTGTGAGATACTCGATACCTATTTCAATTAGAACAATATTCTAAAAATATATCGGGTCCTCTCTTGTCACTCAAAAATGGTAACAAAATTGGCAACTTTAAATTTGTTAGTGTGACCGAACTGATTCAAAACATCTGCGCAGAATGTAAACAAACCTTAACGAAATATGTGAGCGATCAAAATCATCGAAAAATTTAAATGGAATGAATTTTAAAAATCTGTAGTGCAATTTACATAGCTGTGCACTCATATTTATTTAAAAATTTTGCTGTGGTAAGCTCCGTTTGAATTTCAGCTCGATAAAATATTGCATGACTAAAAAAATATGCCGAAAATTGGTGTTTGATATTTTCACATAGCTCGCGTGAAAAAGCCTCAGTTTTTTTTATACCCGCTACCCATAGGGTAGAAGGGTATTATAACTTTGTGCCGGCAGGAAATGTATGTAACAGGTAGAATGAGGCATCTCCGACCCTATAAAGTATATATATTCTTGATCAGCGTCAACAGCCGAAACGATATAGCCATGTCCGTCTGTCCGTCTGTGTGTCTGTCCGTCTGTCCGTATGAACACCTATTTTGGTATATACTATAATTACTATAGTACTTATGATTCCTGAAAATTTGGTTGCGATCAGATAAAAATTGTGGAAGTTATTAAAGAAATACTTTTGTATGGGCAAAAACGCCTACTTACTAGGGCTCTTAGTTGCTTTGGCCGACAATCTGGTACATTGTGCCGTCTATGGTATATTTTGAATGGTGTGCTGTATCGATATACCAAACATACCATTCGGTATATATTTAGTATTTTCGGTATATTTTGAAAATAATACCGCAATATTTTGCCCTTATTAAAAATGGGTAGCGGGTATCTCACAGTCGAGCACTCGACTGTAACTTTCTTACTTGTTTTTTTATGGGTTTTCCAGTATTGAAAAAACTGAGAAAACCCGAGTTTTGTTGGTGCTGTGGAAACGGGGCATAATACCGTTGTGTAGTAGGCGTTGTTTTGCAATACAAAAAGTATTTCTTAAAACTTAAATTTCTTAAAAAAAAACTGATATACGTGCAATACTTACAAATGCTAACGCAAAAATTGTTGCTCTCTTTCTTATAGTTTCTCCGCTCTAGTATTTCATACGGATAGTCAGAAATGGATTTTTTCTTTCGGCTGTTGACGCTGATTAAGAATATATACATATTATGTAGTTGTCAACTTGTCATTTATTAGGATTAAGTTAGCTAAAAGCTATTTTGATTTGTATTATATTTTTCTCTTAACATTTGCTATTTTAATGAAAATCATAATGCATCCTTTTTTTTTTTAATTATTGAGTTACTCAAAATGAAAAAAAAATGTTAAGTTATTTAAAATTAAATAAACTAGCTGTTCTAATTAAATTTTGTCTCAAAGTTGCGTCTATTAAAGCATTTTCCAATTTTAAATGCATCGATCGTCAGCACTGCTATTTCAAAGTTCACAGCTGTATATATAGATGCCTCCTTCTACCTGTTACATACATTTGCTAAGGACACAAAGTTATACGACTCTTCTACCTTATGGTTAGCGGGTATAGAAATGTTTATACTGTATGTATAAACTCGTATATAAAAGCAAAATCCACAACAAAAACTTTACTTTGCCCCCATTTGCGCTCATTGAAACTGCTGCTATCGTATTCCCTGACTGTCAGCATTTCTATTCGCAATTCAAACAATTTGCATAATTTTCAATGAGAGCTGAAAAAAAGTAAGTAGGTGAAGCGACCTGGGTTATGGCAGTTTCTATTCCTATATCTCACTTTAGTCTGTGGCTGAGCACAATGGCTTTAAGTAAGTAAGCGTAAAAGAAAAACGTCGCAATTGTGATGGTTATGCTGGCTTTCTTTCTTTCACTCAGCTAATAGCCGCTTAGCACAGATAAGAGCTCTGGATTGGACTTGGCAACAGCTGTTATCAAATTGTTAGCTAATTGTTAATACCCCGTTCCAAGTAGAGAAGCAGTCGGGTAGTTACACTATAAATATTCGCCTTTTTATAAAGTCTGCTTTGTTAATGTGTACAGCGTATTTATATGGCTAAGCTTTTGCTTACTTTAAAATAAGTTGAATGCAAAGTTGTGAGATTTGCTTGTGCTTAAGCGAACTTCTAAGTCTTTGAACTTCGCGTCAGACAAAATTAATTGAAGCTGAAGCTGATGCTGAAGCTGATGCTGTAGCTGAAGCCTTTAGTTGTAGTTGTAGTTGTAGTTGGGATGCTTCCATTACATTATTCTGAAGCTTAATTGAGTTTGGTCTGCAATTTGCATTTGAATGCAGCAATTAAAATCTCTCGCTTAATTTACTAAACCCAGTAGAGTGTGTAATCTTTTCAATGCAATAAAAGTTCCTGTCAAGCCAACCAGACTGCCAAAGGAGCACTCAGTACGCCATACTTTTATAATCATAGCTAAATAACAATAGACAATATCAATTGATATAATATATATATGATTCCTTTATTATTAAATCATCCATCGGCTGTTTGTGATGGATTTTGCATCCCTTCTTTGCTTTGAATTTTAACAACAGCTTTTGCGTCTCATACTCAGCTTGTCTATAAAAACAATAGCTGCTAACATGACAAGGCCAGATGTTGGTTTCCTTTGGCTTTGGCTTTGGCATTTGCATTTACTGCGCAGGATGTGTCAAATTATTGCTGGAGGAAGCAGCAACCACCTTTAATTTGCATAAATTAAAACGTAATAAATGAACGTTAAATGAATTGGCATTTGCCACGGCATAGATCGATGTGACTGACTGGTGTTTGAGTCAGCTGCTAGCCAAAGCCCCATCTTAATCACTCTGCGAGCTTTTTATTATTTATGTTTTTATATAATGCATAAAGCGTTTGTCGCTACGATTCCCCAATGACGTGACATAATTAAGCTTATTGAGTTTGTGCCTCATTGTAATCAGCCGAAAGCACTAAAGGTATTAAGAGCACATTCAATCGATTGCGATTACAGAACGTGAGCGTGGTTTACTGCATTATTAAACAATGACTTTAACCTCTGTAATTTCTCTATTCAGAACTCAGAGATCCGAATTATTTCTGAACGCTGCCAGATGCAAATACGCATTGATTAATACATGGGAGCTAAGAACTTGTGGTATTCCCAAATTGGGTATTTTGTTCTATAAATATACAACAATCTTTGGTAAAGGTCGATCAAATTAAATTTAATTGGCCTTAACAAAAGGTATCACGCCCATACAGTCTTAAAACGCTTAGCGTCCTTTAAATTAATTTGTTGTTTACCAATGGCGATAAAAATGCCAATTTATATAATTACAAGTACAATATTGGCCAGCCATTGGCACACATAAAATGTATTGGACTACGCTTCATTAGATCCACAAACAGAGTGCAAATAAGTTTGGGGGGAATGTCATGGTCAGAAGGCGTGAAACAAAGGTGAAAAGGTGTGGGGGCTTTGTTTGATGTATGTGCTGAGAGTGACATGTGTAGCTGGACAAATCAAATGTGAAGCTCAAAAAATTTGATATAACTTATGGAGACGTTTAATGATTCGCATCCAGTTGACGGCAGAACAAAACAAAACAAAACAGAGCGGAACACAGAACGGAACGGAAGAAGAGGCTTCCTGTGATTTATGGGATACCGCATTCCTCTCTCTGGTTTCATTTGTCACAACAAAGCAGCCACACCTCTTTTGTTTTTCTTTTCGTTGCGTGTGTGTGTCCCCAAACAGAACAACAACAGAATGTCAACCAATCCGATTGACTGGGATTCGACGGAGGACACACCCGTTCCTCGATTTGCGTACACAGAAATATTGATATTCTAAGTATTCCGCGGGGAAATAAAAGCTCCTTGTACACAAACACAAGCATGTGTTGGGTAAATATGACATGCCCTTTTAGTTATGTCAAGGCATGGGTATAGACTAGGAAAACAAATCACCAATCACAAATAATATTGCTTTTATCAGCGTGTTGCCTTTGTCTTATTGTGTGTGTGTGACAACAAAACCCGCAACAAAATTGTGGTTTTCTATCTTTTCGGCAGGATTTTTGTCGCCTTGCATCTCAAGGTTAAGTCCCAGCTCAGTTTTCGTATAAATTAAGTTATGCGGAATATTTTTATGAAGATACAAACAATATGCTCAGCAATTCACTTGAGTGTGTGTAAGCTTACAAAATGTGCTGAAATTCTCAAAAACTTGTAGTGTTTGCACTCTTTAAAGCTGATCATAAGATTTATACATTTACTTTTGCAAAATTTTATTTTATTAAAAAATAATCTTTCTATAGACGTGTCGAGTGTTGAAATCAAATACAAAAGATTGATGCTTCAGTGCAAGCCTGCAAGTATGCATTGAAATATTTTATAGCTGAGCTTACTGTGCGACTCTTGAATGCTTAGGAAAAATCTGCAATTTATTTTCAACTCAGTTTCAATTTGTTATAATGCTCTTAACTAGTTTTCTTTTTACTGTGAAGCGTGTGCTAAACTAAGTTAGTGCTTGGAGAAGTTGAAAATTGGTTGCTATGACAGTCTCTCATTAGATGCAATACAGCAGCCAACTCATCGTATACTTAATATTGTGCTCAGTTGAGTTGAAGCCAATTTCAAGTAATCAAGCACACAGAGTATTAAAATCCACTTTAAGGAAGCATTTACCAATCATTGAAATGCAAAATAAGCAGATAATGAGCATCTATAAATATCTTATGAACTTTATGCAGTAGTAAGACGAGTTTATCTCTGGGATATTTGAAGTATAACTGTAACTGCACATATGTTGAGATGTGTGTGCTTTGTTCTCGAACTTGTGCTATGCGCCTTTGTTGACCATTGACTGAGAATGTGAATGCGCCTGCTGATCCTTGACCCTGAGCCTCATAACCGCGTTGACTGCTGACATTACAATGCGATGATATGATGTGATTATGCTAATTTAATGCCGCAGCTTAAACACTCTCGAATGATGATAGCCACAATGACGTTGATAATGATGTGAAGGCCAAGGCGACGTTCGAATGTCTAAGTACCCAGCAGCCAGCCCATTATCTCAGCGAAGAGCTACTTAAATTGAGACTACGACGGCGATGGCGACTCTATCACTGCGTATAATTGTTATGCCTTTTATGATAGACTTCTTGCTGCTTTAGGCTTCTTCTTTTTTATACACGTTTTTTTCTGTATTTATGCGATGATGTAGTTGATATCGTAAAGCAGGATGTGTCTGTGACATTGTGCTGACGATGTCATTGCCTAGGCAGCAGTTTTTTTTTTTTTTTTTTTGGTTGCTTCTCTGCTTTATAGATGTGAGTAAAAAGGTCGATAGCCGACACATACCATACTGACTTACCATATGGGTGGAGTTCATCCATTTGATTTGCGCGCCCCAATGGACAACATTTTGTATGTCTTACGACTCAAATACCGGAAAGGAACTCTTTCTTCCATAGCATACATAAAATGTTGCGTCTGCTCAGCTGAAGCTGATGTTCATGCCAATGGCGATGCTACTAGGGACTCAACAATCCTTAAATGAAATAAAAATCAATGTAGTGTGCACGCTCACAGCCACACGCATCCTGTGTTGGCAACCTGTGACCACCCCTTTCTGTCTATTTCAGCCTCACTTCCTCACACTTCCCCACATCCTCACACACACACATGGTCATCGGCAGTCTGCTTGGTTGAGTTTTGCGTTGTTTCTTTTAACGGGTGCCAACTTTTCCATTAGCAAAGTTAATACCACTCACGAAGCGGTTATAAGTCGACGAAATCACGAATGCTTTGAATTAAGTTAACAACTCAGAAATCTCTCTCCCTGTATATGCACTTCTTCTTCTCCCATATATCCTGATTGACTTTAGCTTAACGAAGTTGGTAGCATACTTTTTGGGGCACTTTAATTCAACGTTTTTTCGTTTTCTACGCGTTAAAGTTCATTACGCCTAGACGATGAATTTGGATTTGTTGTTCATAAATTTTGATAAATTAGATTGCTTATGCCTTTGGGTCAAAGTCTTTTCAAGTTTTGCTTTGTTTCATTCCAAAGTTCTCTTAACCCATAAAAAACAATGCAACATTTTTGAACAAATACTTTCGGGAATAGTATAATTGGGTGTAGATGTGTATCTAATTCGCATTGTCATTTTCGTCTTCATAAGGTGAATGCACTCGTCCTCATTACTCGTTCAATGGTCTGTCGAAATCATAAAGTTTTACTGGATGAATGAGCACAAGAATCCCAGAATTAAGTTCAACAATTTGTTTGTTTGTCTATAAAGTTTGTTTTTGTTCAATTTACATTTTTTACAAGTTGAAGAATGAAATTTAAGAGAGAGAATCATTCAGTCGGCCTCGAACTGCGAATTGAACTTGAACTTTGTAATTATACCTGTTTGTTTCAATAAAGTCGTAATATATTTAAATGTCTTATTCGAATGATACGACAAATTGATAAATGATTGTCAGACAGTGATTTCTCATGTGCTCTTTAACGGTTTTGCGTGTTATTTGTTTTTTATCATCTATCTCTCTCTCTCACTCTCTTTCAGTTTAGCACTTTTTGCTGGCGCCAACAATTTGCATAATTAAAGCCGTCGTTCAGATAGTGAAAAGAGATAACGAGCTACAGGTAAGTCAGTCTATTTATAATGGAGCGATTCGATATTTGCAATGCAAATCATCAGTTTTTTTTGTTTTTTTTTTTTTTTTTTTTTTTTGTGGTCGTCGTTGTTGTTATTATTACGGTTGCCCGAAGCTGTTAACAAATTTATTCGCCTGGCGCATGCGAGAAATGTGTGGGCTTTTGTTTAAGGTGTTTTCAGTTATTGTTTATACCCTGTCACCATCAAACGGTTTTTACTGGGTTAAACTTAGTTCAAGATTACCGCCTGACCGATTAAGCCAAGTCTCGACTAAATTAGAGATTCAACTTTTACCGACTGACAACAGAAAAGAGTTTACAGAGTATGCGCTGGTTGAGCATTTCAAATTGATATAACTCATACTAGTTTGGTATTTTGATATTCTGGAATTCCATTGGGAATTTTGGGAATTTCTTGTGCGATTCAGGTTGTTTGTTTCACTTAAGATATTCAAAGCCTGCGACAAACAGATGACAACATGTGGGAGAGCAATAAAATGGTCGTAAAGAAACTATTGTCACTGGCATAAAATAACTAAGTAGCCTGACAAATTGCCTTGGGCAATTTAATGACACACCGTGTGTGAGTTGTAAACAAACTAATCAACCGGATGTGAATTATTGCACGTTAAATATGAGCATCATTAGAGCTGAGTGCAGTTATCGACCCTTGGGGGTTCTTTTCGCTTTTCTACTCATTGACATTCAAACATATCGACTATTGCCATTTACATAAGTATCATTCTAGTCTTGCATTGACGTCAAATCGAAATCTGTCATCCTGCTTTGCTTTCTCTTCTTCATTCACATTGCACAGAAAAATATTGTGTGCGTGCAAAGGACAAGTGCTTTTGTTTATCAATTCCTTGCTTGGTTGACTTGGTTATGCAACAACGTTAAGAATATCGCAGGTCACAGGACATAGCAAATTGTTTGCTTTTAGTCATGTTGAATAGCGTGAACCTCCATAAAACGAAACAAGTAGCTTGTTCCATATGCTGTGTTTATTCTGTGACGTAAATTCAGTTCGAGCATGTAACAATTTCAATATGTGCAGCTTGTGCCAAGCCGAAAATCCTTTTATTGCGCATCATAAATATGCAAGTCAAATAGAAGGTGCATTAATATGATAGTGAGCGAGCTATCAGCACGTTTGCCCTTTCCCCCAACGCAAACTGAATGAATTTGCTTCACGATTTTAGTTGCAAATAATTTAGTTTGATGCCAAGAGCTGGGTAAACACTTGTAGCTCAAATAGCGACACGAAATTCACTGAAACTTTCATCTGGATCAAATGTGTCACAATCTGGAACGTTGATCAACCAGAAAACTTTGATATTCTCGACAAAAGTTAGTTACTAAGCTCTGCGCATGCAGAAGTGGACAATTCATATATGTTGTACGACAAACTTTCTGCATGTGTCTGCTGAGAATGTGTGAGTTGTAAGCAGAGTGGAGGAACTGGGATTCGTCGTTTGATGGCAGTTGGAATTTACTTATTCAAGTTACACAAGTGCTTTTATACTTATTATATTCCCGGGACACTGTTCGCTCTTTAAGGATTCGATCATTGTATTAAAGAACCTTATGTAAAAAAATGAATTTCATGCATATGCATATGCTAACATATGTTATAGGCATTTGCATAAAAAAATATGATGCAATTCTCAGTAGCAGCAAGTTACTGTAATGCAAATGACGGTATAATTTAAAGTTGTTTTTATTCATTTCATTCATCATTTAAAATGTTGAAAATTTATATTTGGTTTTCAATCTAACTAATGGCAATGTGGGCTATAAAAAGCAATTGGTTTAAAATTATTTAAAATGTTGTTAACTTTGTAAAGTTGCAGTATTTATTATTTGATAAGTTTTATATACTACTTCGTTATCGTTTAGTACTACTTAACGCTTATACGAAGCAATTATTATGTACTACTCAACACTAATTTTAAGTAATCATTATGTACTACTTAAAACACACAACACTTAAAATAAGAACTAAAAGAAAGAAATTAGAGAATCTATTGTGTGTCATCGGCGCTAGAAAAATATTGTGAAACAAGAGTGCAAACGAAAGCAAATTGGAAAACTATTTAAAATGGGAGAAATTAATGAGATTATCATCAGTTAAATAATTGAACAGTACAAACTACAATTATATTAACAACCTTTGTATACTTTTCGGTGCGCAACAATAAAATTTGCTACCTTCAAAAACATTATCGAACCCTAAACTGAAACAAATTTAAATTAAAATAGTATACAAAACAATGTGATCGAGTATTTAATTAATTGCTTGCATAATTGATAACCTTTTTTGCAAATAATCCAATTACTGGCATTCTGTTGCTTGTTTTTATTGCGGTTAGCAGCGTTGAAACTAATTTCAATTTATTGGTGTTGGATAAATAATTCATAAATAATTACTCGTTAGTAGTTGAAATTTAAAGAGGATTCTAAAATAAATAACACTTAATTGTTATGTAGCTGAGCGGATTATTGTGATAACACTTTTAAAGTGTTTATCAACATTTTTTCCACATCTATGATTTAATTCGAGTAAATTGGCTAAATTAAAAATTCATAATTGGGCAAAACTAAAAAGCTGAAAGTTAATCAATTCGGGTTATTCCTCTAATCAGCATATCTTATTTAATATGTAGAAACACACATTCCGCTCTGGATGAACGTGTTTGGAATTTCTTTTTAGAACAAGTTGTGCTAGAATAACCCCAACGATAAAACCAAGTGAGAAAAGAAAGAATTCTTATTAAGCAATTCGTGTTTAATGTCTCTTAATTTAATTTGTTATATTTTTAAATTTCGATATAAATGTTTTAGGGTGTTTAATTGGCTTTGGCGCTAATTGCCTTATTTTTGCAACGGTGTGAAATTCCAAATAAAATATTCAGATTTGCATTTTGAAATGTCTTTGCTCTTTACTTTTGGAATACATTAAATAAATAAGAAACGAGTTTTGATTTTATAAAGATATTATTTTATTCTTTTCATGTTTAAAACTAAGTGCAATAGGCAAAAAACACAACATATGGTGGTCAACAGAAATCGGGAATATTCAATAGTAAGAGCGTGGCACAAATGTGTTGGGGTCGATGAGCGTGGCCACCTCCCAGGGATGGACAATGGAGCGTCCTGGAATGCGATTATAGGCAGCTGTGGGAATAATCAAGACCAGTTAACTGAAGTTCAAAACTCTTAAAGTGCTTCCTAACTTACCGATTATCTTGTTGATGGCCGTCTGAGCGTCAAGAATCTGGGCATCAGGAGCGGGGGCAGCGCTGACCAGGATAAGGCAGACGGTGGCAATTACCAAAGCGAAAACGATGAATTTCGACATTTTTGTGGTAGTTTTGTGGTGCTTCTGTTGCCTGTGGTTACTCTGAAGTTTTTGGTAAGTCTAATTAGCCAAGTGGCAGCTGCCGCTATTTATACTACACACACAGCTGAAGATGATATCCAAAATATCTCTGGGATGAATGAAAGCCAGAAAGCCAAAAGCCGAAGGCCAAAAAAGATGCGAGATGAGAGACGAGAGCCGGCCGAGTAGCAAATATTGAGAACCCGAAAGCCTAAAACCGCTAGTCACAGCTGTTTTCGAAATTGATTTCTTGTTTTTTTTTGTTTGTCGCAATAATTAATTTCTATGCAGAGAGACTACGAAATGCTCTGTTACTCGTACATATATAATCCTAATCGTAAGACACTCTCCCTACCCCACCCAAGCCCTGTTGTGATGATGCCCGGCAAAACAAAAGCAGAACGGAATAAAATAAAATGATTGAAACGAGTTTCGCAAAAGAACAAACGTTTAAGGTTGACGCTGGGAATTCCACAGAGCATAGAAAGTAAACAAAAAAAAAACAAAAAAATAACACGACGATTAAATTAATAAATATATTAATATTTCTCGGCTGCTTTTTTCAACAACAATTTTGTAATTTAAATTTATGTGCATTTGCCATTATGTTATCTATATCTGCCACTTTGGTGTTGTTTGCTGCTGTCTATCAGAGATTTGTGTTTTTCTTCGTTTTTGCATAAGAATCTCATATCGTGTGTGTTCCCTTTTGCGGTTCATTGTACGCACAATTTTTTTTGGTTTTGGTTTTGGTTTCGGTTTTTGGTTTTCTGTTTTGTTCTGGATTTTTGCGGCTTGGGCTTTTCCCCATCGTTCTTGCTGTTTTTGTCTTCATATTTTTTGTATTTTGTATTTTTTTTATTTTTTTTGATTTGATATCCGGCGCCGCATGCGAGATCAAAGACCAAATTCGTTTGATATGGCAATTTTGTCGCCTTTGTTGTTGAATACTGATTTATAAACAAACCGGTTCGCATCAATTTGTCGCCGAAAGAAAGTAAAATCTTGTTTAATGACATGCTGCGTATTTTCTATTCATAAATTATATTTTAATTCTTATGTCTCTTGGTCTAAATACCATTTAGAGAACATCCACAAAAAGTTGGATGGGATAATTTCAACGAATGACAGACTGACTCATTAGATATCCTTGTACTACTTAAAGCAAACCAATTGTGCATTCAACAATATATTTTATTATATTATTTAAATATTTGTGGAAACCAATCAATCAACATTTAAAGTGCAAGTAATGCAAAACTCCCATTTGAATCCATTAATAAACGAATATACCCCATGTCTCTGCTTTGTGGTTTATGCAGAGTTCTAAAATTTGCAAATCCTTCGCGTGACGGCTTTTAAGGGTCCTTTAGACTGTAGCTGTAGGCGGCAACAGCTGTCCCACAACACGCTCCAAAGTTTATACACCATGTGTGAGAGTCTGTGTGTATGTGTGGGTGAGTATGAGTGTGTTAGTGTGTATTTGTGACCATGTCGATGTAACTGCGTGAATAGCATAAGCAAAAACGCACACGCACAAGTTTGATTGGAATTTGCGTGTTGGCCGTTAAAGAATGAGTATGAGTATGAGTATGAGTATGGGTATGGGTTTGAGTATGAGTTTGAGTTCCCCAGACTGTTCGCTTATGGGCCTGTTTAAGTTATTGTTGTGTTCAATATAATGCGCGTAATGCTAATGCAGACACGTGACGCCTTAACAAAATTGTCATCACTCTAATGATTGAGACAAATGTGACACAAGACACATCCCTCGTAATGGGATGGGTGGTCGATGAGGCTGACTGCTCAACTCTGCTCATATTCTCTGACATTGTTAAAATATCTCCTTCGACTCCCTATCCTCATTTCCTTTTTACTTGTTGCTGGTGCATGGGAATCGAGTTTCTGTCTGGCATATGGTTTATGAATTGTTAATCAAGTGTACGCCTAATGAGACAGACATGAAGCGAAATAAAGCTGCTTATCGCAATGTTTATTAGCCGCCAGTTATACAATCTGCGCCTCTTCAGTGCTCACCAACCAGCCCCCTAATAGCAGAGGGCATATCTCGCAGTCAATATTAATAATGAACAGCAACGACTCCAGGGTTTACTTTCACACATAATACGTTTGTTTGGCTCTTCTTTGCGGAGGTTGTTTATAGAGTCTGCTAAACGGTAACATTGCATTAATCAATAACAACTTTTTAGATTATTAACTAACGATTGATTTGTAATGATACAATAGATTTATTCGTTTAATATACATTTGTTATAAGAACAAATTGTAATGAATATAATTGAATGTAATGCAGTTGAATGTTTGGTATGCGAGTTTAAGGTGACCATTGGCAGTGTTTGTAGATCCTAGCTGTGGTAGAATAGGGCCTCAGTTTGAGGATTCCGGCTTTGTGTGGCTTCCTATGCGTTGATTTAAGTACTGCTCCCAAATGAGCCAAATTTTGAACGTGCGGAAAAACAATATATTTAGCAAGTTCCACCAATTTTAGAGCGACCGTTTTTGGCAACCTTTAAGACCCTAAAATTGGCACGCAAATGGCAACAAAAATGTATGGCCACACCACTCAAACATTTGCCTAATAAATAAATGCAATTATTAAACACAAAAAAAAAAAAAACAAACAAATGAAATTACATTCATTGCCTATTTCTATGGCGACAATATCCCAAGCACATATTATTGCAACTTGGTTGCAACATTTTTTGATTTTCAATTGCATATTTAATATTGCGACTCCACAACAATATTAACAATATTAATTAATGCTATTTCTCAGACGCTTTCTTTCTATTTTTTTGTAATTATCTATCTTGATGTTCACTTAGCTGATATGAGTACGGAATAATATCCACATACACTCCACTATCTGAGTATCGACACGCTTACAAATTTTTTTGTGCTAGTAACTGCAAAACGAAATGCCGCCGCAAAAATGTCTCAAGGAACAGCGCTTTAATAGTGTCGTGAGACAGATACGTATCTTTAATAAAAGAGAAGAGATATTTATGAGAAACAAAGGCTGCGAAGACTCGGTACATTCGCCAGAACAAAATACTAGACGCCAGAGCCAGGAGCCAGAACATGACGGAGTTCACTTACTTGAGAATGAGGCTGGTTCTTTGACATATAAAATGAAAATAAAAATAAAACCATTTAAACACTTTTAAATATGTGGATGATTTTTAAATTTCACTATAAAAGTTCTAGCAAATATTAAACAGCCCTCGTGTTGTTAAGATAATTTGCGTTGGGTGCAAATTTAGTCAACATACAAAATATTTCCGCTTGGGGTATTATAAAAAACAGAAAACACACAAACGCGAATTGAGCGAGAGAGAGAGAGAGAGAGTGAGAGAGAGGGAGAGAAAGAGAGCAAGAACCTAGATCAGTCACAATAATAATAATAACAATAACAAGGAGAAAACAGAGGGCAACCACAATAGGGACAGCACATAAACATATTACCCCTGGGCGCATTCATATTATACGCTTATAAAAAATTGCTTGTTGATGGCGCTGCTGTTTTTATATTATAAGCATACTAAGTTTATGTTGACACATACATACATACACATATATGTATGCATATCCCTTTATCCATGCTGCAAGTGTGAGAAATTGAGAGAACCGCGAAAGGATTATGTGTGAAGTCGAGTAATTTCTGAAATGAAAACAAAGCTCAGCGTATTTACATACACCAAGGGGAAGGCGTGCGACATCTCTTCATATGATTGATGTGGCATTAATTAGCATTATCCAGAGTCTAATCAGCACATGTGGTACTATCATTTTGCCCAACTCTACTTAAATATGGACGAAAGAGTGTCTACCAACTACATATTAAATAATATTAAATTTAATTTTCAGATGCATCAGATTACATGTTAAATGATCAGTTAAGTAGTATGCATAACAACATAATTAACTTGCCATGTTATCTTTCGGTTGCTCATTAATTATTCATAGCATTGTGATTACACCACCGACACACCTGAAGGGTATTATTAAGTTGTGAATACATAAAAACAATTGATAAATATTGACGATAGAGTGGAACGCTTCCGTAGTGCTGCGGTGGTGAGATTAGTTTCAGAGTATTTACTCAGTAAAACACTTTCGACCAAAATACGCCCACATGGTTTTTGCGCATTTCTGTGAACTGTCTGTGAATAATATATATTGTCAGTTTGCTTTGCGCTCGAGTGCATGAAATGTGAATGAATGAATACAAGTGGCTGTGAAATGAACTGATGAATGAATAAGAGGCGTGAATTTTCAAGTGAAGTTTAATTACACTTCAACGAATAACTCTATGAATAGTAAGTTGAAAATAAGTAAAGGAGAGTTACTGATGAGTAAATTATTTGATTGGAGCCCATTGATTAACTTTCTTAAATATTATAATTTATAGAATATAAAATGTAAAAATAATTCTAGATTCTTAAAATCATAAGTGTTACAGTGCCTTCTTATCGCTCAATTTCCAAGAGCAAAGCGTATTCAACAAGTTATAGAAAATGTTGCATACTTTGTGGCGTCGTCAATTCTGATGAAACATAAAAGGGCATTTCACACTTGTGGATTTAACCACTACGCTTAGGCGACTGAATTTGAAATTATTGCAAATGTGAAATATGCAAATTTAATTCACTAAGCTACCGCTATTATTACTTGTTGCTCGGCATATTGAATGACAGACTGATTCAATGTGCCAAATACTGTTATGCAAATATTTCCAGTCGCAGCCGCCAAAGGAAAACTTTTGTTTTCGAACCAGCATTCTTCACATTTGCGATGCGTAGGTTTTGCGTGTACACACGGCCAAGATATTTGACTTTATACAAAGTGAAAGACAGCATCAGAGTCAAAGTCGTGTCACTCCCAGACATTACATTTTTAAATTGATCAAGATATCGCTTTACGACCACGAAAAGAAGCAACAGACCATTCTTTTGGGATGTGTATTTGTGTTTATTTTTTTATTATGGATAATTCAAAAGCAGCATTGCTGCTTATGTGCCTTGTACCTATCTTGAATACGTAATGCGATGTTAATTTGATGCAAACATGAAAAGAGCATAAGCTGCACTCTGCTTTTAAAGCCTGCCAAAAATTGTGAGAAAACATTTAAAAGTTTATTCCAGTGCTTATGGTTCTTAAAAGCTAAATTGCATTTAATAGCTTGTAAAATGCTGTCGAACAACTCGTGTTAAGCCAAATCCGATTTGGCATTTATAATCATCAAACAATGAATTAAAGAGAATATATATGACACTGTAAAATGTTATACCTTCATTCCTATTAAAACGATTTATATTGTCAAAAGAAAAATTAATTTAAATCTGAATTACATTGCAGTAGAGAATTCACTTCATTTATATTAACTTTAAAAAGAATTGGAGTAAAACGAGAACAGGTATTTGAGTCAGCTCTTTGTCAATGCTACACAAGTATGTTCAAGTCCAATAACGAATCAAAGCAACAAGCATATCCAATTAATTTCAGTTATTTGTTGGGTTAAGTTCTCAGAAATTCAAAAGAACCAAATATCAAAAGGACATATATATGACTGACTATACACATGCAGGACTCATGTATCGGTTATCGATTTGAAATCGAAAACTTAAACAAAAATATACATACATATGTGACAGATAGTTGTCAACTGTCCATTTTGCATACACCATGAGTAAGATGAGAAGAGCACACGGTGGATATCCTTACCACGTTCTATATTATGAAACAGTTTAGCCAGAAGCAACTCACTCGTAAGCATTGAAGACTGCCAGCATATGCTGATGTTTGTGTTGTGGATGCTTTCTTGGTCGACGGGATGGTTACACGATGCCTTCAACTCATGCATAATTAATCATGTTGTGACGCCGATGAATGCCTGTACATGTGCCATTGCCCATGCCCTGGGAATGCGCTTGTCAGTTGACATGGTCGCGCTTTTTTATCACTGCCAGAGGAAACGTTCCGCTATATTTATCTTGTTACTTATACGGTCTTTCGCAATCGTTGCTAGCTATCGTCATAAACCTACCCCAACCCAACGTTGCTCGCAGAAATCTCAGAAGCTGTTCCAAATAGGGCAACCCACTCTCCAAATGTTGACGATGCTAATGTCAAGTAGGCGCTATGCACGTTTTGCCGTTATAATTGTTGACGTAAATCACAAAAGAAAAGATGGTTGGAGAGGAAGTGAAAAAAACAGCACAGACCGAAAAAAAGTACAAATGTATGTATTCAGAGAACTGTGTTGGGGACCTGTTAACACACAAATTGCCTTTGAATGGGTCCTGAATGTTGATGGGCCAACTTTAACATTATTTCACAATACAATACCAACATTTTTCTTTGCAGCACTTTAGGCGTTGATTTCACATAATTGAAATTAATATCTTGGCCGCGTCAGGGGGCTTGTGATGGGCATTTTTAGTATTTTCGGTTTTTACCCCCGACAATAAATGAAGCACTTTGTAGACGCCAATTTTTTCTATTGTAAGAAAAAAATAAATTGGTTGGAGATTTCGATTTAAATGAAAACTTAAGAGACAATTAGTGAAGGCTTTTCGTTTTTTTGAAAGCACACAATTCACACTGAGTGCTTTTAAATTTTTAAAATCGTGCGATACATTTTAATTGTGGAATTTTAATTTTGAGGTTCAAACAGTTTTCAATTTCTGAAACCAGCAAAAAAAAGGAAATTAAATTAGACGCGTTGTTGGACACGTATACGTTGTTAATTCACTAATTAAAAAATGTTGATGGAAAATACATATATATTAAAAAACCATTCTTCAAAAATTATTTGTTAATACCGTATAAATGTATTTTATTTTATAAAAGTAAACGGGTTAATCGTTTCTTATAAAATTAAGTAATTAAATACATATTTAAAAAAAATCATTCTGCAATTATAAATTTGCAAAAAGAATTTATAAAATACTAATAACATATATGTTGGAAATGTCTTCGCTGATTCCTTAGCAAATAATAAATAATATCTATGGCTACATTAATTAATTTTCATTTTAATTAATACAACTTTGTAAAAATTTATTTCATTTCAAATTGAAAGCATTTGGCGCGCATATCTCCCATACCAACGTTTTTATCGATTTCGATAAGCGTTTGACATGCGCAGCAGTATCGATACTTGGAACAGCTGTGCCCAGCGTGTATGTACTCATACAATATGGCGTTGTTGTGTAAAAATGAACAAATATTCGGATGTATGAAAAAAAATTTGTGAAAAATTGCAATTTGCGGAAGTTTTAATGATTTAATATTGTGCATTGCAAAGACAAGTGGATATACAAAGAAAGAGTGACAACTTTTCAGTGTTAAAAGCAGAAAATAATAAAATATTCTCTGTAGACTGTTGAGACCGGCGTAACTTTTGAGGCGCCAAAAATCACAAAACAAATCATAATAATAAAATGGAAGAAGAAATAACGCCTGCGGTTGCGACAAATGGTGTGGCGAATAATGGCGATGAGGGTGCTCTGACGGAATCGGGAGCTCCATTGTCGGTGGTGGATGCGGTTGCTTCGACGAATGAGTGGGAGAGGGGAGGCGCTGTGGAGCTGGCGAATGAAGAAGAAGCAGCATCAGCGGCAGTTGCTGGCGATAATGTTTACATGAATGAGGTGCGAAAGCAAGACGATGTTAGACAAGTCACACAGACATAAACATACTTAAAATTTTGCAGGGTAATGTTGCGCCTAATGCCGGAGAGGGTGTAGAAGCAGTCGCTGCTAGCGCCGTGGAAGGGGCGGAGGTGCAGGAGGAGGAGGAGGAGGAAATGGGTGAAGCCGAATACCTGGATGATGCGATGCCTGATGATGACGGGGACGAAGAAAACCCAGCAGAAGAAGAAACAATAGCAGACAAGAATAATACTACTAATGCAGAGACGGTAAAACCAACAGACGCCTCAGAAGCTGTCGCTGAATCGGTAGCAGAAGAAGGCAGCGCTAATAATGTGGCAACAGATGCTGAAACATTGGAAGAAGCTGTGGAAGAGGACGTCGAGGAGGACGAGGCCGTAGAGGAAGAGATTGAAGAGGAGGATGACGATGAAGAAGCTGAACTCATCACTGGTGACGATGCCCAGGAACAGCTTAAGACAGCCGGAGATGCCACAGACAAGGCGAATGTGAGTGCACGCTCTGGAGCCCAAAAACAGGAGGAACCAGTGGATGAGAATCAGTGTCGTGTGTGTACCAGCAAGGACAATTTAAAAAGTCTCTTTACGAAGACCAGTGATTCTACTACGCCGGCTGACATGTTGCTCTTGATTTGCCCCAGTGTATCTATAGCGCCCAAGGACTTTATGCCACAATTTATTTGCAACAACTGCCAGCAGAGTCTCACCATTGCCATAAAACTAAGGAAGCAGCTGGAAACTACGGAGAAGGATTTGCGTAAGCGTCTTTCACGCAGTAAAAACAAAATTCGACGACCCCGCGGATATGTTGTTATCGACGCCCCCGTCTCCGATTCGGCCAGCGATGAGGACGAGGAGGAGCTTAACGATGATGCTGAGTTCAAAGTCTCTGATGTTGCAGGCTCTACAAGTCCCGACAGTGATTCTGCCGACTCGGATATCAGTGAGAAACGCAAGCCAGGCCGGCGACGAGGTCGCAAGAAGAAACGCTCGGCGGGCTCTGAAGAAGAATATCCACAGAAAAAGAAGAGTCTGATGTCACAACCCGCCCTCCCTGCGCAGGGACCATTCGAGTGCGATCAGTGCGATCAAAGCTTTCCACGCAAACAATCCTATGTGATGCATCGCAAAACTCACGATCCGCGCCACGAATACCTCTGTCAGATATGCAACAAGCAGTTCAAGGTGCGGGGCGCCTACAAAACGCACATGGAACGCCATGACTCGGAACGTGCGCAGTTCCGCTGTGAGTTGTGCGCACAGGTTTTCCGACTGCGAGCCGAACTTAAGCGTCACATGGGCCTCAGTCACGATGAGCATGGTGTCATCTACGAATGCAAACGCTGTCAGCGCACCTTCCTCACCCAGCAGCGCTTGCAGCGCCATCAAAGCACCAGTTGTATACGTCACTCGGAAACAAAAGTCAGACGAATGGAGAGCCATCCTAGCCAGGGACGAGATCTATTCAAGTCGGTAGCACCCCTGACCACAACCTACTGGAGCGACAGTTTTTCCGACTAATTCTCAAGCGAGTTACACATTCGTTTCAAAACAATTTGTGTACTAAATAATTTAAGCTTATACATCATGTACACACACACTTGTGAACCATTCAATGAACCGTAAAAATTCCTGGAAACAAATGCGAAATGTTGGTTGTTTCTTATTATACATATGAATGCTGGGTGTCCACTTGAAAGGCAAATGTTTTTTAAGCATTCAACCAGTAAGCTTCTTTAGTATTTTGCTATAAAATTATATTAAATGAGAAGTGAGCTTTGAGTTCATGGCAGTCCAGTAAAATCTAATAAAGTGTTCGTAATTTTGGTTCTCTCAATGTGTGGTTTGGTTATTTGAGCTCCAAGAGGAATTTAATTTTGTTATTCAGTTAGTTCCCTTTTTTGTAGAAGCATAAAAAAACCATGAATGGGAGAGTTTTGTATGAGATTCAGGAGTCTTTTATGAGATTGATTTGGAATTTAAATTAGAACAGATAATGCTTTAACAACAAACTCAAAACTAAAGTCCGTGTGGCAGATTGTACTACAAAAACGATGTAATATTTAAGACTGCTCGAATTGCCGCATAAAACTTTGATTTGATGTTGCAATCATAGTATAAATGTAGCAGCCAAATGCACATAAGTGCCGTTATCAACTGCAACTCGCATGCCAGAATTAAAATACATAACAATAATTTCGCTGTATAATGTGCGTAATCACAATGTTCACTTAATGGCCACTCTTCGTACCCCATGCATTGTGCATCTCCAAGGGCCACTAAGCGTTTAACAGCTGGGATTATGTGCTCCAAGCTGTGACATTGCACTGGTTAAATTTGTGGCAACCGCAAAAGGAAGCGGAAACGGAAGCGAGCAAAGGGACCTCCAGTTGTTGCAAACTAAACTTCGCGAAACGAAACGAAAACTTGTTGTACTCGTACATGTTTATTTGTGAAAAGCAAAATATAAACTTAACATGCTGCTGCAGAATGGCCGGATGAGTGAATTGGGGAATTGTGTGGGGTTGGTGATGAGTGTAAGATGTTGAACAACACAATCATTTCAAATGGCTGGGATGCAAATGTAGGAGGTGGAGGAGGAGGAGGTAGAGTCTGCTTGCTGTTTGTTGACTCCTTCAGCTGTCCTAGTTGATCCAGTTATCCAGGTGCTGTCCGCTTAGAAATGGTGTATCGAGTGATAGGTGGGCAGATGGTAGGACAACGACGAGACCGGATGATGCGCAATGAGCGGAGCGTGTGCGATGAGCGGTGCATGCGAAATTATTGGTGCATGGTGAACGACAGTTGGTGCGGCCACGTAATGCGAGTGGGTTATCAGTGGGGCGTGATAGCCCAGGCCAAGTGACAGGCCACGCTTGGCCTTGACCGATGACTCCGCCTGCTGTTGCTGCTCCTCGGCAACGGGTGCGGCCAAGATGCAAGCGGCGCCAGCAATAAGCAAAATTAACTGTAACAAATCGCATTTGCATTAGTATTTGCATTTACATTGTCCAATGGCCAAGAATTTTTCCATTAGCATTTCCCATTGACAGCAAAATTGAAAATCGAACATGAAAGAAAAAGTGCACAAAATTCTTGTGTTAAAAATAGAACTATTGTGTTAACAAATCCCCAAAAAGAGACAAGCTCATTTCTCTTGACCCCTAATACGAGTTGTTGTTCAGTCCAGTTGTCATTAATCTTGCTTCAAAATTGTTTTTCGTTGAAATGAAAGTTCAAGGAATTTTAATAATATACTTTTGAAATTGAGAACGGTTTGACAAAGTTCTTTTTGAGTGTAATGCATATTTTCCTAATGATTTTTTAGAGAAAAAAGTGAACCTTTATTTGAAAACTTAAATAAAAATTTGTGAAGATTAGGTTTCTCTTGTAATTAAAAACTAATAATTTGAATTGTTTATTCTGATTCTGGCGGTTGCCAGTGTATTGCTTCAACTTTGAACAGAAAGTTTAAGTAACACTTGAATGATGCAGCAAATCTTGCAGACAGAGTCGAACTTCAACTTGTTATCAAGTTTAGGTACTTATGTTATTATGTTCCACTTGCTTCTGCAAAACTTTTGTCAAACTATTTAACTAATGATGCAAAGTTTCCTTTGAGCAAAGCTTCGACTTACTGTGAATTTCATAGTGATTGAGTTTGATTTAAAAACTTAGGGAGTTTTTGTTTTGGAAGTTGATACACTGCACAGCACTGTGTCGAAAATTGAACTAACGATTTTTGAAGTCAGAATCTGTTTATTTATACGATTCGTATCTTGTGCGTAAACTACTAGAAACGCACTCAAAACGAAGTCAAACGCACACATTAGGCAAAAACAATTTAGGCAGTAAAAAGAAGCAAAAAACGAATACGAATCAAACGCACATATTGGATGCAAGTTAAGTATGCCCACATCGAGTCGAAATTGTAGCAAACAAGTTGCAACTCAGTTGGCCAGAGTGTGTGTGAGTGTTGTTGTTGTTGCTGTTCAATTGCAGCACAGTCAGAGTCATAAATAGAATTTGTTTTTGATTTGGAAAAGTGTTTGGAGTACAGCACAAGTCACTCATGCTGAGTGTCAACTGAGGCCAAAGCAGCTTGATAAAATTGCATTAATTAATTGAAATGGATATGGATCATGTAGTCAGTAATTTCAACACGGTTCAGTTATAATTTCATCTAAGGAAATTATAATATTGTTAGTTATTGGCAAATAAATATACCTTAATCAATTTAAATTTGTCTAAATTTTGATAAAAGATAAATATTGACACGACAAATTGAATAATGAAAGTTTTTTTTTGCTTGTTTATGAAAAACATGCAAAATTTGTTTGGCCACTGGCTGCAGTCGAGCGTAATAAGCACTTGATAAATTGGTTCAATAAATCCAATATACATTTCATATTTGGTTGAATTTATCAAAGCCAACAAACTAAGCACAACCGATTAAACTTGTTGATAACTTTAAAGCTTGATTTGAATTGTGTTCACATGGCAATGGAAAGTTTTCCTTTGGGGCAATTTCTGTTTAGTCGCAACTAAGTGATACTTTATCGTCTTATTGGGCTGTTACTGTGTTCAGTTTTAGTTGGCGTATTAAAAACATTTGACTGTAATTACATTTTAATGTGCAGCAAGTGCGCGGCAGGATCGTTAAAGCAATTGACAGTGAGGCGCAGTGGGACGCGCATCTAGGATACGCTCGCATATCCAACAGATACAAAAGCATCTCGCAGATACAATTGCCAAGTGCGCGCTGGGGACTCATACTCTGGTTATGGTTATGCCTCAGCGTGAAGTGCCGTAATAAAAAGCAGTCACACACACTAACATACATACATCTAGTATATTCTATTGCTAGCTTATGTGTCTGTGTAACGGAACATTAATTAACAGTATAGCTGCTAATGGCAGCAGCAAAAAGCAAAAAATCCGTATGGCGTTTATCTCAAGTTGTCAGTTGTCGGCGTTTCGCATGTTTTCGCTTGAGTGTGTATCTGTATCTGTATCTGTATTTGTATTTGTCTGTGTCTATGTGTATTTGTGTGCCTCTTTGCGGCATTCTTGTTGTGTGTAACGCCAGCTGTTTCTCCATTTCCCGACGGAGGAGCCCCCAAAAGAAATAAAATCCAACTAGAACAAGACATTTCGAATAAATGATACTCTTATATTTCGTAGTGTAACAAAGTTTTCAAACCTTCCTTTCTCTTGTATATATTTTTTTGTAATTCCTCAATTCCCAAAAACAAAAATTTATTTATTTAACTTTCAACTTCAAAAAAATTGCAGTCCTGCTTTCAAGAAATCTTTATTGAAAAGTAAATTTTAAATCTTTATTTTCAAACTTTTCGATCATGAAAAAAATATTGAATCAAGATATCATAACAGTTTAAATTATTTTATACTTCAATGAAATGCTTAAGTAATAACAAATTATTAGTTTGTTTTTACAATGTTTTGTGCTACTTTTGATCTTCTGCAGGGACTGCAAAGAATAATTATGAGTTAAAACATCTCAAACCCAAAAAAATAGTCTTTAGGAAGAGTGTAAAATACACACATATATATTTATTTTGATAAGGAATTAAGGATAAGCAATACAATAACTTTTACATTATATTGTTTTTGACAATTTCAATACTTTCAACTTTTTAGTGAAATTTAAATAATATATGTTATAAAGAGTTATTATTATTGAATTTTTATTTTATTATTATAAAAGTTTCTAACTTTTGACAAAGTCAATATACCTCAACTACCTGCTAAAATACGAGCAGCGTATAAGAAAGAAAAAACTTAGCACTTTGCCAAACACAACGGAAAGCAAGAAATATTGCATAAATTATTGTTTTTTGCTGCCAACTTGTTCACATAAATCTATTTGCACAGACTTAAAGGGAACCCGATTTGTCGTTGAATAGACAGATGTACAGATGGGTGTTAAAGAGTGTCAATCGAACAACAGAAGCTGTATTTAATTGATAAAGAGACTGAGGATAAATTGATCATAGCGGGAGTTCACTTTAAATCTGATATTAAAGTTGCTGTCAGGTAGCAGAAAGTTCACATGAGAAACACAAATTTGCTTTTAATTCTGTTTTATTTGGAGCAAACGCAGCTGTTGGCTTTAATGCAGCAGTTACCTGTAATAATTGAAATGAGTTTTGTTGGTTATATTCTGATTGATGGTTGCTTGTTATTTGCAGGCCAAATCCATGTGAATATTATTGAATAAATAATAACATATTGGCACAGCAGTAAAATGCGTGATTTGTGTAATGTTCTCTCATGTGTGTACGAGTCTCTGGCATATCCATCAAAATCAAATAATTGACAACTGCCGCCGACACAATTTACGTTTTGCCCAGTTGTGTTGCAATTGCTGTCAGCTCAACAGACAGACAGAGGGAGGGACGGACGTACGGCAGTTGGATGGAGAAACAGTTGCTGAAAAATTTGAATTGCAATTGCGAAATGTCGAACAGGATTTGTTTTTCCCCACTCTTCGCCCCTTCTCCTCCTCCTCCTCCTGGACCCATTAGCCGAGTGCAACACCTTCGTTGACAGGTGGACATTGGGGCGAGACTTTGATTGGCCAACTCACAAACTTGACTGATTTATATGTCATGCAAGTATGCACACATATTTATCATCGAAAAGCAAGTAGAAAAAAACCATATTATAACATACAAAGATTGTTGTATCTCTATCTCGTTGGCCAATTAACAGCTACGCCCAGTTACTAACCACACTGCAACAGGTGTGCTCTCGTTAAAATACCCTTCCGAAATGTGTCTCATTAGCTTGTCGTTAAATTTGATGCGAAACACACACAAATAGTTGTTGAAACTAGCTCAGGATGTTTGCTAGTCGTATACGCAACTTTGCTTTAATTTGCCACATTACATTTTCCATCAATTATCGTAAAATTATGTTGGCCAGTTTACCAAGTTTCTGCTTGCTTGGTTTCAATATAGTTAGTTTGGCATTTGAAAATTCATGAAACCTGAAATTGAACATAAATTGAAACTGTTTATTGCTCAAGTGCATCTGCTTTAGACTCAATTTTGCAATATTTGTTTCTGTCTCTTGACAAAAAGTAGCAATGCAAATGCCAAACAAATTAAGGGACTATCTTTTGCAGGCAGGAAAACAAAAATTTGATGTTGATAGAGGCAGTTGCTAATTGTCAGAAACCAAAACCAGAAATTCGTATTTGATACGAATAGGAATCTCTTTTTGCTTTGTATTATTTGCTTGCCTTTCAATTGTCTAACATATTTTTGAGACTATTTCTCTCTTTTGCAGTGAACATGCTTTGAAGTATCGAACCAATATGTTTATCATTTGCAATCGAGTGCTGACAAATGATGCAAGACTTAGCCATGACGCAACCACCAATGAAATTCAATGAGTCGATGCTCAAGGACCTGCATCTCACCACATTTGAACTGCAGGACTTTCTGCATCGCCTTATCGATTTCCAGATGAAGAACCATTCGCAACCGGATGAGTGTCGGGGCTATTGTCAAGGTGATATCTACAAGTGGGTTGGCGCTTACAACGGCATCCATGGCTATGTTTCCCTTTTGGTAAGTAAATGATAACGGGTTGCCGAGCGACTCATTAGAGAATGTTTTGACTGCTGCTGCTGCTGCTGCTGCTGCTACAGTCATGGGGCTAATTATCCTGATGTCGTCCTGTCATCAGCCAAGACATTTTTCACTTTGGTCAGTGGGCGAAAAGATGGAGAAAAGGGCTGACTGAAAATAAATGAACGGCCCGACAGAATGTGTCAAGGAATGTAAACCCTTTAGGCGGATTCGCTTTTGTCCCCGGTTCGGCGACTTTGGGCGAAGCCCCAACACCTTTGAACTTTGAGATTTCCCTTTTTTTAGATCAAAAAACGAAAATGTCACAAAAACAGCGACAACAACGACGAGAACAACAACGAGAGAAGCATTAACAAAAGCACATTAAATGAATTTATGTGTTTACATAATTCATAAGCTTACGCCCAAACAAATTGCTTTAGATATTTAACACCATCGAATTAGCAAAGGCTTGACCAATTATGCCTCTTTAAAGGGTTAAATTAATGCAAACAAATTTCAACTTTTTGCCGGATTCTTTTGTTGAATTTAACTAAAAGCTAGAATCCTATTAAATAAGCAGAAAAGGAAGTTGAAAATTGGATATGCAAAGTAGGAAGCTTTTTAAAGAGTTGCGCATAATTAGGAAAATAATTTGTTAGAATAGCTGAAATTTAATGTTAAATGAAAATGAACGCGAAAGAGGCTTTTGTTAATAATACCCACGCAAGTATTTAGTATTGAGGCAATATTTAATTACTTGTAAGTTCTTTGTAGTTATGCATGTATGAAAACTCTTGCCAGTTTCCTGGTTAGAGAGAGAGAGAGAGAGTAGCACAGACGTGCCTTTTCCTGACAGCACATGCTAATATCAGCAGAGCAAAAATCTCATATTCATCATGCGGTCAAGTCCGCAGTTTGAGTGGCGTATGAATAAAACATCGAGCAACTTGGACTGATGAGATTTCGGCTTTTAGGGGTGTTTAGGATAACTCAAAGAGTGCGAGGCAGCTTTGCCCCTTGAGGAGCCTGAAAACTGTTTTTTTTTTTTTTGGGCTTTAACTTATTGTTATGATTGTAGCTACAGTTAAGCTACGCTATAATGATTTGTCATGCATTTAAGAACTTATTGTTCATTGCACTATTTCTTGAAATTAAATTAAAATTAATTTGGATTGTAGTAGAAATTGAAGTTGAAATAACCATTTTGTTGCATTTTGATATTTGTTTGTGGCTAATACCCTAAGGGAAGTACGGTAGAAAGGTATTATGACATTGGGCCAACAGGAAATGACCGAATTCGCAGAATAAGCTTTTATGCCATTATGAGCCAATACCAAGAAGAGAAAGAAAATAAGATTAAAGTAATAAAATTGTTAATGTGAAAATAATATTATAAATGACGCAAAATAGAATTCTATCAAAAATGTTGACGGTACTTTAGCTCTATAAGCTTCGATTAACGAAAACCCAGAAGAAGTCAAATCATATTAGATGATTTTTTTATTGGTTATCTTTTTGTAAATGTTTCGTTATTAATCAAAAAAAATTATATTTAAAAAACGATGAGTCTACTTAGTGTGTTAGTCAAAAGTTTTTTAGACTCAACCAGAGATCTGTAAGAGTGGAAAAATAAATTAAAATCTTCAACCAAAATTGTTTCATGTCAAAATTGAGCCAAGAAGATTTATTCATCAAACAAGATCCAAATTCTATAAAAATTCTAGAATGCCCAATCTTGAAATTCAAGATCTTAATTTTGTTTAAAAAATTTGAAAACTTCAATTTGAAAACTAAAATTTAGATTGTTGAAAAAAAAAATAAATAGATTTATTAGTTTGCTTTTCGATCTTAAAAAAAATCCAAATTCAAAATCCAAGAATTTGGATTTTTTTTAAGATCGCAAAGTTTTTAAATCAAGATTTGCAATCTTCTTTTCAATCAAGAACAAAACATTCTTGAAGGAAGATTTTCATTTTTAAGAATAAAATGTTTTTAATCTTAAAATGCACGGTTAGCATACAAATTTTGATTTAAGATTTTTAAAACCCAAAAATCTTATTTTTAGGTTTTTCTTAAGATTGAAAAGGTTTTAAATCAAGATAAGGAATTTAAATTTTTTCTCTCTGTGTAGATTATTAATGGAAAATATTGTTAGTTGATTAATGGAAGGTATCTCATAGTCGAGTATACTCGACTGCTGTTTTCTCTGTTGGTTTTAAATTCTATTTTTCATGCAGTTTTAGTATATGCTCATCTGACCATTGTTGACGTTAAGTAAATATGTAAATAAACAAACAAAAAAAGAGAGAAAATGTTTGACTGGTGGAATAAATTTTCATTTTGATTTTCATTTGGCAACCCCATCAACAGATTTGCATATTCGGCACAATAGCCAATATATTAAATATAATGGTATTGACCAGAAAGGAGATGGCCAAGGCGCCCATCAACAACATCTTAAAATGGCTGGCGGTGGCCGACATGTTTGTGATGCTCGAGTACATCCCCTACACCACTTATCAATACATTTACATGAAGCCGGGTAAGTGAGCCTCCCACACAAAATGTACCCAGAATAAATATAGGATGACTAACTCGACTGTTGCAGGTGAAAAGGATCTGAGCTATTCGTGGGCTGTTTATATTTTGGTTCATATGCATTTCACGCAGATTTTGCATACGATTTCGATTGGTTTGACAGTCACTTTGGCTGTTTGGCGCTACGTGGCCATCAGGTAAGTGTGTGGCGTGTGCTTTATTGATGCGTGTGTGTGGTGTGTGTGTGTGTGTGTGTGTGTGTGTGTGTTAACTGGCGCTTTATCTATGAATAACACGGTGGCAACGTTGTGGCTTCTCTTCTTCTTCTTCTTCCCTGTTTTCTCACTTCATAGCAAACTGTTTCCATCTCTTATCCACAGACATCCGAACGGCAGCTGTGCCAACTTTCTGCTCGCACATTCCAGAGAGGCCATTCTCTTTCCCTTCATCATCTCGCCCATCCTCTGTCTGCCCACGTACTTTGTCTTTAAGGTGCGCGAGACCCTTGAGGTGGACACCAAAGAGCATGAAGCCATGTATCATGTGTATTTTGACACAGACTCGATGCTCTTCCGGTAAGTGTTTATCCCGCCTGATATACACACATCCTGCTGAAAGATTCTTTGCACTCCACTCCACTGTGCAGCTTCAACTTTTGGATACATTCCGTGATTATCAAGCTGCTTCCCTGCTTTATACTGACAGTGATAAGCTTGGTGCTCATGCATGTCCTGTGTGAGGCCTCGCGACGTCGCCTCAAACTCAAGGACTACGATAATCCTACCAAGTATGCCATACAGCTGAACCTCAACGAGCACAAGTCCAGAAGGTAACTTCCATTGTTTGCTCTATATTAAATTGTGTCATGTGCATGGTGGAGAATATGATTAAAGGAGCCGAGTCAATAATTTGTTTGTCTGCTCCGTTTAATTTGCTAACTTGACTTTAAGCTCACTTTTACTTTTCTTATATATTATGATTTGCTTTTGTCTACCCATTCTGATAAATTCAAATTAGCTTAGAAAACTCATTTGTTTCAGAAGAAATTTTAGTCAAAATGATAATAAATAAATCAAAATGTTGTTAGCAACAAAAGCAACCAAATTTAAAATGCTTTTCAAAGTTTGCCAAATCATTAATCTTTAAATTTGTAGGCTGATAATATTTTGATTTATTCATTTATCTACAATATTAAATTTTGCCAAGATTGGTTTAAAGTGGATTTGTGCTTCTAACATATTATGAAGATAGATTAATTTATTCTACATCCAAAAATACCTTGAATACCTTAGAAATATATGTGGTATCATATTCTTGTTAAAAAAGGGTTGTTACTTGTAAGTTTTAATACTAGAAGTTTTTTTAGTATTCTCAAATTTTATACCCACTGCCCATAGGGTAGATGGGTATTATAACTTTGTGACTCCATCATATGCAAAGTATGTAACAGACTGAAGGAAGCATCTACGACGCTTTAAAGAATATATAGGATATTCATAGGTTAACAGCTAAGTCCATGTCTGTCTGCTTATCTGTCTATTAGATGATTAACTATTAGAGACAGATAGATATTGTACCTAAAAAAGCCTTTGGTATACTTTTTGTTATTTTTACAGTACATTAATTTGCTTTTATTTAAAATGAGTAGCTGGTCGAGTTAACTTTAGCTTTCTAGCTTGTTACTACTAATCAAAACACAATAAAACAAAGACCGGATGAAAGATGATTGCAGCGGGATCTTAGTTGCTTTGGTTGACAATTTGAAATATTTTATAATTTATGGTATAATTTGAAGCCTTCGGCATACTTAAGTATTTTTTCGGTATTTATTTGGTATACTTTACGAATAGTACCGCTTTCGTTGAACTTGGAACCGCTTTCATTGAAACATCTCAAAGTCGAGCACACTCGACTGTAGCTTTCTTACTTGTAAATTTTTCCAATCTTCCAATTAATTAATTTTATTTTTACCAACTACATTTACAGACCACCCCGTTGTGATCGTCGCAATGATCGGACGACGTTGCTGCTGGTGGCTGTGCTAATTCTGTTTCTGGTCACGGAGTTTCCACAGGGTCTGCTCGGTCTGTTGTCTGGTGTGCTGGAGAAGTGCTTCTTTGCCCATTGCTATCCGCCTTTCGGAGAGCTCATGGATCTGCTGGCACTCATCAATGCGGCTGTGGGCTTTGTGCTCTACGGCCTGATGTCCAAACAGTTTCGCACTACATTCAGATCGTTGTTCTTCAAGCGGCATTTCGGAAGCAGTGAGATGACGCGGCTGACACGTGTGACAACAACTTGTGTCTAGAAGCTAAGGCCACGGCATCGTAGGTCCGAAACTCGAATGTAGACTTTGGACTACATGCAAAAAAGTTATATAGTAGGTGCTTTGGAGCGGACTTCATTGGAGATGGGTGAAGTGAGCGAAGGCATCTCAAAGATGCCTTTGGCTTCAACATGAATTTCTAATCCAAAAAAAAACTTTGTAAAAGTTGAACTGAAACTGTGAGCTGGGTAGGAAATACTACAAGTATGAATGCTCTTATAGATGGGAATGCTTCAATGCGAGTTGAGCATTCACACTTTATAGAGGGTATCAAAGCAGACACATAAATTGAGATTTCAAAATGAGATATACAGTGGTTTATAAATGTAAATTAGTGTTACGACTTTAATTGTTCCTTTAAACCTAACTTACAACACAAACACACATTTAAGTAATACTAACTGAGCTACTTATTAATATAATTATCTATCATCTGAGATATGCAGAGAACGCCAGCGTTTATTACAATTAATTAGATTGTAAGAGTTAAATAATGTTTTTTATGTAATACAGATTTTGAAATAAAACTGCATAAAGAGAAGTCGAGAAGCCAACGAGCCCCTGAGCTTCTCTTGTTCTCTTGAGCATTTAATACTTGAAACTTGATATCCAATAATAACTTTGTCTAAATATCCATGTATACAAAAACAGAAATACACACACTTATACGCATATAAAATATATACACTTAAGTATTTGTAATTGAAAATAGTATTAGATAAGATTAGCTAATGGGTTTTCATTGGCTTGCAATTATGTTTTACGCTATTTGTAAATCGATTTTTGAATTCACTTGAAGAACACGTTCAAATAAATGTTCGATGTGAGTTAATTTACTGCGATGTTGTTTATTTCTATTTCTCTGTGTGTCTCTCTCAGTTTTGGCTTACAACTGCATTCACTTCCAAGGGCATTTCCTCTGGCACTTCACTGGCATCTGCCTCCAACTGAGCAGCATCCTCATCGTCACCTAGAATGCCATGATTGTGGCTTGAAATGCGCAGCAAGGACTTTAGTTTGGTTGCCTGAAATTTAAACTAACAAAAAGCAAACAAAGGTTGACTAAACAATACCTGGCATTATATAAAGAACATAATTAAATGCTAAAAGTTTCATTACATGCCCAAAGGCAACCATGTGTGAAGACTTAAATAAATGGATGGTAAAAACGGCCAATGAAAAGTTTTCAATTTGGAATTTAATCTTGCTAAGTATAATATTTGGTGCAGAACATAACATATGTTTGGGACTAATCACAAGCTGCTGCCAGCAACCATTGGGCACGGTGGCAGAAAACACGACTTACTTCTGTGGGCAGCAACAGGTCCTGAGCGTGGGCCATAAAGCGATTATACTGCTCCGTTGCCAGCGCCAGACGTCCGGTCTCGTAGCAGAAGAGTGCGAAATTCAGAAACACGAGCGGGTGCCGCATGCCACCTTGTTGACCCTGAGCGAGGTTGCATGCACGTTCGAAGGCTACAAAGGCATTATCTGTATCGTCCAGTTTGCGTAGACACACTGCATAGGGATAGGAATAGGGGAAAAGCAAATGGATTTACTAACCTCTGCATGAATACTGCATTCTGTTTTCTGTTTTTGTTTTTTCACTTACATCCTAGCAACATGTAGCATTCGGCATTGTCCTTGCGCAGGTTTATCGATGCGGCCAGCGTGTGAAAAGCGCTGGCATATTGTTCGGCTAGAGGTCAGTGGAAAAATGTAAACAGTGAGTGACTCAAAGGTATCAACCATCACTAACATAAAACAACAATGCACATACAACAGAAGACAACAAACAGGAATAACAATAAGACCAAAAACAGCAACAAGAATGAAAGTTAAAACCTAAACAATAAACCTGCGCCACACGAACCCGAAGGACATGGGGAGAGCCCGCGGGCCACGAGCCCCATAAAATGTAGAGTCCTTGAATGGCCTGGACTTGGCTCACCCGAAAAGAAAACTTGCCTTTGCTATTCACATTTTTATATTTTTCTATTTTCTTTTACAATTTATGAAAAGCCCCGTTTCGAGCTTATTTTTTCCGTTTTTATTGTGCACACTTTCCGGCATATTTTCTGTTTTATTGTCTGCGCTCAGACAAGTGCTTTAATGGTTAAATTCCCGGCACACTCCCAGCACTCAACCCAGCCTAACAATACAAAGCATTGCACAGTTAACTAATAAAGAGTCTACTAGGAATGTTATAATTATACCCCGGGAATACAATGAGTAATATTATACACAGATAGTTCTCTATTTTTCAGTAGTTCAATCATTGAGGGCTTATATGCAAAAATATTGTTGTTTTCGTTGCCGATTGGCAATCTTTTGTACTTACAGGCAATATAAATTAGGCTCAAATTGTACAATGCATTGTAGTTGAGGGGCGATATCCAAATAGATTTGCGCAGCGATGAAACAGCCTTTAAATTGAATCAAGAATGCGTATACACACACAATTATTGCGTTTAATCTATTTACACATAAATTGCTTACCACAATGAACTTTTGCTTTTTGAAGAAGCAGAGGCCAATGTTATTCCAAAGCTCGGCAATTTCCGGCTCGGCATCTGCGATTTGACTGTATTTGCCCAAGGCGCCATCCACATCGTTGCGCGACTGTCGAGTGCGATTCGATATCAGTAAATCGATTCCAACTCCAACCTTAACTTCATCTCTTGCTTACCTGCAAAATGGCGCCCAGGGCTAGCAAGCCTTTAGGCGTGCACTTCCGTTCAATGTTGACGACTTCCGTCAAGCGATCGTAGGCTCTTTGGGTTTCATTGATTTTCAGATACAATACGCTGATTTCGGTGAGAACTTCGGCGTTTTCGGGTGTCAAGCTAAGCGATAGACAGACGGGAACGGATATGTGAATGGATAACCGCATTTAAGAGCCAGACGGAACTCACTGCAAACACGCCTCAAGGACATCAATGGCCTGCTGGTACTCTTTATCCTTGCGATAGAGCTCAGCCAGGCGCACGTAGCTCTCCAACTTTTTGCCCGTCTGCACGGCCAGCTCAAAGTAGCCCCTGGCCTCGGCCTGCTGTTGACGGGCCATTTCCAGCTGTGGTTGCGTGGCAGCCGCACGATAAAGCAGCTCACCCAGATAATGATAGATTTCATGATCCCTGCGTGGACTGTGCTGTTCGGCCTCACGAAAAACACTCAACGCCTGCCCAAAACGTCCCATATTATAGCTGAATTTGGTAGAGAGACAGAGAGAGAGGGAGGGGAGCGAGTGTATACTAGAGAGTGTCAACAAAAATCGATAGCACTAATTGGCTTACAGCGTGCGACCGATTTCCTTGTACGTCTCGATGTTTTTTGAGTTGAGTTCGACAGCCTTCTGCAGATTACGCAGTGCCTCGATGTTGTTGCCATCTTCGCGGTCAATTAAGCCCTGTTTCCATTACAGTCAAGTCAGTGGAGCAATCAATTTGAAAGGACATACTCGTCCTCGTCCTCTACTCACCTTGACAAAGTACAGATACTCCGCATTCAAATGACGATTCAACTCACGTTCGATAAGACGACGACATCGCTCGAATTCTCGACGTGTAAAATAAATGTGGAGCAGCCAATCGATGTTTGCATCTGATGGCATGTTGGGCACTAATTGAAGTTGTAAAAATTGTCTATTCATTTGCAGTTGCAGTTGCAGTTGTACTGAATGCTTTGTCCTCGAATGTTGTTTAGAGTTAACATATTACCTGCTTTGACCACCTCCAGCGAGGGCAGCGCTATGACTGCCCCATTGCAATTGATCTGCTCGCTGCCCGCTTCGTACATGAAGTTGAGTTGAGTTGAATGTGTAAATATTTGGGTGCTGCTGGAGGATAGAAAAAGCTCGACATATGTTTTGTACTGTTGGCAGAAATAGAATTGTGTTTTCTGTTGTGTCAACCATTTTAGTTGCCATGGTTAATGCGCTTAGGGTTGCCATGCCACAGCAAAAGGGTGCTTTGTTTCAAATTGCGATGCGACTGGATGGGAATGTGAGGCATGAATAACCTTTCCAGTCCAAATAAATTAACTTGTCAAATTAATTAATGAACGTGTTTCTTCGCCAACGGCTGCTGTCTGCTGCTACCTAATATGTTGGATCCATTGACCAAAATGAGCTAAAAAGGAAAATAAACAAATGCCAGTCAGTGTGGTATAGTGTGTATTTTTAATTAGTAGCCAACTAAAAATCAATTGAAATGCAATAAAAACAACCTATAAATGCCATTTGCAAGGTAAAATAATTGACGATCAAATTGCAAACGAGTTTCATTACAATTTGCCAAAATTAGCTATCCGGTTGCCGCCCAAAATCAAAGAGACGCCTTCACCTCCTCCTCCTCGCCATCCTCCTTCTCCGCCTCCACCTGGCCAACCCCAACTAATCACTCAATTTTGAATTCACACCATTCGATGTGGCAACTGGTCTCAGATTATGCTCCGATTTGCACTCCATTTGTGGATGCAGCCATGTGATCGTGAGCTACATTCATAATGTGTTTACTACACATTAATCCATTAAATATATCGTACAAGATCGCCACAGTAATTGCTCTTAATGGCGGCCCCTATCAAAGTATTTCAGCTCTTTGCCAAACTGAAACTAAAAAAAAACTACTGTAAAATTGCCAGCTGCCCAAATTGGTGAAACGTGGACGTGACTCGCGTTGGCCAAAACAAAAAAAATGCTATAAACTTGGCGTTCCGGTCTGTCTAAGACATACAAAGTATCTTTAAGCTACATTTTGAAATTTAAATCGATTAGACTTCCTTAAGTCCACGAAGTTTGCCAACTCCAATTCGGCTTTGGGATAAGAACCAAATAGATGACTGTTTCAAAGCAAGTACATATTGTATAAGGTTCTTTGAAATCGATTAAGGATTGATTTTTCTGCCTTTAAAAGGCAGCTAAAAAAGTTCCTTTACAATAATACTTTATATTTTCCTCGTTCACAAACGGAAATTCTGAGCTTGGCATAAAATTTTTCTTTGTGTACATTTTCACTTCTTTCTATATTTCATAAATTTAGTTTTCTGTTGCCAGACTTATATGGCGAAACAAAAAACAATCCCATTTCATTGCATACTTTTTGGCTTAGAATTTACGCAACTCTCCACTCTTGCGCTAATCAGTTGCACACTGCTTGCTGAACTGCTTGCACTGCAATATGCATAAGGGTTTGCTGCTCTGCTACATTTCTGGTGGGAAACAACACTAAACGTTTGAAGAGCATTGTGTCATGACTTATTGGCGCCATCTATGTTTCAGTGTTACTAATTTCATTGTGACTCTTTGAACACTTGGATATACAATACAAATAAATAAATAGTAAGAATGCTGAGTAAATAAATTTTATTTCGCAATAATCATGATAATTATTTCCTGTTTGTCCGCGCCGTTTGCATTGCGCTTATTAACTTGTACTACAAAATGTCGCCGCGCCATCGACTGGAAAGCAGTCGCCCCAGCTTGCAATTATGCGCATGCCAACAACTACGCATGCGTGACATTTTTAAGATGTTTGTGCGGCGTTTTCCTTTTGGCTACGCTTGCCACTAAGCCAAACAAAATAGTTGCTAAATGATTTACAGCCGCTTTTGTTGTTGCTGTCTCTGTCATTAGCAAGAGATGGGAGACATGGGGACAGCTTCGGGTGTGAAGCTGGGAACTTGAAATTGTCTCTGAGCAAGCACTTTTGGATTTGCTGAATGAAGTGCGGGACGGGTGCAACTGTGCAACTTTCGAGAGCTGAAGTGCTGTGGTCAATATCGAAATGGCAGAAAGGGATAGGGATAGGGATAGGGATAGGGATAGCGATTGGGTTCGAGGCGGGATAGAAGCAACCGGTTTTGTTGTTTTTTATTTTTTTTTTGCAACTGCGCAGCTTTCAGTTTTGGTTGCATTTGGCTGTTTGTTGCTGCTGCTTCTTCTTGATGTTTTTTTGGGGCGCTAAAAAGGAAAATCAGCCCAAGTTCCAACAAGAATCAGAGAGACGCCTGTGTTCGTTGTCCGATGTTGATGCTGTTGTTGTTGCTGTTGTTGTTGTAGCCGTCACCCAGATTATCAGGGAAACTGGAGTAACCAGTTTTTTGCGTGCTGTGTGTGAGTGTGTGTGTGTTGTGTGGCATGCAACCTAAATATAGAATATATACTCATGTCCATGCAATATTTCGCGATTCGGCAGGCAACATTTTTATATCTTTATGTGGAGCAGCCACAGCAACAACATCAAATTAGCACAATGTTTTCAACAAAACAAAAGTAAAAGCAACATAAATGTTGCCAAAAAGTCTAGCCAGAAGTGAACACTAAAAAACATATTCATAAAAAATGCGCAAAACTAAAGATATCGTTGATAGATAGCACAACGGCAAAAAAAAAAAAAAAAATAAAGCTAAACAAAGCGAGAGAAATAACTTCATAGAATTTTTGAGTTGACATTGTTTGTGTTTTCGCTTTTATCTTATCAGTTGAGTTCGCCAATACACAAGAGCACACACACACACACATACACACATACATTCATGGCACACAGCTGTGTGCAATCAGCACAGTTGTTGTTGTTGTTATTTGTGTATTTTCACCTTTCGTTTACCTGTTGATTTGTGTGTTGCACGCCTCTCTCGCGAGAGACGCTCGCAAGTGGCAAGCGAGTGTGTCTGTGTGGGTGAGAGAGTGTGTGTGTGTGTGTCTGGCAGTGACTTCGTTCGTCGAGATCTTTCGCCTTCGCCTTCGCCTTTGCCTTTGCCATTCATTCGTCTGAAAGCAACGATCGCGCGCGGTTGTCTTTACGCTCCGTATCGGTTTTATTTAATATTACAACAACAACAACAACAACAGTAATAATACATTTCTCGCTCCACTCAAGAGAACTTTAATAATAGATTCAGCGTCATTTACGCTGTCCGAGAGTAAACACAACAAGAAATAAAAGTGAGTGTGCCATTGTATAATTACCAAAGTAATTGACCAACATTTATGATATGACGAGTATCGGCATTTAATAAAACCGGCTTCATTTGAGAGCAAAAATCTCAAGCTATCGCCGAGTGATTCAGCTATGACCGTGGCCAGTTTTTCGGCAACATTTTGTTGACTCACTCGCAAACAACAATAATAAATATACAACAACAAAAAAATCAATTTCAATTTGTGTGTGCTTTTCCAAAATAAAAATAAAAAGAATTCTGCTTCCAAAATCGAATTTGACGTAACTAAAAAAAAATTTGCATACAAATTTGCAGTGCAAAAGCAAAAGTGAACGAATAAAGCGCTTAAAAAGAAATAGCTTCAACCATAAAAAATCGTATAACTGTTATCATTCCGCAGTCCGTTAACCGCAGAGTGGCAAAAGCAAAAGCAAAAGCAGAAGCAGAAGCACAACAAGTCGCTGTCTGTAATTACCTACTTATCTGCAGCGTTTGGGACTATATAATTATCAGCTCGTGTCATCTTCTTTCGACGAAAAGTTCAGCTGCCAAAAAACAAAAGCGACAATCGTATTATAGAATGAAATTGGCAATACACAGAAAAAAATAAATAGAAAAAGAATTGATACGTACTTGTTTTTATCGAATCGAATATTCGCTGTTGGGTGGAAAAATGTTTTTGTTATTTGATTGAATTACTCGACGATTTTACTCTATTATTTTTAGTTAGTTTTTGCAGTAGGCAACATGATTTAATTAAAAAGCTGAAATTGTTTTTATGCCCAACGGAGTTTATTATTAAATTTCATAGTTGTTTATTTATTGTTATTATTGTTGTTACTTAAATCGCATGGGCTTTCGATGCCACAATATTAAAATATGCAGTTTTTTCTGCCCAAACTCGATTCAAATTCTACGTTGGCCAGGCAACAATTTATGCTGGGATTATTGCGTTTGGTATTTCAGATATTTGATTAAAAACGCTTTGAAATACAATTTAAATACTATGGCTCGATAGTTGAACTATTTTTACAGCGACCTTGCTGAGACCTAGATGGCACATTGCCTCAGAGATTGGGGCAAAGTTTTAATAACATTTATCGAGGGATTCGTGTGGAAGTCAAAGAACAACAACAGCAAAAGTATTTTACGATATGAGCAATGTGGGATGATGTCATATGATTAACTCGCTATATTTACTAAACATGTGTTTACAGATAATCTAATCTTTAGTGATTAAACGAACTTGTCTTCTCCACAACATGTTTTAATTCAGATTCTGAGAGTAGATTAAGTTTACTTATTGCTTGGCACAGTTTTGCAGTTGAATAGAAGATGAGAATTAGATGGAATGGATATTCAAATAGGCAGAAAATATGATCGCACAATTGGAAAGATCAAACGGAGGCTAGAAAGCGCAGAGAATGAGATACAAACAATTAGCCAAAATACAAAATAAATGTATAACAAACAGCAACAACCACAAATATATATCGACAACGAGAACAACAAAGAATTGTACAACTCGAGACAGACATTGGCAGCCGTTGGTTGCTGTTGTTGCCGCCGTCTGTTGGCGCGGTTTTTGTAGCATTTCTGTTTTCGGTTTCTGTGTCGGTGTCGCTCGCGAAAGGGGTGCGGCAAAAAGGGGGTGGTTGGGTGGTGGGGGGAGTTAGGTGAGCTGACAACGTCTGCGGGTATGTGAGCAACACACACACACACATTCAAACGCATATAGTTGGGCAAAAAATAAAATGAAAAAGAACAGCAAAAATAAGACTCTCGCGCGGCCCCAAAATGCAGGCAGCGACTGCGACCGCGACGCTGACGTCGACTGAGGCAGCGACTGAGCTGCCACTTGCTTGAAAAGATTTTTAGTTCGAAAAAAACCATTTCACATACGAAATTTTCGGTTTCGGTTTTGGTTTTTGCTTTAGTTGAGAGAAAATCGTCGCTTAGTTAACGTCGCCCCCAAAAAAACACACAACACACACCTCGAACAGGCCGCAATAAAATCAATCAAATCAATTCACGAAATCAGCAACAAAAGTGTGTATATTGAATTTTACAAATACCCATATATTATATATATAAATATAAATATATTAGTCACCAGTGAAGACTGCAAACAGTAAACAATACAAAAAAAAAAAAGAAAAGCAAAGAAATTAGTTCATAAAATGCGCAACTGATAATTGACATCATCAGCAATAATAATAATACTACAAAAAAAAGCAAAAATATATACTTACTTGGTGTCATTATCAATATAAAATCAATAACTCCTTCCCTCTCACTCTCTCTCGCATTATTTAACTGCTCATTCTATCTCTTTCATTATCATTCATGCCGTCGTCGATTCTCCCACTCTTTCTCTCAGTTAGGGCCAAAAACTTATGTGCTTTGTGTTAATGTAAATAAATTTATGTGAATTTCTGTGCAACGTTTTTTGAAGGTTAAACCGAAATATCGAAAAACCCAACAACTAAATTTCTAGAGAAAATCCCTTACGAAACGAATTATCTCGTGTACAAAAAGTTAACCAACAGTTTCGAATTGTTCACGAGAGAAACAACAAATTCAACTCATTTTTTTTTGGCACTCGTTAAACGACAACAACAAAAATCGAGACTGCAAGAACAACAACAACATAAACAACAACAAGAACAAGAACAACAGCAACAACAACGGAAAGCAGCAAACATTTTCTGGATTCAAGCTAGAAAATATTTAGTTTTGGCCAGAGCACAGATACAGATACATCCTCGAACGCGCGGACGGACAGCAGCTGAAATAAGATAAAATATATTCAAAAATTTTAGAAACTTTTCAAGGTGAGTTTATTTTTAGTATCTTCGAAATGGCTGCGCGGATTTCTTTCCGAATTTTCTCATACATATTTCTCTCGCTCTGTCGGTGTCTGTGTCTGTGTACGTTGAATTTTTTGCGCTCTGCGCAGTCAGCTAGATACAATATCTGGCAGATACATATCGCTCACAATTTACGAAATGTGTTGCTGTCAACCGAAATGCATTCATTGTTGTCGTTGCTGTTGTTGTTGTGCTGGCCATAATTTCGGTGGCATTTATTTTGTAATTTAAAAATATTTAGTCGTATATTAGATAAATAGGCGCCAAAAGATATTAATGTATCTCTAGGTCAACGTGAAATGTATCTATCCATCTCGTAGCTTTTTAGCTCGCTCGTTTGTTTCGTCGACTATTTTGAATTCACACATTCGACTGTGCTGTACACATTTTCGATTTGCTTGCCTGCACGATGATGGCAATTGCGCTTTTCTTTCTTTCGGTGTTCTTGACGTATCTTTTTGCTTTCTTTCGAGTTCCTTTCTGCTTTCTGCTTGATCTATTTTCGGCCAACAAACAGCCAGCCAGTCAGTCAGTCAGCCAATGCCTCAACCACTGCCCGCCCCTGTATCTGTATCTGCCCTTTTGCTCAGCGAGAGTCGATGGCTCACATCGCGTATACGCAATGCGCATTGTCGCTGCCTTCGCTGCCGTACGTAATACGTATTTTCCATACACAATTCTCACTTCCCGTTCCCATTCCATTTACCACCCAGCAGATGCCTCTGTCTGTGATGTAACCGTCTTATTTTCCATTAATGTTTATAGATATTTGCAATGCGAGTATTTATGAATTCTGTTACTCAGTTGCCTAATGAAGGAGAGTGTTTATAGTTCTTGAAGTTTAATGAACTCTCTGATTATGACTCTCTCTCTCTCTCTCTGGCTCTAGCTGTCATTAATCACTCTGCGATATAACAATGTGATATGACAGGCTGCTTGTTTTTAGAATTCCTTAACATGTCATCCGCTATACGTGGCTATCAATCAAATCGATCCACACACACACCATAAGCTGATAAGGCGAATCGGAGACAGGTTTACTCACTAACCCGTTGATTCAATGATTCAATAGCAAAGCACAAATTGCTGATAAGCTGCGTCATTTCGTTGCCAGTCAGTCAGTAGTCATTCAGTTAATTCATGAACAACTGATGGAACCAGAAGCAATTTTAACTGCGGCAATCGGATTGTGTTTCCCTAGAGCAGTGAATGAGTTTGCTTTGTTTACCAGCTGCGAGTGGAAGTGTATTTTTATCAGCTGGGTGCAATTAATTAGCAACCCTAGCCGAAGACGTTGAAAGTGACGTCAAAGTGGGGCAGCAATTGAGATTGCAATAAAACTACTGCAATTCAAGTCATAAATTAAGCGCCAAGCAGCAGGCGACAGTCACTGCGATGCCAACTGCAACTTAGACTCTTGAGGGGTCAACGCAATGAGCTGCTTGGCAGGGGCGAAGTGGGAGGGGGCGAAGTGCCTAATGAGCGCAGAGAAAAAAGCAACACGCCGTGCTCATTAGAATCGTATTTATACAGGCGACGAATGACCGAATGATTTCCCCCACTCCCTCTCATTCTGCTCCACATGCAATGCAGAGTTCCTTCCCAGATCTCAAAGAACATTTCAACATCTACATCTCTTGTGCGTGACAATATTTCATGGCTTGGAACTCTTGTTGAATGAAAGAAACGAGAAAAACAGCGGAAGAAATAGTAGCTGCAAAGTATATGCAACATGCTCTACAAAATATTTGCGAGCAGCTTTGCGTACACTGAAAAAAATGTTTTAATATCAAGATTTCGGTTTTAGCAGTACAAATTTTGGTTTAACAATAGCTTCAAAAACATGAAGATCTTAATTTTAGAACACAGATTTGATTGCAAGAACATCTGATATAAGACCCAAGTTTTCATCAATAAGAGGAAAAAAATCGTATAGTTTTAAAGACCAAATATCTTATTACGTATAACATCCAAAAAAATATTACGTTATTGTTTTTTTTACTATTTTATTATTTAATTATTCAGTTGTTGTCAATAACTCTTACTTATAGAATACTTATCATCGATTCGCTTCAAATTTGAACTCAGGACCTCCTTTCTTAAAATCGAATGAAGAATGGTTGCCGACAGCTCGATTAACTAAGCTATGAATGAAAATATTTATAGGAATTTCGATTTATTACAGAATTTTGTAACTTAAATCAAGTATTTTTTTGTCTTAATTTGAATATTCTGCATTTTTCAGACTAATGTTCTTAGTTTTAAGAATTTGTTCTTAAAGTGATCTATTTTTAAGAACACAGTTTTTAAGACGAAAATTGTTGAGTTCAGAAACTAGTCTTTTTTTTCAGTGTATACTATTTTAATTACTCTGCAATGGCAAAGCTGAACGCATTCTGCATGCAATTCAGCGGCGGAGTCAAAGAGCGAATGAAAAACAAAATCATTTCGCAAGAATTTAACCTTCGTGAATTGTCATGGTAGATTGCTCTTTCTCTCTCTCTCCTCTCACTGTTTCTCTCTCTCTCTCTGAGTGTGTTCTCCCACTCTTTTGGCGTCTCGTTGCGGCTAATGTGCTGATGTGTGCATATTTCATTTCGCTTGTTTCGACTGTCTTCAGGGCTCGTATGTCATTCAGAACACAGCGGCAAACAATGCAAACAACACTCTTCAAGTCCATAATTAAATAACTTATTAGTGCATTTGGCGGGGGGCAGCGGGAGGCAGCGACTCTGGCTGGTGCTGTTGCTTGTAAAAATAATGTTCGGCCCGCATCCGCTATACAGGGTGTTCAGTTGAGGGCGCTTTAACTCACTCCCTCATCGAGTTGTTATTCACTTTCTGGGTTAAACGGCGACACACTTTCGCACTCTCTGGGAGGCAGAGGGAGAGGGGAGAGCGATTCATGGCTTACACAACAAGCGAGTTCGCAAATTTGACTAAAAAGTAATCACTTTACAATCGCAATCGCAGTTACATAACAATCACAATGCGTTCAAAATAAACGCCCACAAAAAAGCTGTGCAAAATACAACCAAAAAACGAGGGGAAAAAACAAATCTTGGCAGCGTTGAAGAAGTGCAAAGATAAAGTTGCTTACCCACTGCTTTAGTCAGCTCTCTCCCCCTCTCTCTCTCCCTCATCGCTCTCTTTCCCTCAGCCAGTGCTCTGCAGCACAAACGTGACTGGCAAACAATTTTTGTTTCAACCGCAAAAGACCCATCGAGATTGGGTTAAGTGTCTCTGCCTCAGTCTGGCCGAAAGTGTCTCGTCTGCTTGGTAAAAACCCGCATAAAAATCCAAACTCCAACTTCAACAATTAACAAGCGTTATAAAAATTATAACAATTTATTATTGTGGGGACTTTAAGCAAGTTTTGCAATGCAAACAATTTCCATGCGACTTGTGCTCGTAAATCAAAACGTGATTTTCGTTATTTCTCCCCCATAAAATAAAAATGCTTGAAAAGTCTATTTTCACTCTTGAAATTTTTTATGTTTAAAATGCGTTAATCAAACTTTTTTTTTTGTTGGTTTATTTTATTTCGAAGGCATTCTTTAGTATTCCCCCACAGACCATTAGTATTTATGTTCCACCCACTTGGCTACCGTATTGAATGGATTCCAATTAACCGAGAGCTCTTTAATATGTTTCAATAAATATTTATCCAAGAATAGTTTTTCAACATTTGCATATTAATCTATATATGTTAGTCATGCTTAGATAAATGGATCGCGGACAATTTGATTGCAAATTCAAAATTAAATTTTGTATGAAGGCCTCCACAGATCAATGAAGAATCCTCATTATAATAATAGAATTAGATTTCTCAATTCATTTTTATTTATTTCTATCCATTGTGAAGGTATTCAAAAGAGAAAAAAATAAAAATGTGATCGGTGACTTTAGCCTTTTGTTATTGTTATTACTTTTGTGATTTTCAAGGCCTTCGCAAGTGCAAACATAAAGCGATTTATGTGTACAAGATTTCAATTTATTTTTACTACCCAAAAATCTATTTCGATCGGCGTCGAAGTCGACGTCAATGCCAAAGTCACATATCAAATTTGATTGTCACATTTTTTTGTGGCGTTGACAGGCGACGGAATGAAAGTGAAAACGAAAAATCTCAATGAAAATTACTGGCGATGTTGCCTTTGCAACAATCCTGTGTCTGCAATTTGCCCTTACCCTTGTCGCTATTTTCACAGCGATGGCCAAAAGATAAGAGTCAGAGAGAGAGGAGGGGGAACGAATGCAGAAGGCCAGGGCGGAAATTGGGCGCAACAATTTCAGACAGACACGACGAATATATATCTCTCATAACACATCTATGAAATGTGCCAGGGCAAAAATCTTTCAATGAAAAAGAAATCTCTGTATAGCATATAATATAAATGGTATATATACAAAATGTATAGAACGTGCTGGGCCTAAACTAAACGATACGAAAATAAATTACAATTTGCACACGACTTGCCAAAAAAATCAAGAAACACGAGTGAGAGAAACTTGGACTCGAGTTTAAATTGCGTTGGCGTTGTCGTTGTCGTTGCCATCAGCAGCAGCTGCAAATTCCATATGAATAATTGCGATTGGATAATGCCACTTGACAGATTCATAAATTGTGAACGAAGCAGCTAGCTAGCCCATTGAGTAATCCGAAGTGCATCTCCAATCCTGCAGCTCCGATTACCATGCAGCAGTAAAAACAAAACATCATCAACAAATGACAAAAGTGCCCAGAATGACACAAACAACAGCCGCCTTTGACACTTGAAATAGTTTTTTTGGCTGACAGATATGTTTTTAAGCAGACCAAATAGAACTTCTGGCTAAATACGCAGCGCATCAGCTGCAGAGGCGACAGTGCCACAAGTGGCAGCGGGGGTGAGAGAGGAAGGAGAGAAGTGAACTGCCTGCCTCTGCCTGTTGTCTTCTGACACTTGTCGTCGTCCATTAAACAAGCTGACAAATTGGAGACGCTGCCAGCGCTAACAACACGCAACAGAACAATGCGAAATGTTTGTTGAGGCATCAGAGGGAAGTGCTCGACTGCAGCCATACCCTGTAAGCTGTTGACATCTTCATCTGCTTAACTTCAGCAGCTTTTCCCTTTCAACCTCAACAAACTGCGAGTTCATGGGTCAGGCTTGAGTTCTGTTTTATTAGCAAGTTTCTTAGCTGATTAATTGAAAAGTATCTGCCAGATATTTGCGCACTTGACTCGCATCTGCGCATCTGTTTGAATGCGGCATGCGGCATGCGGCATGGTTAACAAATTCATTTAAGTGTTTTCACTGTTGCCATTACAAATTTGCCAGAGCCGCCGTTTTGCCGTGTGTAAAAGCCAGCACTTTGTCAACTTAATTGCAGCACTTTGTAAACTGTCAGAGCATCGACAACGACAACGGCAACGAGAATGAGAATGAGAACGAACTGTAGCTGGAGCTAAAGTAGAAATACAGGACGACTTGAACGACACCCACTCGAAGGCACTGTCATTGTCTGTTTGCCTCTTCTATTCGGTGTGCGTGTGGCAATTGCCTTGGGAGTCGCAACAAGTGCTTGCAGCCCATGCCCCATAAATCAAATGGTGCCCCAAAATGTGTCCATTTTTGATTGAGAATTATGCCCAGGCACTATTCATTAGGTGGCAAGCAAAACAAGAGGCGCATCCAACGGCTGCTGCTCAAGCCTTTGGCATTTGTTGCACTCGATTTATCTCTGCCTTTCAATCTGCAGCTGTCTGTTGTCATTGGCTTTCAACTGGCATTAGCTAGATCGAGACTAGAGACTGAGACTCATCCGAGTTGCAAGTTGCAAGCAATTACATTCAGAGCTTAAGCCTCTATCTTTAGTCAGTTTGGATTTGCATTTGCAATTGCATTGCGGTTAATCGCATTTTGTTTGTCATTAAAGCCACAAATTATGCACAAAAGGTAATTAAAAATAGTTTGAAATTAATTGCATTTGCTTATGCTTAATCAAATGACAACAAGCTCCAGATTATCACCGACTGTCCAATGATCTTTCTTTTCACAATAAATAGTTAAATATTCTACACAGTTAATAGCATTAACATTTCGAAATAGAGTTTTTTGGGTTTAATTAGAATCGACCGCAGTTTATCAGATAAAATCAGATCCAATGAAGCGTCGACAAAGTTGCAACCACAACAATTTGACAGGCATATTAAAATCACATTTACTACAGTTAACAAATTTCTGAGAGTTGGTAAACAACAACAACAACGAGAACGAAAGCGAGAAAAAAAAGCGAAGCGGCTAATTAAATAAATGCGCTGATAATTACGCTTTATTAGCTCAAAAAACTAATACGGAATTAACTATTCTAGTGACAGATTTTATACCATATTCAAATACATATATCATACATATAATTTTTTTTAGTTTTTGGCTTTATTTAATTGTGTGGTTTAAGCAATGACATCAAGTTTAATTTATGGGATTTGTTTTTTGATTGTTTTATATTGCATTTAATTACTTTCGCTGCGCTGGCAGCATTCTCATTGAATTGTAAATAATAATATTGTGCAACATTTATGCGACATTTATCGCAGCACATAAAAACAACATTTGCCTCATACACAATATAAATACATTTATGTTATGTATATAGTATATAGACTCGCATATGAATGATTCAATTCTGTGCTTTAATGCATTAACTTATCGCCAGTGTAGGCACTGACCGATTTGCAAACAACAACAAAAACAAAAACCGCACAAAAAAATGATGAAAACAATAATGAAATAAAAAAATAATAAATTAAATTAAACAGTTGCTGAACAAAGTGAACGAAAAAGTAAACAAAACCTCATAAACAATTTCATGCCCCTTGGCATTGCCTTTTTTTCGATTTGCGATCGACAATTTAAAGTTATGGCTATTGCCATACCCTGCAACCATAAATCTCCAAAATGGGTATTAGAAAAGTTATTATATCAATTCAGTTCTCACTCGATCCGAAAGCGAAGATTACGTTATCTTTCGGTAATTGAAAATAGATCTCAGAGTTTATAAGAGATACAGCTATAATTTTACTTTGGCTGACAATTTGGTATATTTTTTATTATATGATATATTTTGAATTTAGTACAATACTGTTATATACCGTTATACCAAACATAACATTTAGTATATTTTAGTATTTGTGGTATATTTTCGGTATACAAGTAGAATATTATTTTATTGAAAATAAATAGCAGGTATCTCCCAGTCGAACACACTCGACTGTGGCTTTCTTACTGGTTTTGCTTTGAGATCGGCAATTTAAAGTTACGGCTAATGTCATACCCTGCAACCATTAATCAACAAAATGGGTGTAATAAACGAGATTATATCAATAATGTTCTCATTCGATCCGAAAGCGATGATAACGTTAACTTTATTTGGATGTTAATTGAGGATATTTAGCATGTTTGCGCGTCGATCATTTATTGTTCTCGTTTTTATTTTTATTTTTGCGATATTAATAACCGCACATAAACGTACTCAAATATTTACAATTTACTGGCAGTCGAGAAAATCAGATTTGCTTTTAGTAAATTCAATGACAAAACCCAATTTCGTTACAAAGTATTTTTCTAATGCATTTTTAAATCGTTTTGAGAAAATTGGTTCGACAATTTTCAATTGATGTCGTGCTTAAATATTGCATTAAACATTTATTGCAAATTTGCATTTAAATTTGAAATTTAAATTGTGTGCAGAGAAATTAATCAATTTTGTCTCCACTCTTCACACTGCGACAGTAAAAATGCGATTTGCATTTGATGGAATAATTAGAATCTCATTTGACGCGACCGCATAAATTATATTCAATCAAAATGCTGCCAAAAAAGTAATTTATGTGTTCAATTTACATATTTCGGAGTATGTGTGATATAATGGAAAAGTGCGATTACGAGGATAAATAGAGGGAGTATTTACTTATTAAGTGAAGAAAGTTGCTAAAATGATTTGCAGTCTAACTAACTAAGTAACTGGCAAGTTGGCAAAGTTTCTCTGGGGTCAAAACCTGCCTTTAACAAATAAGAAAGCTGCAGTTCAGTAAGCTCGACTTTGAGATACCTGCTACCCATTAGCCTTATACCAAATTCATACACGACAAAATACTAAAATATTCCGATGGCTATATAGTACCAAATTCAAAATATACCATATGGTACAAAACATACTTATAACAAACCAAATTAATGTACTGAAAATATATTAAAATATACCAAAGGTCGTATTTGGTATATTGATGTGGTATATTCTATACCAAATTGTCAGTCAAAGCAACTAACTAAGACCCGTAGTCTCTGAGATCTAGGTGTTCTTATGTACAGACGGACAGACAGACGGAAGGACATGGAATATATACACTTTATGGAGTCGGAGATGCCTCCTCCTCCTTCTGCCTGTTAAATACATTTATGGCAGTCACAAATTCATAACATCCTTCTACCCTATGGCTAACGGGTAAATAAAAATGGCAAAGTAAATTGTAATCATTGCATTTTGCGGAGTCTCAAAGGGCAGACATTGGATTACATTGTGGTAATGAACTTATCACACGCTTGTCTAACTCCGAGTGCAGCACTCGCTCTGGTTTATAGCACGGGGTCTGGACTATCAATGCCAGCTAGTCAAGCATGTTAAAAGTGGCAGAGCGAAAGATAGACAGAGAGTGAGTGAGAGAAAGAGCCGTGAATTGGACGCCCACCTGTGCAGCTGCAGCTGTTGCTGCTGCTGCTGTCGAGCACTGTGACGACAAGTCAAGGCGAACAGCGCGTGGCCATTGCCCAGACAGCCACAATGAGGTGGAGGAGAGAGTTGGAGACAGGAGACAGCGGAGGGGCAGCTAAGCGAAAACTTTCGATGCAGCGCAGACAAAGTATGTTTGTGGTGTTCCATGGTGCTGCAAATTGGCGCATTCTCAATGTCACTTGCATTCTTTTGGCATCGCATTTAGGCGTGTTTGCCGTCGCTCAGCAGTTGACAGAGCACTTGAGAGCGCCAAGAAGCAAAATAATCACACACACACACACACATGGTAAAAACAACAAACAGCGAAAGCAAGTGTCACTTTTGTCAGCTGCCATGTGTATGTGTGTGTGTAAAATATGAGCGAAAGAAAAAAACACAACGAACAGAAAATGCAAAGCCAAACATTACGTATACGCCGCATTCGACACGACGCTAAAACTGCATGCAAAAAAACGACAACTTTTCGAATACTCAAGTGTTTTGATGCACTGACAGATGCAGAACGTGTGTGTGTGTGTCTGTGTGTGTGTGTTGAGTGAAAAAGTTTTGCGTTTTTTTCAGCGCTTGATAAGCGTCGCAGCAACGCAAAAAGTCGTCGAGCCGTTGAGTAACGCCCATTTAGCACGCGCATTGCATTAGACAGACTGAAGAGCAACAGCGCAGTCAACGAAGGCAACACAGCAGCAGCACTAGTTGTTGTTGTTGTTGCCCGGGAACAGATTCAGAGCCAGAGCCAGAACCAAAGCCAGAGCCAGAGCGAAAGCCATTCAGCTAGATCCCGAGCCACAAGCACGCCAACACACATGACGTCACGTTCACGTCACGTCACGTTGCATCAACGGATGCCTCAGCAAATGGAGCTAGAATCTGCCACTGTTCGAGTGGGAGAGGGAGGCGAGGGAATCTCGCCATAGAAAAATAAAAACAGACATAAAAAACAGAAAAAAGCAAAGCAAACTAAAAATCACTCGACGCTAGGCACAACTTCAGATTCACTCTAGCCAAAACTTTACTTTAGACTGGGCGAACAAAAGCGCGTAAAAAATAGAAGACAACAAGAAATAGTAGTGGAAAAAAGTTGGCGCGCAAAAAACAAAAAAAAAAACGCAAAACGCAGTCGTGAAGTGTACGTGAAATTTGCATAAATGCGAAATCAACGCGTTCGCTACTTGGCAACTCTGGCAACTGGCAACTCGGGCAACTGACTGGCCCCATGAGCCCAGCAGAGAACCAAACACACACCACAAACACACACACACAACCATATGCGAGTGTGCGGCATTTGCATGCTATTGCTTGACAGCCTCGTTGGATGTTGAATGTTGTTGTTGGTTGCTGGTTGCTGCTGCGTTTTTCCCTAATTTCCCCTTGGCAGTTAGTGGGTGAATGTCGCCGCGATGACGCGCCAGACAACAGTGAGCAGAGCTAGAGAGAGAGAGAGAGACAGAGAGAGATACAGAACTTCACTTTTGTTTGGCCCAAAAAGCCAACATAACAACAGCAACAACAACAACAACAAAAGGAGGCAACATCAACATCAACAGCCAGCAGCAAGCAAATATACTAAATAAACTCTCAAGTAGTTTTGCTGCTTCTTAAGGTTTTGCTCAATGCGGTCTGGCCACTTGACATGGTCGTCGTCGTCGTCGTCGCTTCAGCTCTGGGAGATCTAGAGATCTGGAGATCTGGTTTGCTGGCACTCTTTGGAGCTGGAAGCTCTCTTGGGCTGCTGCCTTGCGTGTTGCCACAGGCTCGAGTGGCTTTTAATGAGCTGTTGCATATGCAGTTTATTAATGTGTTGAAAAGCCCCCGAACAAAAACAAACTGATGCCCCTTGGCTGCCGGTTGCTGGTTGCTGGTTACTGGTTGCTGGTTGCCATTGCTCTACTCTGCTGTTGTGGCGTGCCATCTAAAAGTTTGTCTAACTTTGAATTTTTGTTGAAGGCTATAAATAATTCAAAGCTTCGTGCAATTAGTGTGTCTCATTAGAGGCAAAAGAAATACGAGAATCATTTGCTTTTTCGCTAGTTAAATGGCCAACCGACAGAAATATAAATAATTGCGCGCAACCTCATATAACGTTTCACTCTAATTAAATTATTTTTGTTGTCGCTAATAGAAAATCTTATTAAATTTGGCCTCACATAAAAATTGCTATTATGAAAATTGAACGACATTTGAGCTGAACTTGGGTCAAGCTCTCTCTCTCTTTCCCTTTCTTTTTCTCTGTAGCTGTCCAAGTGTTTGTGTTATCTGACCGCCCAAAATGTAATCATCGAAATCGAAATCGAACCGAAACCAACTATCAAAAAAATAAGAAAAGAAAAAAAGTACAACAAAACATCAAGAAAAGGCAATGGCGCAAAGCCAAACAAGTTTGTAGGGTATGTACTGACAGACGTCAGCTTACCCTATACAAAACAATATATACCACAAAAATACTAAAATATACCAAACAGTATATATGGTTTATTTCTATAGTATTGTATTCAAAACATATCATAAAGTACTATAAAACATCAAGAAAAGGCAAAACAAGTTTGCTGAGTTTGGAGGGACAGACATCAACATACCCTATACAACATATTAAGTTACCTATCTGTGTTTAAAGGCCAACTACCCAATTAGCTTTATTCACAGGGTATTGCAAATTGTGCTTCATTATTTAGGTAGATTTTGAGCAGCGTGCGAAATCCCCAAACCAAATTGCCGTATCCAGTTGCCAATGCTTCCCCTCCCCAGCCTCTCTCTCTCTCTCTCTGTCCTCTCCTCCTTCGTGCCACCCGCATGACATCATCAGCGTTAAAAGAGGCAACGATCCGCGGTGGACAGTGGATGCTTCAGTTGGTCTGGGTTTTGGTTTTGGCTTTGGCTTTGCTTTGGTTTCTGAGGTTTTCGGGTTGATTGCGTTGGCTTCTGCTCTTTGCTTGCTTTTGTTAATGTTGTTGTTCCCGTTGTTGTTGCCCCGCTCGATTAGGAGCCGGTTCAGTCCAGTCTCCGGTCATTCGCTTTATGCGGGTCACACGGAATAAGAGACGAATCATTTTTACCCAAACTGCTAATGACTAAAAATGAGTGTTTGTGTTGTGCGTCAGAAATCAATTTGATGCTTGTTCTATGCTTCTGACTTTTATGACAATTCATGAGCGATTTCTACTAGTTTCATAGGGCAATTGATTTAAATGCTTTATGCTCTCCATTCCCGTTTTTGATTTAAGAAATTATTTTATATACGCGACTATATGAGTATGTGAGAGTATTTTTGCATGCGAAAGCCTCGCCCCAAAAATTATATGCACAGATGCCAATGCCATAAATCTGCAAAACTACCGCATGCAAATTGATTTGTTGCTCTCCCTGAATCAAATGAAATGCAACTGCTGTTGGTGCCCAGATCGGCGAGGGGTAAGGGAGAATCGCAGCGAGTCATGCTCACAATACAAATACCAGGAGCGGAGTGCGGGTAGTAAACAGTTTTGATCGGGAGAAGATTCTACTTGGTTTTCTATAGAAATTTATTTTCTAATGAAGTGTGTCATAATAAATATATTAGATTAAAGTAATTTCGAATAATAAAACCACATACTTCAGAAATTCGCACATAAGTAAATTATAAACAAGTAAGAAAGCTGCAATCGACTGCACTGTACTTTAAATGTAAAACAATGTGATATTATTTTGAAAATGTACCAAATTAATGTACCTATATAGTACTAAATTGAAAATAATCCATAGAGTACAATATATATTAGATTGTCAGCCAACTCATTTATTACCGTAGACCTTTGACAATTGTAATTTGATCGCATACACTTTTTCAAGAATTATAAATTCTGCAGTTATTATTGTATGTTCCGAATAGCGATTATAGTTTCAAAATTGTGGGAAGGAGAAGTCAGGGTGGCAAACATTTGAAACAAACTTGATTAAAAGTAGTGGAAGAATTCCTCAAAGGTCTCTCAAAGTTTACCTACTGAAATAGTTTTTTACATTAACATTTATTTCAATACCTCATAATGCTAGTTGTTTATATCTTACCCTCAGTTCGCTCCTGGACAATAGCAATTCCAAAACCAATACATAAACACCAACACCAACACCACTGCCAAAATCAACAACTGCAATAATAACAGCAACTACAACGCCAACCATAATCGCCATGCAAAATCAGCAGGCACAGCGTGACGAATGGCAGCTCCACTCTCCATTCTCCACTCTCCGCTGTCCGCTCTCCACTCCACGCCTTGTATTGCTATCGACTGCATATAAATAAATTTTAATTTGCCAATTGTGTGTAAAACTTATTAGCGATAAGTTTTGTCGCCGTTGCAGCCGCAGGCTGTCATACATACAAACACAGTGTGCGAGAATACAAATGTATCTAGATACATACATATATGGCCAAGAGGCTTTAGTTGTTTATTTTGTAAAATGCCAAAGCGTCTGGCCATATCGCACGAGGAAACAAAATACGTGTGTATCCGTATAGTAAGCTGACATTTGGTTATTAGTCATATAAAGCTGCAATGGATTGGGGATAAGTTTATTAATGATACAAGCGGGTTGCATTGTCATTGGGCGCCAAGTTGACAACTTGAAGCGGATTAAGTTCGACGACAAAGAGGCCGCAGATAGATAATACTTTCAACTTTTTGGGTCGTGTTATACAATACATTATTTCAATACAAATCTATTTTGTTAGCGCTGCGATTGCATAATATTTCATGACTTCATTTTAGGCAATTGCAACTGACTGGAATTCTTCTGAATTTTTACATCTTAATTTCTCTAATACAATTAGGTATCATATACATAACATATGTATATTCAAAACATATATGTTATATACATATAAATAAAGTTCAATTTTGGAGTCACGAAATTTCCCTTAACTCTTGTTTTATATCATCAGAAGCATTTTTAAATAATGGTTCATTTGGCTGCTCTTACTCAAGTATTTGCTGTGTTTTCTGATTTATTGTATTACTCCTCTACGAAGTATAACTATGCAATATTAATTCACATTCCTATTGCTTAATTCTCTTCTTCTATTTATATAATTTAAAAGGGTAATCTATGTTACGTATAATTTAAGTATGCAAGATTGCTACAAAAGTTAACTCAAATCGAATTACCCAAAAATGAATACATGCTTAATTTTTGAGTAAATCGATTTGAGTTAACTTTTGCTGCAACCTAGCATATTTAAAAGCTACTTTTGTAGTACAATTTATGATACTTATTTTCTTGTAGTGTATAATTTGCTTAAACCATAACAAAATTATACTGCATCATATTCCCATTCCTCAATTCTCTTTACTTTACTTTAGTGGCATCTTTTGGGAATTTCTAGAATTTAATATAGTTGCCCATATAAATCAATACTGAATGTTGCAGTAATTTGTCAGTAAGTTGTCGGAATCAAATTTAAATGTTTAATTGATTTGCTCTACTTATTCTCTTATATTGTATTCCACTCATAACTAAATTATTCAATGTTGTACTAAATAATATTCCTATTCTTCAATTTACTTCCTCAAAGTAAATATCTTCCCCTAGAAACTGGCTCGACTATTAGTAGACTTTGCCACAGACTTTGGCATATGTTCGAGTGCTGTGCAATGCTGAGAACCATTTAAACTCAATTCTAATGTCGTCGGTAATTAGCCGCTGCATTCCCACTCTCTATATACCCATTACCCATTATCCAGATGCCCACACACTCAACACTCAACTCTGAACACTCGAAACACACACACGAACTCATGAGTAGACTCGCACTCGTACTCGAATCACAGATAGAGACAGAGTCGTATGTGGCGGCGTTTATTTGGTGTGTCAGGTACTTAGCACGGCTCTTTTTGGCTTTTCACATTTTGTTTCATATTTTAATTAAATTATTTCTGTGCATGTGCATACGATGCTGCCGCCTAATGGGCCAACTTCGCATCCCACCATCGTTTGGCATCGCGGCAAAGTATTTACATGCAAATGCAAATGCTTTCGTGTTATGGCCCAAGTCAAGGCTTCTTTCTACCTTTCCCTTTCTCTCTCTGCATTTCTTTCCCTTTCACACACATGTGGTGGACTTGAGGATCGAGCTGGTGCCATTACCACCCGCACTTAACGTTAATTAAACTGCTGTGTGTGCTAAAATGTATCTCAGTCTCCAGTTCTCACTCTCTCTTTCTCTCTCACTCTCTATTAGTATGAGTCTGCATAGCGCTTTCCCTCTTTAGTATGTGTAAGCTGCCAGCTGGCATATCCTGCAAGTAGCCGTAGACTCGTTGCCGTGTCCTTGTCCTTTGTAGCTGGCAGCTGCTGTCGTTTTAATAGCTTAATGTAGTTACTTCCACTTTGAGTGTCTTCCCTCCACACTCTCGAGTTCTGCTTCGTAGGGACAGATAGAGAAAGAAAGAGAGAAAAGGAGAGCGAGAGCGAGAGAGAGAGCGGATGGTTGGACGTCTTTGCTAATAAAAAACACAACACTCAGCAAAATTGTTATGCAGCAAACTAAATCAACAGACACACACCGAACACACCATCACATTCACACACACACACACACACACACACCAACACACACACATGCTGTACAAATTACAAAGCAGCCATGACGACTATTACCAGGAAAAAACCCATGTAAGCCACACTTACATACGACTGGCCTCAGTTTCATGTGCACTCTCAATGCGTGCACTTTTTGCACACACTGTAACACCAACCATGGCATGCGAGTGTCTGTGTGTTAGTGTGTGTGTGTTAGTGTCTCTGTCTGGTTGAATGCTGAAAAAATTTTATATCTAACAAAGTTTCACTCGTTTTAGGCGTTCAGTCCTCAGCAAACTGAAGGTTGTGAGGTATACTCGATTAGTGGCAATTTAAATACTTCATGTTTGTTATGAGTCGTGGAAAGTATAGTATATTATAATAAGGGCTAATTTTTCAATCTCTCAATAAATCTTATAATGTTCGTATAACTTTCAATTCTTCAATGTGAACTACAAGCGCTATAGGCGACTTGTTTTGATATTTGTATCAGCACTTTGGGTCACATATGTTAAACGAGATGATGGCAACAGCTGCCCAACTGTTTGGTAACCATTACAGCGCGATTCATTTGATTTTTTATAGACAATTCTGAAGTGCCCGAACATATCACAAAAAACATATTTTATTTTAAAGATTCAAATGATAATGAGTTTGTTAACATTTTTTGGATTTCTAAATTAATTTGCTTTACTTTAGAAGTAAAAATCTAGGCCAAAATTAAATCTAAAATTTAGACATATGTAGATTATATGTATATTTCGAAAGGAATAAAAAAAAATTTAAAAAATAATATTATGTCAACAAAGCTTCAGCGTTTATTGTATCAATATGTATGTATGCATATGTAGTAATAAACATATAACTAGTTTGATGTTGCCATCATTCAACAAAATCAGCTATTTGGATATAATAGTGCCACCATTTCTAGGTTTTTTGACATTCACAATGAAAGGTTCTTTACATTTTACTGTACTTTGAAAAATGGAATTTCCTTACAGAGATCTTTATTGAACATATAATTTTAATAAATCAATTAATATAGCAAAATAAATATCAAAATGTATTAAATAGAAATTTAAGAATTAAAATTACCATTCACCTAATTTTGGTGCCAGTATAACTCAGTCGCCTACTTCAACACTTTGACGGCTCTGCTCCTGCGTGGCAAAAGGCGAAAGTATGTTGCCACTAGGAGGAGATTTTTGCATGCGAGAATGCTCCGGCAGCTGCAGCTGTAGCTGTAGCTGTAACTGGCATCGAGATCAAGGCAGCCCAGATAGCAATATGACTACAACTATGACTACGACTAGGACTAGCAGTTGGACTAGGGATTGGTTACCCAGGATTAGCATGTTGAATGTGTGCACGTGCATATACATGGCTGAATAATGTCTTTATTAGGAGTCCAAGGGAGTTGCCGAGCTGCCGAGCTGCCAAGCTGCGGTTTACTCTTACACCAGTTTTGTTGATTTTATATTCATTAATTAGTCGGCTACGTGATATCAAGTATACGCCATCTTGAACACATATTTTTGCATACTGACTCACGGTTTTTGTTATTTGTCTCTCTATCTATCTCTTTGCAGTTCAACTACAAATAATAATACAAACATTTCAATAAATTCCGGCTCTGTGCAATAGGAAAATGGCCCAACCACAATTGCTGCAAATCAAATTGTCACGTTTCGATGCCCAACCCTGGGGCTTCCGCCTGCAGGGCGGCGTGGATTTCGCTCAGCCTCTGTTAGTGCAAAAGGTAAGTGCCACGCCCTTATGCAAGTAAATAGTGATTGCTACATACACACATACATATGTGTATGTAGAACAGACTGACTCAAATGGGTTTTATATGTTTCATACAGATTCCATTACGCTCAGATTTGCTTTAATTTCAACTGATTGAAACAAGCAATTGCCAAATGGAATTTGTGTGTCGAAATTGGACAGAAAAACGCGTGGAACAAATATACAAATAAAAAAAAAATATAGAAAAACAAGAGAGAGAGAGAGAGCATACAAAAAATATTAGTTGAACGAACAGTTAATTTATTTATGCATTTAAATGCTGATATTCGAATTTGTTGTAGTTGTTTCGCCTTTTTCTGCTTCTCTTTCTGTTAAAAATAAATTTCTAGCTATTTGTTTTTTGCGCGCGGTTTTTGCGCACGGTACACACAGCTTTCCCGACCATTTTCCAACCAACCAACCAACCGACCAACGAAATTTCCTTTGCTGCCATTTTGGATATTTTATGTGCACACTCGCACACATTTGCAATTGTTTATGTGTTTGCTCTGTCGAGTCCAACAAATTGTTAAACATTTATAAATTATTTCTAATAATTTTACATTTCTGGCGACACGCACATACAAATTTTGGCAAATCATTCGAAAACTTTTGAGTAGTTTAATGAGTGCCAAACATTATATACATATATAAATTCTATAGTTCTATATGTGTTTATAAAAAAAAACACTTATATACATTTATCTACAGTATATATACTTTTAAATTTATATTTATGTCCAGTATAGGGCAGTTAATGTTTGCCATGAAAAACGTGTGTGAGATATGACTTTGTATACCCTGTGAATTAAATAGGAAGGATATGCCAAAGCTGCTTAAAAATATGTCAACAAATGATTAATTAATACTTTTTTGATATATTGCAGCAGCTGTTTTAAATAATTTATTTTCATTTGTTTGTACACTGTTTTAAAGAGTTGGCAAGATATTTTAGTTCATCATTCCCGAACAGTTTGATTTAAAGAGCTGCGAAACATAAATATAAATTATGAGTTAGATTATGTTTATGGCTCATGCAACTGGGTCGACATGCTACAAATAGAGCCATAAGTTTTTTAGTACTTTGCGCAAATTTAATTGAAATGATTTCCAACTGCAGTTGTGCCAAAGCATAACTCAGTGACATTAACTATAAAGCTGAAGCTCTCTCTTTAATCTGTTGTCAAAGCTGCTTTGAATTTATTTCAAGTATTTTGGAGCCAATCTCAGCGTATTCGAGTGCATTTGTGAGCACTCATTTTGGCACTCATGCATGCATGAATCATTGCAGTCCACACACTATCGGAAATGTTTGTGACTGACTAACTGAATGTTGTCAGTTATATTCGAGTGAATTGATGTTTTGTTCAAGTTCGTCATGAATCAACTTCTGTGATAAGAGCCTTTCCTCATTCAAAAGAGTTGCGGATACTTGTATTTTTTATTTATGAATAGTCAGCGGCAATAATAAAGATGGAAGTCCAATGGAATGGGAATGGAAATTATTCGATTGGGTTGCTGTTTATCTTGTTGGGGCAGCCACAACAAAGCTGCGGTAATTGTTAAAGCGTGACAGCATTTGCCAATGTGTAAATATTTTATTATGCCACACGGAATTTATTTCGTTGACATTTTCAAACGCCGACCAAAAGCAATAACAACAATTTTCTGTTTACTTTGGCATTACAAATGAGTTCAGCTGCTAATGGCCCAAGAGTGGAAGAAGGTCAGCGGGAGGGGGAAAGGTAGAGGGAGAGTTCTTTTTAATAGAAATGCGCAATTTCTATTTAAACAGCCGTGTCAAAGCTATACATCTATTTTTGTCAGACGACAGCCAAATGACTATTACCAATCGAATTCCATTCGGAAAATACTCAAGTGCGACATTCTTTGTCTGTTGAATATTTGGTAAATATTCATTCACATAATGGCCCAAAAATTAGCAGGACTCTGCACATTTAATTGCACTTTAAATCAATTAATTGCAATAAAATGTTGCCCAGACTCGATCGCCAATTAGTGCTCGAAAACAATGACAATGAATGCAATGCATGTTGATGTCAATTAGGCGCCATCAACTTGCTAGCAAACAATGTTTTACGCCGAAAAGTGCAACAACAACAGCAACAGCAATAGCAGTAAAATGCATAACCACAATAGTGAAAATCCCACAGAGAAAAAGCCATTAGCAGTCAGTAGCTTTTATTTGGCCAATTTAGCAGTTGGCCAGCGAAACGAACCCAAAAAAAGGATGGAAGCAGAAAACAATTTCTAATCTTATGATAGACTAGTAAGAGTTACAAATTACAATTAATTAATATATTAAACCTTCATTTTATTAAACTTTTAGTTAACTTCGCATACCTTTTTCCTTAAAAATATTCTGCTTGATGTCTAGTCGTGCATACCCTTCGCCAAATAATTTTGTGGCACGTTGTAAATTTGCTGTAATTCATAGCAAAATTGCGACGCATAAATTCTACAACATTTAAAATGTTTAGTGCGCTGATATCGAAAATATTTATGGTTCAACTAGGCAAAAACAAAAAAAACAAATCCCGAAAATATAACTGAGCCGCAAACAGATTTAACATAAGTGCAATCCCAAAGCTGCAATCAACAATTTTCCGTTCGCCCATTTCACTGATTTTTATACCCGTTACCCATAGGGCAGAAGGGTAATATAACTTTGTGCCTCCATGAAATATAGGCAGAAGGAGGCATCTCCGACCTTATAAAGTATATACAATAGTATATATAGTATATATTATATACATAAGTGTAGATAGCCTGGTTCTCTGGTATATTTTGCATGATGTACTATATGAATATACCAAATCTGACATTTTCAGTATTTTTGGTATAATAATTTGGCATATTTTAAAATTAATATATCACTGTTTTTCTTATAGTACAATATCAATACACCAAATATGATCCTTGGTATATTTTTAGTATTTTCGTGGTATATTATTTCGGTATATTTATTTACTATATCAATATACCCAATTAAATACAATGTTATATGTTTAGTATTTTTGCGGTATATTAATTTGGTATATTTTAAAATAAATACCGCATTGTTTTGCGGGTATTTCACAGTCGAGCACACTCGATTAAAGTTTTCTTACTTGTCCCTGCTGTTTGTTTGCGTGTCTTTGACTCTTTCTCTTTTTTACTTTGTCTGCCTGATTTTATTTTACACTTTGGTGCAAAGGTGTCTGAGCCGTGGCAGGAGGAGCTGAGCTCCAGCTGTCTGTCTCGCCTGGAGTCTGGAGTCTTGACTGCATTCGTCAGCTGCATGGCTTGGCGCCTTTTGAACACTTCAAGCTCAATTGAATTTAGAATGGGGCGCACTTGAGCCCTTGAGTTGCAAGCAGTACTAGCAGCAGCAGCAACAGCAGTTCAGCAGCTGTTGCAAGTGCGTGTCAAGGCTCGTAATGAGCTGCCTGCGTTGCCAGGATGCGAATGCTCATCATGATGATTACGATGCTGCTTCGAGTGGCAGCTGAGAAGAAGTGAGCATTACCACTTGAGTTCGTCGTCATGAAGACACCTTGACAACCTAAATCAGACGCACATTTACCGCCCTCCTGCTCTTTGTACAATCATGTCAACTTTTGTTGCACAAACAAATTGTTTTTCTAGTTGCAGCTTTGGCTACTTATTAAAAGAGCTTGGACTTTGTTCGAAGTGACTGACTGACTGGCTGCTCATTAAGCCAAATGAACTAAAACTGTCCGTTGATGGAGGTGCATAAAAAAATAAGCTACTCAACGGCTTAAATCGGATTAATTTATGATTTCTCCCCGTCGGAGTGTTCTTATTATTGTAGATGCCACGTCGAACGCCAAATGAAGTCCTTGTTGCTGCTGTTGTGGTGTTTTTTCTGCATATTTTCTTTCGTTTTTGTTTTTGTTTTCGTTTTGCGTTAAGCTTTATGCTGCCGGATTTCTGTGAGAGACAGACTGATGCTCATTCTCTCACATATCGCCACGTTTATATTTCATTATCAAGTGCAGGGTCGGTCGGGCATAAAAAACGTCGCACAAAGGCCAAAGCCAAGCCAAAGGACAGGCCGAAATAAAAGCGAAAGCCAAGCACACAGAGAGCACAACTCGACCAGAGTAAGAGGCAAGTGGCAAGTGGCAAGTGGCAAGAGGCAAGGGACGAGCCTGGCTGAGAGCAGCTCAGCGCGCTACGCTTGACTTCATCTGTACAAATAATGGAGCCGAATAAGTAATACAAAAGCGTAAATTCAGTTTAGTACAAATTTCACTGGCCAGAAAAAAAAGCGTACAACTAAAAAATTCTAAAACCAAAATTTTCAACGAGTTCGCCACTGAAAGGATGCATCGTCAGCCTCGTCGGCTATTAGCCAACTTAAAGTCTAGACATGATGATGTTGGCCTCGCATGGTCTGTCCTATCCGGGCTTGGCTACTAACAAGCTACTGTCGGCGTCCAAGGCAACCGACGACGACGACGACGAGCAGCTCTGCCACATGCCACATGCCACTTGCCCCAGCGACTCCTGCCACATGTGTCCCAGTCCCCTCAATTTTCGTAACCATTCAACTCTGCGTTTTGTGCATGCAAATCTGTTTTGCGTGTTTTTGTTTGTTTTTGTTTTGTCGTTTGTTTTCGCTCAAGTCTCGCTTCTCTCCCTCCCCTCTGCTTATGCTTCTGCTATCACCTCAGTCTCTGCTCCTTGGGCATGGCTATTAATTATTTGACTCCTGTCTGGCTGCGTTTTGTGTGTCTGCCTTTGGTGTTTGTCTTTGGCTCTAACTGTGAAAATTCATAATTTTCCACTCGCACTTTATGCGCAGCTCAAGGCGGAAAACAAAGCAAGTTTCGCAAGTTGTAAACAAGATGATGCCATTGCTTCAAGCCACAATAATTCTAATAAGCAATGCCGAATAAACTTTATAGCAATTACATTTTTACTGCATTCACTTAAAATAGAATATGAAATAGTCCACTTTAATCAGTGTACAGGGTATCGATTAGTTGTCACTGCTGCATTTGTTATTCTCTCTTTGTTCACACCCGTCTTTTGTTATGGCCGCTGTGTCGCTGTCTTTGATTTATGACACCCCCGCCAAAAATTATGCAATCCCAATTCTGAGCTTTTGGCTTTGTGTAATTGAATCCGCGTTCAAAGCGCGGCGGTTGCTGTGACAACAACTCTCAATGGAATGGAACGCAAAGGAACGGAACGGAACGGAATGGAATGGAATTGTATTGAATTGAGGAGTTTAGATTGAACTTGCTTTGTTCTTATGTGCAACACCGCAGCGACCGCAGGAGGCACGCGTGTTGGCGCATTTTGTAGCGCAGGTGACGTCACACAGATGCAATGTCAAGTCTTTGGTCTGCGGTTGCTCTCAATTTAGTTGGACATTTTATTAATTGCACAACAACAAATTACACAATCAGAGAACATGACTCGCATTGTTCAATCAATTGTGCATCAGTAGCGAACACACAACTACACTTTGCTTTTAGTAGTTGTTGCAAATTCCTGTTGTGGTTTTTTCGGTTTTGCGGACAAGTCGCAACATCCCCATGACAAATGTCAAGTAGACAACAAAAGCGAATTCTCCATCTCTTTTACACACACACACTCTCTCTCGCTCTCACTTTTCAACTAAGTGCAATACTTCAAGCTGACCACAAAATTGGGCTTCAGGTGCGCCTTGAAGAGTGCTCGATGCTCGATGTTATTGACAGTCTCAAATTGGGGTTCGAGTTACGTGCTTCGTGTTTGAGTATGTCAAGGGTTAAGGTTAAGGCTCAATTCGTTTGAACACACATACACATCGCAAGTGTTTGCCACAGCAATTAGCATTGAAGCGTTAATTGAATCAAGAGCAGGTGATAATTTCGATAAAGCTTTGCATTGCATCATATCAAACACTGGACACAAGTTCGACTTGCCGTGATTCATCACCGTCGCTGCTGTCAGTGGCCAGTCACACAAAGGCGTAATTGATAAAGTTAAGGCCAGTTGCAGTTGAGCCAAAGCCCCTTGGATAACCTCTATCCAGATCCCGATCCAGACTCAGACTCAGTCTGAGACTCCAAGTCAGCCAAGTCCCAGCTGCAGACAGTGATTAAGTGTCTCTGCGTTGCGTTACGTTACGTTTGATTGATTATCAATTTTTACCGGTTGCCACTCTCTTTCTCTCCCTCGCTTTATCTGTCTCTCTTTATGGTCTCAGCTGGCAGTCGACTTTCCGCTTTAAGTTGCAGTTGCAGTTTAAATGTGTGTGTGTATGTGTGGATTCAATAATTTCATCAGCTCCATGGCAAGCCATAAATGTTTGCTGGATTTCCGTTTCCGCCCACAGACGATGCGAGATGCAACGGCGAGAGAGATGTCCGAGAGCGAGTCTCGTTTCCGTTTTGTTTTATGCCTGGACATTGACAGAAGAAGCTGCAGACTAGAGATGAGCACAACTCGTGTCGTGACACGAATTGTTGGCAACTCTGCGAGGAACCCATTCAGGTAGCTGGTCAATGACTCAGTTAAAGACTCAGCTCAAGCTCATTCACATACTCACACTCAATGCTGTGCATTCATATCGCTTCGCTTCGGTTCGATTCGATTCGATTGCACTTCATTGCACAAATGCTGCGGGCCTGCTTCCAACTTCCACTTCGACTTCGACTTCGTCTGCGACTTTGGCTCCTGCTGGAGATTCTCAAGCACGTCTTATTTAGATTTATCCTGCTGCTACGCTTCAGTTGAGTTGTCCGTATCTTTTGCTGTATCTGTATGTCTTCACTACTCCTCCCCCAACTCTTTCTGTATCTTTAATACATTATTGAATATTTTGTGGCCTGGGCCGGAAATAGTACTAATGTCTGTTGGCATAGCCATGCTCGACTCGAGTCGACTCGCCTCCAGTCTGTGGCCCACATGCAAAAGTCACATAAATTGTGCTCTGTGTGTTCGCCTAATCCTTGTGCTTCGCATATTTTTCTCAATTGTTGTGCAGCCTGCTCTTGGCTCTTACACATACGGAAATATCCTGTAACGCAGTTAGCTATGGCTGCTTGTGTATTTCTTTCAGCTAGTTTGGGTGTTTTCTTCCATTTTTTCTTTGTGTTTTTCTTTTTCTTTTTTTCTTTTTTTTGCTCCTTGAGCTGCTTTGGCTTTCGCCTTTTCTTCGCTATCTGCAACCGTTTGTTGTCCTTGCATTTAAGTTGCATGTCAGTGCACATAAATCCCTCAGCTAAAAATGCTTGCTTCACTGCACCCAAAATACACACACACACACACACACACACACACATGCTCAGCTGCACGCTTGAGTTACGAGCGCTGATAGCAAAAGCAGAGAAATGGAAACTGAAAGGGAGTTGGAGATGGAGACTGCGCTGCAAAAATTATTGGCCAAGCTCAACTCAACCTTAACTCGCTGCATTATGTGTGCCATAAATATTTATAAGTTCTAAGCGTAAAATGCGCACACCAACGAAACAAAAACCAGCTAACTGCAAACGTTTTGTAAACGTTAAAGCGCTTAACTTGGCCAAGACACAAGCCCAGAAACTGATCAGCTCTCCACTGGGTAGCGCTCTCCATTAGTCAGCTAATGGCAGCAAAGGCTGAAAATATTGTTCGACTTCTTTCTACCTGAGGCATGATTCAGTTTTAGTTTCAGTTTCGGTCTTTATGGCGGTTGTTGCTGCTCTTTCTTTGTTTTCCAATCAAAATTGATACAAGCGTTCACGGGAAGCCTCAGTGACTCATGCCCCAAGAATGCGCCCCTCTCTCCCCTTCTCTGTCGCTTCAATCAACAAGCTGAGTTTTGTTTTCGGAATTGTTACATAACCCACAACAAGGGAAAATGTTTTCAGTGGACTAACATAACATTTGATTGTCTTCAAATACATTTTACAGCATGAGTATTTTTTCGATACTTAAATGTGGTCTGAGGTTGTTTATGCTTCGCTGGTTTTTATAAATTTATGGGTCAATTCAATAAATCCTTTACTGAATTTTGTCAAAATGTTTAATCTAAATTTTAATCTGCTAAGTATATTGGACATTCGATTTTAACAACTGTTTTAGATTGGGTTGAGATTTTACAGTTTTAAAATATTCTCCAAATCGTTGAAATATTTTAATAATTCATTTTGTCGGCTTAAAATTTGGTTTGATTTAAACAATAATTTAAATCTAAAACAAGTAACTAAGCTACCCATTTTTAATAGGAGCAAAACAGTGCAGTATTATTCGTAAAATATACAGAGTACCATCAAAATACTAATTTCTACCAAAGGCCATATTTGGTATATGGATTTGATACTATATCAAAACAGTGCTTTAGAATTGATAAAATATGCCAAATTGCTTTACCGCAAAACTACTAAAATATACCAGAAGTTATAATTGGTATATTGATATAGTATTATATATTTTAAATATACCATAAAGTACCAAATATACCAGATTGTCGGGCAAAACTAAGACAAAAGTTTTTCTTAAATATAATAATATATCTATTATAATATTTTTTGATATATTTATTCTTTATAGTTGCAAGGAATAAACACAGTTTAACTTTTCTATTTTAGTTACTAATTTAAAGAAGCTAATTTGTTTTAGTCTCGTTTTGGTGGCAATGTAAAAGCGTGATTTAACTTTCAATTGGCATTATCTCATTTGCTGATTTGGGCGATGATTTAATTGTTGCTTAGTGGGGTTTTTGCAGACTCGGAAATGCGACTAACAACGGTAACTAAGCGGAAACGGAAATTGCGAGCATGCTTATCTCACTGCAAGTCTGCTTCTTCCTCCCCATATGTGTGTGTGTCTGTGTGTAAGTCTGCGAGTGTGAGTGCACGTGACTGTCTGTGTGTGTGTATGTGTGTGCGTGGCGTGTTTTGCTGCGTGCGGTGCGCTTAAAGGATATTTTCAGCGCAAATTGCGTGCTGCGGCGTAATCGAAATAAATTATGAGCTCAAGTTACGGCGCTGGGCAGCGGCAGGGCCAGGAGTTGATAGCAACTCCTGTGGGGCATTATGTGGATATCCGGCTTTGAGCCACTGTCCGGACAACGAAGAGCTTTTAGTGCCTTAGCGTGTGCTTGACCCTGAGCCCCATTCTCAGTCGCAGTCCTCAGTCCGAAGTCCTTATGGCTGGACAGGAAACTTTATGCGGACAGGAAACTTACAGCTGTTGTTTGTCTGTTTCAACTTGTTTGCCTCTGGTTTTTGGCATTTACTTTGGCCACACTCTGGCTAAAGGATTAAGCCAGTAAATTAGTTGCCGGCCAATTAGCGGACAATTGAATTGTTGAATGACAAAATAAAGGGGTTTACTTTGATTTTTATTATTCACGCTTTAATACTGTGCTTTGAAGTTCTTTCGATGGCACTTCACTGAGTAATCATTGCATTTTATTTATTTATTGACGATGGTAATATTCAGAAACTCAAATTCAAAAAATGCTAATGACATTATTAACATTTATTGGCAAATTTCACGCTCTTAAAACTTAAAGCTTTAATGCGCTTTAAAGTCTTTTCACACAGTTTGCTTATATCTCTTTCTCCCTCTGCTAGTTTTCAATGTGTTTAAATAAATTGGTCTATTGGTCCGAGTCAATGATACAGTTGTTATTATTGTGCTGTAGTAGCATCCGGCATGTGGCATGTGGCACACACTCGAGTGTATGTGTGGCATGCAGCGTGTAGCATGTTCGAGGAGTATTATCATCATTATTATTCGTATATTTATTTTATTTTCACTTTTTTATGGCATTTTGTCGGGCCAGCGGGCACGTATTAGTTATAACGATATGTCATTGATTCCCAGTTAACTCAGACAGACAGACAGGCGGAGAGACAGGCGGACGGATGGACAGCCTGTCGATGGATCCGTTTCCCCCTTGACAGTCATTATTCGCCCCGTGGCCCCCGATTTCACAGTCTCTCTTTCTATGTTTATCGCTTCTTCGTTTCTTAGTCTCTGTGCTTCGTCCTGTGCTTGTCCTTGTCCTTGTCGTCGTCAAGCGCCTTTGGGCCATGATATATTATGGCCTGTCGCCTGTCTTGTTTATTTGCGTTATTTAGCAAAACGTGGCAACAGCAGCAGTCGCCTTTGGCAGCTCAGCTTCTTACTGTCGTTGTTGCTGCTGTTGTTGTTGGGCTTGGCGCATTTTTATTGTTATGACGCATATTTTGTTACGCCGGAAATTGAGACATTTTTTTTTCGTCGTTGTTGTTATGTATTTTTATATTTTGTGATTTATTGTATTGGCCTCAGTCGCTGTCGGTGTCGCTGTCGCAGTCGCAATCGCCATCGCATGCATTTCAAATTGATTGAATATTTAGCAAAATGTCTTTTGGCATTGCCTTCTAAATTGTTTACAGGCGAGTTTTTCTTTTTACTACAGCCGTCCATCGATTTTGACAGGCTTTCGTTTCCATCCCAGCTGCTGCTCTTCCCTTCTGCGTACCAAAAAAAAGTCAATTTCGTTAATCAACACGAACGACTTAATCCAAATTGAATGAACTCGACGCCAAAGCGGATCAGCAGCGTTATAAAAAAAATAAAAGCTAAAAGTGAAGCTGAACAGTATCACAAAAAAAGAAAAGAAGAAACAAGAAAAAAGGAAAACATCAACGAAAATTTACACATTTTTCGCATTTTTGCCGCAAACATTTGCCAATAGCCGATGATGATGACGGCGGAGCAACAAGCCAAATCGGCTCAAGGCTCACGAGCCGAGCTGATGACTAAGGGATGAGGGCTAAGGGCTAAGGGCTCAGGTGAACGCGCACTTCGGAGAGGGCCCAAAGGCCTAAAAAGCGTAAATTGAAAAACGCAGCAGCTGCCAGGCCCATAATAAAGCCAAGCCTAAGCCAAAAGTCCACAAAAAAAAAGAAGCAAAAAAAGAGGAAAGAAGCGAGTGAGTCAATTGAGACTATTGAAGGGCAGGCAGACATCATGTGTGTGTGTGTGTGTGTGTGTGTGTGTGTGCGAGGGGGCGTGGCTGTTGCCATAGCCTGAGCTCAGCCACGCTTGAGGTGATAATGTAATAAGCACTTTTTATGACCCGACAGGATTTGGACCTAAAAATTCCATCCACACATTGTACGTATAACGGACCTCGAGCCAGGACTCGGACTCGAACTCGAACTCGGACCCGGAGTTGGAAACGGAGACGCAGCTAAACTGATGCCTGATGCCAAGCTATTGTGCGTCTGCAAAAGTTGGCAGAGCGAAAGAGAAAACTAAGTCCATGGCAAATTTCGAAATGTTCTCGTTTCATTTTTTGTGTGTGTTATTTGTTTTAGTCAGTTTGTTGTTGGTCGCAAGGATTTAGATTTAGCCAACAGTTGTTTTTGGCCCAGTGAACATATTGTTTTGGACAGCAGCCAACGGCTGGCTGGGACAATGGGGATTGCTAATTGGTAGCATTCAACGATGTCAACAGTCAATAGTCGGCAGTTTTTATGATGCGAGTCCAGCAGTTGAAATATGCCTCGATGATGTGTTTGCAAAGTGCTTTAAAGCGCAACCTTTGCTTTAATAATCCGCAACCTCGATGCTGTCGTTAATAATACATATATAGTACAACAAAAAACGAGATAGAAAGAGAGAGAGAGAGAGAAGGAAAAAAGTGAAATTACCTTGCCATGTCATTTGCCATAAAAAAAGGACAGTCCACAGTGTAGCCTTGAGTGCGCACATCAAATTGAAAAATGTCAATGATAGAGAATGGAAAATCACAGAACAATGACAGGGACAGCAGAGACCAAAGAGAGGTAGTTACACACATACAGATTAAAGGGGAGCAGGGAGAGGTAGAGTGAAGAAGGTGAAGTGGAAAGAAGTAGAAGCAATGCAAAGGTGCCGCCCACGGACTTGTCCGAGTTGCATTGACAATCGACAAATGAGGAAAGATAATGCACAACATTAATCTTGCTACCAGCAATTTGTCAGGGCAGCTTGCCATAGGACATGCTACGTGAGCTGTCTCTGTATGTGTGTGTGTGTTTGTGTGTGGGGCATGAAAAAACGAACAAGTTTTAGTTCGAGTTGCAGTTGAAAGATGCCAAATGCAGTTCAAATATTGTGGTTAGCAAATGGAAACAGCAGCTGCTGTTTCTTACTGTCCTCTCTCTCTATCTCTTCCACTCGCTCTCTCTTTCTTTCTCTGTGTTTGTGTGCATCCTAAACGTTGCTTTCATCAATTAATTTACAATTTGCCAGCCATCCACATTTTCACATTTCCACTGCCACCACAACTCGTTCATTCATTGATGGTCAGCGCGTGGGCTTGGCATACTTTTATTTTTCTCTCATTCTATCCCTCTCTTCATTTTGTTTTCTTTTTTTTTTTTGCTCTATATTTCCTTCTGGTGCCCCAGTAATGGGTCTGTCCTTGCAAGTCCTGCAGCCTGCGGCCTGCCTCCTGCATCCTGTGGCTGTTGTAAATTGCATTGGTTGCCAACTTGTTGAAAGGTTGGACAAGAAAATAGCGCTGAGTGTGCGAGTGTGCAACTTAAATGCTTTTCACTGTTTTTCCCAGCCACCTACAAAACGAATTGCAAGGGGAATGGTCAAGTGGCAGGCGGCAGGTGGCATGAGGCAAGTGGCAAGTGGGACGCGAAGTCCTTCTCAATGGAGGAGTCAACGTTTAACGCTCACAATTTAGCTTTTAATTAGATCGGCAAATTTGTTTTCGAAACCATTTTGTTCGCTCGTGCGGCACAACAACAACAACAGAAACAACAACAGCAACAAGAAGAAGAACATCGGTAACCAGGACAACATTGCATACAAATTTCCCACAATTTCCGCACAATTTCCAAAGCAAACTTCGTATTTGGACTTGGATTTGGTTTGGGATTGAGATGGAGATTGGGACTTTCAATCACATTGCAGACTGCAACTGCAGCAGCCTTAAGAGGCAGATTTGGTTTGTTCCGCTTGACCTTTGCCCTCGTTGCAAGACAAGTGCTGAGTGCTATGGTTTTTCATTTTAATTGTTTTCAGTTTCCCCATTATTTTTTTTGTTTCTTTTATTTTATCTCATCTCAATTCAACTGAACTTGTTTTTAGAATTTTTTATGTGTTGTTGTCGAGCTGATTTATTTATTTCAATTTGCCGTGTTTTTATTTATACCGAAAACCCAAAGCAGCGCAATTGCGGTCGTCGTCGTCGTCGTCGTCGCTACTCTCCGCTCTCCACTCTGCACTCTACACTCTCCACTCTACTCTTTCCACTTTCCGTCTTCAGCTGCCGCTGTCTGCGTGCCATGCTCTAGTTTTCTATTTTTGCTGTCCGCCGTAATGGCAACCTTAATCACGTAATGATTTTGAGTGAGTGAGCAGCGCGGGTGTCCGATTCTTGGCCAACAATGTTGATGCCATTGTTGCTCTTCTTCCTCTTGTTGCTTTTCTTGCTCTTCTTCTGGTTCTTTATGCTGAGTTTTGCAATTGGCACAAATCTCGTGCTCAACGCTAATGGCTAAATGTTGTGGCGCTAATTGAAATTGCATTTCTTCAACTTAAATATTTAATTGAGAGCTGCCGTTGCTTTGAAGTAAAACAGCGACCAGCAAATAGAAAAGGCTACAGCATACCCTATAAATTATTCTACAGCAAATTTTTGAGTTTTCGTTGCTAAAGTTCTTCCTTTGAAATATGTTTATCGGCTGAGTATCTGGCGGTTGACTCTTTCCAATATTTCACTACTTTCATTTCATTCATAATTAGTTTAGTATTTTATAGTAATTAATTTTAGCTTAGGACGAGAAACAAAGCATTGACAATGTTGAATTATTTCCTGAACATATTTAATGAACACAATTTACATTTCCACATATTTCATGGAAGCAAATCAAAAGTTGCTTTTTCAGTGAGCCGACGAAAACATTAGTAAAACAAAACAAATTTCATGGGGTTTTTGCTTGTTCCTCATCTCTGTTCTATCTTGTCTCATCATCTCATGTTCTATCTTACAAAAACAAGGTGCAAGCGAAAAGGAATATGATATGTTAAAAAGGAATATGTTTTTATTTTTTTTCTATCGCACTGCTATTTCTAAGTTCACAGATGCACTCGCTCTTTATTCCACACCAAAATTATGCTTTGCATTTAATTTCGATGGGAATTGGCCATTAGTTGTTCAATTTGTATAACAAATGAATATATGAACTATTTTTCGTAATTGGCTTTATGCTTTACAATATTTATTTCAACTTGCCAAATTAGCTTAACTAAAATATAAACTAAATGTTCGATATTGACTATATATCTTGTAATTAGTTTTATGTGTTAACAACGCATATTTCTTCTGAAATTAGCTCAAACAAGCACAATAAAAATAAATATAATTTACAGAAAGATAAGCTTAAAAGTTTTGCAGTTGGGAACGTCCGAAAATGTCCATATACAAGTTTGTAATGAGTTTAATGTTTTATAATATTTGTTACAACTTGCTAAAATAGGCAACAAAAATTACTTCATAGACATTTGTTGCCAGTTGATGGCGAAAAAAAGTGAGACTCTTCGGTTGCACTTGACTTGATTCGCATTAATAAACTTTAATTGAATCACAGCAAACACTCGACGACAAAGTCGCTTCTTTTATCATGCAAGTTGTCCAATCAGTTGTTGCTTCGTCTTTCTGTTGCTTAGCAAAGCAAATTTTATTTTAGTCCTGCATCGGCAACAAGCCGATCAGTTTTGGCAGGCATATCGACGTCGACATCGACATCGGCAACGTCAGCGGGTTCTTTGTCTTTCATGTGGAGTCTCTGGAGACAGAGAGATGCATCCTCGTTTCTCGTTTGACAATGGGACAATGTCTCTGTCGATGTCCCCAATGACAGGCAAAGTCCAAGTGAAAATGCCGCTTGCAATTTTTGCTTAGAATTCGCAACACGAATGCGTCGCCAAATCCTAATTGCATTTATCTGATTGCAGCACTGGATAAGTGCAATGGGCATGGATCTGGAATTTGCTATAGGTACGAAGCTTGCTGATTCATTAAAGAGCTTGTAAAGGAGAATTATTGGGGAAGAGAAGGAGGAGGAGGAGGCGGAGGAAGGCGAAGCTATTGGCTTATGACAGCGAACATGTAAATGCCATTTACAGTTTCTGTAGCTGCTGCTGTTGCTGTTGGTGTTGCTGTTCCTGTTTCGGGGTATTGTCTTGTCAGCGTTCGCATCAGCGGAGGAGGTTTTGCTCGTCTTTGCCTCAATTGAAATTCCATTTAATGTAATTTGAGAGCCATCATTCATGTCAGTCTGTCTGCCACCCTCAGATAAGAGCCGAATGGACAGATGGACAGACAGACAGTAAGACAATGGACATATAAACCGGCTTCGAGAGACGGAGAAGGAGACTGCGAGACTGCAGCTGAGATTGCGTTTACACGATTTCATGGCTGTCAGAATTTCGTTTACACGCTGCCCGTTGATTGATGGATCGCTTAATGGAGAAGATGGTGTCGGAGATGATGTTGGAGATGTTGCTGGTGGTTGTTGTTGGTGTGTGTGTGTGTGTAATATTTCTCGGTTTGCCAAAGCATAAAAATACGAGTACATATATACATACATATATCGACTAATGAAGCTGTTGCAACTCGTTGCTGCACTAAATTAAATCAAACTTCAAACGGAGCAAAAATACATTTCCCAATTTGGATGTGGATGTGGCATGCAACCGACATTTCCTGCTGCGTTGCGTTGCGTTGCGCTGCACTGCAATGCACTGTGCTACATCTGTAGTTTATTTTAGCTCACGAGAACCTCGGGCTGACCCAATTCCTAGCCCACTGACATACTAAGTCTCCCGACAAACAAACAAAACATTCCGCCAGACATTAGTTGCAGCAAATGCTGCCGCTGCTGTTGTTGTGGCAAGTTGCAGATACTTTGTTGCTGGGATTCACATTTCGACACGTACAGAACACGAATGCGTCGAACGGATGGATTCATGTCTCTGTCTGTCTTCATTTCCAGTCCTCTGGGCACGCAAATGTAAACAATGCGCCACATGTCTCTGGAAAAACTCTGTTGCGCAGGTAGCTAGACGATTTTCCGACACACGTGTGTCTGCGTGTGAGCGAGTGTGCAACGACAGTAATTGCTTTAGTTTAGGCCAACTTCTCGGCACACTCGCTGGCTAAGAGTAATTCCCACACCAACTGGCCAACTAATTACCTCATTCTGCGTATCAAGATAGTCCCTGCATGTGCTGCGATATCGGGGGAAATTCTGCATACGTGCTGTTTTCCAGCAATTAAATCATGTAAAAACCCCTTAGCTCACATTTGGCAGCGAGCACAGGTTCCATCTGTGTGAAAAGTTGGGCTAGAAGTACAGTTGGAAATACCTAAAGACTTTAAGAGAACACCATTATTCTTTACATTTATTAATTATTATGTTTAGTTCTGTGTGGTATATTTTGAATGTAGTATATTATTATGCCAAAATAGAATTCAGTATATTTTGGTATACATATATTACATGTATGGTATATTTTAATCTACCACTTTAATCTTCCACTATATAAATATACCAAATATAGCTTTTGGTATATTTTGAATTTAGTACAATATTAATATACCAAATACAACATTAGGTATATTTTAGTATGATATACTCTATGGTATATTTTGAATGTAGTACAATATTAATATACCAAACATAGCATTTGGTATTTTTAGTAATTTTTGAATATTTGTAGAATATGGTTTATTGAAATGATAATGGATATCTCACACTCAAGCATACTCTATTGTAGATAACTTGCTCTGTATGAGTTAAAATTCAAGAGTTAGACAGAAGAGCTTTCGCTTTTAATTCTTCTCAATTTCTGACAAATATTAAATGATATATTGGTTTCATAAAAGTTATCTATTATTTTGCCGAGATTCAATTGAAGTCTGCTTTATTTTGTTTAGTATTTTTGAATTTTTTGGATTGATTTTATTGCTACAAAAACATTTTAGTCTTTTCCTGCATAAGTTGAACTTGTTTTGCGTGGAACTTACCTAAGGAAAGGTATTCGTTTTAGTTATTCTTATAATGAAAACAAATTCAGGCTGTCAATAAATTAATATTTTGCCAAGTACGAACTCTTGAATATTTATAGAATTTTTGGGATGGGTTAAAAATTCTTATTCTATTTTAAGATGAACCCTAAGCAAAATCTCTATGACTTACACTTTCCGTAAATGCAAGCAATTCTTGTGTTTCTTCTTACCTCTTTTTATGGATTACTTGCTGGCAATCACTTTATAAATATAAATGGCTCGCACATCTCATTTCATCAGGCAGTTCTCCTGGGCTTGGAGTCTTTGCTGGGGTTAAAGCAATGTAATCTTCTGGCTTGGCTCATTAGAAAATAAAAATATATGAATAATAATTTATGCATGCTTTTGACACAATACACAAAGGGTAAATGGGGCACATGGGCTCTATGGTAAGCCGCAGTTGCCTTCGACGTCGCAAATTCTTGTTGTTGTAGTCGTAGTCGGCATCAGCATCAGCATCGTCAACGTCAACGTGAATGTGAACGTCAACGGCAGCGAAGACGACACTAATTAAAAATTGTTGGCCAACCCTGAGCGCGACGAAATTGAAAAGGGTTGCGGGGCGAGAGTCGGGTCGAGAACTCAGAGTGAGAATGAGAGTGAGAGAAATGTGTTGAGCACTAGCAGCCAAAATCCGTCTAATTCCCGCCCTCGCATCCCCATCAAAAAAACCGCTGCTCACCTTTTCAGCCAGCTTCGAGCGACGAACGACGACCGACGACCGTTCGACCTTTTTGAGCGACCGAAATCGACCTTGTCCGCGAGGGCAAAAACCATTCAAAAACACTGACAACCTGGGCCACCCATTGATGATGTTGTTAATGGAAAAAATCTCAACATCCTTTCAGAGAGAGAGAGAGAAAGAGAGAGAGAGCAGGCAACATACATACACACACATTCAAACAATGGCGCGTAATTTGACGAAATTTACATTCCTTAATTAATCTTGTTTGCGTTGCGGCAGTTGCCTGTTGTTGACTCACTTCTCACTCTTTGCTCTGCCAACTGTTCTGTCTCTCCCTCTAGTGAATTGTTTAGGTGTGTGTGCGAGTGTGTGTGTGCTTTGTCTGTATTTTTGCTGGCGCTTGGGCAATATTTACAAGCAGCCACTCCGCGGGGCAACTAACACCCCGCAGCATTCGAGGCAGCAGCAGCAGCAAACGCTAATGACTTTCAACGCGCCACGCACAAGATGCTGAAACACTTTTAGGGGCAGCTGTTGAGCCTGGCTTGGCGGGAGGGGGAGAGAGAGGGGGCTGAGAGGGAGATGCACTGTGACGCTTGTCACTTTAGCGCGTCTTGTGTCTTATTAACCCATATCCTGCTGGTATCCTGTGTCGCAGCCATTTTACCTAATGAACCCTTCTGACACACACACCCTCACACACACCTGAGGCGTTGCCTGTGTGCTTGCCACCTTCTCTTCTCTGGCTCAGATGCCAGCTCTTGTCATGTGCCAGAATGCGATTCCTTGACACGACCTCGACTCGGTTTAATCAACAAATTTAATGCGCCGCGACATGTGACATTTATTGAAACTTAACTTGCAAATGCCAAGCACGAGACACAAACTAATCGACATCGCCATCGCCATTGCCTTCAACTAAATTAAGTGTCTCAGCAATGGCTTTAAAGTTTTTCCAGAGTACTGAGCGAACGAGGAAATATTCTTGAAAGTAATTACTCTTTGAAATGTTAATTTGTATAAACTCAACAATGAGAGCAAACTCTTTGTTTTAATGTCAAGAATGAAGTGAACTAATCTATGCACACTGACAGAAATTATGTGTATGAATAGTGTTTAAAATGATGCAAATAATAAAATCAAATAATGTATGAATGAGAAGTGATATGAATATTTATTTCATTCATTTAGATGTTGCGGAATGTTGACATCGATGTTGGCTGAAATCATACTTTATATGTTGGTTAAACTTTGTGTTTTACCCTTTAAAATGAAATTAATTAATTTATGCACACTAAGTATGGAAATTTCAAAGATACCTACATATATGGTTACTACAACAGATAGCACAATTTTGGGTGTAAATTTGTTGTATTAACCTTAAGAATGAAATACATTATATATGTAAATTGAAACTATTACATATATGTATTTGGTTTATCAAAATGAAGAGATACCTTTGGTCTTCTTTGTATTATTCTCCCATAATACCCAAAAATTGTAAGAGTATTTCTCTCAGTGTATTCGAAAAATGCATGCGATATCCGCAACAACTTTTCAAAAAATCTATCTGTCTGTCTGTCTGTCCGCTGTGTGGCAGCGATCAGTTTGCAGCCAACGCCTCGGGCAATTGTCATTTATCAGCATCTTGCAAATAGTTATTCATGAGTGCACTCGCATTCGTATTCACATATTCGCATATTCGCCAGCAATAGGTGTTGCCACTGCTGTCGGCTCGAAATATGAGTGTGCCACACATGCGCTGTTCCCCAGCTGATAATGCTGGGGAGATAAATGAGCTGCAGTTGCAGTTGCAGTTTGAGTTGCAGTTGCCGTTGAAGTTGCTTCTTTTGCGCCCACGCAGTGGACATGGGATGACCACAGGCGGCATTCGCAATTGCATTTGCTATTCACATGACAGGCATTCACACACACACACACACGCACGCACACACAAATAAAGTGGAGGAGGCGGAGTGTCCAAGTCCTGAACTTTCATTCATTAGCTGCGCAACAAATTTCCGGCTGGCATTGGCCACAATAATTTCATTGTGCAAAGTTTTTCCATTACTTGCTATGAATATGCAACATTTATATAAATTGCCACGTTTATTGCAGTGTGTTGTCTGTGTGTGTGTAACTGCGTCTGTCATTTAAGCCAAAAAAAAAACAGAGCGAGAAAGAGAAATAAAAGCAGCTCGCAACTTGCAGAGCGCTTTGTGCCACGTTGATTGCAATCATAATTTATAAATGTTGCCGACAGTTTGCGTGCTCCGAAATGTTTTCGTCCCTCTAACTGTTGTTGTTGTTGTTAGTCTTTGAATTGGACTTTGCCACTGCTCCTCTTGGTCGTCTGTCGTCTGCTCTCTTTTGGCCAATAAATAAATAATTTTTGTAACGCGGTCAGAAATTGGTTGGGGTTCGATTTGTGAACTGATAGAAGAGGGAAATTGCATCTGAATACTTTGAAAGAGTGTTCAAGTATTCAGCTCAGCATTCAGTCAGCAACTTACTTAAGCGCCACACTTGATTATTTAGCTAACTTGCAACAAGCAACATTGTATGTGAGTGTTTGAGTATTTACTTTGCTGCATTAACAGCTCGCTGAGTTTGATTGTTTTGGTTAGCCAGCGGAATTTTATAGACAGAGAGCAAGTGAAGAAAGAAGGATGAGATTGAGCTGAAGATGGTGGGAAGGGGGAAGCAAGTGAAGGGTCTGGCAGCAAGTGCTTCTTCTGCTCTTCATCTGCAACAATTTTTCAGCTGCTGTTGCCCAGTTTTGCAGCAGTTTGGTTTGGTCAAGTGCTGCGGTCGCCATTTGTTGTGGCAGAAAACCGCAGCGGCTTTTGGGTGATTTAGAGTTGGCAACAACAGACAGCGTAAGAATAAGAGTGAGAGAGATAGGGATGGCGATAGCGAAGCGCTGAAGAGCGCTGTTGGTGCATGGGGCGTATGAGTGATGGCCATGCATATTCATATACATTGAGATTCATTGTATTTGTTGTGCTGCATTTCCGCAGTATTTTCTACGAGTTCCCTTTTATTCGTGGCGCGGAAGAACTCTTGAGCGTTGTTCGTTCTACTTACCGAGCATTTCGCATTTGTTTGCTGACTATTCGGTATTTGCTTTCAGTTTTCTGTTTTCTGTTTTTTATGGCAGCAACTAAAGCGGGTGAGCAGAGCAGAGCAGCAGCAACATCGACTAAAGAAAGATAAACAATGTGAGAGCGGATGAGTAAAATGTTGTTTGGCAAGTGGAGTTAGTGGTTCGCTCATGTTGTGTGTGTGCTGCCTTTAAACTGATTTATTTTCAATTAAACAACTTCATAACTTGGCCAACAACTTGCCAACAACTTGCTCGCCCTTGGCTAAAACGCTCTCTCTCTGCCTCTCTCTCTGTGTATCTATCTCTGTCTTTGTCTCTGGAGGATAGGCTTTCTGCCCTTTGTTTGGGCTACATTTACGCCACAAATTCAATTTATTTTAGATACACCTAATCCACAAAAGCAAACTTGATTTATCAACATAAATATTTTGCATACTACAGACACGATGTATGTGTGTGTGTGTGTGTGTGTGGTTTTCTGGCAGCAAAATGTGCGTGCATCTCTTTCTATTGAGTGCATAGTTTATGTCACTTGGCTTGGCTTTTGTTCTACCTTGTTGCAAGCAAAACAGCCGAAGAGTGTTAAAGGATATGTTCGAATTAGGCAAGTGTCTGATATGCTCAACAACAATGGGCGTGTCCTTTTGGCCATAGATTAAGTTAGCACAGCAGAGTGCATCCGATAGTTGCTGTTGTTATTTCTGTTGTTGTTATTGCTGTTAATGCTAACTGAAATTCAATTTGAATGCACTTGAATGCATTTGAGCCCAGTTCTTAGTTGACTTGATTACGAGCGTTTCGGTCAGCCCATTAAAATTAATTTGCTGTATGGATTTACGAGTAGAGATCGTCCTCCTTCCTTGCCTTCGTCGAGTGTCTGGCAAATAAGTGGAGCACTTCAAATGCCACAAAATGAAATTTCTGGCTGACATGTGACAGAAGAAATTCGCATATTTTTAAGGCAAACTTAAGTATTGTATATTGCAGTAAATTTAAGCGAATATTTACATGTAATTCCAAGAATGTTAAATACGATGCGAAAATGCATTTAAAATTGTTTTTACAACATTCGCTGGACGAGTGTGCTTCATACTTATCAGCAGCTGTAGTTGTAGTTGGAGTTAGAGCTGGAGCTGGAGCTGGACTCGCAGCTGACAGCTTGGGGAGTCGCTGTTGGCCAGCATAAATCATCATTTGTCCCCAACGTTGTAATGTGCTTGGTGGCCACATTAATGTCCTGGTGCTGGTCTCCAGATGGAGCAGCTGCAAATGCGAAATGCGAGACTGCAGTGGGACACAACTAAAAGTAATGCTCGACATGTTTTTGGGCCAAGTTTTATATGGTAATTCAGTTGTCCTACACATTCAGTTGTTGCAAGATTTTCAAAGCATTGCATTGCAAACAACAAACACACAAACTCGAATGTTCTATGCTTCACCGCGAACACATTCATAAGTCATTCAAAGCAAATGCCTTGTCAATTGGCGGCCAGCCACAAATGCTATAAAGCTGACAAATGTCTAACAAGCGCCCCACTGAATGGAATAGAGCACTATAGGCACAGACAGAGACACAGACACAGGCACAGGCACAGATACAGGCACAGATTGAGAGGCAGACACAGACACAGATAGAGTTCGACCAGACAAACGGGCAAACATTGGGGCCGAGCGTTGCGGGCGAATCATGTTGATCGCAGGTACTCATAAAACTGTCCAAATGTCAATATTCCAATGCCACATACTCCCCATTGGATTTATACACACACTCGTATACACACCCGACACACTTCTGTGACATACAATTTGCCAATAAATAGCAAAAAAAATGCAGAATGTTAAGAGTTTCACGTTCAAAATACTCTATCGAAATTTTCAAATGTATATAACAGGCATAAGGAGGCTTCTCCAACCTCATACATGATATAAATTCTTGATATAGCCATGTCTATTATACACTATAGTATATTTAAAATTTTTGTGGTACTTTAATTTGGTATATTTTGGGATTAATACTTGTTTAAATAATGTGAAATAGTTAAGCTCTGATTATTTTAGGCTCCTCGATTTTCTAGTTCACTAAATCAAAAAGTGATATCTTATTGTTATAATAAATTCATAAATTGTCTTAGAAGTCTTAGAAAACTTCGGTTTCTTTGCCCTTTTCTTTCACAGTGACGCTTAATATTCAATTGAACTTTCGCTAAAGTTTTTCATAGTGTTGGTTAATATAAGAGACAGATATAGATCTGTTACTTTACAGACGCTAAGAATGTTATTCCGCACTAAACATTCTAAACTTTGATTTGGTACTTTAAAAATTTTAAAATAATTTTTGGATGCCACAGTAGTAATTGTTTTGTTCGGTTGTAAGAAAATCGAATTAAAGCATAATCTATTTATATATTTAAATCACAATTGCTTCTCCTTCTGCTTTATAGTAATTTTCTAGGGTATGACGAATACTTGAAAGAAATCAATAAGAGCAAAATGTGATATGAGGCCGCATACTTTCATGCTGTTCTGGCTGTAGCATTATTTGTCGCCTCGGCCCGACCAATTTCAATTTTCGACAGTCGACAAGCAGCTTGCAATAAATACAAGAACAAGAACAACATGTTACAAGAAAATGAACATGTCAACAGCAACAACGAATCCAACGAGAGCACGCGCGATTTTACTTGAACATTTTTGCGGCTGTCGTTTGGTCGCTTGGCTGATTTTGGTTCAGGTTCGAGTTCGAGTCTGGATCCTTTTAAAGGGGGAACGAGGGGAGTGCGATGGGGTTCGTTTGGGGTTCAGGTTTTTGGCTTTGGTTTTTTCGGGGCGCCACATTTTTAGCAACTTTGTAAATATTACAAAATTTAGGTGTCTCGCTTGGCGAGCACGCCAATGAAATATTTATGCAGGCCTCAATACGGACAGAATGTTGTGTGTGTGTGTGTGTGTCAGTTTGTTTTTGCAAAGCGTCGCCGTTTTGTGTAAATATAAACCGGCCGCAGTCGACAACTGGCAACTGGCAGGCGACAGACGGACAGGCAGACAGACAGAGGGTGATGAGGAGGCGATGAGATGGGAGGGCAGTCGGCTGGCAGTCTGATAAACAGACAATTTGCCAAAGTGGATACGTGCAACGCGCGTATAATTTTGGTGGAAAGGACGCACACCTGAGCCCTGAGCCCAAGGTATGAGTCACGCGGCATGTGGCAGTGGCATGTGGCACGCGGCACACGACACGAGCATAGACAGGCAGCAGGCAAGTGCAACAGGAGCTGCTGCTTCGTGTTTGCGGTTTAACATTTGAGTAAAGTGAAATTTAAATTGTTTAGTTTGCCCAGAGTTTAAGGCAAACTTTGTAAGAAATTGAATTTAAGAAATTTAAAAGATTTCTTCAAATTTAAATTCACAATCCGATTACAGCTGGCAAAAGATGCAAGTTCCTTGTTCTCGAATGATTATTGGCAAAACATTTATTTATTTACTTTGTGTTTTATATCTGTCTAATCGCAAATTATGTTGGCTTAGCTGCATTCCCCATTTTTCCCCTCCCTCTTCTCGTTGCACTGGTTTTTTTTTATGCACAACCGAATGCAGCGTCTGTTGGAACTTTTACGATTTTAATCGTCGAAAAATTTATGGCTTTTTGCGCGAACAATTTCCCAGCAGACGAGGCTGCAAAATAAATAAATGAAAACGAAGCAAATAAACAAAATACACACCAAAAAACAACGCCTATAAACTAAACTTGGCCGTTAGCGGGTGAACAAAAAAAAACGTGGTTGAAATGCGGCCACTGGATGCGGATGCGGATTGAGATTGGGTCTTCATAATTCTTGCAGACTGCACATAATAAATTCATTTACTTTGGCTTTGACTGGTCGGCTTTGTTAGCTTTGTTAGCAGTTTGGCCATTTTTCGGTGCAGCTGCAAATTGGCAACTTTAAGCTACTAAAAATAAGAAAAGGCAGCCAGTTATTATTCAATTTGATTAACTTAGTTGTTTCTTCTCTTTTGCAGGTCAATGCGGGCAGTCTCTCCGAGCAGGCTGGCCTCCAGCCCGGCGATGCTGTCATCAAGATCAACGACGTGGATGTCTTCAATTTTCGTCACAAGGATGCCCAGGACGTTGTGGTGCGCTCTGGCAATAACTTTGTCATCACAGTGCAGCGGTAAGTTTAGCTCAATTGTCCAATAACAGCAGACTCCATTATCTCTCTCTGTCTTTTGTTACTTAGTGGCGGTTCCACCTGGCGTCCACATGTGACGCCCACTGGCAATGTGCCTCAGGCTAACTCACCCTATTTGCAGACAGTGACGAAAACTTCTCTGGCTCACCATCAACCGGAAAGCCAGCACATTGGCTGTGGCTACAACAACTCGGCGCGTCCATTTGTAAGTTCACTAATTTGAAATCACACACACACACATGCAGGCACGCACACGCACGCAGAGAGTTGGACTGACAGAAAGTGTAGCATACATTTGCGGGCAGCTGCAATCATTTATAAAATTCATAAACTCTCGACTGGTTGACCAAAACTTAAAATGTTGAAAATTTGAGTGAACCTTTTACCAGCTAGCAGCATTAGTGACTCTTTCCCTCCCTCGCCTTCCCCACTGCGGCAACAACTGACGTGCTGATGACCAATGATGTTGATAGTTAGTCTCCTGGGAAAATAGCTGGAGCAGCTCTGGTGACACCATCTGCACTTAGATATGTGTAGGTGTGTGTATGTATAGGTTTTATTGTTGTTGTCTGTTGCTATTCACATTCATTCATTTCATTCGTGCAGCGGAATGGGGCAGAAACTTGTCTGTTTTCTGTGAGTTGACAACATTTGCATTTATACGATGTCTGTCCGTCTGTCTGTCCGTCTGTCCGCCCATCTGCCAGTCTCACTGTTTGTGCGTAGTTTTGAAAAGTGTCAGAATGAGTAATGAATATGAGTGCTAGGATTATTTGCTGGCAAGAATTAATGTGCAAAAGGGCTCACAACACAAATACCCAAAATACACTCCACACACACAAGCTCACATGTGTGTGCCATGCATAATAATATCAATGTCTCTTCTATGCCTGTGTGCGTGTGATATGAATACATTTGCGTACATTTTATTGTTATGAATTTGTATAATAATAATAATAATGATGCGACAAGGCAGACGAAACGAGCCCAAATTCAACTTGCACACAGCAGAAATTGATTTTGCCTGAATCTTCTCGGCCACATTTTGCTATTTCTATTTTCATGTTTCCCGTTTATTTTCATATCTGTCACTGTTTACTCTCTACTCAACACCTACAGGCCAACGGCGGCGGCGATGGCGGCGTGAAGAGCATCGTCAATAAACAATACAACACCCCGGTTGGCATTTACAGCGACGAATCCATTGCGGAAACACTTTCCGCCCAAGCCGAGGTTCTGGCTGGCGGTGTGCTCGGGTAAGTAACCCTCCAATTTCTTGCTTAACGAATCCTAGATACTCTCATGGCTGATTTATCAAATGATCCGTTTGCAAAACAAAAAACCAGCGAAACATACATAAGTCAAGTAGCTCTTTGTTTACTGCGTCCTTGTGCCAGTTGCAAAACTCATTTTTAAAGTTGTAATGCTCCACAAAAGAATGTGGCAACAAATGTCTGCCGCAGTCGTGACAAGCGAATGCCACACAAACTTTTACTTTAAAATGTGTATGTTTTGCTTCTGTGTCTGCTACGTTTCTTCTTTTATGCCTAGCAAAAACATGGCGCAACCTAAAAAAAAAAAAGAAAAGAAAGGGAAACGAAAGGACTGGCAGCCACCGCACGAACGACCGCAGGGCCGACTAAGCGTCTAAAGCTGAGTGCAATTCCGCCAAATGATAGCGCGGGTCGAGCCTGTGTTCTCAGTGTTTTGCCAGTTGTTGAGTTTTTAGCAAACGTACGCGTGGGACTTGCACTTAATTTCTTTAGGGGGATCTTGTTTTCCCCGCAACGTATGCGCAACAATGTTTGCCGCACTCATTTTTCACAGCATACTTTTGCGCGCCGTGCGCTTTGTGCGCTCGCATCCTAAAAGTATGCAACGAAAAAGTGTGTTAACTACTAAATTAGACGCTGTCTCGCCTTTATCTAATTCCCCTTCGCCGCTTTGTTTTGCCTTTGCAGTGTTAACTTCAAGAAGAACGAGAAGGAATACCAGGCCGACCGCTCGGAGGTGCTGAAGTTCTTGCGCGAGGAGGAGACTGGACAGTCGACACCAGGTAAAGCTGCCAACTATGAGCTGGCCCGCATGCTCCTCATACTCAATGGGGGCGTCAATCCATTTGTCAGCGACAATTTGGCTGATTAGTTAGCGACAGGTCAACACACACATGGGTTCCTGGGCTAGGTGTAATATTACGCATACGCAGTATGCGCCGTAGAGCAAGGCAGAGTGCCAAAACAATGCTTGTTGAGCTCTTTTGCATCTTTTGACCTCTGTTTTCAAAATAGACAACCTTATTACAGCAGCGACTTTTTTAAAACACAAGCTAGAGACCTTGAAACGAACTGTTTATTTCTCTTTTTTTATTACGAGTAGCATATGGGAAACATATATTGAGAGGAAGCCCTTAACATCATGTTTTTATTATTTGTGCCTAATTTGTATTAATATTTATTTAAATTTTTTTTGTATTTTTTGTATATTTGTTTTATTTTTGATTTTCGATTTTCTGTTCAACGCTTAGACAAAAACAAAGACAAAGAAATGGACTTTCGTTTTCTCTACGTCAAAACAAAATTCTAAACACAAAAAACTTGCACATGTTTTCCAATCATTTGTTTATTATTTTCCATCATCGATAGATTAAGAAATATGTTTAGTTAGTTCAATTTCGAATTAAGGCTTTATAAATGAGTGTGTGTGTGCAAAAAAAAAGATTTGAATGAGACTGAGAGTGTAATTGAAATGGATTTCATATTGAAAATTTGAGTTCTCTGTTTGCCTGCGATTCATTTACTCTCTATGTCTAACTCATGTTTGTTGTTCCAACTCTTTTTTCACACACCGACACAACCAAAACCAAAAAATGGCTGCTCATCAAACACTGTTAAAAGCATTCAACAACAACAACTATGAGCATGATGCACCTCAGCAACAGCAAGAGCAATACCATCAACAGCAGCAACACCAATACCAACAACAACAACACCACCACCAACAACAACAACAACAACACCAGCATCAACACCAACATCAACACCAACACCAACACTATCCTCAACAACAATTGAGCAACAACAACGGCGCAACTCGTCACGTTAGTGCACCAGTCAATACACCAAAGCCCCCAAGCACCGGCGGACTTCCAACTGGTCAAAACATTTGCACTGAATGCGAGCGTCTCATTACGTAAGTGGGCCAAACAAAGTCAGAAATTCGCATTTGTGTATGCGCATCCATAACACTAACAATAACATTCACATTAACTCTAACACTAACATTAGCAGTAACATTAACATTAGCGCTAACATTTGCATTCACATTAACAGTAAATGTAATTGTAAAAGTTGCCATTAACATTAACTGTCGCGGATTTAAAGTGCTGACCACTCGCGAAATTGGGTATTCGATGAAGCAGATTTTGAGGCAGGGCTACAGCTAGTGGGGTGTTCTGAGCCAGGGCTACACAAACCTCTGTCAAAGGCCTGTTTTTTTTTATTGTAAACTGATTGAACTTTTGTGCTGCTGTCAATAACAAGAACCGCACAGCCCGGCCAATTTCTACTGGACACAGAGCCATGCGATTGGCGGCAACGAGCGACGCACGCCGCTGCCCCACAGCCAGTTCCAGTCGCCGGCGCCGCCCAGTGGACGTCAGGAGGAGGAGTGCATCGGCACCAATTTGCAGCAAAATACGTTGGCACCGGCGGCAACTCATCGGCCCAGTCTGCCCGTTGCCAAGCCCCAGCAGCAAGAGGAGGCTGAGCAGCAGCCCGATCCGCGCAACATTGTTATGCCCATATGCCCGGCGTTGCAGGGACCCGACTACAAGGCGGATATAGATGCGGCAGCAGCAGCCAGCAATGCCGATGGTGTGCGCACATTGTCCGCCAGCGGACATCCGGCATGTCAATTGTGCGGCGTGGGCATTGTGTAAGGATTTGTTCCATGTTCAATGATAATTCATGCTCGTCTGCTCCTCTCTCCGTGTGTGTGTGTGTGGGTCTCTGTGTGTGCACGCATTTTAATTTGCTTTTATTTCGAAGTCAATTGTTTAAATTTATGCAGTCCACACACATTATTATGCAGACGCCTCCAACACCTGCGTCTGCATCTGCGTCTGCGCCCCCTCCGCTCCATTTGCTGTCATCCAGGTGGATGCATCACGGGAATATCATCATCATTTGTATTAATTTGTATGCCAATTTAATTGGCTGCCATTGACGACTCATGAGCTTAATTCGATAATGCATTATAGCTTTTTACATATTGTATTTTATTTGATATTAAGCATATTTATCTCATTTATTTAGCACTGACTAACGCCACCAGCTTTAACTTGATCAAACTAACTGTCATAATTAAACGACTTTAATGTCATCGCCATCATCGTGTATACACACAATGCAAAAGGCTTTTCAAATTAATGATAAATATGAAAAATTTTAAAATTCAGATCATTTTTGAAGAGCTTTTCCCCTTTCCCCGATTCTATCGATTAATTTGTGCATTTCAATCTTAATTCTTAGCGGTGTGTTTGTGCGCATCAAGGACAAGAACCTGCACGTGGAGTGCTTCAAATGCGCCACTTGTGGCACATCCCTGAAGAACCAGGGCTACTACAACTTCAACAACAAGCTCTACTGCGACATCCACGCCAAGCAGGCTGCTCTTCAGCATCCACCAGCTGGCACCGAGGGCTATGTTCCAGTGCCAATTAAGCCGTAAGTTCATCTAACTAAAAGAACCCAAAACAGAAATTATTGGGCGGAAAGTTATACTCTGTTTAGGATGGGATGCATCATTCAAAATTTCTGTAGAATCTTCCCCCGCATTAATCCATAAACAGTACAAGTAGGAGGCATAAGAAAATATTTAATGAAAATTGCCAAGACAATCAATTAGATCAAAGATGCTTATTTTGATGCAAAACGATAAGTAGAGTCAATTAATGAATTATAAATACAATTTATAAAACTTGTACTTTTTAAGTGCCCTCAGCATCGCACAATTTATTTAACTGCTCAACTTCCATTCATTTGCTTCTGTTGCCTTTGATATTATACCTCTTCCTATAAGACTTTGTATACTTTTCCACCCCTAAAAAACTGTTCACGTGATGCGACTTTGGTGTAAACACTTGCATCGTAGAAGCAGATGCTCTTAGTGTAAAAAGTGTATTAGAGTGTATATTTGTGTCAAGTTGGTTAATGAGATAACCTTCGATTATTTAATATGTAGGATGATTAATAATATATATGTATAAAAGTATAGTTTAATTAAACTTAAGTAATACTGCTTCCTGTTGCTTCTTCTACTGTTCCACTTCAGGCTATAGACGATACCGATAGCTTAGTGTCAATCAACACCAATAGTGTGTAACGACTAGCCTCGACCTCTTTTACATTTATGACATATATTTGCTGACGATTGGTAATATTTTTGACGTTTTCCTGGCAGTTTTAAGGCCAATTAGTCAGACCAAGAAAAAGCGTAAATGAATATGAATGCAACACGAATACGTATATGATTGCATATGAATATGAAAATGCAATATAAATAAATGCATATTTTTGGATATGCCAAAACACGTTTGACATTTCGCGGAAAGGGTGCAGGAAAATGTAGTTCCCTTTTCCCCTCTTCCCCTTTCCCTCTGCCCAGTTCCCCAGTACAGATTGAATGGCACTTTTTGCATCTGCTGTGGACACGCAAACTGACAACTGATTGCTGACGTGTCAGCGAGACTGCAACAGCCAAATTTTTATTAAATGAAATTGCAGACAAACGGCATACATAAGAGATAGATATATCATATATGTAGCTGGCCAAAGTGTGGTCAACATTTTGTGGGGGTACCAAAAAGTATTGCATACGCTTGACAGACGAGGAAAATCGAGGAATGCATTCGGCCAATTTGCATTGGAATTTTGTTTCGAAGTTAGCTTTGATTTTAGTCGAATTTCGAATTTTTGGGGGCAAATGAACAAATCGAAACAAATTCGTGCAAATCGCCCAAATCGCACTTAATTAAAGGGCTCAACCGTGCAAACATGACTAACAACAGGGCCAAAAAGGTCCAATTAGATTGGGCATTGGGCAATTAAATTGCACTTCAATATTTGCTAATCAATATTATTGCAATTTTTGAATGTACTTTCCACAGAAACACCAAGCTGAGTGCCAGCACCATTTCATCGGCCTTGAACTCCCATGGCTATGGCCAAAACAATGGCTACTCCAATGGCAACTCTACTCCAACTCCGGCGCCGGTAAGTTTCCCCCTCACTCCACTTACGATTTTTTAACTGTTTTCTGTGCTTTTGCCGTGCTAAAAACAATCTTGTCTGACACACACACACAAACACACACACACGAACACAGAAGTGCACAAAGTAAATGGCTTGAGTCAAGTATGAAATGAGATGAAGCAAAGAGGAGAAAAACAAGCAACCCAACAAAATTGGGTAAACCCCTCGCTATATAAAGATGCGCACCTGAAGATGCGCCCCCAGTTCGTCCCCTCCTCTGCACCCCTTTGCTCTTCATGTTTTTACAATCAATTTTATCATATTGCTGGCAAAATGTTTGCATAAATTTCATAACAAAATTCGCTTGCGGCAGACATCCATATGCTAAAATGCTAAAAATCATCTGGCCAAAAGAAAAATGCAATGTAATGCAGAAACTTTCAAGGCAAGCAAAGAACGCAACAGAAAACACAAGACAGAACAGAACAGAAAAAACGAAAAAAATGAAGAAAAATGTTAAGAAAAACGAAAATGAACTTTAAACATTTTACAGCCCGAAACAGAGACAGAGACAGCGACTTTTCTTTCTCCTTGGTTACTTTTCTCATTTTGGCCAAAAGCGATAAAAACGACAAAATGTTAAACTTTATGCATTTGTGTGTTATTGTTCTTTTCTCACTTCTGACACACTTCTGTGTGTGTGTGTTTGTGTATGTGTGTGTTGTTTTTGTGTATACATTATATGTGTGTGTGATTGTGTTTTAGTTTCATTGTTTCTTATATGCCTGCAATTATTGTTATTTTGCTTACTGTTTTTACTATTGTTATTTACATTTTGTTGATGTGCTGCAGTCTCTGAAATATTTATCATTCAAAACAAATTGTGGCGAAAATTGAGCAATGCATTCTAGTATTCCTTACAACTCAATTAGAGACTCAAAGATTTAGTTACAAACTGATGAGCAATACACTGAGTGCAAATTCATTCAAGAAAATTACATTAATTGAGAGGATCTTAAATTATCAACATGTTTATTTGCTTTAGGCATTAATTAGGATCATTCAGTTTGTAGTACATCTATCTTTCTTTCTTAATTGAGGTTAACATATCTCAAAATTTGAAAATCGTAATTATTTTTTAAAAATATATTGTAATATTATCAGTAATTTTTTAACGTAGGAAAACTATTTAAATCTTCGACACTTGGTAAATTTCTTATTATTTGAAATGGTCAATAATTTGGACAAAGAAATGCAATGTGTTATTACAATTAATTCTTAGCCACTTTACTTTATTTGTTAAATTACTTTTTATATTAAGCTGATTTGAATTAGATTGAGTTAAATGAAATATTTACATCTTTTCGAATTTAATATTCTATAAATTAAGTAATGTAATGCATTTAATGCAAAGTCACTTCACTTCGTTTATTGATTATATTTTTGTTGAATACTAGGGTCTTTAAAATATTTTGTTTATTTTGTTTTATTCAAATCAAATAAAATCAAACTCATTCATTAGCTAGCAATGATCTTTGAATGATCCACAGTGTTTAATGCCAGATTTTAAATTTCTTACACAATTTCTTAATAGTTGCAGTCAGAATTGTCTAGTTTAGTGCCAGACTTGCCAAAGTGGCACGGCAACACTCACAAGAGTATTCAAAATCGAAATTAGGGCTGTGATTCTCGCCCACGAAACGATGTGTTTTTATAAATAGCCAGCCAAGTAAATGCGGCTGTAGTAATTTTGAGCATTTGAGGGTTCATCTTAAGTATTTATCGCACTTGGCTGCCCCAACAGCAACAGCAACTGTCGCTGTGTTATGTTGTGTTGTGGGATTGTCGATTGGCAAACAGCAAATTGCCAGTTGCAATTGCAGCCAAAGTTGTTCGAGAGGTTTTTTCTTTTCTTTTTTATTTATTTATTTTGTTTTTTTTTCGTTTTTTTTTTTGTATATTTTTCTGGCTGCGGCCAGCGCATTTCTATGAAATGTGCAATGGCTGCTGAATTGCTAAATGGCTAAATGCTAAATATACTTGATGTGTGTGTATTTTGTTTTTGTACTAGGGCTATAAAAAACACACAGCTGCAAAACAGTCGAGAGACACACACCGCAGTGGAATCTTTTTGGCGAATTTACGTTCAGTTTACGACTTCGACTCGTGTCCGCGGCACGCAGCCATCGCGGATTCGCAACTGCGAATTGCAGTCACAAATTCGATCAGTTTTTAGTTTAAAAAAATCAGTTTTCGACAGAAAAAGTGAAGAAAAATATCGAAGATAAACTCCTTAGACGAAAGGAGTTAAAGGAGTTTGCTTAAAGTGTCTGTTAATAAAAGTTTGAAGTTCGTTTGTAAATCGATAATTTGAAAATTGTGTGATTTAAAGTGTTGCATAATCTTTGCCCATCAATTGGATTACTCTGTGGATTAAATTACACTTTTTTTCTACTCTAGTGGGGGAGGGAAAAGAGCTAACTTTAGCTCAAGAATTGACCTTGACCTATTAGCTATTTTTAGTGCAATTGCATTGCATTGCATTGCATTGCTCATACGCCACATGGGTTGTCACTTGACTTGCGAAACTTGAACACATTTTAAAGCCACACACACACACTTAAATTTTATACAGCACGCACAGAGACTCGCACACATTTTGCTCTGAATTTTAATTAACTGCCTTTATTAACTGTGCATCAATTTACATGCCTCCTGCATCCGCAACGCATCATCCTCCTCCTGTTTGTTGTTGTTGTTCACGTGCGTGACGCTCGCCTTCGATCCAAACTGCTCACACTCGCCCTGCCCTGCCCTGCCCATTAACACGCGTTCGTGTATTAACACATTAGTCCGAGCCAATGCCAATGCCAATGCCTGATCCAGCAGAAGAAGAGCCCGAGAGCAGCAACTGCAACAATGCTGTTGAGCTGCCTTTGCCGCCGCCACCGTCGCCCACACAGCTGTTGCAATACGAAACCGAGGAGCTGCTGCTGTTGCCCCAAAACCAGACACAAGCCTCGACCTCAACCTCAGCTACAGCCACAGTCATAGCCACAGCATCAGCCTCTGTCCCACAGCAGCAACAGCAGCAACAGGCCAGCAGCAAACATACACGCACAAGCAGCAGCCTCTCATCAATTTCGAGCGGCTCCTCGTCGTCCTCTTCGGGTGTGGGCGGCAGCACAGCGTTGAGTCCCAGCCTGGTGGCATCGAGTGCATCCACATTATCCCTGGACATGGAACAACATTCGCCGATGCACTCGCGACAAACGTCTGGCTCGTGCACATCGCTCGATGTGGGCGTTGCCCCGACTCAGGTTGATAATTATACAATGCTGGCAGCAACATCGTGCATCGGCGATGCGCCGCCAACACCGCCACCGCCGCCACCACCGCCAACATCGACGGCAACATTGAGAGGTGCACAGAATGAGAATGACATGAACACGCAGAATAAGAACCATAATGCGTATAATCAACTGCTGAAGCAGTATGCGCATAAGCTTCAGCACCAACAACCCCTCCAAAACACCAGCCACATCAACATCAACAACAACAACAACACAACAAACAGACACAACAACACGGCCAAGCCATTTGCAACAACAACAACAACTACAACTACAACACCAGCAAGCACAGTGCAGCAGCAGCCTCATGTGGCCGCGTTGACGGCAACACTTGCTAATCAATTGAAATTTAATTCACATCAGGCACAAGCAACAGCAATAGCAACGCCACCAGCAGCAGCAGCAGCAGCATCAACAATAACAGCAACAGCAACTGCAGCAGCAGCAGCAACAGTAGTTGATAGCATTAACCAAGCTCAGGCACAGTCAGAAATAATGTCAGCCAACGTGGCGGATGAGCAATCATCGTCAGCCATTTATGGTCAAATCAACAACAACTACAACATCAGCGGGGACAACGCTGCGTATACGCTTCCGGCCCAGCAGGCATCAGTGAACGTCTCATCAGCTGGCGCTGATCAGCCTTTCGAGTATGTCACCTTGACCGGAAACGTGATACGCAGCGTTCAGCCACCTGGTAAGGGCGTCGGCGCCAACTATCGGGTAAGTAGTTAACCATAATCCGCATGCTGCATAGCTGCCTGCCAAGCTCAAGCCTGATTTGTTCATTCATGTTGCAGAGAACACTGCGTGTGTATTGCAGTTAATCGTTAATCGTTGTGTTCTCTCTCTTTTCTCCTCAGGTTAACCAGGGCTACGCTCGTCCCTACGGCGCCTCTCAGCCACCAGCGGCAGCGCCCAAGTCACCGGTGCCGGTCTCGTATCCACCACAGCAGCAGCAGCAATCACCGCGCCCCAATGCTGGCAACGCTTATGCCACATTGCCGCGCTCCAATGTTGGCCAACAAGGTAAGACGGCTGCTGACGATGAGTATCTGTCTCTGTCAGAAGGTGAATGGGTTTAGTCCACCAAAAAAGAAAAAAGAACAGAACAGCGCAGACACAGATACTGAAACAGCAACAAATTACTACTACTACTACTACTACTACTATTGATACTTACTTACAAATACATAAATGAGATGAGGGAGCGTGACATTCTGCAAGTTTAGCTGTCGTTTTGAGTGGGAGAAAGGGGACAAAGTCCACTCTAGTATTAAATGATATACTACTTGATCTGTTTTTGTTAAGTTAAAAAGAACAGTGTTTTTTATTCTAATAAATTTGCATATAATTTAAAGACCGATTCACTAACAAACAACAGCTCTGAAGCAACAACTCTTGTCCGTTTCCGTCCTTCCCCTTTCCCCTTTCCCACAAAAGAGATCGACCCCGAAACTTGCCGCTTAAATTAACAACAAACAAAAAAAAAAGGGATTATTAATTACTTTGCTGTATATATATCAATGTGTAAATATATGTGTGTGTTTAGGTCGTAATGTGCAAAGGTACAATAGCTTCAACAAACACCAGCAACAACAACAACATTATCACCAACAACAACAACAACAGCAGCAGCAACAAAAGCAGCAATATAGAAACTCTTACCCACTCGGATCGAGCAATAACTATAATACTCAGTCTCAGTCCTACAACAACAACATCTATAGCACTTACAACAACAACAATAATAGCTATAACCGAGGTAAAGCTAAATAAATGCAACAACAACAACAGCAGCAACAGCTACAGCAGCAGCAGCTACAGCAGCAACAGTTATACACAAGCAATATTACATTCGATTGTTGATTTGATTCGTTAGTGCTTTAAGGTTTTTCATGGCAACTGCAACTGGTAGCACATGCTGAACGTCAGTTAATCGAGTTAATAACACATGCATAAAAAACAGCAAAACAAATTTCGTTGACAAGTCCAATTGATGATAGGTTGGAAGCATTTTAAATAAGTTACGGGTAGCATATAATGCGGGCAGACGGGAAATTAAAATCGACAGCAAAAGTAAGGGAAATGGTAACAACAGCAGCAATGACAAGCCAATTGTTGTTGCTGCTGCTGTTGCCAGTCGATTGGTTGCCGCGGGAGGCTAAAAGGAGGCAGGTTTTCAATGCCAATGTGATTGCGATTGCGATTGCAATAGCAGTTGCAACATGCAACATGCAGCATGCATTTGGCAGTGCCACACGCTTCCGGCACATCAGAGATGGCAATGAAAGCCAAACCCGAGACCGGGACCGGGACGGGGACCCAAACATGAAATCCCAATCCCAATTCGAAACCGAAACCAAACCCAAGCAAACGAACGTTTGCGTATACGTAATATGCAACGAAACGAAACAATTCATGTACGCACACACAGACACACACACACACATACACACGCACACAGAGGGGAGTTAAATAAATGTTATAAAATGTATTCGGCTCGGTGTTGCAACGTTGCAATCTCTGCGGTCGCCGCACCTGCTGCTCTCCTTTGCTCCTTTGCTGGCTTTAAATGCAAGCCAAATATATGCAGGGGAACCACACACACACACGCACACACTTGCACACTCATCCACTTACATGCTGACACAGTGCGTGCACACATTATGCGAACACTTGCAAAAACAATAACAAAGTTAAGCAAATTGAGCGATTTTCATAGAGAAATCCGCTTTGTGACTGATTTCCATTTAAAATGTGCGCACCGTGTGCGTACAATTTTTGTACTTACTGTGAGGCGACTTGTCCTACAAGTTACATACGATTCACACCAGTTGCAACCATTTTTCTTCATATGTATATTTGTATATAACAATACTTTTGTATATTTATATATTTGAGTGTGTATTGGTGAATGTGAATACGTATGTGTGTGTGTTTGTATATCAATTACGCGCGAGCACTGTTGGCCGTCATAACGGAAATGAATTAACAGCAAATATGGCGAGCGAAACGAACGAAAGAGTAAGGCGCAAAAATAAAAAACAACAAATAAGAAAGTCGAGCACACTCGACTGTGAGATACCCGCTATCCATTTGAAATAAAAGTGCGGTATTTTTATAAAAGTATCAAAATCATATACCGCAAAAATACTGGAAAATGCCAAATGTTATATTTGGTACCACTTTCAAAATATACCATAGAGTGCCAAATATACCAGATGGTGAGCCAAAGCAATATTTGTCTGATCACAATCAATAAGGAATCATAAAGAACCTTAACCAAAAATCGGGATTCTAGCTTCAAAATTACGCTTGTTATTACATTTTTATCAATTTGTGGGAAGGCACAAAGTCATAATATCCCTCTACCCTATGGATAACGGGTATAAAAGCGGAGTAACAATACAATTTATGAGCCAATTTTTTATATATGCAATTAAAAATGCAATTATTGAATGCCATGGCTCCAACTCTCTTTTCCAATTGTTCCTCTCTTTCTCGTGCTCTGCAAAGCGCTGACCTCGCTCATTAATCAAAGCAGCTGGTACAAGGCCTCTGTGCATCAGGAATCAAAATCAATCTCCTAATCAAAGCCAGAATCACGCACAACCGCAGCCATCATTTGAGTTATTTTTGGAGAGCAAATGTTGGGGATTTTTTGTTGTTGCTTTTTTGGGTTTTTGGCGGCATGCCGCCAGGCGAGACTTGCAAACAAAAGTGCGTAAAAGCCGTCGAATACATAAAAACAAATCCAGTTGGCAAATCCCACAACAAGCAGCAAAGTGTGACAAGACACAAGAGCGAGGAGTGAGGAAGGCGAGGTTGCCACACACACACCAAAAATATGCTGGCAAACAAATGTTTGTGTTACACACATACCGACACGCACGCACAACGAGCTCACTCGCAACACACAATGTAAACGAAGGCAGATAAATTACCAGTCATTATTATCCAAACAGGCTGACATCCTGTGTGCTCCTTGCCTTGCTCTCTGTCTCTCTCTCTCTCTCTCTCTCTCTCTCTCGCTTTGTCTGTCAGATTGAAAGCGTGCCTGGCGTCCATGCATCAAATGCCTTGAATTCCTTTTAGCTGAAGACGCTTTTGCTCCTTTTGTGATTTATCGTATGCATTTTGTATAATAAAACTATTGTCCTGCTGCTCTCTTGGCGATTAAAGGACTCTTATTTATTTCTACCATTTCTAACCAAAAACACATACAAAACTATTTCAATATTTGATCGACTATTTTTCTGGTTTCTTTTTGGCTACTTTTAGGTTACGGTTACCAATATACCTATTAGAAAACTCAATGTCCTTCTCAAAACAAATCCCCCAACAAAGAAACAAAAACAGAATGCGCTGCAAAAGTTTGTTTGGCAAAACTGGTGAATTTTCTTGGAAATGTTTCACAAAATTGAAACTCGAAATTATATCTTTACAATTCTAACACAGTTTTCTTAAGTTTTTAACAACAAACTTATATAAATTATATATGTCTCAAATATATTTCAATTGAATTCTGAATAAATTTGCACCATCAAGTGCCTATATAAATTGTAAACAACAAAATTTCCTATATTTGTGCATAAGAAATACGCTTCAGCCTAACCGCTCTTAAGACCTTTAAGTATATACTACGAAATGCATACGCACATACCAGTATGTATATCTGTGTACTACTATATTTTCTATATATACTAATTGAACTGTCGGAGAAGGCATTCTATGAATTCGTCTTTTCATTGCACACAACTTTGCATGCCATTGGCCCATACAAAAAGCAAAAACTTTTTGCAACAACCTGACCTGATGGGGCTTCTATTCTCTTTCCCGTCTCCGTCTTGTTGTGGCCCCAAAACAAAACAAAAAAAAAACTTTCTGTTATTGTTTCTGTCTGTCTGTGCACAACATTTCTTTTTTGTTCATTTTTCTTTTCTTTTGATATGACAAAATATTTGCTATAATTTTATTTCGAAATTCGTTTCTTCTTCTGTTTTTCGTTTTTTTTTTTTTTATTATTTCTTTTTTGTGTATTGTGTGCTGTGCCAACCAACAAATTGTCTTTTGTTTCATACGCATCCCTGCCTCCTGTCTGTGTGTGCGAGTGTGTGTGAGTGCGTGTGTGTGTTGTCCGTGTGTTTCTGCCATTTTCAATTTCTGCAAAATTACAGCCAATATGAAATTATGCATAATAAAAAGCAATGACTACCTGTCGTCGCCATTTTGGCTCCACACAACCGTGGGACGCCTCATAAAAAATGGAACTCATTGCGCACACATACAAACGCAAACATACATACACACACACGCACACACACAAATACACATGCGTGAGCTGTCGGTGTGTGTGCCATGAAAATGACTCGCAAAACAAGAAATGAAAAATTTATTTGCTCGTCGCATAAAACGTTGCGCCATTCAGTCTATTTATTCTATTTATTTTTAATATTTATTCCTCATATAATACTCGCCTGCACGAATGCTGCAAGTGATATTTTGTTTATTTTTTCCACTCTGTAACATTTATCGTACTGTTTGTTGCGTATACGCAATGTTGTTCAGCTCAAGTGTTGTGAATTCGCAATTAAAAAGCGTTTAATTTAAGATAGGCTTTATTTTATGTGGGCTACGATTAAATTTGGCTTTGGCCAGTGTCTATCGGTTACAGTTGCCAATTAAATATATATTGCTGCTATATACAACTTATTCTACACTTACCAAACACTTTAGGCTTACACTAATGAAGAATGGTTTTGTTGTTACTGCGGTAGATAATTCAGCTTTACAACTGTAGTTAGTTTTAGTTCTGCTTAGTTTTGTTGTTGTTCCTTGCGCCGCCTTTTGACATTCCGCTCCGCTCCGCTCTGCCACCCGCTTTGCACCGTTCCGCCAGCGTTTTTGCCTTCGCCTTCGCCTCTGACTTCACTTCGCCCTCGACGCCGCTTTGCCAAGTGCCAACGACTAACAAGCGTATGACTTTTATTTCTTTCTGCTCTTATATTTGCCCTTAACTCTCAACTTAACCCCTCGTACCCCTTCAAATGCAAATCGTTAAACAACCTGCTTACAACTAAACTAACCAACAATGCAACTACAACTGCACACACAAAATGTTACACCTGCCCAGCATCGGAGGAGGAAGGCTTGCAGCCAGAATTTGAGGAGGAATGCTACGAGATGGACGTTGAGGTTGCCTTGGCAGCCAGTCGCCGTTCTCACGGCTCTAGCTTCACCTGGCCGCCGCCACAAGACGAGAATCATGCGGCACCAACGGCTGCACCTTTGTATATAGCGCCACCGGAGACGCAGCATGTAGTGGTCGCCAATCCGGTGCAAGAGGTGCCTCCGTTGCCACCGGGAACTGCGAGCTCTCGTCTCGATCCGCAGCCGCAGCCACAGCAACAGCAGCAACCATTGCAGTTGCCACAGCAGTTGCAGCAGCCTCAGCAGTTGCCACAAGCGACTCCTCAGTGGCAGAGCTATTCGGCGCCACAGCTGAGCAATCAACGCTCGCAGCAGCCACAGATTCAGGAACAGGAATCCAGCTCGGACAGCTACACCTCAACGTCGACAACGACCACAACCACCTCGGAGGAGTATCAACGCATGTATGCCGCCCAGCTGCAAGCCTACCAAATGCAGCAGGCCTACGAGCAGTCTGGCTCCGAGTTCGACTACCAGCTGGACTATGGCAGCGCCATGGATGTTCAGGAGTATGCGTCGGGCAGACGCAGTGCCCAGGAATGCGTGGACTCGCTCTCGGCTCCGCTGAGCACGTACAAGCTCATTGATATGGTAAGGGAAGTGACCCCAAGTCCAGTGACAGTTCCCCAACCAGCTGCTGCACAGCCTGCTGCTCGCCATGTAGTGTTCAACGATGAGCCCGAGATCAAGGAGCTCCCACAGCTGCACACCGAACTGGAGACAATACCCGAATCAGCGTCCGAAGCTGAACTGGCTGCACAGCCTGCGACAGCTTGGGCAGCAGTTGGCGACGATGCTGACGATCGAGAGGGGCTCATCATCGAGCAGCGCTGTCAGATTCTGGAGAGTGAACGCATGTTTCAGCCAACGCCTGAAATAAAAATTGAAATAGCGCCAGTGCGACCGCGTCCAGCGCCTTCTAAGATACCCAATCCCTCGCCCAAGGAGTGGATCAATCCCATGATTCGTGTGCTGACCACAGCTTCCGATGTGCCCTTCCACCTGGTTGAGTGTCCTTTTCCTAAGCCCTGCGATGATGACTTTGAAGCAGCCGCCGCAGCCGCTGAGGAAGCAGCCGCTGCAGCTGCAGCCGCCCCAGTTCCAGCTTCAGCTCCAGTGTCAGCTCCAGCTCCTCCCCAAGTAGCCGCTCCTCTACCACCAGTTGATTCCTATGCCATTGAGTTACTCCGTGAGTCTCCGCCTCGTGGTACTCGACTCACTCAAGCCATGTCCACAGCTCCGGAGTTCGCAGTGCGCTTTGCGCCACCTGCCGCCGAGGGTATTCCCCTGCCGGAGGAGACCGTGCCCTACATGCCACCACCCATGGACATGAAGCCCTATCTGCGCGAAGATTACCGTCCTAAGAGTCCGTTTGTTAGCGCTTTGACCACAGCACCCGAGCGTCCCTTTGAGGGTCATTTCGATCGGGATGTGCCCATCCATTTGATAGACCTGCCCACACCCAAGGAGCACCTGAGCATGTGTGATGCCCTCTGCACGGCCCCCGATCGCGGCTACACCCCACTGAATCCCGAGAATGCCACTCAGCGCTGGGACGAAGAGCAAAAACAGCAGGAATTGAAAAAATATGAATTTCAGGTGCTCGATCATGAGGAGGAACTGGGCATCAAGCCCCAACCACCGGAGTCCGTGGAGTACTATACTACAGAGGATCCACAGCAGCGTCGCAAGTCCTCAGCGTTTGCGGCAATGCAAGCATTCCAGCCATCTCGAGAACCGCTTTCCTCCTCCTCCGCCACGAACACAGTCACAAATACGCCACGTGCCTCTATTGCCTCCCTGTCCAAAGAACAGACAGATCTTGAGTACCAAAAGTACTGCAAGGCGCAGCAACGCAACCAGAAACGACTTGACTTCTATCACAAAAAGGAAGAGGAGTTGCAACAACAACAACAACAACAGCAACCATCACAACAGCAACACTTAGAAACTAACCCGATTAACTCGAATACGCTAGTTACCGCTTCCAATGCGACTGCTTCCTCTAACTCCTCTTCCACAGTCCAACAGTCCAACAACAGCACGACCATCATCAACAACAACAACAGCAACAACCTCAACCTCAACAGCCAAATCAACAACAATCTGAACAGCAACAACATCAGCTATGTCGCCCAGTCCCAACTGCAGACCCAGGCTAGCAGCCGCTCCTCCTTTTCAGCAACTTCCACCCTAACAGCTGTAAATACCGCTACCAAAATGGATGCACACGAGCTGATCGAGGAAACCGCCGAGGAACTCGAGCACTCCGAGGTCCTATTCCCGCCACCATCCCCGCTCAGTCATCTCAAGGGCAAAGCCGTTCAATCCGGTCTGCACAAGGCCGATACCATACCCAAGTATCAGCGCAATTGGACCGTGCTGCCCACACAGAGTCCCATTCGCACACCGGAACCCCAGGAGTTGCGCGAGAATGTTCCGCTTGCTTTCGTCGATGCCCCCAAGACAGACACTGTACATAAACCCATTGCCAAGGTGTGCGCTTCCGTTTGCGGGGCTAACAACGGGTCACTACCGGGTGCAGGATCGTGCTCAGCATCGGGTTCAGGATCAGTGCCAACGGCTGCTCGAGGTTCTATTGTCTCATTAGGTCAGGGCCAGGTCAAGCCAACTGTGCAGCCGTCGGTGCCGATCATTATTGAAGATCGTTCGGGTCCAGTAACGATGGCTTTTCAATCACTAGATGAATTCGAGCGTCCTGATCAATCACAGACGCCCACGCGTCCCTACACGCCCTCCATGAACTCGATGATCAACAAACCGGCTCCGATCATACCCTTCTACCAGACGCCTGAGAAGCTGCTCTTCGACGAGTGCCCAGCTTCCCATGCTCGCGACTACAATCAGGGAGCTGCTTCCCCGTTTCCGGATCGGGCTCGCTCCCCGGCGCCAGGACCTCCACCCAATCCCCTGGCTGCCATTCGGGCACCACGCATGAAGGAGCCCGCTGAGTCAACGCTGCTCTCAGTGTCTGGACCTCGTCTGCAAGCTGGCTCTATTACAACCGGCCAAAGTTATCAGGGTCAGCTGTTGGCGCACTCCGAACTCAGTTCACAGTCGGCTAGCCAGAGTTACACACAGCAACCGGAGATCGTGAGGGAACGCCAGATCGGCAATCTCAATGTTCAACAAAGAGAGCAATCGTCGCAGCTGCAGCAGCAGCAACAGTCGCAGTTGCAGTCTCAGACAAAGACACAAATTGGCAACACGCAGATCGAACGCAGGCGCAAGGTGACTGAGGAGTTTGAGCATACTCAGAGTGCCAAGACTATTGAGATTCGCACTGGCTCGAAGACGCAATCACAGCTTGAATCGCAATCACAGTTGGAGTCGTCAGAGCGCCGTCAGTCATACGGTCGCACAGGATTTGTGGCTAATCAAGCACGTCGCTTGTCCGGCCTGGAACAGGAGATCAGCAGCCTAACGAGCCAGTCGCAGGCCATTAGCGCCAGAGCTTCCACCTTGGGTGAGGGCAACTTTCCGCAATTGCGGTCGCCCACTTTTGAGAGCAAGTTTCCGCTGAATAAACCAACACCCGAAGCAACTGCCTCTTCCAGTCTCGGACCACCACCTGGCTTCCGTCAGCAGCAAGAACAGCACCAGCAACAGCTTCAACAGCTGCAACAACAGCAGAAGTCTGCGTTCTCCTCGGGCTTTAAGTCCACATCTTCGGTGGTCTCCGCTTCTCAACAGCAACTGCGCACTCAGAGCGCCTACACGAATGCCGCGAGCTCATCGCTAACATCAGCAACATCTGCAATTGCATCGTCATCGTTAACATCATCCACCACAGCATCAACCACAGCATCAGCATCAGCATCAAGGTCGGCGCAAGCCAGTCTAACCAAAGCTTCTGCTATTACTACCACGACTAATAATCAAGCCTGTGCCGCATTCAGGAGCACAGCAGCCAATGGCAACACCCAAAATACAGCTACAGCCACAGCTGCAGCTGCAGCAACGCTGGCCAATTTGGCTAACAAGGGCGTGAAGCCTAAGCCAACAGTTGCTGCCACGCCTACTGCGCCCGCTCCAGCTGTATTTCCGCCCAATTTTAGTGATCTAAACTCAAATGTTGATGATTCCACAGGTCCTGGCGGCAAGAGCGGCGCCTTCGGTGCCACATCGGCTCCCAAGCGTGGACGCGGTATCCTCAACAAGGCCGCTGGCCCAGGTGTTCGCATCCCATTGTGCAACAGCTGCAACGTGCAGATCAGGTGAACAGCATCTTCTGTATTCCCCCGAAAGTGTTCTCGTTGTTGTTACATTCCTACTGTTGTTCAACTTTATTATACTACTAACTTAGCTTTAAGGTGTTTTGTCTCAAAGACAATTAATAATTATTCACGTACCTTGAAAAGATCTCTAGTGGAATCTTTGAGGAGTGTTTACTGTACCAAAACTTGCATGCTTGTTACCTTAACCCTAACCCAAATCGTTTGTTTTGTTTCCAGTTCCCCTTGCCAAGCCTATTAACTCGCATGCTAATCAAAGTGCCACGCTTACGCGACCCACAACAGCAACTGACTCAGAGCCAAGTGCCACAGCAGACTCCGATGCAGATGCCACAGCCATGCTGGCCGAGTCCGTTGGCCGCATCAACATGGGCGAGCAAACAAATGCCTTTATGCAGGAGGCGGGCAAGATCATCTCCAACATGCTGGAGGCACGTCTGGCCAATGGTCAAGGCAGTGCCACGCCCTCGCAGGCAGGCAGCACTTTGAGTCTGCGCAGCAACAGCAGCTCCAATCTCACCAAGAGTCCGATGATTGTGCGCAAACGCCTGGACCTTGACGACTTCAAAAACATTGATCCCACAAAGCCGGTGGCCTTGCAGTCGGTTGTTGCCGTGCCACAGCAACAGAAGCAAGCGCCTCAGTCGCAGCAGCTTCCTGGTGAAGCGGGTAATCAATTGGCTCAACCGCAGGTGGCACGTGTGGAGCAGACGCTGCAAGCCGAGTTGCCGACCCAGCATCCCATGAGCAAGATTCTCGATATTTGTGATAGTGGCAAGGCAACAGCTCAAGAAACGCCCGAGCCGGTGGCATTCCGCAACAATCTGCGACGCACTGGCGGCACGCATGCCACACGCTCGGATCGTAGATCCTACATAGAACCCAAACAGACTGTTGCTGCTGAGAATAGTAGCAACAGCAACGCCAACAACAACACTAGCCCAACCAATAACAACAACAACAACAATAGTCAGACAAACACACCCAACTTCAGTGTGAGCGTCAAGGCCTTGGGTCCTTATGCGGAGGCCCAGGGTCCCATGTCCGAGGAGAACGAAAAGGCCGTAAGTCAGTTGCTCAAGGATGGTAAGCGTCCCATTTGCTGTCAGTGCAACAAGGAGATCACATCGTAAGTAGCCCGCCACTGCCTCTGCCTGCTGATCGTTAATTGTTTTGATGGATATATTCATGTAAATTTTTGCTAACTATAACTTGACTTCTATGTTTTACAGAGGACCCTTCATCACGGCTTTGGGTCGCATCTGGTGCCCCGATCATTTCATTTGCGTGAACGGCAACTGCCGTCGTCCACTGCAGGACATCGGCTTCGTTGAGGAGAAGGGCGATCTTTACTGCGAGTACTGCTTTGAGAAGTATCTGGCCCCCACCTGCAGCAAGTGCGCTGGCAAGATCAAGGTAAGCACACACCAAAAACTTTCCATTTGCAGTGACTAATTTGCATCTTGGCTCGCTTACAGGGTGATTGTCTGAATGCCATTGGCAAGCACTTCCATCCCGAGTGCTTTACTTGCGGCCAGTGCGGCAAGATCTTTGGCAACACGCCCTTCTTCCTAGAGGATGGCAATGCATACTGCGAGGCTGACTGGAATGAGCTCTTCACCACAAAGTGCTACGCTTGCGGCTTCCCCGTGGAGGCTGGCGACAGATGGGTTGAGGCTCTTAACCACAACTATCATAGCCAATGCTTCAACTGCACTGTGAGTACACTCAAAAGTTTCAGATTTGAGCCAAGCTTAATGTAATTCTCTTTGACAGTTCTGCAAACAAAATCTGGAGGGTCAGAGCTTCTACAACAAGGGCGGTCGTCCCTTCTGCAAGAATCATGCGCGTTAAGGGCAAAAGAGAGATTTAATATGGCTCGACAATGGACTTCAGGGATCACGCACACTAACAACAACAAAAAACAAACAACAACAACAATTCAGATATCTTAACCAAGCGAAAACTCTTGACTAATGAAATCGCAAATAGCTTATTACATACTTAATGCAATTATCAAAACTAAAGTATGCCCTTTTTGTTTATTTTATATATTTTATTTAATTTTGAATTGTGCACACAAATGTTATCCTAATTTTAAATGAATGAGTGGAACACAGAAACAGAAAAAAACAAAACGACACGAAATCGAAAACCGAGAAATAAGAAGAAAGTGAAAAAGGAATACGGAACACAGAACACAGAACAGGGCACGATAAAGTGTCTGTCAGTCTACCTACGATTTTATTATTATTTATTTCATCAATATACCAATAATAACCGAGTTATCTACGAGGAAACAAACAGAATCACACACACACTCACAACAACTATTACTTATTAATTCTTATTATTATTATATGTATTTTCACAAAAGTTATTTAGTTGATGTGAAAAGAAAAAAGCCGATGCTGTTGACAAACCAACTAACAAACCGCGCGAAAGGATTTCAAATCGCCTAAATTGCACACCATCAATCGAAACTGAGTTCGAAATTCGAATTCGAATCCGCATTCGCATCGGCATCCGCATCTAATCGGAACGTAGTCATTTCTAAGGAAATCGGATTGTCAGCAGTAGAAATTGTGAAAAAAATGCTTTATTAATTTGTCAAATTCAATCAATATCAATTCGTTGCGATCGTAATTTATTAAGCTACAAATTAAATTTAAATTATACTTTAAATTTTATGTTGTAAACCTTATTGAGAGACATCTGTAATTGATTGTAATTTGCTCCAAATCAACAGATCAATAAAATTTCGAAATCTTTTTCGCGTTTAATCGAGTGTTTTCTAATTGGAGAGGGTGATTTTCTTTAATAGCAATCTCTGAAAATAATGACAACAAATGGCCAATGTTTCTCCATTTAATTAAATAAACCACTTAAAATTGAGGTCCTTCATAACAGCTGTTTGCTTTTATTATGCCGTCAAATCCTTTCCCTCGAAGTTCCTCTATATTTGACGCTGTTATTCTTTTGCAAATAACTCACACAATGCGAGAGTTCTTGTGCCCCAGTGTCCTTGTGGCATTGTGTACTAGATGTGGGGAACATAATGTCATAATCGTTTGAGGCTTCCGGTTAGCTGCCCTCACGTATTTCGTTGACAGCCGAAAAGTATGCAACAGCTTTTGCTTTACTACTAAAGGCACACAACATACACACACCCAAACACACATCGCACACATACAAATACAAACGCCGCAGTTCGACAGCCCAGCAGCAATTTCATGCTCAACCAATTTTTGTTGTTTTCATTTGGCATTTTTCGTTTGACGATATACAAACTGTTCGACGCAGGCACTTTTCATGCCATTTTTCCCCACATTCGGATTCGGGCTCCTCCATCAACTTTGCCTCCGAGTTTTGCTGGCCAATGGAATAAGGTGTCAATTTTTGTGTTCGCTCCACATTTTTGCGGTGCCGGGGGTGTTAATCGCTGGACCACTTACTGTGCCTCCAACTGCCAAGGCCTTTCGGCCAATACAAATTTACGCTAGATTAAGCAGGATATACGACTATGTGAATGCGTGTGTGAGAGTGTGAGTGTGCGTGTTTGGGTGTGGGTGTGAAAGGAGGTTACGCCCTTTCGTTGCTGTTGAACGCTGGCAGGCGGAAAGAAAAAACAATTTGCGGTTTTTGTGGCATTTTTCAACATTACATTTTTGCAGATGTTTGCTTTTAGTTTATTTAGCCTTGCACATTACACAGAGGACTTTAAGTTAGTTTAAGTAATTCTATATATATTTATGTATATATCTATATATTTTTTAATTCTGTATTGTACTTATGCACGATCTGTATTTGTATCAGTATTTCATAATGATAACACACGCAATTTTCATATTGCGCTAGCAGCTACAATTTATTCGTAATTAGTTTCAATAATAACAAGACCATTCCGGTTTCCACTTTCGCATCAATTGGCGCACAAAATAAAGTATAGGAAATCAAAAGCTTGGAATTGCAGAAATTCAAAAATCAAGTAGCTCAACGAACCAAAAGGCTTTGCATATTTCGATGGAATTGACGCAAGAGCGGAAACCGGAAAAGTATTGTTTTTGTTTTGTTTTTTTTTTGTGTTTTTTAAATTATTTTATTTTGTTCTTTCTACATTTGTTTAACTATTCATTTATTTTGTTTGAAACGCATTCAGAAATCAGTTTCAGTTTCCGTTTGATTCGTTATTCGAAAATGCGCGCAAAATTTGTCACCGTAGCGTTCCGTTGCGAATTTACACAGAGTTTTCTTTATATCTAGACATATATAGTAGCCATATGTTCGTACTATATATGCGTGATTTGGGTTCGTTTTGGGTTTTGAGGAGTTGGGGGAAAAACTACACTTAACGCATGCTTAGAAATGCACTCGAAATTGTTATTTACATATCAGAATTCCTGGGGTTTTCTGTGTTTTCATCTTTTCGTTTCCTTCTGTCTTATCATTTTCTTTTTCTCTTCTCTTCATTTTCTTTTTTTTTTGGTTTTTGGAATATTTTAATACTCGTATGTTAATGATAGTTCGTAGTATAGATACGTAGCGCATTTCTTATGCTTACAAAAATAAATTCAACACATTCAAGTACAACAAACATATCTTACTATCTAAATGCCGCTTATTAATAGATACAGAATTTTATATCTAGATATATTTTGTTAAGTATATATACTATATATATGTTCAATTAGGAGCAGAGTTTTTTTTAGTTTTTCGTATCGTACAAATAAATACCTTTGGGTTAACGAGTGTGTTTTTAAGAGTAACAAACAAACAATCAAAAAAAAAAAAAAATGATATTCGAAATGCAGAAGAAAAATGGAAAACTTTTCACATTGTGTGCCATGTTTTCCACTTGATTTCAGCTTCGGGTTTCTCGAAGCACACAGCAGGGCTACAAATGGGCCAATATATCGATTTGATCGAGTGCACTGCTGGCCTGCCCAGGTAATTGAGCCTGCGTCCTTCCACCTGACTGCACATTTTCGCTGTTGGCCTGCGATATCGTCACAATAGTCACCAGGTCTTTGGCCTTTGTCGTGGTTGTTGTTGTTGTTGTCGTTGGACTTTTGGCTGCGCTTTGCTGGCTCTGCTGGCTTTCCTGGCTTTGGCTGCGATTCCTTGACTCGATTTCGACAATGGCCGAGGTGAGCAATGTATTCGACTGCAGCGCACTGTAGTCGGGCAATTGCTCCGCCACGGCGGATGGCTCCGGCAAGTCCTCGTTGGCCAGCAGTCGGCCCGAAGGTGCCGTCTCTATGGTCCGTTCACTGCTTAGCGTGAGAGAGGCGGGTGTGGCATTGCGAGACCGATAACTAGGCGGCAGACTGTACTCTGAGCCGCCCATGCTGCTGCTGATGGTGCCACCGCCATTGCCAATTCCGGACCGCAACGTGGTCAACGGTGCCCTGCAATAAGACGATAAGCAAAAGAGATTGGAATGAGACTCAAATTGGGATTGGAATTGGAATTGGGAATGGGATTCAGATTCAGATTGAGGTGAACATCAAGTGAATGCATTATTTGCACTGTGGCTGTCATGAGACAAAGTCAATGCACAAATTTGCATACCCAACCAACTATCTGTGTTGATATCTACAAGTAGTTCATGTATCTGTGTATCTTGGTAGGTAGGTGATTCCGTTTTGTCTGCATTCGACTTTGTCAATTTAAATAACAAAAGGCGCTTGGGCAATTGTTGCCATTCAGACTGCCTGACTGGCTGGCTGACTGGCAAATCCAACAGACTTCTTCACACTTCAGTCAACAGAGCCAACAACAAAGTCAACACTCACTCTCTCGCTGTGTGTCTCATATATATTCTGTGCACACACACATACGGTTTGAAGTTGAAAGTTATAGACATGGCAAATTGCAAGTTTCGCAGCCTGCACAATTTTGAGATGCAAAAATTCAAATTTCAAAATTGTATAAAGCAATTTGAAGTATGTAAAATTGCATTTAATTGTTCCCGGACAAAGATTCAATGCAAAAGGAAACAGGAAAACTAACTCAGCTGCAAAGGAAGAAGCCTTTTATGCTCTCTCTGCTATGCAATAATAGGCAATTTTCGCAGAACTCCGGTACTCGGTACTCAGACGGACGGCACTTGGGCCTCGTCTTTGTTTGTTTAATTGACTTGGCTAACAGCTTCGAAAACGCGTTGTTGTTGTTTCTCTCTTCATGTAATCCTTGGTAATATTGCCTTGGCTTGGCCTCCTGCCTGTCGCAGATTGCCTTTTAACACACACGCCTACTTGTTATGCAGGAGAAAAGCTCGTCGAGAGAGTGTGCCCGCTTTTGTATGTGTGTGTGTGAGTAAATATTTTGCAAAATTTCACAGATTTCTTTGTTAGTTGTTCTTACATCATTTGAATATGCCATCACGCACACTGGCAAATACGAGATATGCCTAAAAGTATGCTGTGATTCTTAACCACACTTTGCATAAGTTTTTGCTTTTTTGACATACTTCTCTGTCACTTTCCACACCCTACAAAAACACACAACTTCTTCCGCAACGGGTGTATACACTCAGAAGACAAACATTACGACGATTCAGCTTCCAATTCAACTCAGTTTACTCAGCAATTGAGGCACAAATAAATACAGCATACTTTCAGGCGGTCGTTGAAATGTTCTTATTACTTTAAGGCAACAACTGTGTGTGTGTGGCAAAAATATGTGGAAATGTGTGGAAATTTGTGTTTATCTCAAAGTCAAGCATACTGATGCCTACAGCATTTTCTTCCATTGTCTTCCACTTCTTCCACAGCACTTTTCCTGGACAACAAATTCTGCGGCTACGGTTGTGGTTGTTGTTGCTGTTGCTGCTGCTGCTGCTTCTGTTGTTGTGGTTGCATTTGTTGTTGGCTTTTCATTTCATTTCCATTATACGGCATAAATATTTAAGTGCATGTGGCCTTGTGTGTCATTACAAGCAAATTAATTTGCCATAAATTTGCATTTGTTTTGGTGAATACATTCATTGGGTACTCAGGCCGCAGTCTTTTGAGTGTTTTGCGTATTTAGCAGAGCGTAAATTTACGGCATCAGCCGCAACTCAATATTTTTGTAACGCAATAAAAAGTAAACTTTTCTAATTAGCAGCCATTATGCGATCAAAGCGGCAATTATCCTGCCTCGTCCCTCCAACTAGAGGCAGCACTCTGCCATTCATTCAATTGTGATTACTGTGGCGCCTCCATTGTCAGAGGCAGCAACAGCAACAGTAACAGCCAAAGCATTGGCGTCATTTCAATTGTTTCAATTTGCTTCTTGTCTGCTTTGCAATTGTCCTGTGAGGGTGGCAATGGCAATGGTCGAATGGTCGCATGGTCGACTGGTCGAATGTCTGTCCTGTCTCCTGACACTTGAGTGGCCGACAATCGGATTGTTGCGTATTTAAATTGTTTGCCATTTGGGCGCTTGTTTGAAGTAGTCTGTGCCGAGTGCCGAGTGCTGAGTGCCGAGTGCTCGGTGCTCAATTCAATTAAGTTGCAAATTCCACTCTGACGCCTGCCTCTTACCGCAACTCCCAAAATCGAAATCAACAAAAATCATTTACAGCAACATCAACAACAACAACGAGAGAAAACCAAAAAACAAATAAAACCATTGACAGGCATCTAAAGTTTTCGGTTGTTGCCACATTAAAAAATTGCCCAAAAACTTTTGTTGGCGGCAACCCCAAGCGACGTGTCAATGTTAACACTCCCCCAAAAAACCGCACAAAGCCAAACCGCCAACGCTTCAGCCTCCGCATCAGCTTCAGCTGATGCTGCACAACCCCCGAAAAAAGCAGTTGAGTTCCTTTATCCCCCTGCTGCTGTAGCTACTCATTTTCATGCCAACCTCGAACTGTGCGTTGTAAACATTTTGTGGTTGCAACGCCAAAAACTTTACAAATAACTCACGAGGTGCGCGGAAGCCGGAGGACGGACACGATTTAAAACGCTGGAGGATTGGGTGCTTTACGACACGAACGGAAGTGAACACTTACCTCAGCAGGCTGCCGGCATGAGATCGATATGTGGGCGGTGGCGAGTTGCCACGCACAACTCCATTCTGACGATCGCGGTCCAAAAGCAAAAGTCTGCAACGAAAAAAAAAGGAGATGTAATTATTATTATGACGGTTGTTGTAGCAGTTAATGTCATGCGACAGGCAATGCTGAAGAAAATGCACTGCAAAGTATTATATGTGGAAATCTCTGCAACATTCAATGACACGCTGATACTCTGGCAATGAATAACTGAAAGTGTATGCCAAAGCTAATGAAAAAGGTTGATGAAGATTGTTATAAATGTGCTTATATCATATAATATATTATATATCATAATATATTAGAAAAATATCCTTCACTTTGTTATATGGTCACACTTTATATTAACTGTATCTTTGTCTGTACTTTCAGTGTGGTTAGATGAAAACTTAAGTTGATTAGATATATTTAAAACTAAATCAATGTTGTATATTTTATTTCGAAACGAAGATTGACAATGAAATTAGACTTTAATGCCAAAGAGATGAATTTCTCTATGTAATGAATACTTCTCTAATTTATGCGTGGGATCTTTTCTCCTGCGCATCTGATAATCATTAGTAGGTATATCTTTCTCACGACTTTAATGAGACTAAAATTACTGTGTAGTCATTAATTTCTTAAAGCCTTATTTATAATTCAATTAATTTACGTCAAAGTAAAATTTGATTATTTGCAACTTTGTTTAACTAAACAATTCCCAAAATTGTAAGAAAAAGTCCTATTAATTAACTTAACTAATTAAAAGAAAAATTAAATTTATTGACTAGAAACTTTATTAAGCTTAAACGTTATCAACTCGTCTATTAAGTCCTATTGATAAACTCAACTAATTTGTAGAAAATTTAAGTACATAGAGTCAAAACTTTATTGAGCTTACACAAAATGTTTAAATAAAAATAGAATATGTTTGTTTACCATTTTAATTAGTTAAAAGTGTCCAATAAAGTCAACCAATTTAAAGATAATTTTATTTGATTTGTTGACACTCATAAGTATTCCTAATGTCTAGTTTAACTCTTATTTCGTTTAAAAAAGATAAAAAATTTTAATTTATTGAAAAATGTAAAGAAAATATAAATTTATTTATTGAGCAACTCGCTGTAGATGGTGATATTGAATACTATATTTTATGTGTGATAAATGAATAGCTGGCAAACGTGTTTTCTGAGCAAGGAAATATGCTTCTGCATAAGAGTAAAAATAGCATTTTCAGCCAGTGTATAATTACATAATGCCATTAATTGCGCAAGGACATGCGAGCGGATGCGGTTAGCCGAGCATGTCCGCAGTTGTCCTGCAGCACGAACACACTCGCAATTTATGCGTCATACTCGCCTTCTGTGCTATGCTGTGTTGTGGTGCACTGCATATGGCAGCCTTTTGCTAGGACTTACCTCAGACGATACTCCTGCATGCTGGCCTGGTAGGAGGGAGGCGGTGGGCGATGCTGGAACTCCGGATAGAGCAGGCCGTGCGGTGCACCTCCGCCTCGGGTGCAAGGTCGACGTCCGCAGCGGGCCAAATCGACGCTGGTGCCGAGTCCGAGGCAGCTTTGGCCACCGGGTGCTGTCATCCGCCAAGCGGCACCGCTCACAGTGACCAGCACAACGCCAACGCCTGCAAAACGAAACGAGACAACGTTAGAGGTGAGTGGAAAAATCAAAGCAAAAGTAGCTAGAAAAAAAGACAATTTTCAAATGCCCGCCCAATCGGTTTGCTTTAGTTGCTACGACTATTTGCCATTGTGAACAGTGCTGTAAAATTTAATTAGACGTCAAACGCTGTGGGGGCGTGGCTGCGCAATTACCAGCCCACTTAAAGCAATTGGAGGCTCGGGTGGAGCGACCTCAGTCTCCAGTCCACAGTCCCCAGTCGCCAGTCTTACTTAGACTCTGTGAGTCTCAGCATCCACTTTCACTTTCGCTACTCAGTCCGGGGCTTTCCTTTTGACAACTGACAGCTGCATGTGGCACGGCCAGTGGCGCTAGCTGTGCCTCTAGCTGTGGCTATGGCTGTGGCAGTGGCAGTGGAGCGTGTCATCATCATCTGAGACCCCGAAGACCTCAGTCAGCTGCCGAAGCTACCTCAAACTGCCCGGCAGCTGATTAAAGCCAACAATAAAGCCAGCTACAATTTTATTAGCGAAAATTGTCGTCGTTTTCTCATTGTTGTTTGCTCATTTTCATGAGCAATTTGCGCTCCGAAAATGAAAACGTTGAGAGCAAGCAAAAAGGAAAAAAAAATATATATATAAAAAGCACACACTCTGCAATTTGTGCGTTTATTATGAGTACGAACGAATACGACAACGATGTGAATGAGAGACCTCCATTATAAATAAGCGACATATGCATAGTCGCTGCCGTCGACTCAGACTCAGACTCTGACTTGATTGCCATTAAATTATGTAAAACTCAGTGTTACAACTCAACAATTTTTGGGTAATTGCCGCCAGAAAATGGCGCAATGTCACGCTCCGAGTGCCCCAACTAAACGCGACCGGCAATTGATTAGAGCGTCGTATACATAAGTAATGTACAGACCCCTCCAGCAACCCAGCCCCAACCCCAAGCCCAAACCCAAACCCAGACTCAAAGACGGAACTTGAGCTCGACGACGCGACGCAACGCGATTCGACTTTTGTGCACTTGGCCCCGCGATGTCTTCGCAGCTTACACAGAGAGTTAGTTACGTGAGTCGAGTCGAGTGACTCGACAGCTGTTCGCTGGCTGAACTTAGTGCAGAAAGCGAAAGAGAACCAAATGAATGAGTCATGAATGAGTTTGGCCAACTCATGACAAATTGTACCAGAAGTACTTGCAATTTTATCAAATCGAATTCAACCAACTTTGGCCAAATCTTTTCACCTAATTATGACGAACTGCTTACAACATTTTGCAACTTATTTGAAAAATGTCTTCATTTTATAATTCTATCTGTTAAGTATTCATTTGTGGCTTTTAAAACACATCAAAGTAGATATATGTTTAGTATACTATATGCGTTTTCTTACAATTCAAGTTAAAAATTCATGAATTTACAAAATTCAAAATATCATTTTAACTTAATAAAATTCGCTCCTCAAAATGGATGTAATTAAAATATTTTGTTCTCACTTTTAGAGCAACATGTATTTAAATATTAATTTAGTAAATATTTTTCTATCAAATGACATTATATTTCATTGATTTATAAAATTAAACATTTCATTTCAACTAAATTCTTTTGCATGGCAAAATTTATGTAATACAAATATTTTTTAATTCTCACTTTTTAATTAACATGAATTTAAATATAGTCAATAAATTTTCTCTCAATTCACGTTATATATCAAAGAATTACAATATTATTCATTTCTTTTCATTTTATCTTAATCTCTTAGGTCTGTTGCTTGCAAACATTTATGTAATTAAAATATATAGTTTTGTTACTTTTAATACAAATAAATTTACATATGACTTGAGTAAAATCAAATTGAGTTTAAAATTTAATTAAATTACAAAATTATAAATTAATATGAACAACTTTTCAAAATTGACTTTAAAATTGAATGAATTTACAAAATTATAAATTAAAAGGAACTGAACTCATACTCTAATTTAATAAGTAATGCAATTTGTTGAACACATAATAGGTTTAATATGTTAGTTTTAATATGTTGTTCAATATTATTCATTATAGAACCTTATTAAAAGATTGCTCAAATAATTTGATTTAAGAATTATGTTAACTTGTTACTTTCTAAGAATGTAAGTCTACTGATAATTTAGAATAGCTTAAATTCCACACCTTTTCTTTACTTTCTCAATTCCCAACAATTATTTAGCTGAGACAGCAGTTATCATTGATTATGTTACTTTCCAGCTAGTCTAACTATCATCTAGCTGCATTGTTGTCTATCCGAAGCAATTAGTGCTCTGTAAACTTGGCACGTTTACGACATCAGTTCGCAAAAGTGATTGCTCCAAAAATGATTCATCTGCGAGTAAACTGCCCACAGCAAGTCAATAAAGTTGTTTACTATCTATCGGTATACTATATATGCACTATTATAGGACTGATAAAACTCTGTAACCGGAACTAAATACTCTGGCAATATTGACACATTTTGTGTCTTTACAAATTTGTTTGTTCTTCGAACTGGGTCAGGCAGACGCTTCTCCCCCCTCCTTACCAACCCCCCAAAAGGGCAGCAACAAAGGCTGTTATAATTGTGAAAATTGTGTTGTGTGAGGCAAACAGACAACAAACAACAAACAAGCAATAACAATAACAGCATACATATATACGAGTATAAGTAAAGTACGAGTAATGGCAACAAATGTGCGACTTGTGTAAACATCGTCGACGCGACGTTTTAATGCCATTTTTGTGGCCTCATCAATTGTTCGACTTTTGTCCATATGTGAATGAGTACACCACACACACACGCACACACATGTACACTCACAAAGCTGTTCGCTTATTTATTACATAATTTTGTATGTGCCATTTTATACGAATGCGAAATACACTTACCAATCATCAAAAGGGCCGCCGTCAGATGCGAATTTGGGGGTCCAGCCAAGCCTGTGGCGCCCAACGCTGCGCCACCGAGGGCACAGGCCACGCCCCCCAGAGCGACAACAGCAATGAGGGCGCGCAGCGGCGGTCCAGCAAACCATTGGCCACAACAGCCTTTTCCGGAACGCTCCGAGGGGGATCTGCAAAGAATAAACAATTCTTTTGTTAGTTTTCCGACTGCAGCTGGCAACAATTTTTGTGAAATTTGTGCGAGTGAAAAGTGAGAAAGAGCGAAGAGTTATTCGGGGTTTCCTTCACCATGCGCAGGTGGGCAGCAAGGACACTTGCCATGGCCAGAAAACAGAAACAGGACCTGGCAGCTGTTTTTGGTTTCGCAACGCGTGCAAATTGGCAGTGGCAAGGCAATGGCAAGGCAAGGCGAAAAGGCAACAAAAGCGCAGCGAGTGTGCGACAATTGTTGTAATGTTTTTGATTTATGAGCTGAAAGACCAAAATTTTCGCACCGAACACACACAATAAAACAGGCAGACGACAGTTAGTCCACCAAACGAACAGATGATGACGATGCCACCAAGCACAAGGATGAGTTTCAGCTGGAGATGAAGTTGACACTGAAGCTGAAACTGAAACTGAAGAAACGATGCGATGCGATGCGGATGGCCAAAAAGCGTAGAATATTTTGCGCATTTGCCAAGCGACGCACACACACACACACAAAAAGGAGCAAGGACAATTTATGCGACGCAGTCAACGCTGCAGGAGTAACACTAAAAGACGCCGACAATGCACAGTGGGATAATAAACACATTTGCTGTGGACAACTTAAAAACTACAAGATTATCATAATTATTACCAAATATTAAATGAGGAACATTAAAACAATTTTTGAGGTACCAAACATATTTGTAGATCTTTTGTTAGCAAAATTATACATTAATTATACAAAATTATGTGGTAATGTTAACCTTGGCAGTGAATTTCTAATAACAACGATGTTCCGGGTTCCTAATCCAGACATAAGTGTGTTCAAGCCTTTAATAATGGCTAAAAGTTGTAGTCATAATTATTAGTATGTCAGCTTAATAGCTTGTAAATACACTCAAACATAATATGAAAGAAAATAATTAGAAAATTACGATTAACTTAACGTGAAAGACATTTTCGAGACTTGCTTGTAAACGGGCACAAGTTTTAAATGTCGTTTACAATCAGCTTAATAGATGTAAGTATAGTACTCTCATACATAAAACGATCAAATAAGAAAGCTGTGGTCGAGTGTATAAGACTTTGAAGTACCCGCTACCCATTTCAAATAAATTCAAATCAGTGCGGTATTAATTTTAAAATATGCCAAATTGATATGTAAGTATACTAAAATATATAGAAGCGTATGCATTAATTTAGAGTACTGAAATATACCAAAAAAAATTTGATTTGCGGAGGCGAAAGTGGGCATGGTAAAAATATGAACCCAAATTGACAATTGCTGTCGAAAAATAAATATGTATATTTATAACTCTTATAGTCTTTGAGATTCAGGTGAATCGTCTCAGCTGTTGACGATGTTCAAAAATATATATACTTTATGGGATCGGAGAAGACTTATAATACCCTTCAACCCATTAACAAATAAATCGACAATGAGCTAAACTCCATAATAGTTTATTAAACAAAATAAAAATATTTACAAATAATTAATAAATAAACTAAGCTTTGTCGCTATTCATTAAACACAATTCACCAAATAAATAAAATACACAACAATTACATTTTTGCTATGATATTTTACTCATCAATTTCGCATATTTCCCATAGTGAAAGCAACACAACAGACGATGTGTGTGCGTAAATTCATTAGGACACAGACATAGAAACAGGCGACGAAGAAACCAAGAGAGTGGGAAGGAGACAGTCGTTTAAGGATACGGACACTGGCAGCATTTTCTTTATGGCCACAGACTCTGTCTCTTTTGTGTGTGTGTTGACAACCCCTTTAGGGGATAGTCAAGGGGATGGGAATGGCAATGGCAATGGGGAGCTCACACACTTTCTGAGCTCGGGGCTTGCCAAACAATTAGACGCCGAAATATTTATAGGCGAGCAGCTGCGTCGCAGCCTGAGCTCCAGCTCTGGCTCCAGCACCAACAGCAACAGCAACCTCAACCCCAACCCCAACAATTCACAACTTCAATATGAAGAACTGAACTCAAACCCCCTTCGAATTCAATGGGACGTTGCCCACTTTTGTGTCATCGAAGCAATTTAGGCAGCCGAATGATAAATGGTTGGAAAATTACGTGCATAAAAAGGCAAGCCGGAAATTTATGTTTCATAATTTGATGTTGTCGCCCGAGGATTTTGAGGATTTTTATGATGCGCCATTAAATGTACACAACACTCTCGCTCCGTCAAAAGAAAAGGGTGTTACCTGACGCCTCTCCCCGCCTCGCCGCGACTCTTTCAGCTGATGCCTTGGTCTATATCTATATCTGGGAGCCATGTGAGCTGTCACTGTGAGCTACTCTGGCAGCTTAAGAAAGAGAGAGAGAGAGAGAGAGAAAGAGAGACAAAGGGAGAGAGAGGGTTCATTGGGAGTTATAGAGTTCAGGGGCCGCGGCATTAATGTTTCATCAGCTGTCATGTCATGTCATGATAAATAAGATCTTTTTTGCGCATCGCACTGAGCTCGACGGAAATGAGTACGCAAAATAGCAACGCAAAAGGTAAAGCGGCCAAAATAAAGAACAGAGCATGGAGAAAAGATCCAAATAAGCGCAACGACAACAAAAACAAAAAGAACAAAGCAAATACAGTCTCAGGTCTTAGAGTAATAAGTCCGAATACTGTTAGGTTTAAATAGCAATAATTATATGACATGAACAGCTTTAGCAGATGTACTTGATAAATATTTATTCATGTTGTGTAAAAGAATATACCATCATTTATAAAATAGTCTGAATATATTGTCAGGCTATATTCCGCGAGTCTTTATTTTAGTTTATTTTAAATTTATATTTATTAAGAGAAAACGTTTATCTATTCAATTCGCCATATATGCCATTGATATTTCGACAGAATACAGCCCTTTATCTTTAAGTAGCAATATTTGACACTTTCTTCACTGCAGTTCTCCTCTGAAAACAATAAAGCTTATATTAGCTCAGAAACTTAATGTTTCCCAGGTTTAGGATAAATTATTTTATTTCTTTCAAATTTGCCAGTCATTCAAAATATAATGATGTTATTATAAAATATGTTTATGCAAAGTTTTATATTTAGATGTTTTTTGTTTATATTCATATTCATGATATATAAAATAAGGTAGTGTTTATAATAACATTCAACAATCAATACTCTCGTATTAAATTTCCATTTCAATTGCAAATTTTATTGCATTCTTAACTCTTGTTATATACAAGTTTGTAAAAGATTTTCCAGTTGAAAATAAAATTGAAGATTTAGAGTATTTTATTTCCAGTTTTACATGTGTATAATTTATTTTAGTTAACAAATTATTGATACATATTCCTGATGCCTTTAAAATAATATTTTGTATAAATAGTTTGAAAGCATTAAACAATAACTATAAGAACTCTTTATATTCAACTATCGGGTTTGGAGCACTTTCCTTAAATTTCCATTTCATTTGTAATTTTCACTTCATTCTTTCGTCTTTTTATTTTGTAATATATTTTTCAGTGAAAAATGAAATTAGTATTCGGTTGGATTCCTTTTTTCAGATTTAGATGCTTTAAGTTTCAGTTTTCTATGTGATAATTGCCTTTGATTAAGTAGTAAATATTAATCATGCAATAAATAAAAGAACTTTACTTTCTACAATCAATACTTTGGTTATGGAACTTTTCATTTGTAGTTTTCCCTTAAGAATAATAAAGTTCATTGGCTCATAAACTTAACACTCTTTAATCCCAAAAACTAATTCTCAAAATAGAATTATTATAGTTCTTTTTGCAATTTAACATGGTTTTAGTGTGAGTTTTATAGTTAGTCATAATTAAGTTTTTCGCTAAGCAGTAAATCACGTTTTGCGATCGTTATTTTGCTTTGTGGATTTGCGTAATCAAAGAAATGAGTTAAACGAAACAGAGTTTTGCCTTGGTCATTTGAGAGATTTGTGCATGGCGCATAAAATGTTAATAGACATGTATAGTATATAACATTGGCTAATTGCTCAGGGGCAGCTGTTGAAAATTTATGGACAGCAGTTTACGACCCTCCCTCTGTCCTCCATTCATCTATATAAGGAGGCTGTTGTTTATGGAACAGAAATTTTAATCAATCTTTTTTTAAAAAGTGCTTATCGAAATGAACTTAAAGCAACAACAACAAAAACAACAAAAACATTGGCATTGACTTTAATGGCTATGGATGTTGCTTTATAACTGTGGGGCAAACTATGAAATTGCTTAATCAATTGAAAATTGTGCATTCGCTTGTGAATGTGACGCGGACAGTCGGAAAAGTGAGCTTTTAATAAAAACAGCGTTGCAGCAAAAAAAAAAAAGGAAAGTTTTTCATTTCCATAAATTATGATGTGATTGAGCGGCGCAGAAAACTGTGTCAATGCTGGCAAATTACAAATTGCAATTAATTAATTATAAATTAAAATGCAGTTGTCCGTTTCATATTAATACTGATTGACTTGTTTGCGTTGTTTCTATGCTCTTTGTGATATACTTGTTTTTGCTAAGCTGCCCCTGAACTACTTTTCTAGTCTAGCCAACAAAAACTACAGACGATATACTATAATATGCTTCTAAGTAGCTTCTAGACACTTTGTGTATACGCGATATTTCGCTACAAGTATCGAAAGCAAACAACAACTGCGCAATTTGTTGATTATTTGATTACAAAACGTAAGTTTCACCTGCCAGTGGAAGTCGCTCTCTCCTCTGATCCGCCCCCGCACCACATTTTAATTGCATCTTCAATTCAAATCGAGATGCATTTAGTTCAGCCTCATTAGCGTTCTATATGTGTACTATATGTGTATCTTAAAGCATTGTTATTCGATGCTGTTGCTTGCTGCGATGCTAATTTGACGTTAATCAATCATTTAGTCATTTGCCCGTAGTTCGATTGTTCGTTCTTCGTTGCTGCAACACACACTCAAAGACAAACACGTTGTTGCCGCAGCCAGCGGCTTCTTTGTTGTTGGTGTCGCTTGTCGGTCGTCGGTTGTCGGTGTCTGGGAGGTCGTTGCCACCTCGACATGGGGCCTCTGCAATTTGAGTTCTCTTTACAATTCAAACTCCAGCAAATCATTCACAATACGCACACACAAAAGTACAGCGACTACCCAGAACTTAAGACTTACGGCGGGGGGTGGAGCAGAGGGGGACGAAGTCGAGGGAGGGGCAACGAAATATGCAAAGCAACTGAAGCTGTGGGAAACGGCAACGTGCAGAGTAATTGATGAAACTCTGCCACATCAAAGGGAATGACACAAAATTCTATAAAGAAATATTGGAATATTTCAAACAAGTATCAAAGGGTCTTTTCCTAACAAAATCGATGTAAAATCAAAATGAATGTTGTCAGATATGTAACGAAGAAAGTAATAAAGCTATAGAAGAGTGTGCTCAACTGTGAGATACCTGCTACGAATTCTAAATAAAAACAAAACAATGCGGTAGTCATTTTAAAATATACCAAATTAATATACCACATATATACTAAGAGGTATATTGATATAGTACTACATACAAAATATACCATAGAGCGAAAAATATACCAGATTGTCAGCCAAAGCAACAAAGACAAAAAGACATTACAGAAGTACAAGTATTTCTTAAATAACTTCTACAATTTGTATCTGATCGCAACTGAGACTATAGTTAAAATTGTATAAGTTGAATATATAAATAAGGTATAAATACAATATATAATGTTAATATATGAATTTATTGCCAGTTGCAAAATGTTCATATTAAATTAAATTGCATCCCTGGGGAAATGTTTTAAATAATCAATCGTGGGGGAAATACGAGAAACAGTTGTCACATTAATTTGCTGAACCGTAACCAAGTGGAATATCCCGAAACGAGATGATATAACTGCCATAATGAAAGACTGATGAAAGTCTGGAAAAATCTGAACTTTTCGTTATATAGTCGACACACAAATTGCCGACTGCATTTCGTCTGCAATCGCGCAAAGAAATCAGCAACTGGCGTGTAATTAACACGTCTCTGAAAACAAAAGTGGCCAAGTAGAAATCAAAAGAAAACGGAAAAAAACAGAAATGAAAATTTTGCCTGGCTAATAGAAGCAAGTACGGGGGGCTGAGGGATGGGGGCGTGGCACTGTGTAGACTGCATTGAGGTGCAAAATATACACTAATTAAAGAAGACGAAAATGAATTCGCACACTGAAAGCGAATTTTGTATTAATTTAATTAACATAAATATTTTATTTATTTGCTCTCTCTCTCTCTCTCTCTCTCTCTATTTCTTGACTCCATCGTTGTTGCATAATTCAAGCGAATAAATGAGGTAATCGACAGCAGGCCGAATGAATATAAATAGCTATGTTTGTATATAACATAGCTCTAGTCAGTGTTGGTAATTAGTGCACAGAAATATTACTAAGCATCTAAAGATAATAACATTGGCACATTTTCTTTCGACAACGAATGCCGAGAATAAAGAGCATGGAAAATAGCAAATTAAATAATGATTTTTCACAAGAGCTGCCCAAACAGATGGATGGATGGATGAATACAATTTGAGTTTGAGTTTGAGCTAGAGTCAAGCTTTGAGCCTTGCTGACAAAGCGTTTTCTGTTTCGCATTTTATTTGCTCGAGCCCAGACCCAAAAAAAAAAAAATGCTAGTTCCGAGTGGACGAAGTTGGTATCAGTACCCAAGATTAGATTGCTCTACTAAATGTAGTAAGTGGGCGCTGCTTAAAGCCAAGCGCAAAGCCCAAAAAGCCATTTTCAACTTTCAATCAAATCCGCCCCTTCCACCTCCACCTTCTCCTCTGCCTCCCACTCAACTCAACTCTCCGCCAAACCCAAAACCCAAATAAACCCAAAAAAAAAAATAAAATAGCAAAACCGAAGGCATAATTACAGAGCGCTTTTCAACTTTACCGCAGTTCTGATTTGTAATGGAGTTTGTTATTTTTTCCAGTTGCCAGTTCTCTCAAAGTTTCTTCATTGTTTTGTTGTAGGCCTTTTGTTATTTTGGCATGAAATTAAGACACCTTGATTTCTGTTTCTGAATTTTAGACCCGGAGCTAAGCGAATTTAGGCCTTTGACTGACTCAGGTAAGATTATTTAATGGAATTTAAATTAATATTAAATACATCAAATCTATTAATTTTAAAGTCAACTACGTTTCCTTTTCACAATTCGGTGTTAACCATAAGACTTCGCATAAAGCAGCAGCTCAGAAGCTCAGGTGTTCTATTAAATTTCATGACACTGCGACAGCTTTAAAAACTTCAAAGAATTTTCTTCAAAAGACAGAGAGAGAGGAAAGAGTGGAGAGAGGAAGGAGGAGAGTGCGTGAATAATACCCGAACATGTCTGTAAATGTAAGTAAGTACTCGTGTCTGTCCAGACTTGAGACTTATTCTACCTACTACTTATAAGTATATGCTCATCATTCCCTCTCTGTCTTCTCTTTTTGTTCTCTCTTTCTGTCTCGCTGTGTGGGTTAACTTAAAATGAAAACCAGTAGCTCTCATGCCTGGGGGAAGCGGGAGCAGCGTTTGAGTCTCAGAACATGACATTCACCCAGCATTAAAATCGCTACCTCTATTGTTGTTGTTACTGTTGTTGTCGCTGCTGCTGCTGTTGCACATATAAAAATGAAAGCACACAGAGACAGACAGAGACTATAAAGTATATCCAAGCGAAAGAGACAAAGTCACGTTGCCTTTTGTGTACTTAAAGAGCAGCTAAAATATTAGAGTAAAAGTAACAATTTCACACATAGCCACAGAAAACTTCTGACCTACTAACTGAAGACTCAAGACAACTCTTTGGGAAGACGAGAAGAGACAGAGCTGAGAGGGGGAGGTGGGGATAGACAGTGAGGCGGGGTGTGTTCCGAACTTGGGCAACGTTTTCCACAACTAAACTGAAAACGCTTTGACGCTTGACTGACGCCAAAGCCAGAGCCAAAGAGTCGAGTTTAGTTTAGCTGAGCGCAGTTCAGTTCAGTTGAGTTTAGCTTAGTTTAGACGAGTTGAGTTGAGTTGAGTTCAGTTTAAATTGCAGTCGGCTGTCTTCATTGCCTTCACGCCTCACAGTTTATATTAAAGTGCCGGTGGTGGGCGTAACACACGAGCACGACACGATGGACAGACAGACAGACAGACAGACGGACGGACAGATGGACAGACAATATAAAGCTGACTTGTCGAGTTGTTTGTTGCTGCACTAAATACTTTTCAGCAAAATGACATTAGCTTAAAGCTTCCTAAATCAGAACTTGATTGTGGAGCAAAAGAAAATATTAAGATCAATTAAAATCAGAAAACAAAATACAATAAATGAATAATAATAATATTTCGATGATCATTTCCATTTCTTGCAAAAAGTTGTTTAATATAGAACAAATAATAGTTCTTTTTATAATTCTAGATATAGCTTAATACTCGTCAGAAAAATGACAATATCTTTCTTAATATGTAACAAGAAATTGTAGTTCCTTTTTAACTTAATCCGATAAAAGAAGTCTACCTGCAGTTTTATAGTTGCAGAAGAGTGTGCACGACTGTGAGATACACATTTTGAATAAAATAAAGCCAAACATTGCAGTATTATTCTCAAAATATACTTAATTAATATACCAAAAACTACTAAGATATATCAACGGCTATTTATATATACTTAATTAATATACCAAAAACTACTAAGATATACCAACGGCTATTTTTTGTATATCGATAATGACAATCTGGTATATTTTGTATTTTATGGTTTGTTAAAATTCTTATGGCATATTAGGACTATAGTACATTCGAAGAGTAAAAAGTATACACGATAGTCAACAAAAGCAAAAACCTATGGCAGTATTCGTTTTTAGGGTATAAATAAGTATACTTTAAATATTTCACTTATTCTGGTCAGAAAGTCAATAAACAAACTTAAAACATATCTTCTGATTAAGGCGCTAACTCAGCTCACTTATTTCAAATGATCTTAAAATGCAATATTAAGTGATTATTTCATATGATTCACAAGAAGTCACATAGTATATTCGTTACAATTGAACTGCGCTTGCAGCTAGTGAAATTATTTAATTTGTTGGCCAAGAGTTGCAAAGTCAAATCAAAAAGCTTGTCGAAAGTAGAGCGAGCAACTTAGTACATTTAACATATTCTGAGCACATAAACCAAAGTGTAATCCAAAGCTTAACGAGCACTTTCAGCTGCTGTCATTTGGGATTTTAACAGTTGGCACTTTCGAGTTGCTCGCTGAGAGCACAGAGCACAGAACAGAGCACAGAACAGAGCACAGAGAGTCGCCTGTCTATGCCACAAGGTGCCGCCGAGTCTCGCAGTCGTTGTTGGCCAACTCTCGAACATTGTCTCCAGCTATCTCTTTGCCATTGTCGTGAACTCGCTCGTAAGTGAGCTTAATGTGCGCGTAAAAGATTATATGGCAAAGTTGTTGTCGTTTGCTCTTTTTGTTATTGTTGTTGTTGTTGGCGCTGTGTCCATCGATGGCAAAACGGGGCTATAACTGCAGACAAAGTTTGCCAGCGGCGAACGCGTTTATTGCCAATTTTTGAATGCATAAAATGCAATCATTGCACTGCCAACAACTGCCGCCACCCACACATGGACAGCCAGCCACAGAGATGGGGGGAAAAGGGAGGGCAGTTGAGGGGGAATTTATATTGGCGTATATAGGGCAGCATGCCAAGTGTAAACTGTGGCGCAGGCGGCAGCCAGCTGTCAGAATACTCGACGTATACTTAATACAGCCATATACGAGTTGGAGTTTGTTGCACATATCGAATTTATATATTGTATACAATATATATAAATGTCACCCACACACACACACACACATACACAGAGAGAGATGATTATGCTGGGAACAAGTGCCAAACGTCGTGACCAGACAGGAGAACTGCGACTGGGACTCCAAGTGAAACAGCCACGTTGACAGCAACAGCAGCAGCAACAACAACAACAGTTGCATTTGGTTTGAGGCATTTCTAATTTCAGATCCGTTTCTAATTTCTGGCTTTCATGTGGCACAGTCATGACGATGGCAGCAGCAGCAACAGCAACAGCAGCGTTTGGCTGCCAAGCATCCGGGTTGGCGATTACTTTTACATGTTGCCAATGCGACATCAGCAACAGCAGCAGCAGCTACCGCAGACGCAGTCAGCATACGAAAGAACCGCAGCCAATGTGGCGCGCACACACACACTCATACACACACACGTATTCAACATGAAACACACTTAAGTGGCAGCGTCATTAGGCTCCAAAGGCTGCTGCTGTTGCTGCTGGTCGCTGTCATGTTGCAAGCGGCAGTCGTAGCAGTATCTCTAGCTGTCGCTGCATCTGTATCTGTATCTGTAGCTATGTTTATATATATAAATTAAATTCTTAAATTGCTCGTTAGCTCATGATGAGGTTGGTTCATTCATTCATGCAGTTGTCGTCGTTTCTCTCTCTCTCGCTCTATGATGATGGGCAACAATAATAATAATCATGCCACCAAGCGTTGCGTTTGTTGCTGCTCTTGGCCATTATGTAGGTCATTTCAATTTGTTGTTGCTGTCGCTGTGTTGTCGCTGTCTTCGCTTCGCCTTTGCTTGTTTTTGTTTTTCTATTCGCTGAATCGCTCCACACAGTCTCTTGCTTCCCCTTTTTCAGTTTTCAGTTTTCAGATTTCACTTGGCTTCTCTATGCGCTTTTAATATCGCAGCGATGGCATCTTCAAGTGATTTAATTTAGCACCAAATGGATTTTCTGTGGCATGCACGCTTGTGCCACAAATTTCGCCCTCGCCCCCTTCTAGTAAAGAGATAATTTACTATTATTTAACAAGTTGAAAGAACAAAGCATGTGTCGCAGAAAGCGATTTCAACAGCTCGCTGAGAGATGTGGCTTAATATATGCTTTATGGTTGAGAAATACGGCAGCTGAACGAATCGACCAGGGTCATAAACTGACTTGACTGACTGCTTGCCTTCTTTTGTATGCAGTCGAGTGAGTGTACTCGTGAATCAGCAGTGAATCAACAGTATTTTTTGAGTACTTTATGGCTCCGTCAAAGGTGTCGATTGTCTTTATAAGCCAGAGAGATATATTCATATATCAAAGAGCTGACAAAAGGTAAACGAATTCTCAATGACTAATTCGTTGATGGTCTTTAGAATTCATTAGCTGAAAATGTTGCAAGCAAATAATGCGATTGTTAAGTGCTCTCAAAAACATAATGACATTCGTCTCTAGGTCAATCATTAACTTAGGCCTTTTACAAGTTAGTCTTACCTAAGTTTAGTTTTTTTTTTAAAGAATTTCACCATCAAGTTGTGTGACCCTCGTGTAATTATTAAATTTGTTATGTGCGTCATGATGTGAATTATGTTTATGACACCTGCTGAAATGTGGCATGGGATTTCTTCAAGTGAGCGCAACACACTTCAAAGGGAGACACAACGTGATGTTTGTCTGTCTGTCTGTCTGTCTGAGTGTGAAAGTGCCATATTTACAGACATTTATCAGTTGCGAGTCTTGCGAGAGTTAATGACAGGAAAACACAGTAAACAGCAGGAGATCAGGACAGCACTTGAAGAGTGTTGGGAAAATTAATTGCACGCAAAACTCAAACGCAAAAAGAAAATCGCCACACAAAGGAAAAGCTTTTGTTGCAAAGTTGATTTTGATATTTGCCATGTAATTGCAGCTAAATGCATTCGCTTTCAGTCCAAGTTGCAGTCTTGAGACTAGACTCAACTCAACTCGAGTCCAAGTCGTGCCCATTAACCCCATTTGTGGAGTTGAATTGAGAGAGTCGAGATCTTGAGGAGCTGCCACAGCAATTTGCGGTGCTTGGGCCTCGTTTATCTTTGTGCCAGCCACTTATGGGTCGCCTCTCAAGACGCTCTAGTCCTCTCTCTCACTCTCTTCTCTAGAGCTAGGCCGCCAATTAAAGAAAATAATTCAATTCAGAATCAGATTCAGTTATAGCAGCAACACTGCAACTGGCAACTGACGACAGACAGAGTCTACAAATTGAATTTGCAATAAGCCGAAGCGCCAGAAAATTGTAAAAAACGAACTGCAAAAGACCGAGAAAAAACTCAACACACAAAACCAATAACAGCGAACAATTCAAATTATGCAAAAACTTGGCTGGCAAGCGCAATTTACTGCGGAATTTTTGTTCGGCAAAAAAAAAGCGAAAACTCGCCTTGCAATTTGGCAACGGCACGACTTGAAGATACTCAGTAAAAGTGATGAAAGTTCAAAATAATGTAATTCATTATGTGTTTAAAATTATTAAATACTAAGTAATACGAATTTTGGTCTATAAGAAGCATCAGAACAATTTTAAGAACCATATTCTTATTAATAAGGAGAAAAATCGAAAACACTTAAATCTAGATAAAAACTTTACAGGAATTTCGATGGATTACAAAATTTTAAAACCTAAGTCTAATATTTTTGATATTATATTGCGAAATTGGCATTTTAAAAATTTGTTCTTAAAGTGGTCTTATTTTAAGAACACAATTCTTAAGACGAATGTTCTTGGTTTTACAAAATTGTATTTTTTCAGTGTAGCTGCGAACTAAAAATCGAATAAAGCTATTATATAGTCTGATTAATAGAGAAGTGCATGCAAGAAAACTTCAGTTTGTTTTTTGAGCAAGGATTGAAAATTTAAACCATCTTCTATACACCTGTTGTGTCACTTTTCTAGGGTATCTGCAGAATTCAGACGGCAGCCAAGACTTCGGGTTCAGCTTTAGCATGGAAGGTCACCCAAAATGGCCAATAAAATGAAATTCCAGCGCTTTGCCAATAAAAATGCAACCCATTTGAAATCGTTGACAAATCGAACGGTGCGTGGGGAGATCTTGGAGACACTTGAAAATCCACTTGCAGAAGCGGAGAAACGAAGGTGCTGGGGCATAAAGTTTGCAGCCGTCATTGTTCTAAAAGTGCTTTAGTAGTTTTGGGGGCGTGGCAGCGTGACGTCGCCACTAACTGCAAATGTTATGCGTAAAGCAAAAGCTAACAAAAAAAAAGCAGAAAAAAAGAAAAGAAAACTCGAATCGTTCGTCGACTTGGATTTCTTCTCGACGGTTTCCAATTCAGTTTATACTTATTTTTTTAATTTGTTTTAGCCAATTTGATGCGGCGGATTTGGCGTTTGTTTTTACGACACTTGAGTGCGGGGAGGTGGCAGCCAGAAAGGGAGAAGAGAACAAAAAAAAAAAAACAGTGGCGAGCCGGAGGAGGCGCTCTGCCATGTAACAGGACATTTGCGTTGGCATTTCCTCTCTCTCTCTCTCTTTCTTTTGCTGCCGGAAATTGCTGCCATCGATAGCCGCTCTGACCCGGCAACGCCCACGTTCCCACCTCCTCTTCCCCCGCCTTTTCCACCGGCTTCGCATCGCAGTGCAGACGACACTTTGGCAATTTATTTCGATTGCGATTTCTTCTTCGTCTCGGAACTTGCTACGGTTTTGTCCTTTTGCGCCTGTCCTGCGCCTGTTCGCTCCGCTCCGCTCCTGTGTCGCGATTTGCATAAGCGCCAGTCAGCCAGCCATGAAAATGACACAGCCCCCAACAGCCAAAAGAAAAAAATTGAGAGAAGGAGCAGACAAGCAGCAGCAGCAGAAAAAAAAGATTAAGACCAAATACAAATCAGTGCATAATTTTTCTATTAAACATTTTTCTACTGCCCAGCTTGTGGGTAGGTAGAAGCTGTCGATGTTGTTGTTGTTGTCGATGTTGCTGTTGTTGTTGTTGGTGTCCACCTGCGCCCACTTTACAGCTAGGTCACGTCGCAGATCCTGGCACAGGACACGTTTCATTTGCCGCCTCACTTTGCTCACTTTTTCAATCTGTGCGCGTTTTATTTTCAATTTCTGGCCTCGACTTTTGGGCGCATTAATTTGATGGCAAACGCTTAGGATTCGCCACCATCATCATCTCATCCCAGACTCGATAGAACGTTCCTCTTCTTCTTCTTTTTCGTTATCCCCCCTCCACATAGTTGCCATGTAGTTGCCACCAGCCCTGACAACCACGATGCCCTCCATATGCAAATTGGATTTTTGGTGCGCGAAAGTCGCGCCAAATGAAAAGCAAAAGCAAAAGCCGATTGAAATGAAATACACGATACAGAAATTAAATGAAATACGTGGGACAAATGTGAGCATATTGTTGTTTTTACTATTGTTGTATTTGCTGTGTCTGCTTTTTTGTTTCTCTCTCTCTCTCTCTCTCTCTCTTTAGCTCTGTATATGTCATACATATTCAATAACAACAAAATGCAAATTTGCAAATGTCTAAAATGGAAAGTGAAGGCGAAAACGGTAGACCAAAAAAAAACAAACACAGCAAAATATTCAATCGATGGGGGAAAGGGTTGTAAAAAGGGGGACTGACTGCATAACTTTTGCTTTCGAGAATCATCAGCATATAGTAAAATAGTTACCATATACAAGTCTACAGCACATACTTTTGGTATCCACTGTGTGAAGAGCATTTCAAATGACACCGCAAATCTCAAAACACAAATCTGGATTCGATTCTCTGACATGAAATGAAAGCGATGTCATCGTTCGCCCCGCAGGCAAATCGAAAGTGCTTAAAGTTAACAGGAAACACAAATTATTCAATTGCGAGGGGTCGAATACCTGATACCCTCTTTATAATAGAACTCGTAACTGATGCGTTCGCTTATTATTTGAACTCATAAAACAGAGAATCAATTTCCAACTGCGATGTTCTCCAGATCCAGATACACGATATCGGAATGTGATTTTACCGGTTCTGTTATGACGATCGCCTGATAAAGTATATCACTTAAATTTCACACATTAAGCATTAAGTCTTGAAAGTCAATTTCAAAACATAATAAGCTGAGGGAGAGATAAATGATACTTACATTTGCTGACTCTAAGAACAATATATTTTGTTTCACTTTCTGATAGAGTATGCAAATAGTTAGGTATGGAAAAACGCTAGATGTATAGAACAATTTCCATGAACAATTTCGTTATGCCGTGGTATATTTTAAATAAAGAATTCTCCCTAAGTTTACACTTTGTGAAGTAAATGGCTGACAATTTGGTATATTTCGAACTGTTTGGTATATTTTGAATGTAGTACATTAACGATATACCAAATATAGTCGTTGGTATATTTTGGTATACGAATAAGTTTTATCAAAAATGGATATCGGGATATCCCATTTATATTTTGGTATTTTCACAGTATATTTGTAGAAAATGGTTTTTATTAAAAATGTATACAGAGTATCTCACTTATATTTTGTATTTTTACAGTATATTTGTAGAATTTGGTGAAATGAAAAATGGGTAGCGGGTATCTCATTTATATTTAAGTATTTGTAAGGTATATTTATATAATATGGTTTTATTAAAAATATGCAGTGGGAATCTAATTTATATTTTACTCTTCTTATATTATTTTGATATTTTTGCAGTACTTTATCTTTCTTTTCTTTCTTGACTGCAATTTTTTTATTTGTTTTATATTTTTTAAATGGTAAGTTTAAAATATTCTAATGATTTTACTTTGTAAAATATAAAAAAAAAACATTTGTAAAAGATTTAAGTCTCATACGAAATAGTTAAGCTGTTTTGACTTTTGCAATTAAAAATTGTGCTAAAGTTCTCATAATTTAAATTGTAATTAAGTAAACCTCAAGATCTTAAGCACAAAAACAATTGAGTCCTCATATTAATTTTTGAAGTTTCATTTAAATATTGACTTGGCAACTTCAAGCGACACGAAATCAATTTCGAGGGCTACGAAATCGTTAGCGTAAACGACTTGCAACAACCGCCGCCACATTGCAGCATAATAATAACGGAACAAAGGCCGCATGGCAAAGAGCGGAGTGAGTGGAGGAGGGGAACAAGCGAACGAAACGTTCAGACAATAAATTCAAAATCAAATAAATTCAATAGCTCTGCACTTTTCAGAGCACTTCATCAGCAAAATTCATACATATTCATAAATCGGCACACAAAAGGAAATGGAAAGAAAAAGAAAAGCAGAAGCAGAGGTAAAACGAGCTCAAATGTGGCCAAAATGGATTTGGCCACGGCATGGAGTGTCGATGATATCGAATATCAAGTGCTTGGCCATAAACAACTTGACCTTGTGCACGTACCAAAAGTGAGCACTGTGGCTTAACCAGCCAGCCAACGCTCGAGTTGGAATTGGTATTGGAATCGAATCCAAGTCCAAGCCATGTCCAATGCTCATTCCCAATGCTCATCGATTACCAGTTCACGTTCACACGTTTCGACTTGGGTTCAGGCTTAGAAATGCTTTTCGTTCATGCTCATAAATGTGGCTAATTTTGCACAATGCACAATGGATTGTGACTATTGGCCATTGAGTATGGTCTCAAGTCTCCAGTCTCTCCGGTCTCTGGTTGGCTCAGTCTCTAGTCTCTGGTCCCCAGTTATTTTTGGTACCATCATCAGTACCAACAATTTAGTCATGGCACGTTGCTAAGCAGCATCAGCAGCAGAGAGCTGATTGAAATGCCTCTGTGGCTGACTTGGTTTCATTTTGTGCGACGCTGCAACGTTGGTGCTAAAAGAGAAGTCAAATTGTGGCCAAGTCGTGAGTCAGCTAAACTGTCTGCTCAACAGCCAGCTCTTTCTTAACCTGGCCAAAAAGGCTAAAAAAAAAAAAAAAAAAAAAAACGAAGACAAACTGAATCTAACTCGTTGTTGTAAGTGTTTTTAGCACGCAATTCAACCATTCAGACATTGGGCCATTTTGGGCCCATATTTCTCACTTATCGCGGCGAATGTCGAGTGTGAAAATTGCAATTAGTTTCTTTTATATTTCTTTTCGATTTTCCTCCTCTTTCGAATTTCGTCAAGAATTGGCTGGCTATCTGTAAATTGGTTTTAACGCTTCTGCCGCATCCCGACATCATTTCGTTTTTATTACATATAAATGCAGAGCTCACAAAAATACCCATTAAAAATGGACCTCAGACTCGGGAGGGGAACATCGCTCACATCATCATAAAATCACATCACATGAGTTTATTATGCTCCCAACAACAGCACCATTATTATTATTATTATTATATTATTTTTATAATTTGATATAGCTCAGATGTTGTTGCTGCGTTGCAGCTATTAAAATGCGTTTGGCAACGCAAATGGCTTTCATCACACTCAACAGCAAATGGCACACTCATAAATACCTGAGATTGGCATATGGCCCGAGATCATTTAATGTCAGTGCATTAATGTTAATGCCTAATTATAGACACACACACACACACGCACACTTCGAAACATACCTGAAACGAGAAAGAGAAAAAAATAAAGTTGAAATGATTTTAATTAAATTTCTATAATCATAATAATTTGCTGCTTAATGAATAATGTGGGAAATTATGTCGTACAATTCACTGAAATTCAACGATTTAACCGAATTATTTCGGTAATTTATGGTAATTACACATTGTTCTCTTATTAAATGATTTCTTGAATAAGTTCTGCGTGTTTTACGAGTTCATATATCATTACCAAATGGGAATTATTTTGAAAGTTGCTTGTTAAATTGTGTGTAGAGAACAAGACGCAGCGCAGTTCGCTTGGGTCTAGCATATTTCTGAAAATTGGATTTAACTTTTCTTATTTGTACACACTCTACCCATAGGATAAAAGGTTATTATAACCTTGTGCCAACAAAAAATATATGTCATATATTTTATCTATGCAAATGTAGCTTTTAGTTTTTGTTTTAGTATTTTTTTTTATATTATGATATTTGGTATATTGTAACGCCTTAGCATTGTTTTGCATTGGCTGAAAATGGATTTTTTCAATATAACAAATACCATAATATACAACAAAATACCAAAATAAACCGTAAGCTATACTGTAGCTTTCTGACTTGTTTGTTGGAACTTTGAGATCAATCAATTAAAAATTGTAATTAAATTTATATGATTCATCAACAAAAGATTTTAAATTATTTAAGAATGTAAAAAAAGCCATCATATTTCAAAATAAATTTTTTAAATTCTTAGTAAATTAGTAAAATAAAATCTAATTATATTTAAATTGTGAACATTTTTTCCCTTAACAAAATTAAGCTCTTGATTCTAACAAATCTGAAAATTTGATATCCCTGTATCTAAATGTAGAAATTACATTTCTGTTAAATCTTTAGGAATCTGTCATTTAAATATATTGCTAATATGAACAATTTAAATTAAAGACAAAAAATTAGTCACAGAAATGATTTCAACATAAATTTTAATAACTGAATTCATTAAAGTCTTAGAACATTAAAAAGTCAACTAAAATCAGATGGTATAATGTGATCTTCTCAACCGGAAGTAATAGCAGTTATTGCGATAGGCAACTTTAACTGTATTTTGTAACTTTTAAAGGCGTTCTTCTGCGCACTTTACTTATCGAAAGCTGTTGTCATCTTTCGACCGGATTCACCCTGTGCATTTATAACACATGGCTGGGCAATTACCAACGCCCCATTACTAAACTATGCCCACAATTCAAATTTTGCCATTTGCTGTTATATTCCTTTTGTTGTTGTTGTTTATGTTTGTTGCTGTTGTTGTTGTTACAGTTGTTGTTGTTGATGTTGCTAATGTGCAAACGAACTCAATTACGCAGATAAAATACAGTTCCAACCACCACACACAACAAAGAACAACAAAACACAAGTCATAAAAGTGCGCATAAAACGCAAAACTGATTGAGAGTTATATAGAGATAGCACATGAGACTGTGTGAGTGAGTTCCATGTGTGTGTGTGTGTGTGTGTGTGTTGTTAAGGGACATCACGCCACAGCCAACATTAAAGGAAATTGACGCGGAAACGAAGCGAATAAAAACTACCCAAGCCAGCAGAAGAAGACACGAGGTCCAGTCGAGCCTCGACAGCAACAAGCAACACACGCTGATAAGTAGTGAGTGAGTCAGAACGGGAGAGATATGGCATACACAGAGACAGCGAGAGTGTGAGCGAGATAGGCATACGTCCATTGCTTACTTCATTACGCATAATTTCCTGTGTCCCTTTTATTTCAGTACTTTTTTCTATCAGAATGACACACTGAAAGTGACTCGCCGCATTCTCGACTTCACTCTCCTCTCCATCTTTCATCTCTTCACTCGTCTCTGGGGTTGGCCTAGCGTTATACTTGTATATATGACCATTCGCTGTGCCTTATCGTTGCTATGGTTTTTAGCATTAAATGAGGAATGAGTACGAGACCGAAGAGTGTTATAGATGGTCAGGGCCATGAGATGCAGGTCCCGCCACAACATGAGGGTGTCCAAGCACATGGCACAATCTTATGCTCAGAGATTGACGGGGGTGGGGGGAAGGGGGATCTGTAAATTATATGCTGATTGCAGTTTGTCGATAAGCGTAACGAAAAATTATGAGGCGAGCCAATGCGGGTGATTCTCTTACTCATGGCAGCAGCAGGATGATGACGATGATGAGGCTAGAGCTAAAAGCCAAGGCTAAAGCCAGCTGCTGGCAATGAATTTTCTGGCTCTTTAGGGGAGGAGTCAGACGCAGCTGTGCGAGATTTGTAAAATGCAAAAAAAAAAACTAAAAAAGCTTAAAAACTAAAAACTGTTTACAGCACTGCGGTTCGCCTTGAGAGCGGAAGACGTTGAATGGCGGGTGCGAAAAACTCCACGCAAGTGTGCGTTTAATAGTCTTGCGGCTTGGGGTTGAGACTGGGATTTAGATTGGGGCTGAGCTGCACAACTATAGAGACTAGCGAGCTGCTTAACTTGTAAAGCACACACACACACACGCATACACATCCAGCGAGACAACAACAAACAACAAAGTGGAGCGTCGATGACGCTGAAGATGACGACGTTTAACTTGGCGAGATCTCTAAGAGAAAAAAAAAGAAGGAGAAAGTTTCTATGTGGCTGAAGCTGAGAGTGGTAAATGATGTTGTTGTTGTTGTTGCTGTTGCTGCTGTGTTTGGTTTTGGCTTTTCTTTGTTTCACTTCCACTTGTCTATTACTTTTGCTGTTGCTTCTTTTGTTTTTTAGCTGATTTTGCTATGCTCTTAGTTATTATAGCAAATTATTTGTTTTGACTTTAGTTTTGCCGTCAACGTCAACGTCAACTTAGCTGCTGTTGCTGTTGTTGCCGTTGTTGTTGCTGTTGTTGCTGGGCTGCTTCCCAGCTGCTTCAAATTACCGCCTTTTGTTTTATGCGGTTGCCGGGCGACGGTTGCCTCGTTTCTCATTTTGTTTTTTTTTTTTTTGGTCTACAATGAGCTCCCAACTTTTGCTTTTCGTTGTCGTTTGCCAGGCAACACACAGCTTCCATTAGTTAGCCGGGCTTATGAAAGTGCCACTTGGATTTTTGGATTTTAGCTCTGCACTCTTCGTGCACTCTCTAATTATAATCCATTGTGCGAACGCGAACCCTTTCTCGACATTTATAGTGAAGAGAGACCAACCAGAGAGTTAGAGGCCTGTGGGCTGTGGGTGAAGACTAACAAATTTGGCAGCAATTATTTGACACCCGGCTGCTGTTTATGACAGCAGCGTGACAGGATAAACCGTTCCCCAAAAAGTCCCGCCCACGAATAACAATAGCGTCAGCTGAAACAACGCATTCCAAAAATCCTTTATGACAATAAAAAGCGAGTCACTGAATATGCAGCAAACCGTGAACGATCTCGACTGCAAGACATGCTCTCTAGTTAGCGATTAAGAACAGCATTGTTTCGTCTGGCATACCCCGCAGTTGACTCTCATTTTGGAGCTAGGGTATCGAATATTGCGCATACGCCGCGTGGCGCGCTGAAAAGACAAATGTAAGCGGGTAACTGTAGCTGTAACTGTAACTGTCTCTGTTTATGTTGCTCTTTCAGTTTCAGTTGCTGTTTCTGATTCTCGCAATCTCTGCCAGAGTGTGTTCCCAGTGTGTGTGTGTGTGTGTGTGTGTGTGTGTGCACAGCTGTGCCATGTGTGTAGTGGTAATTATGAGCAATCTACACGTAAAATTTTATGAAAACACAAACAAAGAACAAGCTGAAAGGAATGAGGAACAACAAAATGAAGGCAATGGCAAACAGCAAGCAGAAGCAGAAGGAGTAGCAATAAATTTTGCATTTTATTTGCCCCCAGGATTAAGCAAAATGCGAGGAGCACGTGGCGTGCCAAGGATACGACAAGGATACCTCACATACACTTTCGAATTTGTTGTTAATGTTTTAATTAATTTGTAAAATAAACGCGCACCGCGCTTTACCATTTGTTTCTGGGCGAATTGCCAGCTTATCAAAGTTCCACAATAACACGAGTTCTCAGTCTTTTCCACACACAAAAAAGTGGCAAGTAGATTCGAGGTGGAGGCGGAGGCGGAGAAGGGGCAGATTAAACGATGTATCCCAAAAGTATCTGCAGTTGTATCTGTGTGCCAAACAGATTTGCAGACACCAGACAGCGTACAAATAAGCTCTTGCAACAAGCAGAGCAACAAAAACTCATTGCACTTTAAATTGAAATCAGTGCGCGATGAGGTCACATGCAGACTGTCCCCCTCTCTCCCCTTCCTCTGTTTCTGTGGCAACCACATACTATAGTCAACTCCCCCTCGATGTTGCCAGTTGCCAGTTGATTTTTTGACTCGTTTTGTGTTCCGTTTTGTCGCCGTTGTCGTTGTTGTTTTTTTCGCGCATTTTGCGGTTGACAGTTGACACAGTGCAGTGCCAAAAAGCCGAGAGCAGAGCTGAAGCTGGAGCTGGAGAGGATTCAACTGCGTCTCCAAAGCTCCACAGTTCCCATCAGCTCCAGACTGATGTAAATGGCATTGCCGCCAATTGGGGTTCTCTCTTTTCTTTTTTCTCTTCTTTTTGGGTAAATGTTACAGTGTTTAAGCTAAAATGTTGCCATTAAAATGCGCTTTTTGGGCTCGCTTCGTTTCGGGCTTTTGCTCATTACAATTGCGCATTTTATATTGGCAATTTGGTATTGCATTTAAATATTTAACAAACAAAATGCAACATATTTGTTGTTGGTCTCGCGCTAATTGAAGTCAAACCAGACACACACACACACAGAGCACTAAAACCGAAATCAACTCTAATGAAAATGTTTCATTTTGGCAACAAGACAATTGCAATTTCAACTATCAACTATCAACTTTCACCTACACATCTCCCTTGGTAGGCTTTCTAAATTTAAATTTGAATATAATTTTCGCCACCATCATTCTAAACAATTTGAAGCAATCGAACTTTGTTTTGTGTCGAGTTTTCAGCTCATTTCTCTCAAAACTAATCAAATCAAATTCAAATAATGCCCACCTACTAACCATAAACCAAAAGATTATTTAGATACAAATCAATGCAAACACAAAAAACTTTCACCCCATCATTTTTGTGGCAGCTTCGAGAGGAACAAAACTGGTTCGCCAATATTTTCTCATATTACCTCATGACAACACACAAAAATAGAGACTTTGGGACCGGAGACTATCGGAGCCGAAATTCATTTAAAATCCCGTAATCATTATAAAAGAGACTCCAAAAAAAAACTGATTAATGTGCATTAAAAATGCAATCTACGCATATTCAAACGAATGTATTTAACAACAAAAATCAAAGCAAATGACTATTAATTATTTTGTGTGGCTCCAGCAATTTGTTGTATTCAACACAACACAACAACACACAACAATAGCATTCAACTGTTGAACAGATTTCAGATTTGAGTTTCCTCTTCTTTCATTTGGCTTTTTGCCAGTATCAACAACAACAACAATAACTCGACAACTCAATTTCAGTTTCATATTAAAGTGAAATGCGTGTGTATTCAGTTCAACACCCACATTCAAATGAATCAAATGAATTAGTGGTCACAATTGTGCCACATTCAACCCGGCGAATGCGGGTCAAGTAGTTTGCCACAAAAATACAATAAACAGCAATTTATATTGCAAAATCTGACGCCGCATTTCATAACCATAAATCAAACAACAACTACAATTTTATCGACTAGTTGGTCGAGTATCGTCATATCAATCTCAATCTAACTTATATTTGCATTTTAGAGATCAACATCGCCTGACAACCCGATCAAGAATATTAATGCCTTACTTTTACTTTACACACACTTCGTGACAAAATTATAATCAAGCGAAATCATCCGGTTTTCACCTGACTTTGACGATTTGCAAGTTCAACGAAATCAGTTGATTTTTTTTCACTTAAAGTGCTCTCAATTTTATAGTATTTCTATACTGCCAATAGGGTGGAACGGTATTATAGGAAATGTATGTAACAGGCAGATAGACCCATGTCCGTCTGTCTGTCCGTCCGTCTGTATGAACATGTAGATCTCAGCGACTATAAGAGATAGAGACATAATTTTTTCAACAGGTCCTGTTATGTTTGATTGAAGCTTATGATTCCTAAAAAATTTATTTAAATAAGCACTTTTGTCTGACTAAAAACGCCTTCTGCAATCAGGTTTTAAATGCTTTGACTGGTATATGGTATATTGAGTACTATATTGATAAACCAAAAATAGCATTAGGTATATTTTAGTATTTTTGGTATATTAAATCAGTATGTCTTTGTGGTATATTACTAATTAAATATACCAAAAATACTAAAATATATTTTCGAAATATTGTCAATTTAACATAATATACCGAAAAATAAAAAAATATTTTGATATATGGGTCTTAGTTTTCTTAGTTGAATATATATTTTCTATCTATGGTATATTTACAATGTAGTAAAATACCGCTATATCAAAAATTGCATTCGGTATATTTTGGTATTTTGGTATATCAATTTGGTATATTTTAAGAATAACTGCACTATTTTGCTCTTTTTCAAAATGGTTAGCTTTGTATATAAAGCTTTCTCACTTTTTTTTTATTCACTTTAAAGTGCTTCCAATTTGATTTTGATATAAAAATTGATTACAATTTCTATAAATTTGTAGTATTTTATAAGCTGTTTCTAATCTCTGCAAAATCTAATGAACGTTTCATATATTTCATATGCTTTTGAGTGCATTCAAGTTTGCCGAAAAAGAAACTATAAATAATTACTTAAGTTAGAAGCCTTCAACAGGCTTGTTTAAATTAATTACTGCAAAAAGCTTGTGGCAAATATTGAATGCAGTTTCAAGTCAATTATTGTAAATATTTTATCCAATATTCGCATTGCCCCCTCCCCTCTGTTGGCCATGCCCCCAATGCTACTGCCAATGCCACACGCCCCGTTTTTGAGTTCAGTCGAATGCACAAATGCAAAGCCACAGCACAAAGCCAGCAACCAGCAACCAGTAAAAAAAAAAAGTGAGGGTAAACAGCAATAGCAAACGAGAAAAGAGTGGCAAGAAGAATGGCAACAAAACTGTTCAATGTACGTACAACAAACATCGAACAACAAACAGTCTCCAATGCTTAGCCATAACATAAATTATGGACTTTTGTTTAAAACCGCAGCCACAGCAGCAGCCACAGCAAACAGAAAAAATCGAAATAAAATCCGAAATGAAAATAAAAATAAATGAGAGAGTAGTAAGAGGACTGTTAAATCACAGCGAAGGAGAGACAGAGAGAGAGAAAGAGACAGAGAAGAGGAGTGGCAAGCAGAGCCTGCATATAAGCATATTGTTTATTTGCATTCGCATATTTATTTATTTATATGCTTATTTTCAAATGATGCTCATCTGCTCTTTGGGAATGAGTTGAGCTGAGTGCTGGGCAGGGTTCTATTGTATTTGTAAAAGAGCATAAAAAAAATGTAAAAAAAAAACAAAAATAAAAAAAAAACATAATAATAATAACAATAATAATTCTCATTTGTTTGCGAGCGGCTTTTGTGTGGAAATGTCTGATGCCTGAATTTAACAATGAGCCGGTTAGACTTGGGCTTTTGGCGTTTGGCTTTGTTCTGCTTTGGGCCCAAATGGCATTGAACTGTAATGGCCGAAGCCAAGAGCTAAATGCCGACTCCAAAAGAGAAAGAGGCTGCCAAGACTTCAACAAACAAACTCTGAAGCGTCGTCTGGGCGATAATTTTCTCAGCGCTCAAGGCCAGTGCCAAAGCAGTTAAGAAACTTATTAAAGCATTTTTGGCACAGTCGACAAACGTTAATTGCACGGTCACAATTAAGCCAAAAACAAACAAGTTTCTTAGCCGCAAACGCAAAGCACTGATAATGACATATTTCTCCAACGTTGAGGGTTTGGCTTGAATTAAGGTTTTAGGTTTGTGTGCCATTCAACCAAATAGTCAAGACAAAAAGACAGACAAGACAACCATGACAGCTAATGGCCAAAACAGAAATCCCAATGTAAATCGAATTCCAACTGGGGTGACAATTTAATAAACCTGAGATTGCCACTGCCAACAGTTTGTCAAGCGCAACTCGCAACTCGCAAACGAAACGAATCGAGTTGCCCTTTGCCCATTGCCTGCCCCCGGGCAATCCAATTCCCCACAATTTCCTTCCCCTTCTCAAGAGTGTGTGTGTCTCTTTCTCTCTCTCGCTATCTCTTGGATTTACTGGCAACTTGTTTTGGGTCGCCGTTTCTATTTGCTGCTGCATTTTGCCGGCTCATTGCAGCTTGGCCCGAATGCATTTTCTATACAAACAAACTTCAGCAGCAACAGCAACAACAGATACAACTACAACTACAACAAAAGGCTGCAGCCACCGCAGCAGACAACCACAATTTGGTTTCAGCTTAGTGCAGGCCAAGCACAGTGGGTTCGAGCTTATATAAAACGGGGAAGCATCTCTGCATGAATGACTATTCATGTGCTATAAAACTCTATATAAATGCATTCATAAATATGCATCAAGTATTGCAGAAAGCGTATAAAAATATTTTACGGAGCAGGAAAAGGTTGTAATGACATAAACTGAGAGGTTTTCTTTATCATTGGCAAATTAATACCTTATAAATGGATTAAACATTTGGTTCTTCGTGAAAAATTTGAATTTTGTTTCGCTTTATAAGGCAATCTCATGATATAATTTAAATATATGTATTCGCAGTAATCGGTACACAAAATATAGCTTTCAGTTTAATTTAGTATTTTTATGGTATACAAATTTAGTATAATTCGGCGATAATACTATGCTAGACAATATCCTAAATTTTATATTGTGTGGTATAACTAAAATGTTTGTATACGTAGTTTATCGATATACAAAATAAAGAGTTTAGTATAGTTTAGTATTTTTTTGGTATAAAAATACGGTTTCTTTTTGCGATACACTATATTAGACAATCGCCTATAAATTATATTGTGTGGTATATGCGTTTAACTATCCTAGACAATCTTCTAAATTTTCTGTTATATGGTATAATTTAAATGTAGCGTATATTAATATACATACAGAATATAATGTTGAGTATATTTAAGTTTTTTTTTCGGTATACAATTACTACACTATGCTAGACAATATTCTATGTATGGTATAATTTAAATGTAGTATATCGATATACAAAATCCTAAGCTTATTTTAGTATTTTTACTGGTATTCAAGTCTGGTATGTTTCTGCAATGATGCCGCACTAATTTGTACTTTTATTAAAATGTTTATCGAATGATTAGTTTTGTCTAAGAAATTTTAGCATAGTATTCTTTAAAGCCATCTTCATAAAATCTTAAATACTTTTAACTAATCACATGTATGTAGAAAATGCCGCATAACAAAGTGGAGCTTTGATCTATAAGAAGTACTTTCACACTCCCAGATTACTTTTAAATACAAATTGCATTCTCTTGATTATAGATCCAGTTTCATTAACTCTTAAATGCTTTCATCTAAAAATAGAATCCACTGGACAAGTTAGAATAAAAATAAAAACGAAACGTGTCAAATTTTAGAATGAAAGCAGCTTGATACAAATTTGCAGTACAAATTCACGTTTCATTTTCTCAATCAGACACAATGACATCAACCTTAAGCAGTATCAAAACTCACACAAAGCAGGTGGCAAATAGTCGCTGGAGTTTAAAAAAAAAGTCAAGTGACTGATTGAGGAATCTAAAGTTTAAAAGTTATAGTAAGTGAAAACAAAAGAAACAAAAAAAAATGAGGTGAACTAAAGCCAACAGCACCTCAATGACATTGACCGATTAAATCTTGCAGCTGCAGAATAAGAAAGAGTTCATCAAATCAAATCCTAGCTATCAATTCTATTCTAAACTATTTTCATCCACTGTGCTAACTGAAATGACTTCGTTTTTGCTGCTGTTGCTGCTGTCGCCTGCACTTGGACAACGACAGCAACAATTTTACTTTATTGGCTTTATTGACTTTTGTCAAGTTCTCGTCTCGTCCCGTTTCGTTTGGTTTCGTATCTCTGTGTTTTTTTTTTGGGCTTTGCTACGAGTATCTCATGGATGCGGTTCTGTTTCTCTAGTGCCAAAGCCGACAAGTTATTTAGTTGCCTTCTTCTCGTTTTTTGTTCCTTCTACTGCTTCCACTTCGGCTGTTGTTGTTGTGGTTGATGTGGTGTGTGTGGTGTGTGTTGTGTTTGCGCTCTTATAAAAAAATAAATAAAGCCAACACCGCCAAATCAGTGAAAAAGCGAGGGTGCGGGGGCGGTGCACTCCAGACGTTGCCTCGGAGGCAAGGAGGCAGGCAACAGGACAGAGAGGCAAGACAAAATAAAACTGGAAAGTTGTTTGGTCAGTTGTCAGTTGTGTTTAGCGGTAGCAGCATTGGCTGTGATTGTGATTTTATGCCACATAATATGCCACAAACTATCACTCAATTTGGAGGCATGCCTCATCCCAAGCCCATTGCAGCAGCAACTCAGAACTGTAAATGCGATCTGGCTAGCGAACTAGACCAAAAAGTGTGTCAGGCGACAGGAGATGCAGCATCAGCGGCAGCCACCAAATGTTGCAAGCTACCAAACTTGTACAAATACAAAAGCAGCAACACGCACACTGACACACACACACACATACACAATCTTAGAGTCGCTTCGAGAGATCGAGGTGCCGCTCAGAGTTCATTTTGAGGCAACAACAACAACAGCAGCGCGTTCTGCAACTTGAAACTCGGTTTGTTTTCCGTTGTTGTTGTTGCTGTTGTTGGCTCGAGTGAAATCTGGTTTTCAGTTGCTCTGCTGCTTAGCTTTTTGCATTTTGAACGTTCGTTGTTGCTAAAAAAGTTGAATCATCCATCGATTTCAGGCGCGTATCTTGCAGATACTTTTGCACTCTTTTTCTTGCTGTATGCAAATTTCTTGTTGTTGTTGTCTTTTTTTGGGTCTTTGGACTCGCAATTTGACACTCGCCTCAAAAAACCGGTTAGCTTAGCACGCGGTTGTTTTTTTTTTGCTTTTTTATTGCTGCTGCAGTTGTCGCTGTTGTTGTAGTTGTTGTTGTAGTTGTTGTTGTTGACTGTGTGTTTTTTTCAGTGTCAGACGCCTCAATGCCTCAACAACGTCAACGCAGCACGTAATTAGCTAAAGTGCCATAATTAGTATGAAATACACGCATCTAATGATCTTAACTGAATTACATTTTTGATTTACGATATATACGATATATGCTTGAGAGTGTGTGCAGGCCAAATTTATGATAACTTGGCCCAGGCACAAGCTTCCCCACTTAAGATACAGATACAAATGCGAAAGTGAAAGTAGCCGAAAACTTGCACTCAGCTGACTGAAGTTGAGGCTGAAGCTAAGACAGACAGCGCCTCAGACCTCAACTCAAAGCGAGTCTTAGCATTTGTATCTGTATCTGTATCTGTATCTGTAGATGTATCTATAGATGTTGCGGTAGATGTAGATGTATCTACAGCTGTACAAAAGTATCTTAAGTGATTTTATTACTGGGCACGCTGTTTTCTTTGCTCTTTTGTTTCGCATGCTTCAAAAAAATACTATACACAAAATTAAATCCTATGAAAGGAAAAAACAACAACGAAGAGAGGCAAAGGCAAAAAAAAAATAAAATGATTACAACGATTTATATGTAGTATCTTCTGTGTCTCTTCTGCCGTGCAACGTGAGTTCAGCATCACGTTTCCTTTTTATTGCTCGCCGTTTTTATTTTTATTATTTGTTGTCGTTGTTGGGTTGTGCTGTTTTCATTTTTCATTTTCATTTTGGGACTGTTGTAATTTCTTCTCGTTGCTGTTGCTGCTGTTGTTGTTGTTATTTAATGATTTAAAGATTATGCACGCTCAGCCAGGCGTCCACATCCATATCCAACCTGCCCAACCCCAACAATCGACTTCCCCTCTCTCTCTCTCTCTCTTGGCTCTGATTCCTGTAAATAACTTTCGCTTTTTACACCTTTTTATTTCTTTGGTTTTCGCCAAAAACAAAAAAAAAAAAATAAAAGTAAGTAAAAGCCGAACACATTGTATAAGAGCATGTTAATTTGGAGCGAAGGTTGAAGGTGCCGAAATTGCAGATAAAAGACGCGATTTACGGCCAAAGCAGATTTCGAGAGCAGTTCGATGAGTTCGCTTGCCACACACAGAGCGGGCAGTCTATTAAGATAAGGAATTTTCTTGTTTCTCTTTTTTACTCAGTCACATTTATCAGCTATAAAGAAATATGAACTGTAGTCAGAACAAAGTAAACAGGAAGCGTCTTTGATTGGGCGACTTCGACTATAAATTATCGAGTTGTCACTGCAGCTTCCCTTTGTGTTAGAAATTTCACCCAGAAATGGGGACAGATCTACTCTCCATATATATTTCATTGTCATGCATTTGCTTATACTAATTTGTGCAACAACAACAATTGCATTGCCTTTTAACTCCTCAATGTGCAATAATCAAAGCCAAACACGCCTCGAAGCTTTGACAAGATGTTCAACAATTATAGGAAGAACAACAGAGCAGCTGAGAGAGACCGAAAACAATAAGCCAAAACAATTCAGCTTGACATAGTTTTGCAATTATACAATAGATAAAACACAATTAAAATTCAGAAACACGATTTGCTCTTGACTCAACTGGAAATTGCCAGCGTCATCGTCAAATGTCAAACGCTCAGAGGCGTGCTTTATATATATAACGAGAATACACGAATATAATAGGAGATGTTTTTCGAGTCCGGCTGCTTCAATGATAGCGCACATCCAGCTGACTACTCAGATTCAGATACAGATACAGATACAAAAACGAAAAGCGAGCACAGATACTGACTGTGATTCAGATACAGATACAATCATAATTTTCGTGCAGTTGTGAGAAAAACTGGTTCCTTGCTGTTGTCGCAACTATAGATATAAATATTTATAGTAATACTTGTACAAATGCGTGGGAAAATTACTAGGAACCATATATAGCAACTATATCTATCTTATCTATCTCTCACTCACTCTTTCACACTCTGTGTTTTGTTAGCTTATTGTTGAAGCAAAAGGTACAGAGACGCTTTTTGTACCTGAGCAAAACTGTGATTTAAGATCTGCAATTACAGATAAACCAAAACTCATTATAACCGAAATGAGTTATAGAACAGAACAAAAACAGAATAAAACAGAATAGAGAGAAACAGCGAAAAGCTAACCAACAAATTCAACGTAACACACACCGAAAATAATTACAACGACCTCTTAACATCAACTTTAAATTAGAGCTCTTGTTATTTTATATTTTTTCCTTGAATTTCCAAGAAGTGCTGTCAACCTAAGAAATTAATTTTTACACCAAGCAGTTGGGCTTCCTTATGCTATCCAAGTTCAGTTCAGTTCAGTTCAGGTCGAGTTGGGTTGGGTTGGGTTTGGTTTATGCTTGGGGATGAGTATTTGGGTTTTGGGTCTAGACTTTCGACTAGGTTTGGGTTTTTCGGTTCGGTTTCTCGAGCGTCAAATCAACCAAGAAATTTGTTACTGACATCAAAATTACCATCATTATAATGTCTATGTCTACCCTGCCGGCTCTCAGTCTCTCTTTTAGTCTCAGTCGACGTCGCAGTCTCAGCCAACGTCTAACACGAAACAGGAAGACACATGACTGGGCCGGCAAACGGCGAACGGCAAAAAGCAAAAAAAAAGCGATGTGCGGTAATAGAAAATGTCGAAATAGACATGAGCAGCAACAACAACAACAACAACGACAATAGCAACAGTGAGCTATAACAAGAAGACGAAGACGAAGTCGAAGGCGAAGAAGAAGAAAAGCTAAGGCAAAACCAAAAGCAAACATGAAACATGATGAAGTGAGAATTGACTTAATTGTGAGAACTCGAACTTGGGAATACCCTGCACTTTGAACAGATTTAAGTTACTTAAATAAATACTGAATTATCGATTAATATTTTTACATTATATATTTGTACATTAGTTAAATTATTGAATGAAATTAAGCATCAATAATTTTCAATAATATCTATGAATACCCTGCACTTTGAAGAGATTTAAGTTAAGCTAAAAATTACTGAATTTTGAAGTATCATATTATTAATGAAATAAATAAATAATTTACTGAATTACTGAAATTTTTTTGAAGTATGTATTATATTATTTAGTAAAATAATTTAATAATATATCTTATGTACAACAAGTGAATAATTACTTGTTAATAATAATAATTAATAACCGTTTTAAATGAATTAATAATTTTTATTAATTCAGTATCTACCTTACAAGTTTACGTAAGGTAAACTTTTTTTGGTATTTTCTCTAAAAATTCGTATGCTATATTCTTTTTGTTAAACTAAAGTAGAAAAGGCCAAAAAGAATGTATAAATATATACATATTTTCTTTAAATTTAAAGTAAAGATTGCTTATAATATTGAATTTGTTTCATAAATAAAATATATATTTTTTATTTTCTCTTTAGGAACTCTTCGACCAATTAAAACCAATGTTGTAATAGACTAAATCGTTCTAACAACTTCTTCTTTTTTTTAAGAAGTGACTTAACTTTCATATTAAATAAAATATCTTTTACAATCCATTTTGCATTGCTTTAAACTTTGTTAAATTATTTTTGCAACTCATTCTCATCTCTTCTAACAAACTCAACCACCCTACGTACAACTATTGCTGGGTATAAACATGAAACACGAAAGCTGAGACAAAGGAGCGCTTGAATGAAAATGGAAATGGGCATTGAAGTGATCGATGATGCCAGAGGTGAGAGTTGAGGCTGAAGCTGTAACTGACGTACAAACGTTACAAAGAGCTACAGCAACTGGAAATGGCACTGGAATTGGAATAGAAATTGGAATGGGGGGAATTTGAATTGAATTGAAACTCACCTGCGCATGATGGGCAGCGGCAACGTGAAGCGTCCATCACTCATCAGCGGAGCGGCGCCCGGGAGCGGAACCGTCGATATCACTGGCGTTAGCATTGGCACTGGCGCTTGTGGCGGAGGCGGCGGTGGCAGCGGGGCAGCCACCTGCGGCGGGGGTGGCAACGGGGGTGGCCCCCCACCCGGCAACGCGCTGTACGGCGGCGGATAATGGCTGTGCAGGATGTCGGGCAACAGAGCACGCGCCAATCCCAATGCTGCCGGATGGGGATGCGGATGCTGATGGGGAAGGGGATGGGGATGCTGATGTGCATGTGGATGTGGATGGGGATGCGGATGATGCAAGTGGGGAGGTGGTGGATGCAACGGTGGCGAGTGGCGCTCCACATGCAATCGTCGCGGATGCTGCGGTGCCAATTGTTGCTGTTGTTGTTGTTGTTGTTGCTGCCGCCGCTCGCGACGCTCTCGACGACGTTGCTCGCGTGTGCGCAGCTGTTGCTGCTGCAATTGTTGCTGTTGCTGGGGGGAATTGCTGTTGTTGTTATTGTTGATGCTGCTGCTGTCGTCGTCGTTGTTGTTGTTGTTGTTAGTAAGATCATCGGTTTGGCATTCGGTTGAGGTGAAAGTGCGTGGAGGCGTTGCATTAACATTGATTACTTTGACACTGTTATTAGCACTGGACACATTCACATTCACATTGCTCTTATCATTGCCATTGGTATTAGCATTTGCATTACCATTATTATTATTATTTAGATTACTCGCATTCGAATTCGAATTTGCACTGGCGCTGACACTGACACTGTTGGCACTGCCACTGTCGGTGGCAGCAACATGTTGCACATCCACATGGGCATTATTATTGAGCTTATTTTGGACACTTGCACTAAACACTTTCGACGCTGGCGCACAATTATTAATAGAAACAATGCTGCTGTTGTTGTTGTTGTTGTGGTTGTTGTTGCTGTAATTACAGTTTACAACACAAACGCCGTTATTGTTGAGAATACTTGGCTCTTGCGTTGCTGTTGCAACTGTTGTGCTTGTGGGCGACGCGACACAATTGTTGCCGTTGTTGTTGTTGCTGCTGCCGTTGTTCACTTGTATCGTTAGACTTGGCTGCCTTTGACAGGACTTTGTTGCTGCGGGCGTTATTGCAATGCTGCTAACTGCTATTTTGGCCTGATTGTTGTTGTCACTGTCATTGCAGTCGCTGGCTTTTAGAAACACGCTGCTGTTGCCATTTGCAGTTTGTGTTGCTGCCGTTGCCGTTGCCGTTGCAGTCGCTGTTCCTGTTCCTGCAGGCGGCAACTCAGCTGCCACATTCAAACGCATCGTCGTTTCGATATCGATATCGCTATCGTTATCGTTATCGCTATCAATTTGCGACTGACTCAAGCGATGCTCAAAGAGACTTTCACTCGCGCGAAATTCGGCATACAAACGTTCGAGTTCTGCCAAACATTTGTTGGGCCGCAGCGCGTCGCTGCTGCTAGCGTTGTCGCTGGCGTTGGCGCTGACACTGCTCGACGTATTGCTGTTGCTGTTGTTGTAGCGCCCCCGCGACAACCACGAAGATAATGTGTTGTTGTAATTGCAATAACCGCCGTTGCTGCCGGTGTTGTACGCATCTGTTGTGCACGCGCCGAACGAACTCGAGAGACTGATCGCTGTTGAGCACCGCTCACCAGCGCTGGCCAACAGCGTCACTCTCTCAGCTGCTGTTGTGCTTGCTCTCTCAGTTGCTGTTGTGCTTGCTCTCTCATTCGCTGTTATGTTTCCACTCTCAGCAGCTGTTGTTGTGTTGCCTGCCTGCTCATTGTCGCTGACACAGTGACTGCGACTGCGGCTGCGACTGCGACTGCGGCTGAGGCTTTGACTGAGACTGAGAGTGCGATTGAGCGCTGCTGTTGCTTTGACTGCAGCACAGGAAACAGGTTGATTGACCTGCACTGCAACTGCAGCAGCAGAGACGGCAACCGAGGCAGCGCCTGTTTCCTCGTTTGCAGTTGTTGTTGTAGTTGTTGCAATTTCTTGTTCATCGTCAACATTGTTGTCGCTGTTTTCATTGATAATGCAATTCGCTCGGCTGTCGCTTTGATTTTCTGCACTTTGTTGTGATCTTGCATTCGTCGTTGTTGGTCTTTGTGTTGTTGCCGTTACTTTTTGTGTGTCGTTTATTGCTGGATTGTATAATGCGCAGTTCTGCAAAAGAAAGAAAGAAGAGACGAATAAATAGAAAGAGAGAAAGACGCAAAAAACGTTTGCATTAAGCAAATGACAAGATTTAAGTTTCAAGCGCTAATTAATGTTAATTGCCGGGGGATTAGCGAGTGACCAAAATAAAAAAAAAGGTGACAGGCAGCCACACACACACAGAGACCAAGTCAAATCCCGAGGATATACACAGCTCTAACAGTAACAAGAATAGCTCTGGCTCACAATCCAGCAGGCGCATAAATGTGCGCTTAATTGAATTAATTAAGCCAACGCATAAACATAAAATCGTCACAAGTAATTGAAGTGTTGTTGTTGCTGTTGCTGTTGCTGCTGTATCCCTGGCTGGCGTCTGCATGCTTGCTGATAAAGTTATTGCTATTGTTGTTGTGGCTGCATGACTTACTCTCGCTCTCTCTCTCTGGCGTTCCCTCACTCGCTCTAATGCCCACACAGATGAGTGCGTCTGTATTAGAGCTGAGCGCATGTCGTGAGTTTAACGTGACAAAAAGCTTTTATGCATTAAAACTGCTAATTGAGAGTTTTGAGAACACGAAAAAGTACGCAAAGCAATGAAAAACACTAAAGCTCTGCTGACTGACGACCGCTGAGACTTGAGCCGCACTTTATAATTAAGAACTGAGATTGTAATTAATTTTTACTCGCTTCCACAATTGTTTATACTACAGCAGTCCATCTCTAATAGCACCCTAGTGTGACCCCTTCCACAAATACGCACACACACAATCTCCCAAAATCCTTATCCGCATCATGAGAGCTTTATGGGTCCCCATATGTATGTGTGGGTGTGTGTATGTTTATGTGGTGAGTGTGTGTGTGCGTTTGGGTTCTAATTATGTTACGCTGTGTTACTTGCATTAATTACGTCACAGAAATATAATGTGATTTACTGTTAGCTCAAACTGCTATCACCAGTTGTTGTTATTGTTGTTGATGTTGATGTTGCTGTTGACTTCTTGTTCTAGGTGCTGCTCTTGGATTCTGTTTTGTTGTTGCTCTTGTTGTTATTGCCATTGTTATTAATATTGTTCTCGTTTGTTTTGTTCACTCTTGTGCAATGTGGCTGCGATTTGCTGCCAGTAGTTGTTGTCGCTGGTTGCAATCGCTGGCGCCCGCACCAAAAAAAAAAATACAAATAATCTAAAAAAAAATGTACCAAACCAGTCCACTGCAACGGTGCCTGACTGCAGCTTTATAATTAACGTTTTGTCATGAGCTTTCTATATTTTTAGAGGTTATGTGCGATAATTACGTGTCGCTTGTCCACTCTATTGATACAGTACAGTGTGCGCCATAAGTTCGCTCACGGGTTGAATATATGTATATTTTACACAGTATAATTATGCGCTTGAATACCCCTATAGCGCAGTCTGTCAATCGATTGCAACCCCTCTTTGCGACACCGAACCCTATACTAAATATCCCCGTCTTACCTATGCATCGATGGGGTTGCGGGGGGTGGGGGCAGCTGGCACACATTGTCGACATATTAATCGTTTATTTAAATAAATTTGTACTCTTACTCTGTTTAGTTTCGCCTTTGTTCTTTGTTCTTTGCTTTGCGGTTAATTTTCCATTCCGCTTGCGCACCAACAAATATGTACAATGTGTGATAAGAGCATAGAAATAAATTTAAATGCATATTTCCGAGTATATTGTAAGCCCTCATTCTCATTTCCAACATAACGGAACGACCCTCAGAACACACCCCCACACACACACACACACACACATCGCACACTTTGTACTCTGGTTAAACCGATAGCGAACCGATACCAATTACCAATTGCTCGAACGATGCCAATGTCGAAGCCGATGTCGATGCTGATGCTAGACGACATCTGGCACTCTCTTATCGAAGTCGCGGGCACTCAAGGGCCTAAGTGAAACATTAGCTCTTATCGACTGCAGAAGCTGTCAATGGGGGGGCCCGATAAGGGCTTTCTGCCTAACATACACATCAGCCTTGACATCAAATTTGATGGCGCCACATTAGGCGTCTAAGTGCGTGCAGTTGGCGTTTTGCGGCGCCACCGAGGTGACAATTTTATGGGACTCCATGCCACACGGTGCAGTTCACCATAAATAGAACAATGAATAGAACTGAATTACATAAAGCTAACATATTTTATACTGTAACTTTTTCAACGCTGTTTATTTTTTACTCTCATGCTTGGGAGCTGTAATATCAATTGCATTATAAGTCCATCTCTAATAGCACCCTAGATAACAAATATATTCGTAATTTAACACAATTTTAAGTAAAACAAATGGATTAAACGAAACTAAAGTCACAGCTACTAATTTTGGGTAATCAATTTCTGATTAATAATGACATTCTATATCCATACTATATCATTTTTAAATAATGACGACATGATTTACTTATATTTTCTATGTCATGTCAATTACTATTAAGTTTATGGGTAAATTTGGAATGTTTCTTAAGATAGCAACGATTTTTCAGAACGTTTTATAATTTAAATGGGTTATGATTTATTTTCACAGATAAAAAATGTTTAAATTGAAAAATTCTATTTTTAGATTGAATTCCTATTATGATATTTTTGTTTAAAATATTTAGCTTTTTTTAGTTCGGAAAATTAAAAATGATAGAATAATAATCTAATATACAGAAAAAAATATTGTTTTTTTTAGATGAAGTAGAAAATATTATTCCTGAGTTATAACTATTAGTACTAATTCTTAGATTGAAAACTTCTTATGATATTTTTTAAATTTTAAGATTTAGATAGTTTTTTTTTTTATATAAAAAAATCAGAAATTTTAGAATAATAAACTAGTATTTTGAAAATTCTTGGTTTTTTCTGTGTAGTGATAATACAAATATTTCAGAGACGTTATGTCGAAAATGAATATATTGAAAACATCATCCCTAAGTTATATCGACTAGCAAAATTCTATTTATTAGATTGAAAACATTTTATAATTTTTTTTAATTACAAAATTTTGTTTTTTTAGATTGAAAAAATCATAAATTTTAGAATATTAAATTAGTTATTCGAAAATCCCTAACACAATATTATATAGAAGTTATGTCGAAAATGAATAAATTGAAAATATTGTTTCTAAGTAATATCGATTAGCAATAGTTATACTTCTTAGATTGAAATCATTTCATCAGTTTTTTTTTAAATTACAAGATTTCGATTTTTTTATATCCAAAACTTTAGAATAATAATCTAGTATTTAGAAATTCTCGGGTTTTTTCTGATTAGTCAAAGTAAAAATATTGTAGAGAAGTTATTTAAAAAATGGATAAATTGAAATTCCTAAGTTATATTGATTAACAATAGTAAAAACCTATTATCCTATATATTATCTTCTATATATATAATATTATATATAATTTGATTAGTCGACTCACCTGCGATATGTAGTCATCGGTGAAGGAGCGCACCAAACGCTCAGCGGGAACATTTGCCGTTAGTTGATCAACATCATCATTATCGTCATCCTTATCATCATCGTCATCATCTTTTTCAGTTGTAGTGGTTGCTGCTGCTGCTGCTCGGGATCGTTGCGATCTATCACATTGTAGATTGTTCGGCTGGACGCGAGCCAAGCTCGCCCTGGCCGCGCCCACACTGGAGACGCTGGCCTCGTAGAGGGATTCATACGAGGGCGGCTCCTTGATGGCCGTGGCCGCCGAGGAACACCATTGGGTGAGTGTGTGCGCCGGACTGCCGTAGTAGGATGGATACGAGTAGCGATTCCGATGGCCGCCAGCTCGACTCGTCTTGGCTGCCTCGAAGGCGCATCCGCCGCTTAAACTAAAATTGGGAAAAGGCACGGGAAGAGCTGATGCTGCTGCTGCTGCTACTACTGCTGATGCTGATGCAGCCGCAGCTGCTGGCGGTGTTTCCAATGGAAGTGGTGGCAAAAGCTGACTTAGGGCAGTGCTCCGGCTGGTCTCGTAGTTGCTTTGCGATTTGCGCAACTTACGATTGAGCCGCTCATCGTCATCGTCCTCATCCGAGGAGCTGGCCGTGGGCGTGGTGCGCTCATAGGGCGTCCAGAGCATTGAGGAGAGCGCCTCCTCAACGTCCGGTGGCCGATGATGCTGGCGATGCGAGGGCGTTGCCATGCTGCTGGGTGCCCCATGGCTGGGCGTATTCCTTTCCGATATGGACATGTCGGCTGCCTGGACATTGCTCGCTCTTTAGGCTGCTGTTGAATGAGTGGCGTTTGAAGCTGGTTGTTTGGAGCTTCTGTCACTTGGCAGCATCCTGACTGCTGACTACGCCCACAGCTCACTCTGCAAATACACAAATACAGAAATACAAATGCAAATAATTGTAGACTGTGTAAATTGCTGTCGTGTTGCCAGAAAACTTTTAACTAAGCAAATGGTTGACAAATTAAACGCTTAGAAAATGCCCCCAAAAAATATTCGGAAACTAGCAAAAACTTTTGCTCGGGACTCGAGCCCTTTTATTTTCCAATTTGATAAATTGCGATTAAAGCATTTAAAATGCCAACGAAAAAGAAAAAAATATATATGTATGTATGTATATATACATATACAAGAGGGAGGGAATGAAAATGGAAAACCGAATCGGAACGCAACGCAACGAAATACGCCAACAGACATGAAAAACAAGCTTCCGTTTTGTGGGGAAAATATATGCAGAAAAGTTTGCGAGGCAAAACTTTTTGGCAGCCTCTTTTGCCCGTTGGCAGTTGCTCCTCCCCCCGTTCCTCCTTCTTCCTTTTGGGAGGATAGAAAAAACTTTACCACACACAGACACACACATACACATTTAAGCTAGCTCGTATATAGGCTGCAAGCGTTGGCTGAGACTGCGTCTGATGCCGTTATTCGCATTAGAAAGACTCACTCACCCAAGTTTAAAGTTGACTGCCAATTCGGCCCAGAAAATGGCTTAACAACCATCGGACTAAACGGAGAGACATTGAAACGGAAATGGCCGCCCATAGACGTCACTTGAAGCCGTTGGGTGCCGTTTCCCCATTCTGTTTGCTGTTGCTGCTATTGCTGCTTGCCACTCATGCAACAGCAGCAGCAACAGCAACAGCAACAAAAGCAGCAGCATTGACTGCACGTTGTACGTTAAGTACATGACACGTTTATGCGTGTTAAAGCATGCTCAGACTGAGATCATGGTAACACTGCTAACCTACTTTTGAGCAGCCTTCGTCGCGAAACCTCTGAGTCCACTGGCCAATTGGCTTATGGGATTAAATACTTGTTATTCGCAGACTTATTCTAACGATTGGTTGTCATAAGAAGCGTACATTGAAAAACTTGAAATACATGTATTTAATCCATATAACATCATGATTGAGAAAAATTAATGCTATTGAACTACATTAAAAACTATAAAATGTGGAAAATAAAGTGCAATAAGAATATATCATGATTGCAAATGATCATAAATACCTCATGACATCGCTAATTCTATGTACGAAGTACTTTTTATATAAACAATATGAGTAAATTTATTATTTATTTATTTACATGTTAATAATTATACAAAATAATATAATAACCAAATGAAGGGAGTGTTAGCTACTAAGGCCATAGACTCAGTGAGTAAATTTAAATTGTGAATTTGTATTGATTTCATTCGTTCATAAAAATGTAGAATATTGAAAACAAAAAAGTGAATTTAAAATTCTGATGACCAAAATCACATACATTGAATTATTTTGCTATCGAAAAAGTTTATAGAATAAAATACTACTTTAAGTTTCCATTTCATTTTCGTCAATTTGTAATACATTTTTTCAGGAAAACTTTGTTGCAATTGCAAATCTTTTAACTACAATGAAGTATACATTTTGAAAGGTTTATTAAAAGTAAATACACAAATATTTTGAAACTAATCAAAGTTTGTATAGATGAAATAAAAAATAATATATATAATTTTCTCTTTCGTATCTTTCCTTGTATCTAAAATATGACCATTTAAAAATTTTCAGTTTGCTATATGTTAACCAGAAATTTTCAAGAGAGGGTTTAAATAAATTATTTTTCGAAATGAATCACACAAAAAAATGCTCCGCTCAAAAAAGTCGAATTTTTTATAGAAAACCAATTAAAACACACTTCATTGAAAAGGAGAGATTCTCAATAATTACTGGCGTTCGTTAAGAAAGTTTTGAGTTTATGTCTATTTAAATATAGATAAATTTTAATATGTAGAACATAATTACATATTAAAACAAGTCAGAAAGATACAGTTGAGCGTGCTCGACTGTGAGATACCTGCTATCTATTTTCAACAGGATCATATTCTTCAAATATACTAAAAATATACCGAAAAATACAAAAATATAAACGAGATACTCGCTATCCATTTCCAATTAAACTATATTCTTAAAATATACCGAAAATATTCGGAAAAATACTAAAATATAAAAAAGCTTATATTCGGATTATTGATATTGTACTACATTCAAAAGGAAATCTATTAAAAGTGACTAAAGTAATTCATGATAAACAGATAACAAAGAAATAAGCAAGTCTGGCAAGTATTTAGTATTATTTTATTTTATGTTAATAATAATAAAAACTATATTGATTCAACAACTAAAATACAATTCTTGAAAATTAAACGTGACAACATATGATATGAACAAAGGAAAAGTTATAAACTTGATGATAAACAGAAAACTTGTGAATAGCAAAGTAATAAAATTTAAATTCATTATGAATAGAAAACTTATAAATAGCAAAACAATAACATTAATACTCATTATGTTATGTATTTGATATTCAATCTTCTTGTTATATACTATAAATAGTCAGTTCTTTGCATTCCCACTCTGAGAGCATTATCATGATATCGGGCTACGCATAAACCAAGTGTTGGTAATTCCAGCTGTAACCCACACACAATCGACCGCATAAACTGGCTCTGACTTTGGCTCTGGCTCTCGCTCTGAATCGAGCTTCAGTTGCTGGGCGGTTGGCTCTTGGCCGTTAGCTGTTAGCTGTTGGCTGTTGGCTGCCATTGAAGCTGAAGTTTTATGTGTTGCACATCCTAAGGCGCTTTGCTGTTCTAATTTTTTCTCTCCTTTCACTCCACTCTTTTTTATAGAGAATTTTGGGCAAACGAGGATGGGAAGGTTTTCTTAGTATTTGAGAGAAAGAGAGAGAGACCGTAGTTTGGTAGCATTGAAGGCGATGTTTTTGTTATGCTTAAATAAAGATTTGTGTTAGTGTGTTTTATTCTTTGGCTCTGTGGCTCTGCAATTGTAGTTGTGTGTCTTTGTTGTTGTTGTTGCTGTAATTGTTGTTGCGGCGCACTTTGCTTGTGTTTGTTCAGCAAGTTTATGTGCATTGCTGGCCTTCATTGTTGTCATTTCCCATTGTTGTCGCTTGGCCAAAATGAAGAAAAGTGCCAGCCAGCTAAAGCCAACACAAAAGGCGGCCACGTTGAAAGCCGCCGCACACAAATTAATATGTGCAACAATTGAGAGGAGTGTGTGCAACTGTGTGTATGTTCGAGTGTGCCACACTGTGTGAATGTGTGTCTGTGTAAGCCTTGTTATATGCATGTTACCTACTTTTGTGAGCTTTTAATTAACAACAAGTGTGCGCCTTGCATGCTCGGAACAAAGGGACCAAAAAGAGAGCCAAAAGCAAAAAGGAAAGCCTTGAAATTTTCACACACACTCATACATAACGCTTCCCTTTGTGCTATTAATAGCAAAAAACAAATGAGAGAATTTATTAAAAAGTACTTTAAATAATGCATTATAAAATGATGCTTGGATTTTGCCTGGGCTTAAATACAGATTATGGGACAAAGCCCTCAGCCCAGCCCCAATCAAGGAAGATGCGCTGTATGCTCGAAGTGTAATAAAGAATTTAAATAATGTGAAGGAAAGTGAGGACAAAAAAGTACGAAAGCTACAGTCGAGTGGGCTCGACTCTAAGATATTCTCTAGCCATTTTCAATAAAACCATATTCTACAAAATGTAACGAAAATATACCGCATAAATATTAAAATGAAATATTGAAATGAAATATTCAAATGGTATATAAAATGATAATTAATAGGAAGAGCGAATAAAAAAATAAATAATCTGTTAATTTGCATATTCTACAATTATACCGCAAAAATTAAAAAAAAAAGTATACTGAAAGCTATGACTCTGTTCATTTACATATTCTACAAATATACCGAAAATATACCGTAAAAATACTAACACATACCAAAAGCTATAGTTGGTATATCGATATTGTACAATATTCACCATGGGTAGCGAGTATAAAATTATGAATAATCTGTTAATTTGCATATTCTACAAATATACAGCAAAAATACAAAAATATACCGAAAGCTTTATTTAGTATATGGATCTTATCCTACGTTCAAAATATACATTATGGGTAGCGGGTATAAAAAGATGAATTTGTTCATTTACATATTCTACAAATATTCCGTAAATATACCACAAAAATACTAATATATACCGAAAGCTATATTTGGTATATCGATATTGTACAATATTCAACATACTATATATCCTATGGGTAGCGAGTATAAAAATATGAATAATCTGTTAATGTGCATATTCTACAAATATACAGAAAAAATACAAAAATATACCGAAAGCTTTATTTGGTATATGGATCTTATCCTACGTTCAAAATATACATTATGGGTAGCGGGTAAAAAAAGATGAATCTGTTCATTTACATATTCTACAAATATTGTAAACATATACCGAAAGCTATAAAATATACCGAAAGCTATATTTGGTATGTCGATTGTGTTCTAGATTCAAAGTATACCCTATGGGTAGCGGGTATAAAAAGATGAATAATCTTTCAATTTAATTTGCTGCTTATAAAGAGCTCTTTAAAGATATTCCTTCGAAATTCGCAGCAACTTTAAATCAGAGAAGCAAATACATAAGAAAATCAAATACAAATAGAAATAATTTATGTAAGGTTGTTGCTGTGGAGCAGCAAAGGCGGAAAATTGCTAAGAAAGAAAAGTCTACGCTGCGATGTGAAAATGTCACGCAAATGAGCAAAAATTTTCCCTTCAGCATATTTTTGCATAGCGCAAAATTCAATGAAATTATATACGTAAATAAATATATATATATATATAGTATGTATATGTTTTTTGCTCTGCTCTGCAAGAAGTACTTTATATTCTATTTTATTTTTATTTTCATAACTTTTTTTTTTTGGGTGTTTGTATTTCTTTTTTATTTAACTAGACGTGCGTCTGTCAATCATGGCCCAAAGTGGCGCGGGGTCTGCGGCGGATGCCGGGTGCGGTGTCCAAGAGAAACTTTTTTTTCCGCTAGGGAATACAGTGCGCAGAAAAAGTTAACAGGCAGGCGTTGCTATTGACAGCGTTTGAGCTGGAGCTGGAGCTGGAGTTGGAGTTGGAGTTGGAGTTGAAGTGGAGGCAATGGCAAATTGCTGCCAGTATGTTTGTAATGCAAACAAACTTTATCTAATTAAAGGAACACGTGTTTCAGACACGCCCCCTAAATGTCTTGGGTACCCTCGATGCTCAATGCTCAATGCTCGATGCTTGATGCTCAATCTTCATCTAGAACAACATCTTCATCTTTGCGAGCTGCTTTGCATTGATGACGCACTCGAAATGCCTTTTGATGTGCGACTACGACTCACTTTGCATTTGCCTATTTGACATATTCACATACGATTACGGAGAGACGCTTTGCTCTTTGGGCAACGTTTCCGTTTCCTCTTTATTGTTGGGAGTTGGGCGTGCTCTATGCCCCTAGGCCCGTCAACATACGAATATCGCATCGTCTAACGTCTCTAGTTTCCTGTCATGCGACGTCAAGTCGTTTGGCTGGTTTTCCCAGCCAGTCGACAGTCGACAGTCGTCTGTGAGTCTGTCGAGTGCCTTTTGAGTTGTTTGTCAATATGTAGACCATTATTCAATCAATATATTGACACACATTTCATTTCAACCTCCTGCCCCTTGCATTACGGCAGCCAAGTGCCGCTCTTCAAGACTCCTTCCCCCCATCCACTCCCATCCCATCCCCTTCGCTTGCTTTCCCTTAGAAAGCCGGCCAAGTGCTAATCGCAAACAAAGTAGTTTTTGCTTGAGTTCCATTTCGATTTCGTTTGACGAGTTCTTTTTCCACCCACACCCACGCCGACATCCACGCCCACTCTCACTACACGCCCCCATCCCACACACCTATTTTATGGCCGGGGGCTGTTTGGGTTTCGTCTTCTTCGATTGATTCCTCCAATTCCAAACGTACTTTGACACACTTCCATGCCCTGGGCCCCAGGGACGTTCATTTCCGCTTAACTATTGTGCGTGGGGCCTATGCCCCCGACCCCCGACTTGTCCCCTTGCCCCCTTTCCCTTCCCCGCTCCACTTCAATTGAATTTGAAGCCCTCTTTTATTTGCACATGCGTCGTTTTTCTTTCGTTTTCCTATTTTTGCTTTCTTTTCTATTCTGCTCCGTTCTTTTCGCTTCGTGTTTTTTAATTTAATTCTACGCTTTTCGCTTGGCCACTTGAGAACTTTTCTCTTCTCGGTGTAACTAAGACTTAGACGCCAACGATACTGAAACTGAGGCCTTGAAGTCAATCGAAAAACCAACATTGGCCACGGCATCGACATCCACATCGACATCGACATCACCATCAGTTGTAGCAGTTTCATCATCTGCCAAATCGTTTAAGCCATTTAGGCTTTGTTTACATGCGAGTACAACGTCTAAGTTAAAAGTAGACTCATCCCATTCAAAAACCAGAATGCAGACACTATTTAGAGATTTGCTATGGATAAGTATAATTCTGTTTTATCGAGATGAAGCAGTGAAAAGTGAAGCAGACACAAGAGAACTCTGCATAATAGTTGACAATAAACATAACAATAGTAATAATGGCTAACATAATAGCAAAAGCTTAGTTTTTAATTAAGAAATTTAAAACGTTAGAAATCCAAGATTAGAAAATACTTCAACGAATATTCAAAACAAATTTCGCCAAGATTAACAAGTAAGAAATCTGCAGTCGAGTGTGCTCGACTTGAGATACCTTCTACCCAACATGAATAAAAGCAAAACAGTGTGGTATTATTCTTAAAAGATACCAAATAATATACCGCAAAAATACTAAAATATACTGAAGGTCATATTTCGTATATCTGTGAACTGAATTCGAAATATACCATAGAGCTCGAAATATACCAAATTTTCAGATTTGTCATGATTGACTTTACAATTTGTACAATATGTACAATATTTCTCAAAATTAAAAATAAGATCAATAAAATTGTCTCAAATAAAACTCTAGTATTCACCTCAAAAGTCAAAAATCTATTCATAAAAACAAGTAATCAAATTCCTACTACTACTTGAAATTATTTTTGAATGAACTCAATTATGATTGAAGACTCGTTCACCGTTGGCCGGTCAAAAGCGCATCAAGATTTTAGAGCTCAACAAACTAACAGCACTCAACACTTAAAAATGCAATTCAATTAACATTTTTGGGCAGTCTGACTACACCTGGACCTCTTGACTTCAATTAACAAACTATAAACAAGCTGCAAGCGGCAAAATGGCAGAATGTTTTAGTTGTCCTGCTTTTGGCTTCAGCTTCAGTTTATGCACTGTTGCACTTACCTAAAAATGCCGTCCTGGCCGGAGTGAGGGACTTTAAGACGCAGCTTTAACTTTCACAAAACTTTCACTGACGCACTGACGGGGCATGCAACTTGAGAGTTTGCAACAGTTTTGCGTCCGCGGACCCCGAAAAAATATGTTTGCTGGGGTTTGGCTTAATTATGCTAAAAGCAGGCAACAACTTTTGCACCTGCGTGCCCAAGCTAGAAAAATGAATATTTACACAGGAACTAGAACGAGGGCGACGACGAGGACGAGGACGAGGACGACAGCGAGGACATGAACATGAACGTGAACGTGGTCGAGGCCGCAATGGGACTAGTAAGTTGTCAATGTCAAAGCCATTAAGTGTGGCAGAAAAGGCAAACAGACGTTAACAATATGCTCACAGTGGCTGCAACTGCAGCTTGTTGCAATTATTCTTTGCCGCTGTTCTGTGTGATTTTATTTCATTTCACAGTCAATGCTTGGACTTCACAAACACACACATACACACACAATATGTTGACACATACACAAACACACGTCGTATGCGTAATGTCACTATTAGCACATGAATTGCCGTGCGAAAATAACTTGGCAAACTTTCTCGTAAACTTTCGCTAAAGTTTCGTGTTGATTGGAAGAGTTAATTGAGAGACGCGTTTCGCTCACATTGCGACACTGCGACTGCGACTTTGACAGCGACGCGTTACGAACTGACTGACTGCCAAAGCTGGCCAAACAAAACCATTTGCAATGCGAACTTGACTTTAATGGAAAGCCGAAAAACTCAACACGCACGACGAACAGAGATTTTGGTGAGTCTGCGCAGTCTGTTGCACGTGCAACGGCGGCAACTTCCAGCTTGTGTCTACATAACTACCGAACGTGAGAGTGCGTATGTGTGTGTGTATGTTCTTGTGTGCGTCTGTGTGGCCAAATGTTTGTTTACATTTTGCACAGCACCGAGAAAGGCATCCAATGGAAGAAGGCAAGGGAACAGGAACAAGGATGAAGGATGTGAATGTGTAGCATCAATTTTGTTTTGCCTACTTTTGAGCATGTGAAATGAGAAATGCGAAATTTGAAATATGACTCGCATCGAACTGGAATCTCAAGGTACAATTTCGAGTATTGAAATACATAAAAGTCAACATCAGTTCAGCATTTGACTCTGTGTTCTGCTCGATTTAGGCCCGATTCATTGCAGCATGCTCTGTCTGACTATCTGCAGTTTAGCTGCAGAATTGAGCAACAAGCTTGTCAAAAATACGTGCAGAATATTAAGCAGACACACCAGCCGCAGGCAAACTTGCCTCACCTCAGAGACAGCTGCTGGTGTTGCAAGTCTTGAAGCTGCACTCAACATTTGACAGGGCAGAGACAACGCCTCATACATATTTATAGAGTTCTCAGGGAGTTGCACGCCATGAATATTCGCACTAATTTGCTGCCAATTGAATTTGACTTTGATTATTGTTGCTCAACGCATTTTTGACCTGCACTTTAACTTGCCACAGAATCCGTTTAAAAGCCATTCTTAATTGCATACAAAATAATTGATGAAACTTGAATTAAATAATAAAAAGAGAGATAGACATAGATATAGATATAGATATAGATATAGATATAGATATAGATATAGATATAGATATAGATATAGATATAGATATAGATATAGATATAGATATAGATATAGATATAGATATAGATATAGATATAGATATAGATATAGATATAGATATAGATATAGATATAGATATAGATATAGATATAGATATAGATATAGATATAGATATAGATATAGATATAGATATAGATATAGATATAGATATAGATATAGATATAGATATAGAGATATAGATATAGATATAGATATAGATATAGATATAGATATAGATATAGATATAGATATAGATATAGATATAGATATAGATATAGATATAGATATAGATATAGATATAGATATAGATATAGATATAGATATAGATATAGATATAGATATAGATATAGATATAGATATAGATATAGATATAGATATAGATATAGATATAGATATAGATATAGATATAGATATAGATATAGATATAGATATAGATATAGATATAGATATAGATATAGATATAGATATAGATATAGATATAGATATAGATATAGATATAGATATAGATATAGATATAGATATAGATATAGATATAGATATAGATATAGATATAGATATAGATATAGATATAGATATAGATGTAGATTGCTTGAAAATCCATTTAATAGTTCATTCGCTTGCTTTTCTAATTCGAGTATTCACACTTTGCACTCACGTTGATGTGAGTACATTCATTGCAGTTGTTAAACAAATTGAAGCTGCCAAAAGGTCTTGGCACAGCAAATTTTTATTGGCAAAACTTTTTTAATTATCATTAATGAACACGAAGTGCGCTTTGTCCGTGTGGCATGTGCTGACCAAAGACGCAGCACCAACAACAACAGCAACCACCGCAGTAGCAGACGCAACAGCAGCAACAATGGCAACGGCAAGTTTCGCATTGCAATTATTTTAATGTTCAATGATGTTGCAGCTTGGCAGCCATCGCAATGATTTATTGCCCGGGACCTCTGTGAAGTTTCCAGTTTGAGTTTGGCGTCGACTTCAGCTTCAGCCTCGGCTTTGGCTTTAGGTTTGGGTTTTGTGTTTGGGTTCATTGCAGTCTTAGAGCCAGGCACACGCCATTCATTGTGTGAAAGTTGGCAGCACTGGCAATTAGACACTGCCCAAAGTAACTGCGGATATGTATGTTGTAGGCTGAAGGAGAAGAGGGAGGAGACTGTCTGATAGTCCATGAAACAGCGCTTATGTCTAATGCGTTATAATGGTTGGCCAACAGAGAATTATTTACGTTAGCGTTTTATGGGCTTGGCGTGTGAGAGATTTCGGATTTGGCAGACTCAAGGAATCGCTAATGCAATAAAAGTGGTGGCAAAAACAAGCAATAAAATGAATATAAATTTTACATTAGATTTGATTGTGGTATTCCTTGGTTATGCACTTTAATTGTATGCTGCCCACTCTAATCGATTTACATACTTTAATATCGAGGCCAATAAATTATGTATGTACAGCAATTTTACGTAATTTATGTTCAGTTCAAAACAATTTGCGGGTTTTCCCCCTCCCATAAACACAAACACACATCGATATCATATAATTTTAATATAGAAAAACCTAAGGCACGCATGAATACCTACCCAGGCAAACAAACTCCTCTCGCTATCTATAAATGCCACACAATTGCAGCGCACTTGCCGCAAAAACCCATTTCCATTTCGTTTTTACAACCCTGGCCCGCCACTTGCCCCCAGGCCGAGACCCCAAAGGGGACAGACAGAGTCGAGTCCTGGAGCGTTTATGACATATGCGAGCACATACACACAGGAGGCATAGAAATATACCCTTCATGTTTTCATAGACAAACCTAAGGGGTGACCAGGCCAACTCACATTGCCCCACCCCGCCCACTTCCAATCACTCGTTGCGAAAAAATCTTGGTTTTAAGCGATTTTGCAAGCGTGTGGCAGCCACGCAGCCAACGCCGCTGGCAACAGCTACGGGCCAAGTTTTGTGCCTTTGATGGAGCGCCATTGTTGCCACATTGCCAGGTTGCCAGGTTGCTGGGTTGCGGGTCTCAATGCCAATGGCGTTGCATGGCAAATGGCTGTATCTGAATCCGTCGCAACGCATCCGTGTATCCATCCATATACACATATCGAGCTATTCACTCTCCACTCTCTGAACTGAAGCGCCCGCCTTTTTTTATGACAAACCGTGCAAAATGCTGGAACTGTTCCTCTCTTCCATTGTGGCACGTGGAACGGGACCCAAAAGGTGAACGCGACGGCAGCAGCCGTAAAATAGAATGCGGGAGGGCTTAAGGGCGAAATGGCAATAGGAGAAAATGAAAGGCAAGAAATTGCAATAAAACATAAAATTGCTGACTTCAATTCGTTTGCCATTTGGGTTTCGTTTTCCCTTTTTTTTCTCCCCCGCCCTCCCTCTGTCGACCGTTTTTCCTGGTTTTCCTCGTCTCGAATGTCTGGAGCCATTGTATATTGTATGGGCGCGAATGCGTGTGAGGGTGCCTCTGGCATGTATAGCAAGTGTGTGTGTGTGCGAGTGTGTGTGTGAGTGTGTGTGCGAGTGTGTGGCGTGGTGTTGTGCGTGCTGCTGTCGGCGGCAGTGTTAAGGCCAAGCTGCGACCGTTTCTTTTTATATTTTATTAGGTTTTATTTGATTTACACTTGTTTTGCGTTGAAATGCTTTGCCTTCCAGCTCTTTATACCCTGTAACACTGCAAGGATCAATAAGTGTAGCCACTGCGTTTAAGACAAACATCTTCATCCATAAAGTCTATATAAAGTATAAAGTGTTCGTCTTGCTTACTTCATAATTAGAATTCTATACACCAAATCTGAATAATAATTTAATTCTATTAGTTTTTAATTAAATTTTCATGTAATACGAATATTTATTATTGAGGAGTTATTCAAATGTTATCATTAAACGATTAAATAACAAATGTTATCATTAAACGATTAAATAACAAATGTTATCATTATAAACGATTAAATAGATTATTGAAATTATTGTAAGAAGTTTTCTTGGAGACTTGCTTGCGCTTCATATTTTTTGTTTTAATACATTCGAATTAATTTATTACACATTTGTTATTAACCCGAAGTTTTGCTTAAGAAAATTATATAAAAAAAAATACTTAATAGGAACTATAATATATAGGATATAGGATAATTTCTTGTTGGTACACAATAAACGCATATTGTTGGGTAAAAATTTAATTGAAAAGCTGAGCTTAGAGTTTGTTTCCAACTCTATTAATTTAATCGCATATGCTGACAGCAGATATTTGAATAATTATTTAATATATTTTAAGTAGAAAATGGAAACAACCCTGCCTTTTTACAAGAACAAATATTAAGAACTATGTTGAAAGAAAATATCTTTAACTTCAATGCATTTAATGATAAAAAGTAAAGTAAAAAATAACCCAGCCTTATTACACGATCAAATATTAAAAGCCATGTTGAAAAATAAACATCAGCTTCATTGGATTTACTGCAAAGTTATAAAATATACTTAAAAAGAAAATTGTTAATAACTCAGTCTTATTACACTATCAAATATTGAAACCTGTATTGGAATAAAATAACTTTAACCTCAATGCATTTACCTCCTAATGATTTATTATACTTAAAGTACAAAACGTTAACAACCCAGCCTTTTTACAGATCAAATATTGAATATTATGTCGGAAGAAAAACTTTAGCTTCACTTTACTTTACTGTTTAGATTATGCAATTGTGGCTCAGTCCATAGATTATCAAATTATTATTTTCCGATATTTTGATGTTATGCTGTTTTGAAAAGTAAGCAACAGATTTCTGTTGCTTACTAGATGCTTGGTTGGCATTTTGAAAAACACAACCTTATTAAACTATCAAATATTAAAAATTATATTAAAAAAGCTTCAATGCATTTACTGTTTAGGTTTGCGAGTCAGTCTAGTAAAAAATATGTTTTTAGAGTATAATATTATAGATTAGTTTGCGATATTTGTATGTTTTGCAATTCTGAAAATCCAATGATGAGCACAACAGCACCTTTCTGCAGCTTACGGGATGCTTATTGGGAACTTCTGAAAATATAGCCTTATTTCACGATAAAATTACGTAAACAATATTTTGAACAAATTTTCAGAGCCTTTGCATAATCAGTTTGTTAGTCACGCCAAATAACTTTATTAGATGAAACGCCATATTAAGAGGTATCCAACAGTCGATGTTAGTATGTTTTCTCGTTTTTTAAGGACCGTTCGCAACTGCATGCGTTTGTGTTTGTGCTGCGAGTGCGAGTGTTAGTGGGCGTGCCTCGGTGGGCGTAAGTGAGCACTTGCTGCGGCAATCTGTGAAACAAGCGCAACTCTATTTCATCTCAAGCGCAGAATGCGCGTTGCAATGCAGAAATTTAGTGGGAGAGCTGCCAGATATTAAAGGTGCGCAAATTCGAAAATTGTTTTTCTTCAGACTTCAGGCTTTAATCAAAGCAAGTGCTAATGAAAGCTTAAGCACTCACTAAGCTTTAGTTTGGCAATGAATGCATATTTTGCAGGCTTTTGAGAGACTTTCACTCGAGCTAATGTTGCAAATCCTTTTGCTAGTTACAACAATTGGAATTAATGCAGTTCGCTGCGCAAGGCTAAAGTACAATTAATTAAGCACACACACACAGTAAGAGAGCAAAGTAAGGAAAGAGAGAGAGGGAGAGAGAGAGAGAGAGGAAAACAGCAAGAGATTTTAATTAAAATTTTGTCGAAGCAGCACAAGTGTTTGCCTCTCGCTCACACACAAACACACACACACATACATACTCTTTCGCTTTCGCAACTGGATTCATTATTTCATTTTATGCCTGAACTGCAATTGTAAGGCTTTCAATTTAAGCCGAAAATTGGTAATTGCCAATATTGTGGCAGCTACAGAGAGAGAAAAAGACAAGCCATTGACTGTGGCAATGCCAGCCAATTGAGCAGCATTCAATCTGCTTGACTCGCCCAATTGTTGTCCACTCTCGACTCGGCACCTCGCTCCTTTTTATGGTCCAGTTGAAAATATCCGTGTAAATTGAAAGCTTTCATCTGCTCTTCGGGCTCTTCTTCTTCATCCCAGAGAAATTCTGTTTGCGCTGACATCACCTTGACATAGTGCGAGTGTGTCCCACATAGTCGTCAACTTAACTCACCTGCTCACTCAAATGCTGTGTGGCTAAGCAAGCGAGATAAGCTTTATTAGTTTATGCACATCAACGAGATGCGGATGCAGATAAAAACCCCGTCTAAAAGTAGCTCATCAAAAGAGCTTCCCTCTCCCTCTCCCTCTCTCTCGCTCTTTGACTCTTTGTCTGTGTTCTGAGAAATTGTAAAGCCTTTGGGCCCCAGGGCTAAGTTGCCACAGCAACGAGCATTCGTTGTAGTTGTATGCAAGCCGAGGTGTTAATGAGTGCGATAAGCTCAAAATTAAAATATACATAATTCAGCATGTTTGCCACTTGCTTGGACTTTGTGGTGCTTTCAATCTGCTGAGCTAGTGTTTAACTTGCCTTTCGAGGAGCGTCAGGCTTGCCATTCAATAACAATAAATTCAGACAACATATGTTTGCCCCAGAAGCTCAAATGCCCCAGCTCCCAGTACCCCAAATGCCCAAGGCTACAACTAACTTACGAGCATAACAAACAATTCAAGCGATTCCTTTCCAATCAGAAGCCAAAGACGCAATCGATTGATACCTTTCAGTTTCCCCTGAGGATATTTTAAACCCAAGTCCAAAGACCAACAATCGAGTCAGTGGCTAATTGGAATCATATGAACAGTATTGGAGAGCATTTATTAAATGATTTCATTTACTTTCGACACTTACTACACTTTTAATACTCAGAATCAGAAGAAGCGCAAAAATTAAGCAATTTATACAAATGAAATAGACTTATTCATTTATTTAAAGCCAAAATGTTGCCATTAAGTTATCTTGCCAAATCTTAGTTTAATTACTCATATTTTCAATTAACATTCTGCACAATAATTAAAGCTAAAATTATGTTTACATAGACTTGAAATTAATTCTGAAAATTGCAACATTAACTTCTCATTGTTATTGATTGAATTAAATTGAAAATGTGACATTTCAACTTATAGACAGAAAATTCTAGCATTATATATGATTCAATTAAATATTCAGTAGAAGCATTTATTTGTCAAATAATAATATTATTCAGAAGCCACAAAATGTTGGATCATAAGTAATGAATAAACTCGTACTCAAATTCTAATTTGGTTGTCTGTGTTTGCCCTCAAGCTTAATATCACGGCAGGAATCCCAAAGACAAAAACAGCTTCACACGTCACACACACACATTGGCATTCACACGCACACACACTCAAACACACACCTCAACATACAGAGGGAATAGGATTTGTTGGTATTAAGGTCAAAACTATAAAACATGCAAAGCACTAGAGAACTGGCGAAACTGGCGACCTGCGAACTGGAGTCTGCTCTTCTCGTAACGTAGTCCATCACACTCACACACACACACACACTAACACACATGCATATACACGTGGCAGGTGGAGAGACGAGTCCGGTAGTCGACGACAACAACCGGAACTTGGACCTGGTGCCAGCTAACCTGGTCAGCTGAAGCTTCTATTAGTTTTGCATACGGGCTTCTAAAAACACACAGTAGCACCGAAAAGTATGTTCACAAATTGAGTTGTTCAAAAAATACACTGCATCACAAAAAGATGAAAACTATTGAAGCTGTGAGCATAGAGAGCGAGAGGGAGCCTGGTTATTGACTGGAAATGTAAGTGACATGAATATTTAAATTTAAACTTATTAGAATATTATGTAACTATAATATATTAAAGTTGCTAAGTAAATGAATTTATTATCATTAAGTTTTAAATGTAGTTTTTTATACTTTTTAAATTGTACGAATTTATTTTTATATAATTTCTAAAGCTGTAATCTACACTTTTTAAATGTATGAATATATTTCTACATAATTTTCAAAACAATTTTCTATAATTTATATATTTTATACATTTTATATTAAATTATATAAAATATTATAAATTTTATATAGAAATTTTGACTTTTTATAAAAGTTTTCATGAAATAAATAGTGGACGAACCATTTTTTTCATTTACTATATTTTAATTTTATAAATTTTTTTCAATTTTCAATTTTTTCCCAATATTTAAAGTTTTGGTTCTTTCAATTTTTTTATTTTGAAATATTTGATCAGTTTTCATTGTTTTTCTTTTGAAAATGTTGTCAGATTTTCAATTTCTTTAATATTTCAAATGTTGTCGACTTGTACAATTTTTTTATTATAATATTTTAAATTATAAGAATGCAAAAATCTACAATTGTTGCTATGCAATATTAAAAGTTTGTATGCAGACTTTTTGAGTCCTTAAGTATGATGATTGTCACAAATATGTACTAAACGTTTTTATTAGCTTAAGTGGAAAATTTGGCAAAAATTGACTTAAGAGTGTGATGCAATACTTTGAGATAATAAAATTTCCGGCTGCTGACCCTTAACAATTTCGAGAGACTGTAGTCTGAGAGCTGTTATATGAAAGACATAAGTTCACTGCACACTCAATTGGGTTGGCCTTTTTAGACCCCATGTGCCCTTTGCATATGGCTAGCTGACTAGGAGGTTGACTCGCTGGTTAGCTGACTAGCAGGTTGGCTAGAAGACTGGCTGGCTGGCTGGCTTCTGCTTTGGCGTTGGCTCTTCACGCTGCGCCCATAAATATGCTACACTTTAATGTTAGTTGCTTCGCAGAGTTTTCGCTTCGTCCTGGCAACGTTTGATGTTTTTGCAAGGAACATATTTTAGACGGACACGGACACGGGCACGGACACACTTTCATTCCCTTGTCATTTGCGGTCGCTCTGGTTTCCGGTTAACTCACCCCCAAACACACACACACACACATACACAGAGAGACTCTCCATCGACATGCACATGCATATGAAAGTGTGCGTGTTTAGTAGTTTGGCTTGTCTGTTGTCTGTTTTGATCCCCATGTTAATAATATAAATGATGATTTATGGCTCTCCGAGGGAGGCAACGTTTGTGGAACCTCCGCCACCTCCTCCTCCTCCCCCTTCCCCTTCTCCATCTACCACATGAGGTCAGCTAACGACGGAGCCATCTGGTAATAAGAGAAAAGCAACCGAACAGCAGAAACAACTGAAAGTCAATCGACTGTTGAATTATTGATCAAATTAAAGATATCGAATTCAACTCAATTAGCAATTATGCTTATTTATGCCATGACATCATTTGGAAATCATCTTCAAGTTTACAACAATTGCTTTTTTATGTACATTTGTTTTTATTTTGAGTATTGTTTATTTTGCATTCGCTTTGATTGTTTATGCAAGGCATTGAAGTCTGAGTATTTCTCCCCTCCTTTCGCAGACAAATATCAGAAATTGTTTTACAGTGAAGACAATCAAAACAAGAGCATAGAGAGAAGCACACGTAACCACGCAGACAGAAGACAGCGTCGCAATGCTAGCAAATATTTAAGACATTTGCCAGCACATTAAAATCGAATTTTGCATAGGAAAACAACATAAAAAACAAACTCTAGCTCCAAGGAGCGAACCATAAAAAATAAAGCCACAGGGCCTTGGTTTTGTGACCCACAGAGACGGGTATTTCTCTCCACCTCACTCCTCCTCACTCTTCCAGCGAGTCATGCCAAAAATGTATGCAAACGAATTAAATTGGCAGCCTGACTGGCTGGCGGGGATGACGGGGCCTGATGGGTCTGATGGGCGACCTGGCAGGAAGCCAACATCCCTGGCTGAATCAAAAGGAAGTCAGGACATCATGCTGATTGCGAGCGCTCTGCTAAAATATAATTATATTTTTAAATTTAAACATTAAATATTTACACCAACCCAAAACACACGCGCGCACACACCTTGACTGCTATTTTATGGCGCATAAAGCAATTTAGAGTTATCATTTTAGCGTGCTTACCGAAGTCAAATAAAGTCGAGAAATGCGAGCGATAAAAGCGCAACTTTAGCAATTAGCCAGCACATTGGTCGATAAAGTCGTGCATGGAAAAGAATCTTACAAATCGGCTTCGCTAGCTGAGTTCTATTCTTATGAAATTGAAAATTGCCCAGCGATCATAACTCATGATTTCATTCGTGAATGGATTCATAAGTCAGCCTAGAAATGCGAATAACAACAGGCGAATGCCAACAAACATTTATCATTGTTCCAGTTGAGCGTGAAACGGACTAGGGAACGGGAATGGGAATCAAGACAGGGGCGAGGACATGGCAATGGGATTGTGTATCTGTGTGTGTGTGTGTGCTGTGGAATGACTGTGAATGCCAGAATGACAGAAGCGGGAGCCGAAGAAGAAGCATGGCAAATGCACTGAAATAAAAATAAACAAGCTCAAAAAGCTGCAGAACATATAACAGCAATTGAAAGCGCATACACATTGAGTTGACGAACGAGAAGTTACCCTGTAGCAAACTATTTAAGCTTCTCTTTAGCAACTTTAAATAAATCAAAAGAAAGCTTGACTTTGAAACCTGCATACCATTTCAGCAACTTTTAAAAGCTTTAAAGTATTCAGTCATTATCTTAATAAAGTTACTTAAATCTGCCAGCAACAAAAGAAAACGAAAATTAAATCAGCAGCTTTTAAAATCTGTATAATATTAAAAATATATATAAAATAGCAAGCTCCTTAAGTCTTTTAGCAACAAATAAAATCTTGACTCATTACTTCAACTAAGCTTGCTTCGAAACCAGCATTCTATTTCAGTCATTATCTTAATAAAACTTGGCAAGAAACCTAAAGCTGCCAGCAATGAGATGAAACTTGACTTTTAAATTAGCAATTTTAGAAACTTTAGTATTCAGTCATTACTTCAATAAGGCTTAGCAAGCTCCTTAAATCTGTGAGCAACAAATAAAAACTTGACCTTCTAACTTTGAAGTCAGCATATCTCTTTCTGTGTCTATGACAACAATTGAAAGCGTAAGCAAATTGATCTGCTCAACAAGTGGTTACCCTGCGTCAAATATTAAAGCTCTGTTTCAGCAGCTTTTAAGTAGTTAGTTATTACTTTAATAAAGCTTTCAAAGCTTATTAAAACTACCTCTTACTGTGTCTATAATAACAATTGAAAGTGCATCCACATTGAATTGCAAGACAAGGAGTTACTCCGCGTCAATTAATAAAGCTCCACTTTAGAAGCTTTCAAGCAATTCGTTATATTTTCGTCTTAGTTGTACAAGCTTCTTTAAGCTACTAGCAATAAATAAAAGCTTCACTTGCTGACTTTGCAATCAGCATGCCGCTTATTGTGGCAACAAAATATATAGCTGCAAAAAATTGTGCCACGCACATAATATATATGACAACCAGACCGAACGTAGCGCGTGAGTGAAGTTGTGTTGAGGGGGCTGAAGGTTGTTGGAGTGCGGGGCTTTTAGGGTGGAGGCCAGTTATTCAGCTAAAAAGTGAATTGCCCGCGTTTTGGCGAGAATTTCAAAAATGAATGAATGACAGTATTCTTATTGTTGTCTCTCCGAGTGTGTTTGTGTGTGTATGTGTGTGTGTGGCATAGACATAGAGCCACCCGCTGCGTATGTTGCCCAGCATTTCAGTATACCCATCTCGCTCGCTCTTCCTGTTGCTGTCCCTGTTGTGACGTACAGCGAATTTTCATTGTTGCCAACATGAAAATATCCTTAGGCCAATGCATTTGATTGTGCCGTCCAACGTTGTAAGTGCCACGCACACATACAGCTATTACCTGCATACATCTATGTGTGTGTGTTTTGACTTCCTGGGGAATTGTTGCCTTTGGTCCCAGTGTTGCGCCCGTGTTGCCTTCATTTACATGTGGCGGGGCCGTAACACGGTTATTGCATTAAGCAAAAGTTGTAGCCTAGATTGGAATGCCCGCCTGGCCGAGGCCAAGCGACTCTTGCCACACAGTCAGCCCTTCCCCCCGTTTCCTCCGGTTTCTTGTTCCTTGGCACTCTGCCCTCGGCACACGCATCGTTATTGTTTGGCATTGTCTACGTCGACTTCTCCGTCTCCGTCTCCATCTGCGTCTCCATCTTCGTCTTCGTCTGCGTTTTGGTCTCGAGCTCTTTGTTTAAACATTCAACATTCATTATTGCCCCCCTCCCCATCTCCACTTACAACTCGCACACACGCGAGCATAACTCCCCCATTTTGACTGAGTCTACGATGCCCTTTCCCTTTTGCCCCTTCCTTGCCTCATGGCTATTGCATATTTAATAAACTTTCTGTTAATTTTCGTCACTCGCATTATTTTGCGGCACATGCGTGCTAACAATTTATTCTGCCCTTAATTCATCTTTTGCTCCATCGTTTTTTTTTGTTTTTTTTTTTTTTTTTTGTTGGTGCTCTGCAGTATTTATTTATTTTTTGGCTCAGCTCTAAATATTTATGAGGCAGTTCAACTTTGAAATTGAAGCCTGCCAAAATGCGAAGCATAAATTTAAGGCATTAGCTTTGTTCAACTTTAATTCAGCATAAATACTAGATAATAATAAATTATATAATGCTGCTGCGTTTACACTCAAAAAAAAAAAAATTATAAAATCAAGATTTTGGTTTTGTGCTAAGAAATTTCGTCTAAAAAGTGCTTTTAGAACATGAAACTTTTAATGCTAAAAAACACATCTTGATTTCAAGAACATATGATAGCTCTAATTAATAATGACGTATAGTTTTAAAACCATAAATCTTCTGATAAGATCAAGAAAGTATTACAAAATATATTGTAATGTTTTTTGTTTACTATTTATTTATTATTTTACCATTGTTTATTTATAATCATCGCATTGTTAATCACTCTATTTGGAGCAGTATTTGAGCCTAAAAGCCCTTCTCTAATGCAATGAAGAATTATTTGCGATATCTCGACTAACTGGTCTATGAACGAAAAGACTCGAAACCTTATAGAAATTTCAATGGATTAGAGAATTTTATAACCTGAATCTATTATTTATTGTTTTATTTTGAGTTTTTTAGTCAATATTCTTAGTTTTAAGAATTTATTCTTAAAATGATCTTATTTTAAGATCACAATTTCTAAGACTAATGTTCATGATTATAGAAATTGTTCTTTTTTTCAGTGTAGTATCAAGTTGAATTTGAGCTTTTAAGCATGTGCTTGATTAAATGGAAATAAACTCGGCAACTTTATAAATCGTATTATATCAAATTGAAACATCAACTGCAATTTTGTTGCTACTTTATAATGCAACATCATGCTGCAAGCCACTCACGTGGCATTACGGCAAATAGAAGGTGACGTACACGCAACACACACACACAGTTCGACACATGCAACACGCAACGTGCAACATAACACAACGAAACCTGCTGCAGCAGGGCCTTTAATAATAATTTGTCCGTGCGTATAATTTGCAGTTTGGGCCGCATAATTTGCCATTAAAAAGAATTAAGCCAAATACTCGCTGCAATATGTGTAATTAAATGCGACAATCTGCCGGCAACACAGTCAGACAGACAGTCAGGGGGCGTGGCATGCCCACGCTATATGGTATATACATATGCTCCAGTTCCATTTAGCCAGACAGAGACCAAAGAGATAACTCCATTGCCAGACGCCAGATATGATGCGTGGCCATGTGTTTAACTCCAGCTCTAATAAGCAACGACATCAACGAGGTCAAAGCCAACTCATCAGTTGACCATGGCATCAAACTGTTAAAATGACCATGACGAGGGCTTTTATTTATTTTTTTTTGTATTATTAATCTTCACTGGTCTCATTTTGAACTGTTTATGGAGAATATTAAGAGCATTTACAGTGTGAAGATCAGAATCATATGGCACATCCATCTTTTTGTCTTTCAAAACTATTCCACTCAGTGCTGCGGCTTATGATGGAAGCAAACATTTTGCAATGGAATCAATTCAATTCACCATAGAATATAAAATAGAGATACACATTTTCCAAGCTCTTCTTGATGATAATAATTTGACTACAGAATCGTAAAAGTTGATTATAATTTTAGTAATTGTTTTCCGATGTCAAATATTTGTTTATAAGAAAACAAGGAAATTAAACAGAAGTAAATTTATATATTTAAAAACAAATTTAATACTTAAGTCGACTATTTGAACCGATTTTGTATTAAATTTTATATCACTTCATAAAACGCTCTCGTGCTTTCAACAAATCAATAATATTTAAGAACATTCACAGAAATAAAAGTTTTATAAAATTAACAATACATTCTATATTTAAAGTTGTTTATAAGAAGTAATTTATAAAATTCTTTTGTATGGGAGAAACGTCCACTAATTACAGATCTAAGTTACTTTGGCTGACAATGCGGTATATTTTGAACTTTATGGTCTATTTTAATACTTCATTTACAATATACAATAAAATTCAAGATATATTAATATACCAAATACAGCCTCAGGTGTATTTTAGTATTTTTGTGGTATATCAATTTGATATATTTAAACTTTATTTTATTAACATGATGGCAAATTTTTAACTTTATGGTATATTTTAAATGTAGTATTATATGAAGATACGAAATATAACCTTTAGTATATTTTAGTATTTTCGAGGTCTATTAATTGGACATAGTTTAACTTTATGGTATATTTGGAACTTTTTGGTATATTCTAAATGTAGTATATCAATATGCTAAACATAGACTTTAGTATACTTTGTTTTTTGCGGTATATGAATTTGGTATATATTAAGATTACCGCACTGTTTTGCTTTTACTCAAAATGGGAATCGGGTGACTCACAGTCGAGCACACTCGACTGCAGAACAGGAATAGAAATCAGAATCTTATAAGTATAAGAATTCAAAGAAATCGTTAAAAACAATTTTAATCTTTAAGGATGATTATTTAAATACATACTTAGTTATTTACATTTGAAAATTAAAGTACATTAAACATTATATATTTATATATACATATATATATATATATATAAAGAAAATTTTAATGATTTAATAATTTAACATACACTTAATTTAGCAAACTCTGCCAACTGACTTTGTTTCCCAATATTTCTTGCTGCTGCAACAATTTTCACTTTAATTACTCGGCCTTTTAAATAATTTTGCATGGTGTTGATTCGATTTTCGTTTTACGTTTTACGTTCGAATAGAATTAAGAGCTGACAAAGTCATTGACGTTGACATAAACAAGTAAACTGTGACATTTGTTGTTGTCGCTCCTGATGATGTTGTTATTGTTGCCATTGCTGCTGTTATTGTCGCTCTATTGGTATTGGTAATGGTGTTGCTGTTGCCATTGCTGTTGCTGTTGCCATTGGTGTTTTGTGTTTTGTGTTGCTGGCAGCACAAAATCGCATTGAACACTTTGCAACGAAACGTGCTCTTTGGGGCAAACGTGTGGAGCAACAGCAGCGTTGAAGGCAGAGAGCAACAAAAAAATGAAAGGAAAACAATGTCAAACACATCAAAGTTGAGCAGCAGGAGATTTCCATGCACCAAATCCAATGGGAAATGGCAGGCAAATCAACTGAAAAATCTCAACCAAAAAACAACCAAGAGCAAAAATCAAGCGCTCAAAAATGCCAGAACAATGTAGCAATAGCAGAGGAGGGGCAGAGTAGGTGAGAGGTGTGGCAGAGAGTTGCATTGGCAAAAGTAAAAGCAAAATGGTGGGAAATGCAAGAAGAGTATGGCAACAAAAAAAAAAGCGATGAAGAAAAGTGCAGTTTTGGCAAAAATGGAAAACGATGTCAAATGCAAATTGACAGCTTTCAATATCAATTCCAAAACAATCGCAGCGCACGCGAGGGAAATGAAATGGCAGCCAGCGAAAAGAAAAATCAATTTTAACTGTCATGTGCATAAAAATACAGAAGCAGAAGCAGCGGGAAAAAATGAAATGAAATCAAATAAGAAAATAAAATGGGTGAAATTACAAGGATTGCTTAAATGGCATTGCATGTCCTGAATGGCTGTCCTGTCATGCCTTTAACATTCATTCATTCAAATGCAATCAAATCGGTTGACAGGTTAAATTAATTAAGCCCGATTTATGTGTGCAGCATCAATGTAGCCTCAGTTGAGCTCAATTGTTGCTAGATGCCAGTGGCTATTTGGCCAAGTGAATGCTTTTGATGTGGTCTTCATCTTGGCCAGATACTTTGCATGCCACAGTCCTCTCCACCTCTCTCTCCATCTCTCTCTCTCTCTTTCTGTCGCTCTTGAGTCCTGTGTGTGTGGTTGAGTACATTTTGCAAATTACACTTGCGGTGCCTGAGAGATTTGCTTTTACTTTTGTGATTCTGCCTTTGCCGGTTCGCCTCTTCGCTGTTTGTTAATGACATAAGTATTTAATCTGAGAATGTGGAATTTGCATAAATTAACTTTGCCTAGCTAATGGCAAAGTCATTCCGTCTCTCTCCCTTACTCCCTCGCTGATATGAACTGTTATCATGTACGAGTTGGCAATTAACTTGACTCTGCCACATGCCACATGCCGAATGCCGACTGTCGACTGCCGATTGCCACAAGAAGTGCAAAGTCAGAACGGGCAGGAAATCGCATTATCTAAATCAACTGAGACCCGTTCGCAGACTGAGCAAACATATCGAACTGCCAGCAAAAGATACTCACAATCAAACACACACACACATATTTATATATATATATATATATATATATATATATATATATATATATATGTTATATCTGTATAGTATATAAGCAATGACCGATAACAAGCAGCTCGTTTTGCAACTGCAACTTCGACAGAGCAAATTATAAAATGCGTAGAACCAGAAGAAGCAGAAAGAGAAGCAGGAGAAGGAGGAGAAGGAGGAGAGGAGCGTGCGCAGCGGGGGCATAAATTCAGCGCATAAATTTCAATGCCCTCATCCGCAATTTTTCTTATCGGAAAATTTCATGTAAGACCGAACGTAACGCAAACCAAGACCCTCAACAATGGCCAAATGGCAACGTTATGACAAGTGGCAAATGTACGTGCATCAGAATGAACGACTGCCGCATACCCTATGATCGAAAAAGTCTAGAATTATGCATTAAACTGTTAAAGTTCCCATAAATATTTATAAAACACTGTTAGAGTTGTTAATAGAAAAAAGAAGAGTTTAAAAAGTTCGTATATAAATTGTTTGCACAAAATGCAAACTAAATATGTACTGAATTAATTACTTTCTTTTATTTAAGATATGTTAATTTATTGTGTACTCAACACTGCTAAACTATATAAATATATTATATACTATTATACTACTATTATATTTTAAATTTCAAGTGATTTAAAGTTTTTAAACGAATTCAATTTAAGCTACAAAAAGCTACAGTCGAGTATGCTGGACGTTAAGTTTCCCGATACCCAATTCCAATAAAACCATATTTTACAAATATACAAAAAATATTTCGCATATATACTACTATCGATATTATACTTTCAAAATATACCACAGACTACAAAATATACTAGATTGTCAACCAGATCTTCTAAAAACCGATTGCAGTAGGCGTTTTTTGCCATACAAAAGTGTTTCACAAGTGTTTATTCGATCGCAATAAAATTTCTAGAAATCATACTGTAGTTATTATTGTATGACGGACAGACAGACATAGAATATATATGTATACTTTACGGGGTCGGAGATGACTTCCTCTGCCGGTTAGGCACATATATTGTAATTTATTCAAATTGTAATTCTATTCTATTCAATTGTAATATATACAAAGTTTGAAATAATTTTAATACTAAATAATTGCATTCGAAATAAAATTGTTATACTTAGTTAGAATATTCAATATAGTAAAATCAAACTAGCACCATAATTTATACATTTTAGCTTGTGGTGCTGGGAATAAATAAATATCCTCTTCATTGGATTCCAATCTCATATATATTTTTTACTCTGTGGTATATTTTGAATGTCTATGCATATCATTACACCAAATATTAATTTAAGTATCCTATCGTCTACGTGTTATCACATTGAAAAAAATCAGGGTTGCAATTTATTGTATGATATTTTCTGATTTTTTATAATAGTTTAATAAATTGTTATATTATATTATCTGTTTTATAGTATTGTCAAATTGACGTATAATATTATTATTATATATTTTTTCCTATTGTTTTGAACACAACCTCAAAAATTTCTTAGTCCCGAAATTAAATTTGTAGAGAGGGTTATACAACTTTTGTCAAATACGTAAAATGAATCAATTTACATTTATATTTATATTTTCTACAGATTAATAGCTGTAACTGCCAAGACAATAGTCACATACAAATAGTTCAGAAAATAAAATGTCTTCACTAAAAAGTAATAACAATTACCTTTTAAAATATCTTAAGGCCTTAGTTGGTGTGAGTGCACTTAGTCGAACTTACAAATAGTAATAAATAATTTAAAGTAATACAAAATTATTACCTTCCCATCGTTTTTGGCATACCCCTCGAACACTCACCGGCAGGGTATATAAATTATGAGTGCACAAAAGGGCAGAAAACGACGCAGCGAGGCGCGTATTGATTTTTGCAAACTTGCCCCCCATCATTGCCCCTGCACCCAATCAGCCACCCCCTCAGTGTCCGCCGTGGTCTGTGGCAGAGCAAAGAGCCGAGCAGTCAGCCGTGGATTTGTAATTACGGGATTAGTCCTTCAATGGCAATGCGATTGGCAGTTTTTATGATTTGCAACAGCAGGGGGCGGGAAAACTTCAATTCAAGAATTACGATGGATGGCGATGAGGGAAGGCGAGACGAAGGCGAGTGCACGTGACCCCCGCTCAATGGTTTGCGGTGGTTGTGTGTCTAATTTGCAATTAAATATGTTTATGGTTGAGCATCAAATGGGGAGCGGGGCGACGTTGATAACAACAAATAAATTAACGCAGCCACAAGAAATGATGAGTTGCCATCAATTTGTTAGCAAATCTCTTAAACAAATCATCAAACGCTTCAAATCACACGATTCAAATGAAGTGGCCAACACGTTCGTCTCTCACTTTGTCTAAGAAAGAGGAAAATTAGAAGAAAAGCCCCCGCACTGAAAAATGTACAAAAAAAAAAGCAGAAATAAATAAATAAATATAAAAGCAATGCTGCTTTCCGTTCGAGTGCCTTGCGGGCTCAAGAGACGCAGCCGCCGAGCCATGACGACTCTGGGCGGAGAGAGGAGGAGGAGTGGGTAACGGACTGAAGCGAAGACTGCCATGCGTATGTTTTTAGATATGATGGTGTCTGGGCAGAGATGGAGATGAAGATCGAGATGGAGATGGGGGTCGCGGGCAGCGGGCAGCGGGCACTGACAACTTCCGCTTGATATTGCTTTTGCTTTTGCTGCATAGAAAAATTCACAAAAATCAAAACTTTTTATACCCTATACGCACATAGCATAGGAGTATTCTAGCGTAATCGAACAATATGCAACAATGAAATTTAGGCAGAAATGAAATACGATTTTGACTAACATTTGCATTCAAGTTGACAAAGTATCGAAAGGCAAAAAAACCTTTAATATACTTTAGAATATTGTAAAGTATTTACTGATATATTTCTTGTCAAAATTATACCAACAATACGAGTTAAAATCAAATTCCAGTATAATTTTGAGTAAATTAAATGATTGAAAAGTAAGAAAGCTCGAGTGTGCTCGACTGTGAGATACCCGCTACCCATTTCGAATAAGAGCAAAACACTGTGGTATTCATTTTAAAGAGGTACCTAATAATATACCACAAAAATAATAAATTATAGCAAGGGTTATAATTGGTATATTGGTATATTGTACTACATTCAAAAAAGAGTACAAAATATACCAGATTGTCGCCCAAGGTTATTAAGACTACGAGTAACTAGGCGTTTTCCCCATAGAAAATAATTTTTTAAATAATAAAAATAAATAATAACTTGTTAATCGAAAATAATTCCCAATGATTTAAATTTTGTTTTATAATAATATATTGAAATTTCAGATTTATAGAAATTATCTAATAAATGTTAACGTTTTAAATTCGACCACTGCTTTCCTTTTTACAATACGAAATTATCCGACAAATATTTATATATAATTGCGAAATTGAAATCCGCTCAATTTTTAATTTAAGCTCTTTTTTATTATAGAATATTAAATATTGATATATACATTATATTATTATTATATATATTATTATAAAACTAAAGGTTGTTGTAGGAAACATTTCAAAAACTTATTTTTGAAATGTAATTTAGTTAGCTTCTAATGTAAAAACTTAAATTGAGATAATTCTTCGTGCCGCTTTTCAATGAAATTCCATAGGATTTCGAAACATTTAAAGTTTGCCATATCTATTAATACAAGCAAGTTTAGATTTTGTGGCATTTAAAGTTTTGATAAGAAAATATATTTATGTTTATATTTCTACCAAATTTCAAAATAATGTTGGTATCTTTAAGTCGGACACACTATAATATTAATTCTTAAATGCTTCTTCAACGAATTGTGGTGCGTGTGCCATTTGTTGTTCTTCTTGACATGGCTGCTGCTGTTGTTGTTGTTGTTGTTGATGTTGCTGCTTCTTTGGTGGTTGCTGTTGTTTTTATTCTTCTATGCGAGGCTTCTTGTTAAGTTATTCTTATAATTGTGCATATGACCCTGTTTAATACAGTTCGCTGCACAATTATGCGTTCGTCTTTGTTTAACTTTTTCTGCTGCTCCCCTCTTTTGTCTTCGACTCGGGCTTGTGACTTTTGAGCCGCATTTGAATTATGACTGCAAGACAAGCAAAAAGTGCCAAAGCGAAAATGCTTATGATTTAACAGAAAATTTGTTAAATCCACCCAACGATTTGTGTTGAATGTGATGCAATAAAATTGCTATGTGAATCGACAACAGTTGGCAGCATTTTAGCATTCATTACGCTAATTGTTTGAGCGTATTTTTTGTTAGGGTATCAGCGGATGGAATTTGTAAGGGCCTAAAAACAATTTGTTAATTGACGACTTTAAAACACGATGGCGAAGTTGACAGTTGAGTTAAGGATCAGCAAATGACAATTGATGGCTAAATAAACGGCAATTAATTGGCATTGATGGAGCAGCGGCCAAACATCGATGGGAGAGAGAGGAGTGGAGAGGAGAGGAGGGGAAGACTTGCGTAAGTAGATGCCGGCAATTTGGCAAATTACTTTGCGGCTATAAATCAAAGCATCAAAGTTGGGCCGCCAAGCAAAGCCAAAGCCAAATAAGCAAGTAGGCAAGTGAGTAACTAAGAAGAGCAATTCGTCTATTGGAATGGAACTTTGCTTCGCGTGCTCCCTGGACAGCTGTCAAACTGCTGAGGCAGAAACTTACGACACCTCATTAGATATGCGGCACAGAAGTTGTTGTTGTTGTTGTTGTGGGACAAGCAGCTGCTTCTAACGTACAACTCGTCTCTTGGCTGCCCCAAAATGCGGTGGTCCAGGTGGTGGTGGTGGTGGAGCTGTCTCTGGCAGAGCATTTTCAATTTGGCCAACTCAGCGGATATTGTTTGGCTCATTTTTATTTGGACTTTATTTTTTTGCTTTGTTTTCTTTTTAATCTCGTAAGTGTATGTGTCAACTTTTCTCACTTTGTTTGTTTGTTTGGTTTACGCACACCCCAGAGAGTCAATGTCGAGTCAATAAAGCAAGGAAATTGCCAACAAAAGACCCACAGACAACACCAACAAAAACAACAGCAGCAACAACATCAACCCAAGCTCATTTGTGCTGTTTTTCCTCATGATATTCTATTATTCATTCCAATTTGTGAGTGTGTGTGCGTCTCTCTCTCTCTCTTTTTCGCTCGCTGTGGCGAAGTAAATCCTTCAAAGGTATATTTTTCATCACAGTTGAAGCTCATCCTCCAACAGCACAAAGGTCAGTGAAAGTTTTTCCCTGGCCGAGCTTTTGGCACTGGCTTTGGCTTTGGCTTTGCCTCGTTTATTAGATTGTCCTGCGGCCCCAGCACATCAAAAACTTGCCATCGGCTGTTTTTGACAAGGCACCGCACACCATTCACCGCTCACCGCTCACCTCTCACCCCTCCTCCTCCTCCTCCTCCTCGCCCACTGCCTCACTCAATCTGAAGTGCCGGCGAACGTGGGCGTTGATGTAGGCGTATGGGCGTGTCATAAACATGACAAACTTGGCTTTTTTCCATACTCTCCTCTCGATGGTGTTCATTATGATAAAGTTGCTTTTTGGGGCCAAAAACTTATAGCCAGCAAAAATGAATGAAGTGCCAGCCGCCAACGATGTAGATATCGATGTCGTTGTCAATGTTGATGCCGATGCTGATGCCGTTCCTGCTCTACAGCTCATCAAATTTGTATTGATTATGGAAGTTTAAGTAATGCTTTCTCACTCTACTGTTGCATTGCAAGTTTCTGCGTTCATTAGGGAATTAAGTAATTAATACGGAAGCCAAGCTACAACAACAACATCGACAACAATTACATAGAAGTTTACGCTATAATGCAGTTCAGTTTTGTTTAAGCTAAAAGTTTGCTTGCACTTTCTAGACAGACAGCCTCCTGTTACATTCAAACGAAAATCTAATTAGTATAAAATATATGTACCTTATTACAAATAGACCTTATTGAACTATTAATTTTTTAATGACGAAAACATTTTCACAAAAAAATAATAACTATTTATTGGAAAATATAGATAAAATAAATAATAGTACTATACTTTTTCAAGTTTTCTTTATTGCTTCCACTCACTGTCAGATCACAACACTTAACATAATTACTTTAGAGGAATGCTCGTGGAACCGACTCTTTTAACTTTAAAGTCGATATTAGTTCCGAAAAATCATTAATCGATATTTATATATTGAATACATTTCATTGTGGTTTTTTCTTTCCAATTTCCAGCACTTAATATTTCCAACACTAATTATTAAAATTAGCTAACTTAATCAAACTTCATCTCAAAGGATACGATAAAATCCAAGTCTATTTTTTTTTATTTTAGTGCTATAGAAGATAAAGCATTTTAGTTATTATTCGAACTAAGTAGTTTTTAAAATATTTTATAATTTATACAAGTGCAATTCCAAATTTGTTCTTCTAGTAGTATTCTATGTTTACAATTTTTTTATAGTTTGCGTTTTTATTACACAAAAGAAGAGCTTTATTATATATGTTCTAATTTCCATTTTCTCTTGTGGATAGTTTCTTATTTTAAGTGTTGTGCATTGTGTAATTTAAATTAAATGTAAGTGTTGAGTAATATGTCATAATTGCTTGATTTAAGTGTTGAACAATGTGTAACGATAACTTAGTTTAAGTGTTGTGTAGTGTATAAAGCTAAACGGATCATAATTGAAGTAGAAATACACAGTAGTAAAAAATGTGGAAAATTGATTAATTAATTAACGCCTATATACGAGCACACTAAAAACCTCTTTATATTTTATTTTATTCTTTTTTGTCATAGATTTGTGTTTTTACGTATTCGATGAAAAAAAACAAATTTTTAATATTTTAAGAAGTTTCTTATTCGAAACAAAATTATTGTCGTACTTTTATAAGGTTATAAGGGGTTTGCCCTATAAATCGCAATCCTATAAATCACAATCCGGCAAGGAACGCAAAAATAATAACTTTTTTTTGCAAATTTTGACACTAGACGGTTAATGCATGTACTAATCATTAAGTAGATTTATATTAAATTCTATGAAATAGAATATTAAATATGCAGCTTGAGCTACCCATTTATTTTATTACCTTAACTTTTAGAACTGTTCTTGTAAAGAGAACACGACCAAACTTATTGCTAATTAGGACATCGATTATTGCATCGATTACTCGAACAGAGGAATTGAAAAGCTTCAATTGTGAGCTGTGAGTAGTGCAACAACTTACAACTTTTGTGCTGAATGCACTGTAAAGTCGCAAGTGGAACACGGAAGAGGAGAAGGAGATGGAGATGGAGGAGGAAGCAGTTGCATTTGGCCGCCTTTTTGTGGGGGGAAATGTAAGCCATGTTTGCCATACTCGTATTGTCGCTAATTGAAATGCAAATATTGATGAGTGTTAAGCAAACGCCGAGCGCTAATTTGCACAATTTTCGTTTTGTCGCGCGCCGCATAATGCGCCGCAAAGTATGCCATAAAATGCAGTGCAGGCAGCTGCTGCTGCTGTTGCTGCTGCAACAGCTAAATTGAGAGAGTCAAGTCGATGCTAGTGCCGCGGCTCAACTCGGCCTGGTCTTCCCCACCAGCCTCGACCACGCCCAAATGTCGTCAGCTGACAGACAAATTGCACCATGGGCTGGCAAACTGGCAACTGGCAAACTGGCAACTGGCAAACTTGCAACTGGTAGCCTTGCAAAACTGATAGAATGGCAGAGTGGCTGAGTGGTTGCCAGGCGGTTAAATGCTTCCAGAGCAGACTCAGCAGAATTTGCAAATTTATTCAAATCAACTCGTTGAGCGAAGGGGCAATTGCGTCGGTGGGCGTGTCAGTGTGTCTATGTGTGTGTGTCTGTGTGTGTGCGTTCCGAGCAATGAGCAACTGAATGAATGATTCAATTAGGCATCAAATATTTACAGCAGACGTTTAAATATTACGACAGACTCGATACGCCGCCTTCTTCGACTTGGTCTTGGTCTTGTTTTTGATTTGAATTGCCATTAAATCTGTAGCTGAGAACTTTGCTAACATAGTGAAAGTATTACTGATATATGGGAAACTTAATAATACTACCTTATGCAATCAAATGTGTGTTCAAGTATTGTAGCAAATCGACACAAAGGCAAAAAGAGACAATTGCATTCCAAGTTGTTAATAATAATGATTTAAAAATAAATAATCTGTTCATATATAGCTAAAAGAGCTAAAGAGAGTATAAATTGGAAACTTAATAATGCTACTCGCAGAATCAAATATTGTAACCGAATAAGTAGTAAAGCTAGAGACGAGTCTGCTCGACTATATAATTTTGAATAAAAGCAAAACAGTGAAGTATTTTTCTTAAAATATATCAAATTAATATATCAAAAAATACTAAATTATACCAAAAAGTTTGTGGAATATTGATATAATTGATTTGACTGACAATCTGGTATATTTTGTATCTTAATATACCATAGAACTACATTCTTAACATACCATAGAACACAAAATATACAAGATTACCAACCAGAACAGCTAAATCACGATTGCAGTAGACATAATTTGCCATACAAAAGAATTTCTTAAATAACCTCCAAAATTTCTATCCGATCGCAACCAAATTCTAAGTGAATACTGTAAGCTATAGATTTTAAATTACTCTTATTATTTGTGAGCGTAGTGAAAATTAGAAAGTACGTGAAAAATTATAATTATATATCTCTTATAGATTCTAAGATCTAGGTGTTCATACGGACAGATCGACATGGCTATATCGTATCGGCAGTTGACGCTCATAAAGAATATATATAATTACTTTATGGGGTTAGATGTTTGCTTCCTTCTGGCTCTTAGATATGTATATATCCTGCAGCCACAAAGTTATATTACCCTTCTTCCCTGTGGGTAGAGTGTATAAATAACGAGAGCAAGCCAAAGGCCCAAACGCAAAAAAGAGACAATCGCATTGCGAGTTATAAATAAATATATAAATAAATAAATAACTTTGGCATTGTTTCGCTACCATTGCAAATCCAAATCTAAATCCAAATCCCAAAGCTCACAGCATTGCAACTGGCAATAGTTTCTGCAACAGATTTATGAGTTTCTCCTACCCAGCAAATAGTTTTGATGCAATTCTCTGTGTATGTGTGCAGCTTCAATAGTTTGATTACAAAAGTTTTTCAATTGAATATTTCTGCATTTTTACGTGTAGCTCAGCAGTTTCCGGAGCGAATTCGATGCGCACGTTGGCCACGTGTCGTATGCGCATTATTTTGGCTTCTTTTCAAGCTAGTTGTCATCATTTATGCAACGGAAAATATATGTACATCAAATTAAATGCCTTAAGATTGAAAACAGTTTCTTTCATACACTATTACGAATTGTCGTACATAATAGAGTTTCATTTTATTTATAAATTTCTTGCCGCTTGTTGCAGCTGCAAGTTTCTTGCTGCTTATGCCAAGTTGTCGACGTCGGCGTCGTCATCGCAGTCGCAAGTTACACACTCCAAAATATTTTCATAATTTTTATCACGATTGTAATTCTCGCCCAAAAGTTTTGCATTCAAAAAGTTTTGTATTTGGGCAACTTTTCTGTATGGCAAAAAGGAAAGAGATGAGGGCAACGGATAGAACGAGGAACGGCGTGGCGAAAAACTTTTCATGCTGACAATGAGCTCACAACAGATTTCAGAGTTAATTTCCAGTTTTTGGGCGCAACTTTTGCACGACAATAACAATAACAATTTGAAGTACGAATACTCATTGCACGCACCGTTAATAAGCCTAATTATTTTGCAGTGAAACGACTGATAAATGATATAACAGCCTGCTCTTAAGTGTTTCGCCCAAAAACATCATTCGACTAATTGGCGCACTGTGTGGCTCTCCTCATTTCACTCAGATATTTAGCAGTTTATTATAAATGTGGAGCACTTTGGATATTCTCGTTTGGCTTAAATGCGTTTCATTCATGATGATGTTGGCAAATTCTGGTGGCTGCTTATCAATGTCAAGCTGAAATGGATCTTGTTGACAGTCAAACAATGCCATTAATCAAGCTGTCTCAAGGTGCACTGCTCGCAATCCCAAGGCACAAAATACCATTTGCTTTCTTTCATCAGAATAGTGTTTACCCAGATGATGTACTAACAGATACCTCTTAGTGATGTAAAGAAATAATCGCATTCGCTTCAACAATTTTGATAGACAGAAAATTAAATGAAAATTCAATTTAAAAATATTTAAAAAATTTGGTTAGCCAAATTGTTTTTTACATACTCCACTGCAGAGTTTTTCCAGGTATTGCGAATAGCGAAAAAATCCCAAGTCAAACTGTGCACATGTCACGCTCATACAAAGCACACCACATAACAGCTAGAAACAACGCAAAGTTGTTCCACCTTGACCCTCTCTCTCTCTCTCTCTCTCTCTCTCTTGCTTCGTATCTACACATGCCACATGTAGCGACAGTTTTTGCACAAAAGCCAAAGCCGAAAACAAAAAAAAAAAAAATACCGCCAACTGAAAACACGGTGCTCTTCCATGTGCTGACAGCGATAAATTCTAATGCTGGGTCGTCCAGGACCACGCCTTCAGCTTGGGGAGCATGTGTGGGCGTAGCTGAAGCAGCAGGCTGCTGACCAAAAGACCGAAGCATGAAAAATGTCCGCTTCCGGTGGCCAAAGAAATACGAATGCGAAAGAGAATGTGAAGAAAGGAAGTTAACTGGCATTTGGGTTTGTTTGCTAAGGAAATATTTTTAGCACGTGTTTTGTTCACTACGTTTTTTGGTCAATCTCAATGGTTGCCAATCCCCCCACCACCTCCCACACCCTCTGCTCATCCAGCCAGCCACATTTGTCACTTTAAATGCAATTTGACTTGTGCCCAACGCGCATAAGTTTTCCTGCTTCCAGCAATTTGTCGTGTCCTGTTTTGCTTGGGGCGGCAACAAAAAGTGTAGCATACTTTTGGGAGCACTCGAAGAAAATCAATTTTAAAGCGCTGCAGAGCCGCAACTTTTGTCTAGAGTGTTCTAGAGTGCCTGGATTGCAAATATGTTACTCGTATTTATTGTCTGCCGCAGTGCAATAGTCAAGTTTGGACATCTTGTGGCTTTGTGTCACCTCAATTCAATCTGCATGCAAAATCAATGGCCAATTATTTTTTTGTTTTTCGTTTTTCGTTTTTTTTTTTTTTTGTAACAGTTGCCTCTTAATTTGTCAATATGTAAAGCTGTCAGGCCTTGGCGGCTGCATTCAAGTGTTAAGAGCAGATACACAACGAGAAATTTGCATCAATTATGTTCATCAGAGTTGGCACATCGCAGAAGAATGTGTTATGTGCAGCATTGATGGCTTCATTAGTCTGCAGTTCAGTTCAGTTCAGTTCAGTTCAGCCTTTGCTGTTGCTTTGGCATCCAATGAGCCGGAAATGTCTTCATTATGATTGCATATGGCACAGGCGGCAAAGCGAAGCGTAAAACGGAAGCGGAACCAAACGAAAATTCGTTTGTTGTTTTTGCCGTCTGCCTCCCAGAAACACATGCTCCACGCATCCTGGCTACAGCTGCTACAGCCGCTCCTCGCTCGTTGTTGTTGTCAGAAGTGCGTACGAGCGTGGTAATTTGCTCACACATACACTCATACACAATCTCGGCCTCACACCCTGAAGGCCATCATGCCACGGTGCGTATGAGTGATGGTTGAATTCATATCAACTGACAGTTTATTTACACAAGCGCCATCATTACCAACGCCTGCATCAGGCTCTAGTCCCGAGGCAAAATCACACATCCACACCCTCAAATACACGCACACACACACACAGACATACACACATATACACACAAATTATCGCATGGGAGCGTGTGATATGAAAAATTGACTGTGATTTATGCAATTATGTTAACAAAATATTTACTTGGCCACAAAAACTGATTGGCTTAGACACTTGCCACAGCTTATGAGCGTTGCGGCTGCTTGCCTTAAATGCCCTCCACCCTCTTGCTGTCATATTAAAATTACATTAGCCCCTGGCTACTTTTAGTGCTCGAACTAATGGTCTAACTAGCCCAAAAGAAGAATAGAAAACTGTGCGAATTGAAGCATTTGCTGTCTTGCTGCCATTCTGAAGTCTTAAAACTGGCCAACTTTGCTATAGAAATGGCATTTAAACGCACAAATATAAAATAAATTATAATTTTATTACAAAACGGATGCGAAAAACTTTTGCCATTTCCTAAGCGCTGAAAAAGTAACAAGTTTTTCAGGGTCTCCGCTGCACGCCTCAGTTTTGGCTCTGGTCACGGTCCTGGCTTTTTAGTAAAAGCTCATTACCTTATTGCGTTTTGGGCCACCAACTGGGCCACGATCTACGCCACCGCCTATGCTGAATTGGGCAGCCAGTGGGCTGCTTGTTTGTGCTGCAAATGAACGGAAATGGTGAAACTTTTAATTGAAACCATAAATTTTCGCGTGGTTTTCTGTGCCAACGGAATTTGTCGTATGGCGCTTGCCTACTTAACGGCTGCCTCTCAACCCCTATATAACACACCCCTTGTTTCACCTACAACAGCATTCTTATGCGTTGACTCCCTTAATTTGGCCAGCACAACAGGGCAGAGAGTGCAATTAGTGCCGGGCATGGATTGCACTTTTGACCACACAAACCAACAAGTTAAGCAGGTAACTTGCCAAAACTTTGCCACATAATATGCCACTAACACCCCCACCCTTCACAGTCCAGCTGCTTACGTACAATAGTTACAATACTTTTTGAAGTGTTTGGCACTCCAACTATGTAGTGCCTTCAGTACGTATTTATGTCAAGCAAACTGCCACTATTCAGGGAACACGCGCCGCCGGAAATGACGAATGATTAAAATGGGCGTGCCATAATTTCCGCTCGAGTGATGTGTGGCAACAGGAAATTGCAGCCGACAGCAGCAAACATCGTCTATAATACTAACATATTCGCACAATACTCGGTATGACCATTTTCCAGCTCGAATGCTTCAATTCATTGCTGACACTTCTCAGCTGAGTTGTGTGAGTTATGAGTGACGCTTCTTCTTTTTGCCTCCTAATTGAAATGGCAACACGCCGCAGGCCAATTGAAACTTGTTGCAGTGTATCTCTCTCCCTCAGCTAGCATCTCAGATTGCCAATGATTCATATCATTCACAACACATCACATGGCATCGAATCGAAGTCTCAATTGCCATTACGCGCTCAAAAGGCTCATTTGAAAATTCAATTTCCTGCATTTAAATGGCTTTGCAGCAATATTCAGAACGGCTGCCACGTTTTGTGGCACCACTAGCAAAAAGCATTGCTTATTGCATATTGTATCGATGAAGCCCCAAAAACGACGAGAGCAATAAACAGCAAATTGAAATGGTTTGAATGCCAATCCCAAACGAATTTATGCTACAGCCAATAAATTCTCATTTACTAGTAAAATCCTCCAAAAGTGCCAGCGATTAATATTATTAGGATAATAGATTCCGGGTAATTGATTTCGAACTTAGCTAACAAGTTACTTTTCATTATGTATTGCTTAATTGAGATTTGATTATAAAAGTTGCACAAATTGAATAGTATTCATCAAAAATATGTACAATACAAAGGGTTTAATAAACATGTAAGAAAGTCAAGTGTGCTCGATTGTAAGTTACTCGCTAACCATTTTCAATAAAACCATATTCTACAAATATACCAAAAACATACCGCAAAATACTAAAATATACCGAAGGCTAGTATTTTCTTATCGATTACGTTCAAAATATACTATAGAGTACAAAATATACCAGATTATCAGTTATTATTTTTATTTATTATTATTTATTATTATTTATTATTTTTTGCCATATACAAGTATTTCTTAAATAGCTTCTACAATTTGCATCTTTTTACTGGGTATAAATTTACCAAATTTACCAAAAATACTAAAATATATCAAAAGCTTTATTTGGTGTATCGATATGTTCTCGCATTCCGAAAATCTGTACAGCTCTATCTGCTATAGCTCTATCTTACATCTTCCTATATTATATATGGACAGACGATAGAAAGACAGAGCGACAGACTGCTATGGCTATATCGTCTTGGCTGTTGACGCTGATCAAGAATATACATATACATACTTCATGGAGACGGAAATGTGCCCTTCTACTTGTTACATACATTGGCTTTGGGCACAAACAGAAGCAAGTATAAAAATCGAATAAAAGCAAGTTTTTAATTTATTTAGTCACAAAATAAGGCTGAAATAAAAAATTTTATTATTATCGAGTTTAATTTTTGTACTATTATTCAACTTCAATTTTTATGTGTTGACTATTTTTTAAGCACTTCAAAATAATATTCATGTTTAAAAAAAATACAATAAAAACATAAATTGATTATTAACTTTATTATTAACCTTATTATAAGCGACCTTAAGCAAAAAATCGAATACTAAAAATGATTTTCAGCATTTTTGAGTTTTTAATTAAATTTTTATCCATACACGAAAAAACACAAAAACAATCTCAAGTCTTAGGCAACTAAATTTCATGAATATTGTTCTAATGAATGTGCCCAGCAGTCGTGAATGCTTTAAAAGCAGAGTGCCGCATTTTATTTAAATGCGCAGCCGTAAAGTATGCAACACGTTTTTATTTGCCCTGCTTTGCAAACGAAAACTCTCACTCATTCAATTCATATCAGTTGATTCGAAGTGGAAAACAGAGCAAAATGAATATCTCCCATAAAAATATTTGGGTCCTGCTAATATTTCAAATGTAAAAGCCTTTTTCAGTGGATTGCGTGACACTCGTGTTGTAGTATTTGTGTGCTACTTTACTATTGATTTTATTTGGCATAAATGCGACGTGTAGCGCTCATTTTTTTGTATTTGTCTGCTGCTGATGCTGCCGGAGATTTCATTTTGGTTACGTTTTTCTTTTATATTTGGGTGCTTCCCACAGCAGCCAGTGGCAATATTTTCAATTTGCTAAATGGCGCAGTCAGCCAACTGAAATGCTACATATGTATACTATATATATATTCGTATATAGTATTAGTATGTAGTCGGTTTATGTGGCATATTCGAATGGTAGATACGAGATACGGGTTGTGATATGTATGCCATGCAAAAGAAATCACAGCAGGCATTTTAATAATTCTAATGCGAGCTTTTGAGTTATGAATGTGCTACATTTTTTTGTTTTTTGGTTTCTTTTGGGTTTTCTACTTGTGGTTGTTTATTTTTTTTTTGCGGATTTTGACATGAAATACGTGCCAGATTCCCGGCAGAGCGAGTTCTATTGATAATCGATATTTCCCTCAGCATTCAAAGTGAAATGCGGCTTTCATTAGCCAATGCCAAAAGGAAGTCGACTTTCACGCGTTCAAAATCGAATGATTTATGGCGGACAATGACTATGGCAACAATAAAAACAGAAGCAACAGCAGCAGCAGCAGCAATCGCAGCCACAAGGACAACGGCATGTTCCCTCTAGATGACGGCAATCGAGTGTGCGCTTGTTTACTTCCGCCGGACGCAGACGATGAGCATGGCGGCGCCGAAAATAAATGAATATTCAACCGCAAAGGGATCGAAGCCCCCATTACCATCATGTTCATAATGAGCTTCACTTGGCGTCGCTAATGGCGCGAAAAATGAACAACTTTCTGAGTATGTTTTGAGACCCAATACAATCATTTATTATGAATCATATGCGTAATATGTGTTGATAAGCTTCATTAACTATATAAAATTTTAGTTTGACTGTTTAATTCATTTGGTAGCAATCTTGTAAGCGATCCACCGCATGTAACTTTTAACGTTTGTGTAGACACCCGGAAGCGCATTACTGCAATTATGAGATCCAAAACTGACCACTCCATACTGCACAAACCGTTGAGAATCATTAAAATACACGATATACGACAATGGACCTCCAGAGTCGCCATTGCAGGAGTCCCCTTGACTGCCACCAGCGCATATATGTGTTGAATCGATTCGTCGACCCCGAAAACTGTTTCGGCATACTGCGGGATCTGTTCGATTTATTGAGGTTTCCATGGGAGTATCAGAGAAATCAGCGAATTCAGTTTTTCCCCAACCAGTCACATAGAATTTTGTTATATTGTTAAGTTTTTGTTGAAGAGTCTTGGTCGTGGGCAGACAAATAGGCGAAATACTCCCTGTAAATAATAAATTAAATATTTGTATGTAAATTATATTATTATCGAAAATACTTTTGAATACGACGTCTCTCGACAGTTTCACTAGAGCAATATCATAGTGATGAGTTCGTTTCGAATATTTTTCATGCACAAAAATGCGTTCAATGTTAATATCCTCAACTGGTGGTGCACAAAAAGTCAATCCTTTGCAATCTATTTCCTTTTTTATATTGTGTTCTCCCAAGCGCACTGATAATCTATGATAAACAAAAATTACTTAAATTTTACATATTAAATTAGATTTTAAAAGTCGATTGATTACAGTTCTTGCTTGTGGAAACAATGAGCAGCTGTTAACACGTAACCTGTAATTAAAAAGGTAATCGAGGAATACATAAGCGTAATAGTGAGTTATTTATTTATTTACTCACGTTTGTTTATCAGAGTACCGCCGCATGTGAATCCTTTAGTTCCATCTTCGGTTTTAAAGTAAAGAAGAGCCATCCACGGCCTCGACATTAATTGAATTTCATGACCATTATTTATCAATTCTGTTTCAAATCTACCGCAATCCTCCTTATACAGATTATCAATTGCCTGGTCAATCTTTTCTTTTTCTTCACAGCACACATACCTCTAAAATATAAATGAATTTAATATGAACTTGCAGAAAAAAATCGACAATTACAGTATCATTTCTTCTTGAAGGGCACGTTGATTGTCTGGCGTAAGTTCTATCAGCTTTTGTTTTTTGTTCTTTGTTGACCAATTCTTTGACGAACGAACAGTTCCTTAGGCGCATACAATATCCCGGTTTAGCATCGCCTCTTACGCATAGTTCATCCGCTAAATATTAATTAATTGGTGATCACACACAAAAAGTACAAATTTCTCGATTTTATACAATACCATTTCTTTCAGCGATAAGCGCAAATGCGAATGCTAAGCCAAAAGCAAAAAATAATAACACGTAAATTTTAGACATTACGATTGAAACACAGAAGTGAAACTGAGTGCCAGTCTCAAATTCGGCAACTACTTATATGATCCAATTCAAATTTGTATATAAGAGCGCTGAAATTATCGCTTTCTTATTATTTGTATATAGACTTTAAATATACATAGAATAAACAAAATTCCATAGACTTAAAATACACATACATATATTCAGCATATGTTTTTGTTATCATGAAAAATTGTTACTCAGCAGAGCATTTTCGATGGATTTTGGCTTCTTTATGGCACATTTAAATTAATTAATCTAATTAAACGCTTAATTAGCTTTAATAGAATTGTGGTCTTGTACATTATTTTAATTAAGAATCTGAGAATACAAAAGTTTAGTTATGCTTTCTATTTACCTAGGGTTAGGTTAACCCGGCTGCTTCCAGGAAGATACTTTTTCATGGAAACTGAGTAAATATTGCAAATGTCATACAAAACTTCAGAAAATTGTTTATGGCATTTAAAAATCATATACTTTAATTTCGGAGTGGGCGCATTTTATTGAGATGGAATTAAAAAATTAAAGATTAAAAAGACAGTCTAGTGGACCATTGAATGGCATGTCAATCTGACTTCTGTACACGGCTTCTTAGGCCCTAGACTATTCATATTTCCAGTTTATCATGCGTGATTTGTTTTATGAGTGTTTTACGAGAAACTTGTTTTTTCGAGGTAATTTTTATACTACATACTCTTACTAACATTCAAGCCTTATGTCAATTAATAAAGTATTTATATTTCTAGCTAATTAAATTATAAAGTTTTATTACAACTTTGTTTGAATTAAGTAAATTGAATTAAAATTATAATAATCATTTTATTTACTTTGAGAATTTTTAAACTTTTTTTTATTTGGCATACTCCGAATTTTGTATTAATATGTAGTACTTGCGTCGTTTTACCTTGTTGGCAAGGGCACCAGACTGTCAAGCTGACACGATACATAAATGTCTGGTGGACACTTCCAGTACAAAATCCCCCAGCGCAACCTTGGGAAATTTAAATTTCCCTCTGGCTCGTGCAGGGCTTGTTTTCTGTATTGCCTTTTTTTTAAGGAATTCTTTATTCAAAAGCTAAGAAACAATACAACAGAAAATATACCCTAACAACGCATGGAAGATAATTTTAACAAAGGCCAAACCCAGTATATCCGAACAAGGAATATGGTAATGTAATGACTACTTCACTGACGTACCAATGTCTTGGCAAATCTTTGTCGTTTCAGTCGTCTTAGTGGATGAGCAGGTAGTCGACGCCTTGCGAGTCGGCTCTGCTGTTTTAGCAATCTATCGCTGTATCGTCTAGTGTGACGACCGATCTGCTCCTCAATCGTGTAGACTTTCAAGTCCCTGTGTACCAGGGTCAGTTTGTTATTTGCCTAAGTACTCGGTTTTGCAGAGTTTGGATGCGCCTATGATTAGATTTAGCCGCAATCCCCCAAATTGCATTGCATTGGATATACACGGCCCTCTTAACCTTAAGTGTCATGGTGCTCCTTTTGTTTACTAGCCATCGCACTTTTTGCCGATGAGGTGTGGTTCAAAATTAAGGCGTTTATCTTGGGGGCGTAGTTGGTATCAGCGTTTTTAGCGTGAAGCATGGGTTGACGATTTTCAGGGGGTTTATCTTTAAATTCCATCTCCACAGTGATAAGGTACCCCTGTACTCCGTTAGCGGCTTCTACGTGGTTCTTATAGTTGTACAGAATAGCCACGTCGTCTGCATATGTGGCAATTAATGCCTTTGAGGGAGATTCCAAACAGTCGTCATTGGGCGTAGATATATCTGCTATGTAAAGAGAAAATAACAGAGACCCAAGCACACTGCCTTGCGACACCCCCGCTCTCATTGATCTGTATTGACTGCTTCGAAAACACAATTGAGTAGTTTATAGAACAACAACAGCTGAATCAGCGGCATCTGCACTCCAGCCAGCTTAACCGGTATCTTTTCGATAGACTGTATCTCGTGTAAAACTTATACTGAAGCTTAAAAAAAAATTATTTTAAATATTTTCATTGCTATAAAACCAAAAGGAATTTGACCGAGATTAATGACTCAGAACTCCAAAAAATCTTTGGAACTTAACGAAAATTTTATTTATTTATATGTTTTTTGGATACAAAATATAGTATAATATTATTAATTATATAAATATTTATTAATATATATATTTCTATTGAGGATTTTAATTTTTTCTTGCATCACATGCAAGCTTTATCCCATGCTTTTAAACTTTAGCAACCAAACGATAAGCTTTAATCGCTGATTTAATAAATAATTATCATTTACTTGTCTTTTTTATTTGGTGGCAATCGTGTAAGCGATCCACCGTATGTAACTGCCAACGTTTGTGTATACACCCGGATGCTCACCAGTGCAATTAATAAATCCAAAGTTGACCACTCCATACTGCACAAACCGTTGATACCCATTAAAATAGACTACCTGTGACAATGGACCTCCAGAGTCACCTCCGCAGGCATCCTTTCCATCAGCACCAGCGCATATTTGTGTTGAATCGACTGGGTATTTCGGAAAACTTTTATTGCATTTTGCGCGATTTTTTTGATTTACAATGATTTCCATAAGAGTATTAGAGTAATTGGAGAACTTAGTTTTTCCCCAGCCAGTCACATGGAAGTCTTTTATATTGTTAACTTTTTGTTGAAGAGTCTTGGTCGTGGGCAGACAAATAGGTGAAATACTCCCTGTGAATAATAAATTAAATATTTGTATGTAAATTAAATTATTATCGAGAATACTTTTGAATCCCACGTCTTTCGACAGTTTCACTAGAGCAATATCATCATGTCGAGTTTCAAGCGAATACTTTTCATGCACAAAAATGCGTTCAATGTTAATATCCTCAAATGGTGGTGCACAAGAATCCTCATCGCAATCTTGTTTCTTTATTATATTGTGTTCTCCCAACCGCAATAAGAATCTATAATAAACAAAAATTACTTAAATTGTACACTTTAAATTTGTTTTTAAAAATCAATTGATTACAGTTCTTTCTCGTCGAAACAATGAGCAGCTGTTAACACGTAACCTGAAAATTGAAGCTTTTAATATAAAAGAAAATGGTATTCAATTGATTCACTCACGTTTGTTTATCAAGGTACCGCCACATATGTAAATTTCATTTTTATAATTATGTTTTAAATTAAGAATGGCCATCCAGGGTCTGCTCATTAATTTAACATATCTACCCCCATATATCTTATCAATTTCAAATCTCCCGCAATCCTCGTTAAACAGATTATCAATTGCCTGGTCAATCTTTTCTTTTTCTTCACAGCACACAAACATCTAAAATATTAATGTATTAAATGTGGATTTACAGAAAATAATTCAATTACCTTTTTATTTATTCGTACACTCTTTGATCTTTTCATATACAACGTATTATCTCGTGACAGTTCAGCTCCTCTCTTTCTTTTCAAATACATATTGTATATGAACGAACATTTTTTTAAGGGTATAAAATAGCCCAATTTATTATCGCCCCTTTTGCATTCTTTATCTGCCAAATGAAGTTAATGAATTGATTATGATACATCAACACAATTTATAGATTGCATATTGTACCTGTTCTTTCAACAACGATAGATGAAAGAGCAAATGCTAACGCAAAAGCAAGAAATATTAATACGCCGAATTTAAACATTGCGTATGAAGCGTTAGAATCGTACTGACTGAAATTTGATGTATGAAATTTCGGCATAAGGCTGATGGCAGAATGTGTACTACAATCAATGTGATAACATTGGGTGAGACATAGCTATGATGCACTGCATATCATATTTATAGCCGCTACCCATGGGGTTGAAGGGTATTATAACTTTGTGCTGGCAGGAAATGTTAAAAAAAAGACAGAAGGAAGCATATTCTTGATCAGCGTCAACAGCCGAGTCGATAAAGGCATGTCCGTCTATCTGACTGTCCGTCCTTCTTTATGAACACCTAGATGACAGAGAGTATAGAAAAAGTTTGCAGGCAGATCACGTTTGTTTGGTACAGACATTAATAACTAAAATATTTATGATTCCAGTCTGGTATATTTTGTACTATGGTATAGTTTTTTAGTTTTTTTTGAGAATAATACCGCACTGTTTTGCTTTTATTTAAAATTAGTAGCGGGTATCTCACAGTCGAGCACACTCGACTGTAACTTTCTTGATTGTGTATTAAAGAAGTCAGAGTGAGAGCGAAACGAGAAGCGATGCGAAGCGATGAATCAAATACAAAGCGAGAAAGCAGTTCGCAAACCGAATGCAAAGCTTATCAATTTGTTACTAAGCCCACAACCAAAATATTCATATGTATCAAATAATAAGAGAATCAAAACAATTTCTTTATAATTATGATTACACTTTGTTTATACTCAAACATATTCTATATAATACCAGATGGCTGAGAAGAAAAACCCAAATAATGACCAAGCAGGAAAGCTACAATCCAGTGTACTCGATTGTGAGAAACACGCTACTTATTTCTATTATTCAAGAAATAATATTTTATGGCAAACAACGGATGTTTCTATGTGTTCTCAATTGCGTTGTTATTGTGCTCTGGTATATGTATTTTATGCTTTCTGGTATATTTTAAGTGTAGTGATATTGATAACCAAATATGAAATTTGATCCATTACAACAATAACACCTTTTTCAAAATCATGAAGGCTTTAGTTATTATTGATTATGTAAATTGATATTCGAGTTTTGACATTACGGTGACTATTATTTGCATTGGAGGTTTATGTGCCAAGTATCTAAATCAAAGTGAATCTCTAACAGGTACATTCGTGGATACATCTAATAAATACGGCTACAAACTAATAGCGTAGCTAGCGTTGTTCATACTATTTTGAGTGTTCTATGATTTAGTGTTTGTATATGCTTAAAATTTAATGCGCATAATTTATACATTATTACCAACACTTCATCTTCATCTTTGATCCGCACACATAGGCAACTCGAAGATTTTAGGCAATAAATTTGTTTGGCAAACGGCAAGAAAGGGATCTGAAATGAAAAAAAAATAATAATAATGCAGAGAGAAAAGGCAAATGAAAAGAACAAGATGAGACGAAGCGAGCGGGCGAAACTTTTGTTGCTTAAGTAAACTTGAAAAGTTTTCGAGACATAAAAGTTTCTTGTGAAAGTCACACGAAAGTTGAATGCAATAAATCTGAACGCTGCTGCTGCAGCCCAAAAAGTGCAATGCGTTGCCTCTTCAGGGCAAATCCGTTAAGCCCGTTACCAAAAAAAAAAAAAAAACACACACACTCGCACACACACACATTCGCGTACAACACTCGTTTACTCGAATACTTGGAAAACTTTCAACGCGCTTTCATGGCTGATAAATGGCCAGTTGAATCACAAAATACAAGCGTAGATTCGTGATTCAAGCTAAACTACATAAGCTCCCTCCATACGGCTCCTTTCGAACAAAAATACTACAGCAATGCGGTGCTCTTGACCAGTGAACAACTCTTGAAATTCAAATCCAACTGCATATATGAATATAGTATAAATCTTGGCATATATGTACATACATATATACAATCCTTTAACTATATAGCACATGCAGGACATTTCGAGTGCCTGCTCTTGCTAAACTGTGCTAATTGAACAGCTGCAAGTTCCAGACGGCAAACAGGGTCAAGTGCCTCAGGTGCATTAAAGACCTCCGCAGCCAGGGACAAAGCGAGCAGAGTCTGAACGATGCGAGAGGCTGTGGCCAACAAAGTTGCTGCTTGGCCTGTATGCAACGTAATCATTAGTCGACTAGCTTATACCCGCTAGTAATGATGTGAAATTAAAGTACACCCAGACCCTACGAAATACACTCTTAACATTATTAGTTAGAAATAGCATAGAAAAAAAATAAATAAATTGTAAAAAATTACAAAAGCCTCTAAGGAAAGTATGAATACAATCTCATTGATTATATTTGATGTTCTGTTTCATTAATAAATTCGGAAAAATATATGATTAAAAACTTACCATAAAGTTGAGTAATAATTACTTTTTCTAGATCTTTTATTAAGTGCTGCCAGCGTTTTTCGTTTTTATTTAGTTATATATTTTAACGTAATATTCTATTATTCACTCATAAAGATTCCTTTTGACATTTTTATTAATATAAATAAATGAAATTTAATCAGAATCTTATAAATTTCATAACATAAAAAGTGTTATGGCAATTATTATGAGGGTTCGACCACATTATGAGAATTTAATTTCATTGTTCATTCTGAATTTAACTAAATTTGAAGTTCCCGCCTTTGCTCTGCGTTAACGGGTATGTGGAGCGTGAAGAACTTTAGCTCGTGTGAGCAACTTGAATGCTTATTAAAAGTTGAGTTAGTTGCTGCTTAAACTCACTTAGAGTTTTGTTAAACAGCCGAGAGGCTTACACTATACTATAAACTATAAACGGCAAATGCATGCAAATAATGTTAATGCCAAAGTAAGTCAATTTTCAGATGCGCAAGTTAATGGCAAAGTTTCAAAGTGGAAAACAGTGAAATGGCAAATGGGTTAGATAACCTAGTTAAATGTATAATTTAGTTTGATAGAAGTGTCCTTGTGCCATATGAAAAATAATAAAGAAACATAGTGGAACAGAAGAAGAAGAGAAAAAAAATACGGCAGGCAAGGCTGGCCTCAGATTGTGCAATTTAATGTGCCACATGCTGCATGGTTGTCCTCTGGCTGGTTGCCTGACTGACTGGCTGACTGACTGACTGACTGCCTCACTGACTGGGTGAATGGGTGGCGGTGGTTTCCGCGATGGTTTCTTTTTCATTATCAAGCCCCATGGGGACGCAGAGCGGAGCTTAATTGCAATGAAAGCGCAGTTTCCTCCTAGCAATTTGCAGTCGCCATGAAATATGCAGCATTATGACCGCAGCGCTGAGCTGTGTGCAGCCTTTTCAAGCTACCCATGCTGGGCTCTTAATCACATGCGACACAGCGAGGCACATAAACTCATTCTGTGTGCGAGGCCAGGTGAGTGATTGCAATTGCAAAAGACGACCAGATGAGACCCCAGGCCGAGGCTGGGGCTCAGGCTCAGGCTCAGGCTCAAACGGAGACTTGGTCGCTTTTGAATGCATTGCAGCGCATATTTTTCGAATAAAAATTGTGCCTGCATATATGATTATTATTATTATTATTGATGCAATTTGCTATGTAGATGACGACGACGACACAGCTTCAGTCGTTGAGTTGTCCCCATTATTTATGGCCATTTCTATAGCAAACTTTAAGTAAAAACCGTTGCCTACTTTTGAGCACAAAGCTGCTTCAAGTTTCCTGTGTTACGATGTTCCTAAGGCAATTAGCTGGCTTTCAGTTACAATTGCAGTTGGGTAGAAGTTAAGCATGTTCCCAAAATGAAAACGAAACGTAACGATGCCAAAGTCGACGCTTGCAGCTAATTAATTTTGGCTTTATTTGCATTCGTTAGCGCAAAGCGATTCACTCTACAGAAATTCAATTTAATTCGCAGTGCTTAAACCATTTCCATTTATTATGATTATTATTATTGCACTAGCAATTGTCGTTCAACGAGGGGTGTTTTTAAAGTCTGCTTCTGTTGTATTGCATTGATAATATTTGTGGTGCAAGTCGTGATGTTGTTGTGCTTTAATTGGAAAAGTTTTTCAATTTTAATTAAAACATTTTACTTAATGCAAAATGCAGTCGAAATTACACACAATGTGCAGTGTTCGCACCACGACAACAACAGCAACAACAACAACAACGGCAGTGACAACAACAACAACAAAAGCAACAAGAGTTTAAGCAAAGCCACATCGAAAGTTTTTCTGGGCCAGCAAAAACTGCCAAAAACTAAAGTACAACTCTTACGCTGCCCATTTCGCACTCTATCTCTCTCTCTCACTTTTACTCTCTCTGTCTCTCTCTCTCTTTCTCACACTTTCTCTCACATACTGTTGCGTGTAATATGAGAGATTTTAATAGACACTTTATTTTTGACTACAATTCATTTGCCAGTACATCACTCATACGCCCCCTCTTCCCACTCTGTGATTTTGTGTTCTAGTTTCTGGCTGGCTTTCTGAAATGGTCAGTCAGTCAGTCAGGCTGCTTCGGTTTTGTGGCCGCACTGGCGCTTCAGGCTTATGCGATTTATAGCAACAAGACAAATAGTTCCATGTAATTTGCTTGTATGTCAAACGAGTCGCATATGTCAAATGTCAAATGCTTTTGCGGATTTTCTCCTCTTACTTTTTACTGGCACTCGCATTTGCAACGCCTTCGACAGAAACACCGACGACGACTGGCGGCAGGCAAAAGTTTTTGCAACAATAAATTACTATTACAATGACAATTTTCCCACACGCACACACACACATTCTCGTACTCACTACGAAACGAGCATCTTTTATGCTCTGGTTACATTTCCGTTTCCGCTTTTCGCGTTCTATTTTTTTTTTTTGGGTCTCTTGTTTTAGCCCTGCTGACTGGCATTTGAGCTGCGCTAAGCATTTAAGTTCAAGTCAAATACGAGTGTGCGACTGCAAGATTTGCAGCAGATTACTTGATTAATGATCTGACTCGACTAACTGTTACAGCCCCGCCCCGCATTTCCTCACCCACTTTTTGGCATTCTGGTTTGCCGTAAATTGGGAGCATGTGTTGGCCTCTGATTGTGCAAATCAGTTAAATATACGATTTCAAACGATTTCAAGCGATAATAATAATAATAATAATAATAATAATAATAATAATAATAATAATAATAATAATAATAATAATAATAATAATAATAATAATAATAATAATAATAATAATAATAATAATAATAATAATAATAATAATAATAATAATAATAATAATAATAATAATAATAATAATAATAATAATAATAATAATAATAATAATAATGATAATAATAATCCGTCTGCCTGTCTGTCTATCCGTATTAACATCTAGTCCTTAGAGACTACAAGAGATAAGAGAGATAGAGACATCATCGACAAATTTCGAATAACAAGTGTAATTTCGAAGCTAGTCGTGTATAACTATAATATTCATGATTATGGTATATTTTAAATGTAGTAATAAATCAATATTCTAAATAAAGCCTTCGGTATAATTTAGTTCTCACCCAATCGTAAACATCACATAAACTCCTTAAACTAATATCAGGTTTGGCCCAAATAAATACATTTTACCTGTGTTGTAGTACTATTTTCTTCCTGCTGTACTGGTTCGATACTTAATAAAGAAGCTAATTATTCGAAAGTATTTCTTCTATATATCATTTTAGTATATTTTAACAATAATACCGCCCTGTTTTGCTCTTACTTAAAGTGGGTAGCGGGTAGCTCACAGTCGAGCACACTCGACCGTAGCTTTCTAACTTGTTTAATATACAACAAAAGTATCTTTAAGATGCCGATGTCTTAATTGTTTGTGACATTGAACTTTACAACAATAGCAATAATTGTAATCCTTATTCGATAACTTATATTTGATTAGTTTATCAAGTAAAATGTCATTTCAATTTCTAGTGAGTGGAAACGAAAGCGTTAAATTGAAACTGACGCTAACCCAAATGCTGAAAGTCTAATCGAAATAGCCTAAGCCGTGTTGCACAGAATGTCTTCAATGCAAAAACTGAAAGGAAAACAAAGCTCGACAGCCTGAGCAACAGACAGCAGCGCAGCTGACAGACTAGGCAGATGTCTGGACAGCTGGTTGAATTAACACTTGAAGCCTCGACTTGGCCAAACAGCTAAATAAGAGTAAATAGAGAAGGCAGCGGTCGGTTCCGGGGTCCAGACACATCGACTTGCGCTAGACTGAGCAAAGAAAATATTTTTGTTGCCGCCCCGACCACACTGTTGCCACTGTCAAAATGTCAAAGCTTAAAGTTGAGAAAACCTGGAGCGGACTTTTGGATTTGCTTTGCGTTTTAATCAGTCAAAATGTAGCCACAGCAGCAGCAGCCCGGCCGCCACAAGTAATTAAGAAGAGAGTGAAAATCTGAGGAAAGGGTAGATCTGCTAATTAAATGGATTTGCTTTCGTTGTAATCTCGTTTTGTTTCTTGATTTAATTTATTAATTTGCAGTTTGAAGCTACGCCGCATTTCCATTTGATTTAGGACCAAAGTCCAAAGAAGTTTGCGTCAGCTTTTATTTACGCAAACCGAAACATATTAAAAATTTACGGCTCGTTTACTGCGATTTGTTCAATTAAGTCGATACGTTTCCTACCATCCGGTCCCTTACCCCCCAAAAAAATAAAGTTGCTTGCCAACTTGCGTTGAGTTTGGTCCTTGCTTCCATCTCCGGCTATGGATCTGACTCCATTTCTCTCTTCCTTTCTCTCTCTCGCTCTCTCGCTCTCTCTTTCTGTCTTTGGTTCTTCAGCTCGGTTGCCACTTTTAATTTTCTTCAAGTTTATTTGCCCGCTCTTGCCTGTGATTGCTGCGTTGCGTTGCGTTGCGTCCTTTTGGCTCCTACATCCGCTTACTCTACATCCTTGGCATGGCTTCTTTTTTAATTTTTATTGAATTGGCTCTTGTTACTGCTTAGACTTTGAGTTGAAATTAAACGAGCGTGGTTTATGCTTGGAGCTTCTCAAGTGCCACTGATTGTGAGACCGAGTGAAATTTAATCAAGTTTCCCAGAGTTGTGGCAGCCGCACAGGGTTGTGCACGTGCAAGGCAATAAGGCGGAGATGCAAGCGAGCTGTGTAGAAAGCTAAGGCTAAAGCAAAGGCTGAGGCGACGGCAACGGCAACGGCGGCGTCGGTGGCGCTTGGGTGCACATGAAACAAAGAAAACAAGTCTCAAGTGCCTGGCCATTGTTTGTGCCAGTCAAAACTTTGCCAACATCCCAGTCTGCTTGCTTGCTGCCTGCTGCCTGCTTGCCACCCACTTGTAATTAAAAGTCAGGCATATTGATGCATGAATGCTGTTTCCATGTTTGCATTCGCTGCCGCTGTCATTAATTAAACACACTATGAAGCTGGCAAAGCTGTCAAGCTTTGGCCTGGACAGCATCTAACTAATTGTGAGTGAAGTGCATTTCGTGCATTTGCCTGACATTTGCAACAGTAACAGAAACTGCAACATATAGTGGCATATATATATATGTAGGATAGTCAGCCATATATTGTAGGAGTGTGTTGCATGTCTTTTGCGTTGATTGCTGCGTTTAATGTCAATAGTGTTGAGTCAAAGCTAATGGAAGCTACGACCACGAAATTGCGCGTAACTTGGCATAATATTGACCAATATGGCAAATTGCGTATACGCCACGTTGCACAACAATCAACACACACACACGGATACAAACAGTACAGTGAGTGCAGTACAGTGCAGTGCATTGAAGTGCACTCAGCAAGTCAGCATCACGCAACAGCTATAACAAACAGCGAACTGACTCTTGCAACCACATACCGGTCCGCAAATATGCAAACAGGCTGCTTGCAGTCCAAGGCACAGTGCACAGAGAACACAGAGAACACACAGTGCTGCACAGAGTTCGGCAATTGGCGTCCGAGTTGCTGCTGCCATGCCACACCACGCCCTGCCGCAAATGCTGAAGCTGTGCACATCAACGTAATAATTGTAATAATGCGAATGCCGACACTTGCGGCCAAACAAACAGCAGCAACAACAACACCAACTACAACTACAACTACACACAGCTACAACAATCTTGTCGATGTCCATGGCAGCGCGTCCAAATGTATGCAATGGAATAACGTCAACATGGACGCTAGTCTCTGCGGCTTAAGGTCGCTCAACCTCAACCTAAGCAAGACATCAGGCATCAGATAATGTTCTTGAGATGATGATGATGATGATGATGATGATGATGATGACGAGTACGACGAAGTGCAGCAGCTATCCGGGCGCAAACTTGAAATGAATTTGCATAAACTTTTAGCACGAACAAAGCAGCAACAAACACCAGACTTTGGCCTAAGCTTCTCGCTGAGCGAGGTGCGCTGAACAAGTTGCCAAGCATTTTATGTATGGTACACAGAAAAATAAATCCAAAGAGGTCTCAATAACTGGATAATTCCAGATTTTTTCAAGCCAACTTTTTTAATCTCGAAATTCTTAAGTCCGGCATTAAAATTTCATATTTAAATGAATCTTTTTTTAAAAAAGCTAAAAAGTGTTTTTGGTATTTCATTAAATATTATATTATTTGATTAATATATCCTTCTGAAATGTTATGAATCTAAAGTTTGTGAACCCAGAAGTGCACATTAATAATAATTCACGACAGCTTTAATAACTTAGCAATGAGCACAACAACTGAGCGAGAAAACAAATTCCAATTATAAAATAAAATACGATTGATTCCAGTATATTGTACGGATAACTGATACTAAATGTAAAGTATAATTTGATAAACTTAAATAACACTGCTTCCTGCTGACTGCTGTTCTACTTTCGACGACCACTGTTCAACTTCTTACGACTTATGATCTGCTCTCAGCAACTGATGATTTATTACTGACGACTGATACTGATAACTTAGTGCCTATCGACTTGCTAACGTCAACCGATACCGAAAGGGTATATCGACTAGCCTCTATCGGTGTTACATTTATATCCTAAATCTAGTATTAAAGGCATATATCATATTATCTTTTTAATCCTCAACACTAAGTTCAACAACTTACTCCTGAATGATGACATCAATATATAATCCATTTAAGTATTTTTTTTTTGTTGAAACTCTTTTTATTTCATGCAGTTGGCAACCCTCGCAACTAGTTGGCTTTTCGGCAACTGCCAAGATAGCTGAATTGTTCCCCCTCGCTGACCTCACTCCTTTTTTACCATCTCTCAACGTCTTGGTAAATTGAAATATGCTCTCCTTTTGCTGCAAAAACAAGGTGCTCAGGTGCCGCATCATAGCGAGGTAAGGACACGTAAAGCAAGGGCTGGGCAATGTTCATGATTTTTGACAAGGGTTGGCACTGTGACTGCCTTGTCTTCTGCCCTTCTATATCTTGTCTGTCTGCTAAAATGACTTTATTTGCAATATGGAAATATTTTTCATTATCCTGACGCTGCTCGAGCTTTTGCCTTGGACCTGTTCCCTGTTATCGTTCTCGTTCTCGTTCTGATTCTCATTCTTTCCAGCTGCATATGTCAATCGATGTCAGTCAGGCTGCCAAGCTCTCAGCTCTACTATGCTACACATACTCTCTGCTCTGCATAGCTTGCGGTATATTTTGAGCTTGTCTCGACATATTTTATGGCAATATTTTTGATGTACCGTGTTAGACACGCACACACACACGCACACACACACACATGTTGCTATGCCTGAATCACCCACTTACTTTGCAATTTCGCAAGACAACGTGAATTGATGGAACTCTCAAGCAAACAAATCAAATTTTAAATGGAAAATAGCACAAGTTTCTCAAGCTAGGTCTGACTTAATTTAACACATGTTCTACATACTGCACTTGACTTTTTAGCATTTAAAAATGACTTATTAGCCTTTTAAATGCTAGAAAAAGAACAAAATGTCTGAGAAGTTTTCATCTATATTAAAGATCTATTCAATTTGTCAGCAATAAAAACAAAATTATATATACAATATAGAAGAAATAAAAGCACAGACAGCAATATAAGTTTTTTTTTATATATATATTCTTTATTTATTTACAATCTATCTATCTAAAGATAATAAGTAAATTCTATGACGAAGAGAATGACAGAAAACTTTTAATTTTTTTTACATGTAGAGGTTATTTACAAAAAATTGTATTTACTACCTCTCTTTGGGTTGTCTAAAGGGGAGATCAAGGGGGTGGTGCCTTTTCAGCCGTCGGCGATGTTGGCTAAGCAATATAAGTAAATGTGTTTTTAGATTTAATAGAATATATGCAGATTAGCTTATTTCAGAACTTAACATACTAATTTCCAGCATTAAGTACTCGCTATCAATATGATAGAAGTGTATTATAACTTACAAAAACAACTTCAGTATTTATGATTTCTTAAAATTGGATTCTTCAAATTTTAGAAGTTATTTAAGAAATTCTTTTGTATGGGAAAAACACCTACTGGTCTTAGTTGCATTGACAATCTGGTATATTTTGTACTCTATGGTATATTTTATATATTTTATATCTTTTGGTATATTTTTGAATTCTGTGATATATTAATTTGGTATATTTTAAGAATAATTCCACACTTTTTTGCCTTAATTCAAAATGGGTATCGGGTATCGCATAGTCAAGCACTCTCAACTGGAGCATTTTACTTGCTCTATTTTAATCGGCACGGATTTCGCATAAGTATCAACAGCCGGTCCATTTCTGCATTCCAGTGCATATCGATAGTTTAGTTGCTTTATAAAGAATTTGAAAATGACGCGGTCGTTAAATAAAGCGTTAAGAGTAGAGTCGTCAGATAGATCTTAAGTCTAAAGTCGTCGCCAAAAGTTGTAAGAGAAAAGAAGCCATAGAGTCGTAAAAGTGAAGTCATCATCAAAAAATTTAATTTAATTGACACTAATATGTTATATAAAATACTTATTATGAATACAATACTTGTGAAATAAAAACCAAATAAAATAAATGTTTATTTGTCATGTTTTATACATTTATTTAGAGCATTCGACGAGAAACACATCAAGTAAGAGAAAAATCTAAAAAATAGAAATGTTGCAAAAACAAAACATTAGGTAGAATATTATAAGCTACGTTTTACAATTAATGTTTAAATTTACTACATTTTATAGCTTCCTTAATGGTATATATTTCAATAACTGTTGCACTCAACGGGCAATTAAATATTTCAATTAGAAAGAGCAAATTAAACCAACATTTAATTATGAGCTTTTCAAATAAATTCAAAAGTTCAGCTAATTAAAGTACTTAATAGGCAGCACTTAATATTAATATTGAATTCAAAATTATAATGTTCGCAATGAAGCTAATCAATGTTTTAAGTGCAATAAAGTCAACAGCAAACTAAAGGTTAAGCACTTTTTTGCCTTCAATGTTCAGCTTTCATCATCAATTACATAGTAAGCATATTGCGAGCATCCATGGATATTTGCGCAATGCAAAGCATAAAAATCTCCATCTCTTCTGGCCAGATGCCACACAACACATATCGAGCTCACTCGACTTGAATGTTTGTTCTTGCAGATGATGACTTTATCAGAGTCATCTGCAGTGGCCAAGTGAGAAGATGCGTGGACAGGGGAGGGAAACAGCAAAAGAGACGGGCTTGACGGATATGTGTCGAGTGGCGAATAAAAAGAGTGAAAGTTGTAGCACCAGAGCAAACAATTTCGCAGCTGCTCTTGAGTCCACAGGCTGAATGTGCATTTGTCCGTTGGGAATTGATAAAAGTGCTAAAATTCCACATAAAAGGGAAAAAAATTTGTTAATTATTTATGAAGTCGAGTTATGATTGTGTTTATAGCACTTGATTTGATATGAGTGCCAAAAAATTACACAGAATTAAACTTATCGCTTATTTATTAAGTTAAGTTATGATTGTGTTTATAGCACTTAATAAAATAATTTCAATTAATCGGCACATTTTACTTACTAAAATTCCCAATTGGATTGGTGCTTGGTTAAGTTAGCTTAGCAACGTTCGAATGCAAATATTGAAAGTGGAAAGCAAATCGCAGAGGGAGAAAAAGAGTTTGCAAAGCTTTGCTCTGCTTTTTATGGCCACGTTTTTTATGCCAATTGCCAGGCAAGGACAAAAATTACGCGCATTATCCTTTCGTCTCTAGACTCAGACGAAGACTGAGAAAGAGAAAGAGAGAGGGAGCGAGAGAAAAGGAGAAGGAAAAAGACTTTAGCTGGAGCCAGAGCCAGAGTCGAGTGATAACACGGCATTTGCTTAAACAAGCATAAATGTGAGTTGCTAAAAAAAAGAAGAAAAGTTCCCCGGCCATTTTAATTTGGCTAAGTAGCGCCAGTGACACTGACATCGACTAAGCGAATGCCAGAGTGAGACAACAATACTCAGCTAAAGAGAGATAGAGAGAGAGAGGGAAAGGGAGAGGGAGACAATATGAAAGGTTGCAAATGCGGATACGGATACGGATACCTTTCTGTCGGGCTAGTTCTAAAAAATACAACAACAAAAAATGCGCTAATTTAATTTTAACTTTGTTGGCAGCTGGACAGCCCCCTCTTCCTTTTCCCCTTCACCTTCCCCTAACCCTGTCCCACTTCCCTTCACAGCCTCTGCCTTGACGGCGTGTCTGTTGGCTTATTCTCTTTTGTGTTTGATTTCGTTGTCAGCGTCTTTTGGTGCTTTATGCTTGTGGCACACTTTCCGCAACGCATTAGCCAACTTCCCCAACTCCCCAGCTGGCCAATCCTTTCTCCTTCCTTCCCCTCACCCTCTCCCTTAACTTAACTGAGGCGAAAGAGTAAAAGTAAAATATTTGCCCGGCCATTGCAAGTGAGCAGCGCTGATTGCGGCACTAAAACGAAACGAGTTCTTGTGCGACGATAAGATTTTCCAGCACAGCCCTTACTTAATTCCTTCCTACTCTGTATACCCTTGCTTTGCCATACACAATAAACCGCCACCATCACCCGATTTAATCACACTGAAGTTTGTCCATTTGCCGCTGGCCATTTTCTTTTTTTTCTGTTTTGCGTTATATGTTTAATACCCGTGCCGCCTTAAGGAAACTATCCGACTTGCTTCTGTTCCAACTCAAGGCAGACTTGTATTAATAGAGCGCAGGTATTTTATAGTCGAATTCATTGACGTTACTCCAGTTAAGTCTATCTTATGGACAAAGTTTGCGAGTGGCTTTACGGCAGTTGGCACCTACGCCCACAGTGAGTTTCGTTTGCCAGCCCGGGCCTGACAATCGACAGCAATTTGCCACAGTCGCTGCCACAGTTGCTGCCACAGTCTCTGCTCGAGACGCGAGTCAGCAGCATTCATCGCCGTGCGGCATCATTGACCAAATTCGTATTCACAAAGCATCCGATAAGCATAACAGTTGTCGTCAAGTGAGCGTCGTGCCGCCGGCAAACACCTTACTCGGTTAAAGATGGAGCTGAAACCTTAGCTGTAGATGTGGATGTGGAGTTCGAGTTCGACTTGGAGTTGGAGTTGGAGTTGGGGGCAGCAACAAATCGTCGCCAGCTGCCATCGACAATAAAACGTTTTACAATGTAACTAAGGCGACGACATGCCGACGCTTTGGACGTGCCTCCCTTCCCCACTCACCCACCACTTGCCACCTTGCCACCTTGCCACCCTCGACATTGAATTGAAAATCCTTCTCATGTGCTGCAATAATGTGCTGCGAATCGTCTGCGCCAAGTGCAACAATGTTAATAATTGTTTATTGCCACATCTGACATCTTTGCCCTACAAAACCATCGAGTCTCTTCGCTATTCAATGTCGTTAAAGTAATCGATTGCAATTATCACCGGAAACAATTCAGAAAGCGCAATCTGAAAAAACCTCCATCTCGTTCTAGTATTGAACTTGACATGGAATACATTTAATAGTGATAAGAATTCTCAGCAAAGCTACTGGGAAGCTAACTACACAGAGAGAAATATTGCGCTCTTACGTCTGACAATTCTCGATCTTTAAAAAATGCTTTAAGCATGTAATCCAGATTGAAATCCCTTAAATTCATATTATAGAACTTTCATCTTGACTAAAGAATTTGCCTTTGACATTATAACATCAGAACTTTATCAAGTTTTTTTTTGTGTATATACGAATGTGAAACGATCTTTTGGGTATTCAGTTTATTTATTGCATATTAAAGTACAGTATAATGTCGATAGTGAAATCTTTTTATTTTTATATAAAAATAGCATTTAACATTCCCAATGAGCTAAACTCATAAGTGTAGATACATGTTTAACTAACCCATTCCTAGATAATAAATCAATTTTGCACTTTCTGTGCGGTTTACAAAATTTTTCGTAAACAAAAAATACAATATAATAAATAACTATGCAATTATTTGATAGATGCAAGTTAAAAGGTTTATTTAAAATAAAATCATGAAAGAAATTAACACTTTAATATAATTATATCTATTTTCTAATCTATTTTTTATTAATTATTAAGAAATAGATATAATTATAATAAACTTGTGCTAATCAAGCAACATGAGACAGATATACCTAATATGTAACAAAGTTACAGTCATGTATGCTCGACTGTAAATTACCCGCTACCCATATCGAATAAAAGCAAAACAGTGCCGTATTATTTTAATATATATACCAAATAATATACCGCAAGAAAGCTAAAATATACCGCATTCCGTACTTGGTATATCGGTGAAATACTACATTCAAAATATACCATAGAGTTAAAAAATACCAGATAGATAGATAAAACCCGATTTGAGTAGATGTAATTTGCTCTACAAAAGTATTACATAAATAAATTCTTCCATTTTTATAAGATCACAATCAAGTTCAAAACTTATAATACCCTTCTATCCTATGAGTAGCGGGTATAATTATGTATGTTATGTTACACACAATACTTTTAAACTTTCTATAGTGCAAATATAATTTTGATAAGCCTGGCACTTATAAAAGTTAATCAACTTAGTTGTTGGCTCAGTTTGCAATTTACAATAATGAGAACTAGTCTATTGATATTTGCGCTCAGTTTAGCGTTTGCTTACAAGTTGTGCGTGGCTGAAGATGAAAGTTGCCTAAGAACCGATGGAAAAAGTGGATATTGGGTGCTTAAAAAGCAATGTCCAAAAATCCTCGACATGTTAAGGCGGAGATTATCCGGAATTCCATTTACGGCGGAAGAAAGAATATATATAAATCATTCTAGATGTCCAGGCTCAAATGTAGCGTACATCTTATATTAATAAGCTTAAGCTAACTAATGCTATTCTTCATTTATTCAGCGATTAGTGTGCTGCGAGGAAGACGTAAAGGTGATTGAAGGAATTCGAGTGTTGAGCGAGCAAAATTGCGGTCAATTTGGTACTATGAAAACCATTGGAGGCAAAGAAGTTGAATTAATGTCCAGACCCTGGATGGTTTACCTGACTATAAACTACAATGCAACTGTTAGCTTTACGTGTGGTGGCACTCTAATAAGCAATCGTAAGTAATATTGATAATGATAATAATATATACTACAAATATAATTAAATTTTATAAACACAGGCTATGTACTAACCGCTGCACATTGTTTTAAAAATGGAACACTGTGAGTTATAATTTAATTGTGCATAATTTTTTGGATTGAAAGCATTTTATTTTATCACAGTCAATCAGTGCATTTGGGGGAACATAATCTATTAACGGAAATAGATTGTAAACAGAAGAGAGGATCATTGATATGCGCACCGAAAGTTCAAGTTATTCAAAATAATGAAGTCTTTCAACATGAAGAGTATTCTGCGAGAACTAAACTCAATGATATTGCCCTGGTGAAGTTATCAACAGATGTATTATTTTCAAGTAAGTTAATTCTAGTTCACTATTCAATTTGAATATAAATATTGTGTATTTTAATCATAGACAGCGTCAGGCCAATTTGTTTGCCATTGAATGAAACACTGCAACAATTATCCAAAACAATTGACAAATTCTTCGTTGCTGGTTGGGGAGAACTTGGTCGCTATCGGGCATCTAATGTTCTAACAGAGACAATCGTCTCAAATTTAAATAAGACACTCTGTGATCGATCCTACAGTGGCATTCCAGCTCTTGGCTCGACTCAACTCTGTGCTGGTGACATTGGAAGAGACTCGTGTAGTGGCGACTCTGGTGGTCCATTAGCCTATGTGACCCATCTGTATAATAACTCGCAACGCTTTGTACAGTTTGGAATTACCAGTTATGGATCGCCAAATTGTGGTGATGGTCATCCTGGTGTCTACACAAATGTCGGCAACTATATTCGCTGGATCGCCAAGAAAATCGCCAAATAGATTTTTATATTATACAAATTTATGTACAACATATATATATTTTTTTAATTGAATCTTTAATACTAATATTTCAATGCATTACTAATCATTCAAAATGTGTTACGCAAATATACAAATATGCGAATCATTTTCAGCCCGCTGTCTTATCTGGACTAAAATATATATGTATTTACAAATTACTGCCTATAGAAAAAGCTTTTGACCATGAATCAATCATATAAATTATAAAGGTTGCAACCCATTAACTAATAGGCTACATTTTTTTATTTGTATTCATCTATCAATTTTTATATAATGTAAAAACATTAGTGCTCGACTGTAGGATGACCTGTGTTTATAAGTGCACTTATTAAAAAAAAGTACTAAAAACAAGATTTTAGTCATAGTATTAACAAAGTAAGAACCGACAGTTGAGTGCGCTCGACTGTGAGATACCCGCTACTTGGTTTAAATTAGAGCAAAACAGTGTTGTATTATTCTTAAAATATACCGTATTAGTATAACGCAAAACTACTAAAGTATACCGAAAGCTATATTTGGTATATTAATACAGTAGTTACTACATTCAAAATGTACCATTAAGTCGAAACAATGCCAGATTGTCGGACAATACATCCAAAAAATTGAAACAAACTTGATCTGTGTACATATATCTCTATCTCTTATAACTTAGTCCCTGAGATATAAACGTTTATACGGAAAGACGGACATTGCAATATCGTTTCAACTGTTGATGATGATCAAAAATATATATACTTTATGAGGTTAAAGATAACTCCATCTACTTTTTACACATTATTTTTTGCAGGTATAAAGTTCAACAATATGGTAGCAGTAATCCAAAAGGTGTATATCAACATCTTGAGGAAAGAGCAAGTTCCACAATTAAGAAGTAATAGTACAATTTTATTATACGATTAACGAATGTTAATTTAATATAATATATGTTATTTATTTGCATATTCGAATTATGCTTACATTATTATATAATTAGCCTTCAGTTCTACGAAATTATTAAACAATCTTCTTACGACATAATTATCATCAAATCGCGAGACAGCAATAAGCGAATACACTTAGATTGTTTCGAGAATTTTGTTATCTACATCTATTGATATAGGTCTAATTTTGCGAACTTTGCATTTTTCAGTTTAATCTCCGTAACCTTAATAATTCGGTGTTACTTTTTAAGACTACAACTTTTTGATGAAAGTGCGAGCTTTTAGTGTGTCCTAATGCAGTTTGGTTCATTCCAAAGATCCACACAAACTATAATTTTATTTTCCCCCATTTTCATAAAAAACAAAGTTGAAGAAATGTCATTCCTTAAAACAGACAAAATGCAAATATTGCAAACCAATAGTTTAGCACGAAACACATATGTACATACACTATATATTCTTGATAAGCTCAGATTCCTTATGTACACTAATAATACATACAAAATACCTGAAACATCTCAGAGCTGTGCTCAGTCAGCTTCAACTCTTCAATCGCAATGTATAGAATCAGCATCAGATTGTTGATTTTCGCTTCGTGTTTGGCATCAACACTTGCAGTTGCCGTAGTTGAATACACTGGTATAATATAGAATCTTGAATAACTGAAGTGAAATATTAAATATCAATTCTACTACGAAAATATTTAGCGGATGACTTTTGCACCAGACTCGATTTCAAGCCAGGATATTGTGTGCCTATAAACAATTGTACGCTGGTTAAAAATATTACTGCAAGAAAATCGGAAGCAACATCGGAACTTACAGCTGATGAAGAATTGTACATCAGAAATTTCTGAATGCCCTGTTCACAAAAATGTTATTACGTTATTTGAAAATTTCCATTCTCCAAAGACTGAATTTGTTTATTTCATTTCATAGGGGTTTGTGTGCTGTGAAGATGCAGAAGAAGTGGCAAAAGGCGTTGATGATCTGAACCCAGACGAGTGCGGAGAATTTGGAACATCGAAAACAATTGGAGGCAGAGAAATTGCATTGATGTCCAGACCTTGGATGACTCTGCTTTACATTCGAGACGAGTTGGATAACGAGGACTTCACGTGTGGCGGAACTCTAATAAACAAACGTAAGTAAATTAGTCCACAATATGTAATATGCGCTAATGTTCCCTTCTAATTTGGTTTTATTTTAATAGGCTATGTATTAACCGCTGCTCATTGTTTCACTAGAAAAACGCTGTAAGTATTATATGGTTTATCCATAAAGTATACATGTTATTGATTAGCATCAATAGTCGAGACGATTTAACCATGTATGTTCGTCTATCCGTATAGAGCGTGTATTTTTTCAAGTTTATTTTACATTTTTTCCACGCCCACTCTTGGCTCTTACGATCCACATACAGACGTAATTTTAAAGTTCTAGTGATCTTTAACATACACCCGCTACCGATAGGGTATCATAACTTTGTTCAGGCAAGAAATGTATGTAACCAGCAGAGGGAGATATCTCCGACCCTATAAAGTATATGTATATATTCTTGATCAAAGTCAACAGCCAAGAAGTTCTAGCCATATCCGTCTGTCCGTATTAAGACTTTGATCTCAGAGACTATAAGAGATAGAGCTATTATGTTTCTATGCAGCTCAAGTTTGTATCAAATTTTTGCCACGCCCACTTCGACCTTCACACATCAACTAAAATCGAATAACAAGCGTAATTTTGAAGCTAGAGTACTAGAGAATTTTTGGTGCATACAATTTTAACTACAGTTTTTATGATTTCTGAAAATTTGGTTGCGATACGATAAAAATCAATTTACCAAATGTAGCCCATGTTATAATTTTAGAAATTTTTGCGGTATATTAATTCAGTATATTTAAAAAAATTAATACCGCACTGTTTTGCTTTTATTCTTTAGCTTTCTTAATTGTTTTATATTTTTTCTACACCCACTTCTGCCCTTTTTGCGAACCGCATTGCAAACGTAATTTATAAGCTACAGTGGTTTTTAGTACACAGAATGATAACTACAGTGTGTTGATTTCTTCCAAGATAAAAGTCGTAAGAAGATATTTAATAAATAATTATGTATCGCAAAAAACGACTTCTGCAGTTTGGGTCTTAGCTACTTTGATTGGCAATCTGGTGTATTTTGCAGTTTATGGTATATTTTGAATGCCAGAAAATATATATATTGGTGTAATAATTTGGTATATTTTAAGAAAAATACTGCACTGCTAAGCCCTTTTTTAAAGTGTGTAGTGTGTCTCACAATCGCGCTGATTTAAATTCTTTTTTTAATTCTACATTTTTTGACTTTTAAACTTAGATTGTACGTCCGTCTTGGAGAACACAAAATATCCCAGGGAAGAGATTGCACCCGAAAGAGGGGAGTGGAAACGTGTGCGCCGCCAGTTGAGGATGTGGAAGCGGATCGAGTTTATATCCATGAAAATTACTCATCTATCACTGGCCACAATGATATTGCTCTAATCAAACTCTCACGAGATGTTGAATTCAAAGGTGCGAGTTTATTCGTCACACTCTCATTAACAGATTTCAAATAAATTTTATTCACTTTTCACAGAGAGCATTGGACCCATTTGTTTGCCTGTCAACGAGACTATTCAACAGAGTGTGAGCTCAATGGAACTATTCCATGTGACGGGTTGGGGTAAAACCGAAGTCCGCTTTGCCTCCGATGTTCCACTAGAAACCGTTGTTCGCCGCAAGGATATCGATAACTGCCAGAAATCTTATCGAAGGCAAATCATCCCAGCTCAACTGTGCGCCGGTGGCCTTGGAAGGGATGCATGCAATGGAGACTCCGGTGGTCCATTGGCATATGTGAAGTATTTGGATGGCCGACAACGCTTCGTTCAGTTCGGAATTGTCAGCTTTGGATCATCAAATTGCGGTGATGGCAATCCAGGTGTTTACACAAATGTCGGTAGCTACATTCGCTGGATCGCCTACAAAATTGCCACAAAATGAATTGAATAAAAATAAATTTTAATTTACAAATTAATGAAGAAGTGCATTTAAGGTAATTTACAATAACTTCAAAACTTTTTACTGTTCCTTGCATTATTATATATTATAATAAAACATTGAAATTTGCAAATTCTTTTATACCAATTGGTAAATTTTTGTCAACCTGATGCTAAATACTTTTATAGTATATTCACATATATTTATATGTTATATAATGCTTCCACAGATATCGATACCAGTTTATCAAGACTTTCAACATTTATGCTTGAATGAGAGAATGTGTAAAAAATGATGATGGAATTGTTTCAGTATCTATAAACCATGGTAGTCATTCTGTTCGAATAATTTCAGCGCACAATTTTCAGTGTTTTGTCGAGCTATGCATAATACCTACATTTTAAAGTATCTTAACCCTTTCATGCCCACTGTTGCATATATGCAACATTGACTTTACATTTAACATTTACATTTTCGTATTTATTTATGTTTATGGATGGAGAAATGTTGCCTAAAAGGCAATATTGCAGTAAGGACATACCAAGGGTCTTAGAGTATCGAAAATCGGAATGAAAGATACTTGGGGTTCCTTTTAATCATTTATGGAAATAATATTTTCTATATGTCCCCATTTTAATTTGAGCATGAAAGGGTTAAGTCTTTTTAAATGTACATATATTCATTCAAATATGTATCGTTCTGCTTCTTACATGCATTATAACTATGCATTATAGCTACATTTTAAGGTGTCTTAAATCGATTTTCTTTTTCTTTTTTTCATATATGCATCGTTCTTCATTTTATGTGTGTTTTAGCACAATTTTCAAGCACCTCATTTGACTTGCACTTTCAAAATCATTGTTGCTTTCTTTAAAGTATTTACTGCAATAAATCATATTGTGAACAATTACCTTTTCTTTTACACAGTTTCTTTCTTTTTCAATAACTCTTGATTATGATTAACATTCGTACATTAGGTGTAAGACGATCTTTCGGCTTCTCCCTACCAGACGTATAGAGATCGTTGAACTCGGTGCAGAGTCAACATTCCCTAGTGGCTATAAATAGAAGCATTGTTGCCAGAAGGCCTCGACTGTTTAGTTCCGCTGCCGGCACTTTCAATCTGCCACTTCCTATGCATCTAAAAATACCACCGATGCACCCCAATCCACAAGCAACACGCGCCGCATCAGCTGTCTCTATTGCGTTCCCCACATCTGTCTGTTTACATATTTAGAAAATGTAGTTCGCAGACTACCCCAAAAGTCTTTGGTTTGGATGCTGCATCTGCATCCAATATGTGGCAGTGCATCGAGTATCGTCATGGAGTATAGAAGTGCCCCCATTCTGCCTACGTACGCCGAGTCTTGGTGTGTAATTATTTCATAGATAAAATACGCTTCCATAATTGATTTCTTAATCGCGTTTGCAGTGTTCAAAGTGACTACTCCAAGAAGGATTCACTCTGCCAGACGCTTTTCCCATACAAGACGTTAAGAGAACCCGATCCCGTTATCATCCTCATAACATTGGCTGTGGTTATTGGTTCCTTCTGTCTACTCAGCGGTTTCATTCTTCTCTGTGTGGTATCAAAGGCGTGGCAAGACGAAACATCCGAGGCCATATTACTCATGGGTAAGTGAAGTTTAATAAATACGTGATTAATGCGCAGACATCCGATTAATCGACACTGTTTTCAGGAATTGGCTTCTTTATCACATCGTTATCCTGTGTGACTTGGAAACTGACGAATGCCCAACGTCTGGCGCAGCTACAAGAAACAATTTCCATTTAACTTTAACGCTTATCTGTACAAAATATATATTTATTGTATATCAACATTTTAAGAATTGCATTACTTGAGTCAGTCTGTTTCGCAAAAATAAAAAAGAAATACAATTGCAGATAAGCAGCTGGGAGAAAACTCTGACGAATTGTAGTTGCAGCAAGCAAAAGAAAGACGCAACCTACCTCAATTGTTCTACCCGAGTGCAGCTTGAACCGAATCTGAGCTATGTTCCTACCTGGCTCAGCTGTCGTACCTGAGCTCAGTTTGCATCGAATCCTCAAAGAGGCCACAACTCTAAGAAATGCCACTGCTGAGACAATTCCTGTTGATTCCCGCGCTGCAAATGTTGCAGCTGCCACAGCGTTTTCTAGGCAAAATTTCCGATTTATGTCATACACGAAATTTCCAACGTTACGTGAGGTAAGTGCAAACAACTTATTCCAAGTTGTTATACTAAAATGTGCATTTGTACAGGTTTATGGAAAATAATTTATGCCCGGTTTAATCGCAATTCAAATACAATTTGAGCTAATCGAATCTAATTCCAACGTAATCAAAGCAAAAGACAAGAGAGACAAGAGTCAAGAGACGTGAGTGAGTGACGACATCCAGAAGCTACTCAGGCGACAACAATTGTAATTTTGCGCAGCAATTTCGATTCGTCTGCGATTTTGTGAGTCAACTCACGTATCTCTCGGATGCCAAAAATAAGTGAGACGAAAACAAATTTGTGCGACTGTCGAGTGTTTGATTTCAAACTGAGGCAATGCTCAACTGCAGAGCTCCAGAGCTGCAAAAGTCACAACTTGAGAGCGCGACAATTGATCAGAATGTTCGGGTTTTTCTCCACACCAGAATCTCTGGATAAGTCTCTCGCAATGCGGGTAAAACACAGAACCGATCACAGTCCGCGGCGCGATTGCAATAAAAGTCTTGAGTCCAGTGCACTGATCGGTTAGTTCATTTCATTCTTTCCATAAGTGCAAACACATTCCGGATTACACATTCGTTTAGAATTCTAACGATGAGCGAATATAAACGCGCCTTTAATTTCGTTGTACGCGCCATCGCCGCTGTCAGCCTCTTGATCGTTATGGCCGCTTTCCACCAACAGGACGACGATGCTGGATCCCACTATATACATCCCAGAAGAGTCATGCAGTGAAACGTGCCAGCTAAAACTAGACCTAAGTGTATATTGTATATATAGCTACGACTTAAGTATTTATCGCATATTAATTTTGCAAATAAGCAATCAGTTTACATAAATCAAATTACAATAAATAAATGGAATTAAAGGTTTACAAATAAATGTGTTTTGCCTCTGAATCAACGGAAAATGAGAAAGTGCAAATACCCTAGAAATGTCATCTACCCTACTAGGAAAATAATTTTTAAAAATGTCAATCAATTCATAAAGGAGAATTTATTCTATCTAAGACTAGTTTAGCTTTATTCTAAGCATACTGACACCATTCAAGCTCAGACATACATACGAGAATGTATGTATAATTAATCTTAAAAGCGAAGATACTTCAATATGAGTTGTCGAGCATCGCACGCATTACCTTTCTATCATTTCAATACAGGGAGAGCAGTCTGAATTTTCAAATTACTTTTGCGGAATCGGGCAAACCCGTTTATTTTCATTATGCAAATACTGGAAGCATAAAAATGCAATTGTTTATTGATTACACGCTTGCATTTCCTCTATCAGCAGTTGCAGTGGGATTTCACCCGGGTTTTAATTTACCCAGAGCTGGTAATTCCCAATCAATCAATTCATAAACGAGTACTTATTCTAGCTGAGACTAGTTTCGCTTTATTCAAAACATACTAACACCGATACATATTTATAATTAATCTTGAAAGCGAGATTTAGCTGAGTGAAATATTCCCAGAACAGATTTGTTCAACATTTTGTTGTCGCTCAGTTATCTTTGCACTGACTTGAGCTCTCGTCTCGGGACTGGGACCAACTGCTTTCGCTTCTCTCGCTGTCGTTGTCAACTTAAAGGAGTTGGATTCATCATCGTTGGTCTTTTTGGCCGTTCGTCTACTTCGAAGCAGTAGTTTCATTTCTATAAAATTGTTGACTGGAATTTCAGGTATGTTCACATTTCACTGTCGCCACATTGATTGATTGCCGAACTGCAGACTTGTCAGCTTTATAGGCGGGAAGAATATCATAATATCCGGTAGACTAAGAGCGTTGCAAATTAACAATTGTTTAAACAGACTCGCAATTATTTCCCGTTGATATTTTATTGCACTCGTTCACATCTGCTATTCGAGAAACGTATGCAACTGCCTCACAACGTCAACTTGAGTTCTTTCAACTGTCTCTCAAAGAATTCTGGCAACTCCCACTCCCGGTCTTTTCAAGGTTACAGCCCCTGAGGCGCAAAACAATGCGGCTGAGTACTCGAACTCAAGTGTTTGCCATTGTTTGTTCAAATTCGATTATCCGTTTTTCATCGAGCGAACAACTGGTATTTACTTATGGCATTCCATTGACAACATGAATAGTTATTTACGTTTAATACATTTTATAATTTATGTTAAGACAGAATCCAATTGTTGCTTGTTGATGGAGAATAACTTTAAATTTGTTTACTGTCATTTGTATGGCAACATATTTATTTATATTTAAGGAAAATTAAAAATTTGTAATATGTATTTCTATATATACTTGTCTCGGTTCAATCGTCTTATTTTATATCATTCTAGCTCCAGGCCTCCTCAAGCAGTTGTCATGGCTTAAGAAAGAGCTTTACTGTGGTTGTTAAACAGGCTAAACGTTTTATAGTCGGTAGGTGACGTCCAAACTGAGGTAAATTTAATACAAATTCAACACCAAAGAGGGCGCAGTAATTCATTTTAAATGCTATTCACCGGCAGATGGCGTCAGAGTGCGGGGTCAGTGCAGATATGAATTGTATTTCAATTCAGGTTAATTTTTTCAATTTATAAGAAATCATTTACACAAATTAAAATGAATTACATATATCACGCTGTTCTCTGCTATATAAAGGGCAGCATGCAATTGCTCAGATGCAATAGTCGTTCTCAAATCGTTCGATCAGCATGAAGTCGCTTATGCTTGTTAGTTGTATTGGCCTGATATGCATCATTGCATCTGGCTCAGCTGAGAGTGAGTTCATCTAGCTATATAACTAGAATACAAATTTAATTTTTCTATTTTCAATAGAACTTAATCCAGAAGGATTGCACGAATTGGAAAAACAAGAATGCGGAGTCCATAAGAAGGATTTACCTTTTATTGGTAATGAAAACATTCCTAGTTCAAGACCTTGGATGGCACGCCTTAAGGTTTCAATTGATGGAAACGATCCATTTGAATATATAGGAACCTTAATTAGTGACCGTAAGTAAACCATATAATCGTAGTAGGATTTTGAAATTGGATGATAACAGCCGCAATTTGATTCACAGAATTTGTTTTGACCGCTGCGCATATTGTGGACGGTACTAGAATGTAAGTCTATATTACCTATATAAATATCCCGAAGTAAGATTTTAATTTTTCATTCAGTTATTCAGTGCGCTTAGGTGTCGGGGAAAATTCGACAGTTGAGAAAATCGACGTCGAAAAAATAATTACGCACCCAGATTTCAAACTTAATCCTATTACATATAATGATATAGCTCTGGTGAAACTGGCTCGAAAGGTCGATTTCAAAGGTGAGCAAGATATTTGACTTATGACATTATAGAATTATTGTAAATTGTCCTTCCATTGAATGCGATTCCTAACAGAAAACATCAGTCCAATCTGCTTGCCTGTAAATGAGGATCTACAGCAAAAGGTGGAAACTCTGGAAGGTCTGCTGCTAACAGGATTGTCACATGGAAACACAAACGCTGAGAGAAATAATATACTGAGTGAAATAAATGTTTCACGTGTCGATCGTCCAAAATGCTCAAAGTCTTTCCGAAATTTTACAATAGAGCCAACTCAAATTTGTTCCACTTTGAATGAAATAGTATGCGTTGGCTCATCGGGCAGTCCACTGAGCAGTCAAGTTGAATATTTAGGTAAGGAGCGCTTTGTTCAGTTTGGCATCGTTTCTTTTGGATTAGGCGATTGTTCCATGGGAGCGAACACGAATGTAGCAAGCTTTATGCCATGGATAACTGCTGTGATTGGAGAAAAGCCGTTGTGAGCTGTAAATTCAATATTAATCATTTTCATGTATTCGACTATTTAAAATGTATTTTCTTATTCACGTTTGATTTGGCTTAAGACCAAATTCCCAAACGAATAAAACAAATATCCTAGATGGGAGGCAGCTCAATGATTTCAATAGAAAAAAAATACAATTTGAAGCAAAAAAAAAACCTATGCTTGTTTTTATTCTATGTTAAGAAATTTAACTAATCAAAATATATTTTTAATGAATCCTATGGTCTATGTGATTTGGCTTTGATGAAACTAAATCTGCCGAAGTGTGTCAATCAAGTATAACGAAATTAGCTCTTAAATCAATCACGCAGATCCTATCAATAATAACTGCGCCCAAAAGCCTTGACCACAACAATACCTATAGTTCATCAGCTGCCGGAAAGCCATGGTAATTAACCAGGCCTCTTTAAGCAGTCTTCATGGCTTAAGAAATAGCATTACTGAGGATGTTATTTGTTTTATAGCAACACTAACCGGTAGGAGACGTCCCAATTTAATACAAACTCAACACCAAAGAGGGCGCAGTAATTTATTTTAAATGTTATTCGTCGGTAGATGGCGGCAGAGTACGGGGTCAGAGCAGATAGGAATTGAATTTCAATTCCGGTTTATTTTTATACCCGCTAGCCATACGGTAGAAGGGTATTATAACTTTGTGCTGGCAGAATATGTATGTAACAGGTTGAAGAAGGCATCTCCGACCCTATAAAGTATATATATTCTTTTGTCTGTCCGTCTGTCCGTATAAAACCCTGGATCTCAGAGACTATAAGAGATAGAGCTATAATTTTTGTTCGACAGCATTTGTTATGTTTGCACGCAGATCAGGTTTGTTTGAAATTTTTGCTACGCCCAAGCGTAATTAAAATAAAGCTAGAGCTGCGAATTTTGTTGTATACAATAATAACCATAGTAATCATGATTCCTGAAAATTTGGTTACAATCAGATACAAATTGTGAAAGTTATTAAAGAAATACTTTTGTATGGGCAAAAACGCCTACTTACTAGGGATCTTAACTGCTTTGGCTGACAATCTGGTATATTGTGCCATCTGTGGTATATTTTGAATGTAGTACTATATCGATATAACAAATTTGGTATATTTTCGTATTTTTGTAGTATTTTTTTGAAAATAATACCGCAATATTTTGCTTTTATTCAAAATGGGTAACGGGTATCTCACAGTCGAGCACACTCGACTGTAGCTTTCTAACTTGTTTCAATTTATGAGAAATCATTTACACAAATTAAAATGAATTACATATAGCACGCTGTTCTCTGCCATATAAAGGGGAGCATGCAATTGCTTAGATGCAATAGTTGTTCTCAAATCGTTCGATCAGCATGAAGTCGCTTATGCTTGTTAGTTGTATTGGCCTGATATGCATCATTGCATCTGGCTCAGCTGAGAGTGAGTTCATCTAGCTATATAACTAGAATACAAATTTAATTTTTCTATTTTCAATAGAACTTAATCCAGAAGGATTGCACGAATTGGAAAAACAAGAATGCGGAGTCCATAAGAAGGATTTACCTTTTATTGGGAATGAAAACATTCCTAGTTCAAGACCTTGGATGGCACGCCTTAAGGTTTCAATTGATGAAAAAGATCCAATTGAATATATAGGAACCCTGATAAGTGACCGTAAGTAAACCATATAATCGTAGTAGGATCTTGAAATTGGATGATAACAATTTGATTCACAGAATTTGTTTTGACCGCTGCGCATATTGTGGACAATACTAAAATGTAAGTCTATATTACCTATATAAATATCCCACAGTAAGATTTTAATTTTTCATTCAGTCATTCAGTGCGCTTAGGTGTCGGGGAAAATTCGACAGTTGAGGAAATCGACGTCGAAAAAATAATTAAGCATCCAGATTTCAAACTTAATCCTATTACATATAATGATATAGCTCTGGTGAAACTGGCTCGAAAGGTCGATTTCAAAGGTGAGCAAGATATTTTACTTATGACATTATAGAATTATTGTAAATTGTAAATTGTCCTTTCATTGAATGCGATTCCTAACAGAAAATATCAGTCCAATCTGCTTGCCTGTAAATGAGGATCTACAGCAAAAGGTGGAAACTCTGGAAGGTCTGCTGCTAACAGGATTTTCAAATGGAAACACAAACACTGAGAGAAATAATATACTGCGTGAAATAAATGTTTCACGTGTCGATCGTCCAAAATGCTCAAAGTCTTTCCGAAATTTTACAATAGAGCCAACTCAAATTTGTACCACTTTGAATGAAATTGTATGCAAAGGCTCATCGGGCAGTCCACTGAGCAGTCAAGTTGAATTTTTAGGTAAGGAGCGGTTTGTTCAGTTTGGCATCGTTTCGTATGGATTAGGCGATTGTTCCATGGGAGCGAACACGAATGTAGCAAGATTTATGCCATGGATAACTGCTGTGATTGGAGAAAAGCCGTTGTGAGCTGTAAATTCAATGTTAATCGTTTTCATGTAACAATCTACTATTCCACTATATAAAATGTATTTCCTTATTCAAATAAAACAAATCAACTAACTTCGAACTTGATTGCCGCTAGTCGGTAGATGGCACTAATGTGCGGAGGCAGCTTAGTGGATTTAATAGAAAAAAATAAAATTTGAAACAAAAAAAAGCCTCAGATTGGTTTTATTCGATGTTAAAATATTTAACCAATCAAAATGTATTTTTAAAGAACCCTATGGTCTATGTAATGTAAAACTGACGAAATGTATACATCAAGTATAACGAAGTTAGCCACGCAGGCCGATTAACGCTTACTAAATACTTACAAATCAATCACGCAGATCATACCAATAATAACTGCGCCACAACAATATCGATAATTCGTCTGCTATCCGATAATCATGGCAAATTACTAATCGAATTATACGAAACATTTTTCTAAAAATGAAATTAATTTCAAAGAATTTTCTACTTTTTCGCCTCTTTCAAATTACATTTTTAACGACTTTTGTACTTGCTAGCAAAGCTTTTCATATTTGGTTTATGTCACAGCTGGACACTGATTCGTTTAATGTGCGCACTGCGCATACGCCGTAAGCGGTTCATACATAGGCTAAGCTTATTTCACTAATGTGTGGTTTATGACCATGCTGACGTTGATTACTTTCTTATCTTCAAAATGGGAAAATAACGTAATTACAAATATAAAACATATAAAAATGAAAAAAGCTACTTTCAAGTTTCACTGTGAGTTGCCCTCTATTAACATTAATAATTATTAACAGTAATAAAATAATTAACACAACATTCTAACTTTAAAACAACGTGATATTAAAACCGAGTTTTAATAGATTTTTTGATTACGTACAAGACTCAGACTAATGAACAAAACAATAACAATATACAATAATAATAATAACATCAAATAATAATAATTCTGATCTTAAGAAATTGATCACCTGACAACCCTGACAAAAACAAGAATTATAACAGCTGTCTTGGCTCTCGAGCTCGCACTCTCTGGCTCTTTATTTCTTGCAGCACATTTGTCTTATACTTTGCATAAGCTTGCTCTCTGATTTTGCGCTCTCTCTCTTTCTCTCTCTCTTTCGGTCAGTTTCTTGGCTTAGCTTAGTGCACTTGTCTGAGCTTGAAACGTGTTTTGGCCAAACGCTTGTAGCGCCGTCGCACCGTTCGTTGCCATTCTTCGGTTTCAGTTCAATTCGAAACGCGTCTCAGTTTGGTTGTTGCCCTCGCTCGGTTCGTCAACAGCTCTGCGATTGCGACTGGCATTGCGATTGCTTGGTCAGACAGAGTAAAGGCGTTTTTAAAGCAGCAAGCCCACCAAGGCGCTGACTTTATTTGTAGGTGTGTATAGCATGAGTGTAAGCACACACATACACACACGCGTGTGTGTGTTTGTAAGCGGAGCAAGTGCGTCCGTACCTTAACTCGCTTGATCGGACGCACGCGGCTTAAATTGTAATTCGGTTTTCGGCTATATCGTTACGTAGCGTTGCGTTGCGTTATTTTTTGGTATTTGCTGCTTTATGTATGCAAAACGCGTAATTTCGCATTACACCGGGATCGAACGTCATAAAAGTGACCGAGACTGTCTGCCTCCCCCCTATCTCTCTCTCTCTCGCGCTCACTCTCTCTCGGTCTGTCTTTTGGCGAGCACAGTTCAGTTACTCGGTCATTACTTGCGGCACTGTTGTTATTGTTGTTGTTGTTGTTGTTATTATTGTGGATTTCGAATTTGTTGTATGTGCTGCAAGTTGTCTTTAAGCGCTTTTACTTGCATGTGTATGTGTGTGTGTGTGTAAGTGTGGGGAAAATTTCACTTTGCATTGAAATCAAGTTTCGGTTTTATTATTGCATTCAACATATGCGAGTGTGCGTGTGTGTGTGTGACCAGTGTGCGTGTGTGAGGTGTTTTTTGCCTCACTGCACTCGTTAGCCAATTAAGAGCCCATTCATAGGCATTGAGATTCTTAGCTGTGCGACATTAGCATAACGTTAAGCTTCGCCCTCTTCTCACTCCTCATTCCATCAACCTGTCTGACCTCCACAATTAGAAACTGCCAAGAATATGCATTAAAACAAATTAATTAAAAAATATTAATTAAACACTTTGCCAACTACAAAAGACCAAAGTAACATCAAATAAAAGCGTAGCGAAGGTCGTCAGCAAAGAGTTGGCAACACCAAAGTGGCAAGTGGCAAGGGGCAGGGGGCGGGGTACAAACAACAAAAATTAGTTTCAATCAATTCGCAATAGAAATAGAAATGACAACAGCTACAAAAATAAAAAGAGTGCATAGTAAACAACAAAAAAACTAAAAACGAAATAGCATAAATAATAAATAATTGTAAATACACGGAGACGATCGCGAATCTTCGCGATATTGTTATAAATACACGGACAGCATGACATATTCAAGGTGAATGTGGCCATTAATTTTTGGCAACAGGTGAAAATTTATGACTTCTTTTGTGTGTGTGTGTGCATAAGTGTGAGTGCCAAAGTCAAACCTAGAGTTAATGACAAAAACAAATGAGAAAGAAATAATGCAACTCAAATTGTTAATAAATAACAACAAAGTGTGCGATTTAAATAAATTATATATCTGCCGATATAAATTGTATTTTTGTCACATTGCGCATCCTTCTAGAATTTCTCTCTTAAGTCAAATTTAATTTACGATCAACATTATCTAATGCCAAATACAACTTGTGCCCCTCACACATATTCGTCATACGCAACGTTGCCTTGAACTTTTCGGAATGTGAAACAAGAAAAACATCAACAGCAACAACAACAAGATATTAAAGAAATTCAATCACAACATTATTAATTGCGTTTTAACGGTATCTCAATCGCGCTGTTCGCTAAAAGTTTTATTCAACAAAAATATACGTATATAAATTTTGATATACAAATGCAAACCTGTTTTTTTGGCAGCTTAAAGTGAAAATAATAATGATAAAATGCAAATGCAAATGCAAATACTGAGAAAACAAATAAATTGCTAATAATTTACAAATTGCAAGCTAAACACTAAACAAAACAAGAAAATTACAACCTACAAGTAAAGCCGCCAACTTGAGAAACAAAAATCTTTTGGATATCTTGTAAAAACCCCCCTCCCCAAAAAAAAATGCTTGTCAATTCGAAGCGGACGTCGCTGCAGGCGTCGACGCCAACGCCGACGCAGCCGCAGACGCCGTTGCGGATGATAATGTGGAGCCTCGGCGTCTTCATCATCTGCTGTGTCAGCATCAGCAGCGCACAAGGTGAGTGAGTTTTACATATGATTTAAGTTTTTTTTTTTCTTTTTTTTTTTGGGTTTTTTGTTTTAACGATCATCATGTACAAAAATTAAAATTGAATTTTTCAAAACTCTGTGCGGCTTATAGTCATATTTTTGTCGCAGTTATTACCACTCTTCTCGCTGTTGTTGTTGTTGTCGATGTTATTGTTATTGTTGGGGGAGGGGGAAACAAAATTTGTGTTTTCATTAAAAGCAGAAGACTTCAAGAGTTACCTGCTTCTGTGATTCACTTCATGTTGGTTTATCTTGATGATGCCGGCTGTTGCTTCTGAAGCCATGAGATCTCTTTTGGGCCTTTACCAGCCGGAACTCCGGCGAGGTCTGGGCCACCAAAGAGTCTCAGCCACAACCGCAAAACAACAATAAAACAAACTGATATGAGACAATAAATGCGTGTTCAAAATTAAAAGCTCAGATACACGGAGCTCTTGTGATTTGTCACGAAGAAGTAACCAAACGGAAAGAAAAAGAACCAATAATAAGCCCAAATAAAAATACAATAAAACACGTACTTCCGCAGTGCATGCTAAACTGTCATTTGTATTCAACAGTTTTAGTGTCACTGTTGATCAGCGATGCGCAGCTGATGTGTATGTGTTTATATGGGATATTAACAATCTTGGCAATTAGTTGCCAAGTTGTTGTGACTGATTGATATCAACACCAATTTCACTGGCAATTCATAACTTGGCCGAGGATTTTTACAAACTCAATTTGTTTTCACATTTCTTAAAAAGGTCACTGTGCCACAATATTGTAATGAACCAGTGTAAAACTTTGTATTTTCTTAACAAATATTGACTTAACGGTTAAGTGCGAAAGCAAAACAAAACCTCTCGGAAGAAGTTTTAAAATTTGCTTGTTGACACACCGCTTCAACACAATATTCATCAAACTGTTCACCTCTGAGAATTTTTTTTGAATCCATAAGCTTTGGTGACCCATATTGGAATTAACGGATGATTACGAAAAGAAGGAAACCGAACTCCATTATTCACCACTATTTTTATCCAAAATATTTTATTAATCAAATTCAAATCCAAATTTAGCCTTTTCGATTAAATTTTGCTTGTACATTACTTATGACGGGATCACCTTTTAAAGAAAAAAGAAATTATTTTTGTATTATACAAAATACAAACACAATGAAATTTATTTCAAAATAACATTTTCCATTTTTGTCAATCAATGTTCGGCAAGTTTTTTTTTTGGAATCGGAGTCTAGTGTCGATAAAAATATCCCATATAATCTTAAGAGAAATTTAAATCTAACGTAAATTAATTAAATATTCACAAAAGTGTTTAAAACAACAAAAATTTTAAAAAGAAATAAAAGCTTTTCAACTTTTATCATTTTAATTATTTTTATAAATTATTATCAAAACATTATAACTTTGTATTCTTTGAAGCATCAAGCCTAAATGAAACGTTAACAGATGCCCAACTCTGAGTTGACAATATTCGATGAGGTCTAAGTCTACTTAGGTTTTGGTTGAGAAAAAAAAAAACAATTTAATTATAGGTATTAGCTACAATGCAAAAAACCACATGAGCTAATACTAAAAAATATGCCAACTAATCATTTATACACATATATACATACTTAAGTCCTTACATAATATTAAGATGATTGACAAATTCAAAAAACAAAAAAAAAAATAAATAAACAGCATGGCGTCGCCAACGAGCATGTTTAATCAATAGAAAACAAAGCGAAACTAACGAAAAATCAACAAATTAAAATCAAAATTCTTACGTAACACTCTGCACAAAAAGACAAAAACAAAAACAAACAAAAATGATGATAAAAACCTTTCTACTAACATCAAATTTAATACCGAAACAGAAATCAAACAGCGTAGAAACCAAATGAATTTCAATACATACAAAATAAAGACTAAGGCTATGGAAACTTGTCGTCAAACAAAAAGAGCGTTAATAAAATTAACTTACTAATGAAGAGCTGATGATCGCGCTGCCGAAAATACAAAAACAATGATCATGTATAAATATGTTTGTGTGTGAAATCAAGAAATACAACTCTTGAAAATCTACATTTATTTTATATGCAGACATTTTGTCGCGCGTGTGTTGTTGTCATTCGTACACACAATAATCAAAACGAGTTTCTGGGCGCATTTTTTTTTTGCCGACAACTATGCAAATTAAATACTAAATATGTATTGTCCAACGAAATTCGTCTATGGAGAGTTGATATTTTGTAACAATCATAAAAAACGAAAGTGAATCGAGACACTCGCTGCTCTCAGCTCGCTGCTGTGTTGACTTTGAAAACCCTTGACGTTGTTCATGTTGCCCCTGTCACACTCAAAATGTGCGCCATTTCACTTTTCTCTTCTAGTTGTGTGTTAACTTGATCGAATTAAAGCACACACGCTTTATGCTATGCGATAAATAAAGATGGCACTACTGATATACGTCACGTTGTGTGAAAGAAAGTGAAAGAAATTGTACAAGTTGCTGTGTAACTGTGTCTACTTCTCGCTTATAACTTTTTTATTATTATTTTTTTTAACTGTCACACATGAGTCTTCTTCGGGCTGGTAAACAAGTCTAAGTACTCATCCAAACATGACGAATGTTGTTTTGAACTCATTCATCGAAAGAAAGAGTCAAATACCTAACACACATGCATGCGTACTTGGATTAATTAGTTGCGGGCTTTCTGCTTTTATTTTGGAAATTAGCGCTTTCTGCGCTATAATGATGAGAAACAATGCCAATGACATTGTCTGTCCCATGGTATGTAAAATTCATCCATATACTTATGTATGTTAAATTTACTACAACTTGCGGATTATTGCAGTGAAAAGTTCAATTTACATACACTGGCTGCAAATGGAAAAGTAGCATGCAATTTATTATGCCGCGTTTTATATTAAAGCCTACAAAATCAACTGGATGCTAGGTATTTTTACCACTCGCTAATTAAAATACTCACATTTTCACAGTACACACAATTATTTCCGCTTTAGTTAGCTGTTGTTGTTTTTGTAACTTATGACGCTGCACCAAAACAAGTTTAGTGCAAGAAAACGTTAAAAGTTGAGCAAAAAATACGAAATGAGCAAATGTTATTTCATGTTGAATTTATATAATACTAGGCAAAACAAATAATGTAAATAAAATTGTTGCCCTGTAAATACAAAATTTCGAAACTTTTCAATTTATGGTGTTTATGATAAAATAAAATAATTTCAATGCGAAATAATATAAATAAATCGCAATGTTGTTTTTTTTATCGATGTGGCAATATTTTAAAAAGTTGGCAGTCACATTTTTCTATTTCCTTTTTTTTGTATTCGTGTGCAAAGTTCTCTCTGTCTTTTTATTCTCTCAGCTTAAAATCATACAGCTGATTTTAGTTTCACAACTTTATTAAAGTCACTATTAAAATTTTGTGAAATTTATTTTTCCACAACTCAATATTTCCTTCATTTTTTATTTGTGCGTGCTCAATATTTTTTGTAAAACAATAATAATATTTATAAGCAAATAGAAAATGGCTGATAATATTAACTCGGGTAAAAAGAAAAAGGACCGTGGTGGTGCAGGAACGTCTGGTAAAGCCAAAAAGCGAATTGTTGAGAAAATCTTAGGCAAACGTAACGCCAATGGACACACTGAACTCTTATTGAAATGGAAGGATTTACCCGAAGAGGAGAGCACATGGGAGCCCCAAAGCATGTTGGGTCCTGAAAACATTCACATGCTAACGCAATTTAATTACCAATACCAACGAATCCCACCTAAGGCTGCGAATCAAAATCCACAAGCGGCTAAAGCTAAAGCAAACAACAAAAAAAAATTAAAGCAGCCACCGCTGCCGTCACCGCCGGCGCCGGCGCCACAAAAAAAAAGTGTGACCAAAGAGCACACGCACACAGAAAGAGTGCAGGCCGTAAACAAGCAAAGTTCCGATCACGACAGCGAGGATAATTCATCGGGAAGTAGCAGCAACTCGGACAGCGACAGCAGCTCTGCTGGTGACGAGACAAGCAGCAGCGATGAAGAACCCGATGTAGTGGAAAAGAAGGCTGCAGCAATGGCGAAAAGCAGACAACAATGCATTCCAAACAACAACAAGATGAAGGGCAAATCACCAGCACCAAAAGCATCCAATATGACCAACAATTTAAATGCAAACGAGAGGCAAGGCTTGACCAACTTTGGGCTGGCACAAGTGCGTGATCTGCTCAGCAGCGACGACGAGGATGATGATGAGACTGCAGCGTTGCCAGCTGCAAAGGCTGATCAGGCGCTTGAGGGCGTCAAGCAGCAGGCACTCAGTTGGCTGAAGATGAAAACAGCTACGAAAGAAACTAAGCAGGAACCAGGAACATTAGATACACTTTCGAGGCGACGCAAGACTGGACCTAGCGATGATCGAAGTGTAGTGCAGCAAGTGAGTAATCGAATACTAAGTGCACATTCATTATGTATAATCGTTGTTACCGTGTAGTTGCCCGCTAAAAACAAACGACGTTTGAGTCTGGATAGAGGCGATCAAAATGCGAATCATCTTGAAGATGAGGAACACAAACCGTTTGATACGGAGGAACTCAACAAAGGTGATGTGCCGGCCAATTTTAGTGAATTTGGGATTTGGAGAGATCATTTGACGGCGTCGACGAAATGTTATGGCATCGAGCTGGGCTTGCCACTGGAGAAGGTGCTGAAGACCTTCAGGATCAATGGTGAAACTTTTGTGGTGGCCAAATGGCGAAATCGTGTTACACCCGATGCAGTGAAGCTGAAGGTTCTGAATGCCCTATATCCACATCTTGTTATTGAATATTTCGAGAATCTTGAGATGCGCACGGTAGACTAGACTACTAAATGTGGTGAGTGAGTGAAGTCTCCATAACACAGCACACCAGGTGGTTTCTTTAGCTGTTTTCTCTGCGAATTGTCTACCTTTGTTTTTTCTTTATTTTAGCCCTGTGCCTATAACACACGCTTCCGTTTGGCGCAGCTTCATAACTTTACAGTTCGACGCTCACATTTGCCATGAGCCATGAAAATGCTGCCAGCACTTGCTTGGGTCAAGATACATTCGCGGGCCAAAATGCGCTGACATCCGCTTTTCGACTCCACAACTATCGATAGAGACTCCCCACATCTTCTTGCAAACTATTCGTCTTCGTTCTCTGCTCTGTAGTCAAGCACCTGCAGCTGCTGTTTCTTGCTGGTCTTCATTATAAATCATTGATAACGCGAGCCTAGCCATTTGACAAATTGCACAGCCCATTCTCAGCGGTGCCCTCCACTTCGTGTAGAACATTTGATTTATCATCTGTGTTTACCATATGAGTTATATGCGCTTAGCTTTGCGTGAATCATCGGCGCAGAAATGGCTTTGATTTCACTTTTGATAGTGTTGTCAGCGACTGGATTTCCTCCCCATTAGGATGCTTTTCAAAATATTAGGTTTCACAACATTTAGAAAAGCGACATCTTAATATATTCAAAAAGAGCATTTATTCAAATAAGCATCTGCGCCTTAGTTCTTTTTTTTAATGATACTTTATCTATGTTAATTATCTTGAATTGGCCAAGTTGTTAATCCGTTTTGAAATTTTTAACGTAGATGCAATTGGTAAAAGAAAACATAATTGAATTGAAAAAAAGTAGATTTATCTTAAATTATTTTTAGTTTTAGTTTTGCTATTGCAGAGTATCTGTTATTCGACGAGGCCTACTCAGGCTGTAAATTGTTCGTCCAGTTGTAGATTTTATGTTGAAGATCAACGTGCAAGTTATGAGACCGCAAATCTTGTCTTGGCTTTTTACTTTTGGTTGCCTGTTCGCTGTTCCCAGTTTGTTGGCTTGGCTGCTTATCTGCTGGCATCTGGTTGACAGCTGGTGACAATAGCAACAACGACGACGACGCCTTCGCTTTGAACTCTGCGGCTTAGCGAGTTCAGGAGACTACGGCGTTATTTCTACCCGTGACATGTTCATTTTGCCCAGACACAGCAGCACAAGACCGACTTCTTCCCTCATCGTTTGCTGTGGGCGTTCATCAGTTCATTCAACTGGCCAGCAAATTGTTGTGACGACAGCAGCCAAAATGGCAACCAAAAATTGTGTGTCGGGGCAAATTCAACAAATTTAGCAACACACAAAACAAGTCGAAAGAGTATTGTGCCTTCTCTTATTATTGTTGTAACCTTCATCTCTGTGTGTGTGCTGGACCAGGCCAAGACACACCTCAGCCTCAGCGGCACATGCTAACTGGGGACCACAACCACTTGAGTGAGTGGCTCAATGAGTGGCTGACAGTTTGGCTACTGCCTTGGTTAATGTGTCCATTTATTGCTGTTGCTTTGCTGCTTTGCTCGTTGTGCAATTTCAATGTCATTTGTAAACTTTGCTGTTGGCTGTTCGCTCCACTCGCTGATTGCATTTTTGAGCAATTTGCCAAGTTAGTTGAATTTATCAAGCCCGAAACCCATTAACTGACTTTGGCCCATCTGTAAATGATTATTTTTTTTGGGCGTTGAAGGCCTCAAGCTAAGCCTTAACATGTAAACTGTAATGTCTAAAATTAGATAAAGCGCCTCGTGTAAACTATTTAGTCAGGGTTAAATCCGAGTACATTTCAATTCCAAGAGATCCACACTCGAACTCTTTAACACTAATTTTAATAGCTCGCATAAATTTTTTAATTCAACTACGGAAGAGCTGCGGAAGAAACATTACAATGCTTTGCGAATGGATAGAGTTTTGTAAATATTTTATTTATTTTTGCTTAATTTAATTGTGACCATTAAATGCATATTACATATTTCGCTTTGCTTCCTGCCTCTCTTTGAAAACCTTCAGAGTAATTACTTTTCCAACAGCAATTTGCGATTTGTGTGTTGATTTTAATTCTTGGCCATAATTTAATCAATTTTCTTTTTTAAGCCACGTTCGATTCGATTCGTATCTCAAATGTTTTGCTGATCTCTGTGCTCTGTTATTATTTCCTATGATTGCTATGTTGCAGTTAGTTTTGCTCTTTTGTTGTCTTGACTTAGACTTTGCCTTAGATTCAAAACAACGACTATAACTTTGTTTGTTGGATTTTACTACCCAGCCCAGTTGATTTATGTGTTGGCTTTGCCGTAATTTTACAGCATAAAACTAGTTTTTCATGTTTTGCTGCAGTCTTTTTGCATATTATACTAAAAATGGCACTGCTCAAAGTGTCTTAATAAAATTGTCGTCTAGAAATTCTGCACATAATCGTGCTGTAATTGAATAATATATTTTCAATCCAATTTTATTGTAATTTCAAATTTGACTCACAAAATTAATGCTAAATTAATGTTCTTAGCCTTAAACTATTCTTTGGAAATAATTTCGACTCGCTTAGCAGCTTTTTGGGTGACTTAATTTGTCTGAATAAAAACAAGTCGTGGGTTATTTTTATTCCGATATTATTTATTAAGAATTCAATTTCACAACGAAAAGTTGCAGATCCAGTGACTACATTATTTAAGCATGTCGTCATTTGTAATCTCAACCAAGTTTTAACAAATGCAAAGTCGACTTTCTATATACATACATACATAAAAAATTCCTCAAGGAAAACATGCTGCAATTTCTTGTTAATTACATAGACAAAGTGTCTGCTTATCGTTTACGGAACTCTGAACTCGTTTACGGTCATTTATAAATGGCCTAACAATTAAAATTGCATAGCTGATTAATATCGCTGCTATAATTTTTAATTTCCTGTCCAAGATCAAAAACCAAAACAAAAACAGATCCAAAATTTCCCGGCATGAAAAATAATTTTGAAATTGTTCAACCACATTTTTTGGCAATCATTTGCATTTCATTTTGTCTGGCATTTCCCTTAAGCTCTTAGAGTTATTACAGCCACAGCAGCAACAACAGCAACACATGTAATAATTTTCGCTCTTTTGACCATTTTTGGTAGTTGATGTAATTACGCCCAAGGCGGCAATGCCGTCAAGCGCCCTCATTTATGACGCTTAGCATACAGCAGCAGCAAATCTAGACATATGTTGTGGTTGTTATGGTTGTTGTTGTTGTTGTTGTAGTTGCTGTAATGCAATTTGTTTAACGCTTCGTTTATTACCAAAAACAGAAACGCATTTGCTGGGGATCTTGGTCGCGTAGGTTGTTGTTTGTCAGTTGGCTGAATGAATTGCAGCAACAAGCAGCCGACCACAAGTTGAACCTGATTCAACGAACCACAAATACACTGCACACATAAACATATGTACATACATATTTAACAGTAAAAGTGTTGGTCATCCTAGGCGAGCTAATAATTGCTCTCGATTTCTTTATAACTCGGTAAGTGCTGCACAGCCGCAGCTTCGAAAGCGAATGTCTTTCTTATGGTCCAATCCAGTTGAACAACAATTTTATGCAGATCTCCCCTGGCTCCACAGTAGAGCACTCAACTCCTCGACATTTTTTCCTGCAACATCATATTCAGTTTGTTGTTGCAGGCGTGGTGGCAAGCTACATATTTATTAACTTGTTTCGCTTTTTTGACACTCTTAATATATTTATTCAAGCGTGTTTGTTTTCGTTTTTGGCACAAGCTGACTTTTGTTTTTATCTAAGCCTGCGGGCTGCAGGTTATTGGATCAGCAATGAAAAATGATGTTCAATTGCATATGATAAATAAACTGGATTACAAGATTGTTTAACCTATGTATATTTGATTGGCTTCCACACAGGGTCAGCTATTCTCCTTTATTATGTAATTTTATTGTGCAAATCCCTTAACAGAAATTCCCATAAAACAATACGCATCCATCTGCTGTTGATGAGCTCTAATCTGATATCATTTGTCTGCTGTACTAATTGTATAGCGATCTAACCTTGACCGTCTGAACTGTGAACTCAATTCCCAGCGTTGTCAGTTAGTTCCCTCTATGAGAACAACTACTACTGTAGAGCTTAATAAGTATAACCGTTCATATCTAAGCCACAATCATTGTTATAACAATGCCCGGCAGTAATTCTCGTAAAACTGCTCTTTCTCCAAAAACAAGTTGATCTGTTCCGTTTTCTTGTTTCTTGTTTGAAACGACCTTGCATTGTTTTCTTTATTGCTGTACGCATGTGCCACGCCCCAAAGAATTCGTTTTAGTTTTGAGCTCAATTTCACATACACAACAACTAAAAACTAATTAAGCGTTTTAACTTTTCATTTCATTAGTTTATGTGCTTTGTTTAAACCGAAAATTAAACCGTTTCTTAATGCCTCATTTCGCTTTTTCATTTCAGGTAAGCTCGGCTCCATCACAAATGCCGGACAACTTAACATAAATCAACGAAACATATGCTCAAGCAAATAAACGAAATATACAACAAACTTATTCTTATCGAGAAGGATAAACGGATAACGAATAATAAGAGTTTTTGGTTTTTTATATATATGATTTAACCGCACTTTGATACACACAACACTTATGTTTATAGAAACTGTATATGATGATATTATGATATTAAACACAATCAATATAATTAACAGTTAATATTCACAAAATAAAGTTCACGTTTACATTGTGAAAGTTGTTACCCTCTAAATTGGGTAAAACTAGCTACCTTGTAAATTTCATTCAACAATAGTTTATTGATATTTTGAAAAGAAACTTCTCAGCCGCAGGTAATTCTTGCATGCATTTTAAATGTCAGTTGCTGTAATTGTAATTCCAATTTGTGATTCAGCTTCAGCAATCGGATCTGCACAGAGTCGAGCTTCGCGTTTCCCTCGCCGAGAGTTGTTGTTGCTGTTGACATTTTTGTTTGGCTTTTTCAAATATTTCTTTAAAAGCAGCGCCCCAAAAAGCACCGTTAAAAATGCCATTATATTTATATGGGCATTTGTTTTCGCTGTTTTCAGGGTGTGTTTCGTCTGCTGTACCACCGACCCCATTATTGATAAAATGAGTTTTGTATGTTAATTTGCAGGCACTGCATTCTTTTGAGGTTTGCTTCGATACCACGCAAGTCAATCCTCTATGTATCAAAAGTCTTTCGATAACTTCCCACTTTGCATTCTCTGTGCAGTTATTTTCATATGGTTAGCAAAAATCTGAAATGCAAAGATTATACAAAGTATTTGTAACTATGAACTCTTGGGTTTGTCCATCGATATTGAAATACCTTTATTATAATTTACGTTAGTTCCATGGCAATTGCTGGAGATCTAAACGAGAAACTTAACAAATATTTCCACATTTTATGTATCCTGAAATGTTTCAGCATTGTATGTGACTTCCGGCATTTATTGGATAAAGATCTAGAAGAGAAAAACGTCAATTATATTTTTAATTTAATACAGAGATGCAGAACTTTATTTAAAGTTGTTACCTTTCCATTGAGTGAGAAGTCTTCCGGCAATTGTTGGATGTAGATCTAGAAAAGAATCATTTTGATTAATTTTATGATTCATTCAATTATTCAACTCTAACTGAAATTTTTACTTATACATGCACTATCAAGAGGGTTTTAATAAAGTAGTTAATTTAATACTCAGTTTTTACCGTTGACATTCCTCTGATTTCTTCCGAGTAGTACGTAAGTTTCTTATTTCTATTTTGATTATTTAGATGTGTATGAAACAAGTATGAAAACAACAGTCGAGTCCTAATGGGAGATACTCTCTATTTAATTTTAATTAAACCCTGTGGCGACAGTGGGCGTGGCAAAAATTAGAAACAAGCTTGATATGCGAGCTAGGAAAAAAAATCATATTATATTATAATACCTTTACATATGGATAGCGGGTGTAACAACTTTAATTTATTAGAAACTCCTGTTAAAGTTCTTAGGTGTCCTGTGATCTCTTCCGGCATTTATTAAATATCTAGAAGAGAAATATTTGTATTTAATTTATTCATTTAATACTGAGTTGCATAACTCAGTTTGAAGTTTCTACCGTTGACAATCCTCTGAAGCTTTCCGTAAATAGTTTCTTATTGGTATGTTGCACCTACGACTTCCGCAACAACAGAAATTACATGTTGGCAGTTGGTAGTTACCAAGTTTTGAGGTATATACTTTTAACGTTTTCTGTATGCAAAGCATTTGCTTGTTGCCCGTTTGCAGCATGAGTCACGATGGGGGGAAACAAAAAAGTAGAGGTGGGCAGACATAGAGAGTGAGAGACGGAGACAGTCAGCAGGCAATCGACAGTTGAAGCCTCTTTCATTGTCGCCTCTTTCTTCCCTCTATCTTCAACTAGGCAATAAGCTAGCGCCACGCCCATTACTGCCTTTTTCCAGTAAGCTCACCTGGGTGCATTGAACGCATTTATTTTGCTCGTTTCTCTTGCTGCACATTGCTCGATTTTCCACACACACACACATTTATTTTCGCTTTTCCTTTTAATTGGCGTTTCTCGTGTTTTGCTTTGAATTTTCCTCCATCGTTTTCTTTTTTGCATGTTGCTTAACTTTCGCGCTCACAACTTGTTGCCAACTTAAATCTTGCAACTGTGCCACTGTCCAGTTGCTTTGCCTCGTGTCGCATTTGGCGTCAATTTAATCGGGCTTTGGCCTGCTGCGACGTTGACGCTAACTGCGGCGTCGACGCTGACGCTAACGCCAACGCTGTCAAGCAGAACGTGGTGTAAAAATATGATTTCGTTTGACAAATGGTCAGGCCATAAATCATAAACGAAGGCAAAACAATTGGCAAAAAGAAAGCGTTGACTTCAAACGGAAGTGTTAAGGCATTGGCCCTAGCCAAATTACCAATTGAGCGAAAGTAAATCGAAAATTGTCCAAATGCCGTTTCGGCAAATTTATAGTGGTTGAAACACATTGATGGCAAGATTGATTAAGGAAGTTATGCTTTTTGTTTATCAGAAAAAACTGTTTTATTTGTCATTGTGTGACCATAATAAACATTTCTAAAATATACATTTAAATGCCAATATACCAACTTACAGAAGCCCGTAGCATAATCTATGGTTCATATCCACAGAAATCGCAAATCTTGCACAGATTTGCAAATTACATTAAAAACACATCATTAGTAGCTTGTTATTTCCGTCCCGTCCACCGTCCTACATTCGATTCCATTAATTAGAATTCAGTTGTTTTAATAATTGTGTATTTAAAACTATCGATGTCTTATCAACTTTTTAAAATCAATATATCGATATTTACACAAAAATGAGATCATTTAGTTATCGATCGATAATTTTTTACTAATCCATGAGTTGTTTCGCATGTCCTTACAATTTTCTTTCTGTGTTGTCGTTAGTAACTTGTTTTGTTAGTTAAATTGCGTTCAATTGAAGCTCCAAAAAGTATAATAAAAGTTCAAATAATACTCAACGACAAGCATGTGTGATTCATTGAAGCGATTTGACCGCTGCAGAAAATACCCAAACGCCAAACGTGACTCACGGCCAAGAAAGACTTGAACCAATGAATGGAGCAGCACCCCGTGGAGTGAAGTATTTGGATAGATGCATGAGCTGAGCAGCAGCAGTCAACGTTGAAGCAACGTAAGTGACATAACAGGCACAAATATTTTGAAAATACAAAAGAGTTGGGGCTCGGGCCAGGTGTGCAATGACATATGGGCTGAAAGGGGCCCTGCAGGCTGCAGTTTTGCTGAACTTTGCGCCCTACCCTAGTCAGAGTCAATGGAGTGTGGCCAAATTGATTACAGCTGCAAAATCCTTGACCCATAAATGCCAGTTGGGTTCGAGTATGGCTTTTTTTTATTTTTATTTCGTATGCTTCTCTTCTTCATGGCGTTTCCGTTTTGTTGCAAAGTGCAAAATGGCAAATGGTAAACGGCCAACATAAAAAATGACTTTTTTTTAACGCTTACTGCGTTGTATTTGAACATTAATGCGTTTTTTGTTTTGTGTCTCAAATTATATACCTAAAACACATTTAATGCCAACGGCAAAGTTTTTCATCCAATTTCAAGGCAAATTTGCGTGAGGCTTGTAGTTTTTTATTTGCTTTTCTTTTTTATAGCTCTTTGTGTTTGTCAGTTGGCACTTGTAGCTGCCGTTAAATTGCACCCGCCAATATTACACAACATGATTACAAATGAACCCAATTGACACTGAAAGATAGTTACGACGGGAATATCTTAGTATTTCTGCATAAAGTTTGGTTTTTCTAACGCTAAATTCGGTAATGACAAATGTAAGCACAATCACAGCCAGTGCTATATTATTGAGCTTCTTGAGTATGAAATGGAATATCGCTAAAAGTTGCCCACAGCAGCCAGCTATGAAACTTGGCTATTAATAAAGTGTATAGAAATAATTTGCGATGTCTGAGAATTTTAAGCAAATGAAAAAGAAAATTTTTTTTAATTTCCTGCTGGAACTTTACAGTGGTACAAAAAAAAACAAAACATGTAAAAGAATTCAAATAAAAAATGATATCTAAGAGTAGCGCGTATCAAGTTAAAGTATAATCTACAATGTATTTGCAAGAAGTAGTCGATAAGTGGCAAAGAACATTCACCAAAAATATCTAAAATTTCTTATTGAAGAACTGGTCAATGATTAATACAGATGTTAATGCATAAAACCGGATTTCGTTTTGAAGATACGCAGTTTAAGTCATAACGGGGGAATTTTATTTAATTCGTTCAAGTTGATTCATACTCACGAACCTTGAGTGACTCCACAAGAATCGCACACTCTAGTTTACCAACATTCTGACAGTGAAACCTCTTAACAAATACTCTGGAGCTCCATTCAGATTTCCAGATTTCGCGAATTCTTTATTCGATTCGATTACTCAACATGTGTTCCGACTTAAGTGCGATTCAAAGACCAATATTGCGGTTTCTTTCACCGGCTTCAGTTTGCGTAACCAGTATCGCCTCCTACGTACAAAGCCAAGCAAAATGTCTTAAAAGTTTATGATAATTTACAATAATTCACAGATTAAATCTTTCCAATTTCTGTGCATTGTAATTTTCCGCATAATTTTCGTATAGCAGAATTAACAATACACAAAAGGCAAAAGGCAAACCGTAAAATAGATTTGCCAGTGCTTAAAAATGGTCAACAATCTTGGCTTAGTCTCGTTGGCCATTCAACTGATTGTTGTTGTAATTACATATCTTATTGTTGTCGTTCTCTCTCTCTCTCCCGCTCTCTGGTTTTGTTGTTGTGGATGGTGATGGTGATTTATTGTGTGAAGAACAAGGTTTCTGATTTTTTCTTTTCGCTCGATCTAACCATGATTCTTATGGCTGGTTACGTTTCTAGCACATTTGCATACTCGTGTGCCCATCCATCGCTTGTGGGCATTGTTTTGTGGGTGGCTGTGTGTGTGTGTGTGTTGACCACTTTAAAATAGGCGTGGCAGGCAGCATTGATGCGTGAGCAATTGGCCACATCGAAGCCATAGTCGTTGGTTGATAATGATGCGTCCCTAAGTGGTTTGGCACTTTGAACCAGCGCACACAAAGTGGATGAAATTGGCTTCGTCGCTGAGGTAGCTAACAGCTCACTGAAGGAGTTCAATGCCCCACTGACTGCCATGCAGCTTGAAGTGTTTAGCGAGCAAACAAACTTGGCTAAGAGACACACAGCACAAAACACAGCTCAGCACATTGCTTGTAGCCTGTTTTTCAGCCGCCATCAATCAAAGTGTTGACGGCGCTCTTCGAGTGTCTCCTTCAACGCCTCCGCAGCGATCTTCGAATGTGACTGAGGCTACGAATGCATTGAATGCATAAAGGCGAATCAATTGGATGCACAAGTCAAGGACCAGAGCAGCGCGCAAATTGCAATTCATTGTCGTCGCAAGTCTGAAAGGGGTAGTTACACTTCTATATGCACTTCTTCTCTGTCATCTTTTGCCAGTATCATCTGCTTGTCTCCTGACATTTTTATTAAAAATGTTGGCGATCACAAAGGGCATATTTTATGGTTGCCGCTCGTTAAGCGAATGTCGCATCCACTCTGGGAAAACTGGTCATGCCAAATCGTCGTTGAAGCCTCCATTTATCGTTGTTGTTGTTGTTGTTGCTGAAGTTGCTGCTGCTTTTGGGCATCATTTCCTGTTTAAATCGAATGCGCATCAGCACTAATAACAACAACACCAAAAGGCCTAAAAGCTCCCGAAGACACAGGGAGTTTCGCACATGTGTGTGTGTGTGTCAGTTTGTTGTTAAACTGCTTGTTTAACTGTAATCTCAAGGAAAACCACATTTCGCATGCAAGTTTCGCAACGCTAACCTTACAAAAAGGGAAACGCGCGCAATTCGTCGACTGTAGTTCAATATTTTCTAGTCATTTTTTTGTTGCAATCAATTACAATAATTACAAAGTTGTGAAATTGTTGTTGTTGTGCATTCCTTGCAGTTTAAACTGCTTTGCACTGCTTGGTGGCACTTCCAATGCCACCTGTTAATAAGCATAGTGCACTATTTAAGTGCAGCTCAAACTGTCGAGCTTCTCAAACTGCAGTGCTTATCAAACTTCAACTTGCAATTATTTTGTTACTTCATTCTAAAAATAAGAAACCTACTTTAATATTGCCACTAACAAGATCTATTTAAGCGCAAAATATTCACTTGCTTTTGCAAGGGCTGTTGCACAATTTGGAGCGCGATTCCTTCGCCATTTGTGGCATGCCATGCGCATTTCTTGGCACTTGCATTGCAACAGCTAACGGTAAAGCGACGACGACGACGACGACGACGTCGACGACAGCGTCAGCGACACCGCCAACACTAGCTGTAAACAGCAACTGCTGCATCCAAATAGTGGCATAAGTACTAGAGTTACGCCATTTGAAGTACGGCCCAGACACAAAACAGTTCTATTACTTAATATGCAACACTAATGCGAACAATGCCAGCACGAAGACAACGTCTTGGCAGATGATGATGATGGTGATGGTGATGAGTGCGACTTGGTTGTGGACGTGAAGCAGTCACAGTCACAGTCCCAGCTAAGCTGAGCTGAACTAAGCCGACCATTCACTCAACAATCTCCATTCGCACACGCTCTGAGAGACGCCAGTTCAATCAACGTTTTGGGCCACGATTTCCAAGACTTGGTTTAGAAAGGCACAAGCTTTTTGGCGTTCGGCTCTGACTGTGGATAAATAGAAAATGCCACACAAAAAAAGTGTTAGACGATTAACAGTTTTTCACACTCGCACAGCTCTCAACATCAACAACAGCTCAGAGTGTGTGTGCCACATTCCCTCTCCCTGCCCCTCTCGGTCGCTGTGTCGTTCTCTTTGATTCCCTCAACAATGTTTGCCATGTTTCTAATGAGCTCAGCTTGTGCGTTACCTGAATGCTTAATTGAGGCTTTTCAATTGGAGCAGCAGCAAATGATTTGATGATTTGTAGTCCACGCGGATGATTGAGAATTCCTGGAGTGCTAGGTCAATGTTCAACTGAGATTCGTATCAGAAGGTGGTCTATCCCACATGCCATAAACTATTTCATTACTTATTTTTAACTTCAGTAGTAGCGCACAATTTGGGTAAGTTCTCACATAGCTATCTGTGCATAGATCACATTGCTCTTTCATCTTCTTTTATTCTCTTCATTTTAACAAACTCTTTTAAATACTTTGGATTGCTAAAAAAAAGATAGCTGACACTTTTAATATGTACAAATAAATAAAAGCTTTCTTTAATTACAAATCGAAAAAAAAATTGAATAAGAAACGTAATTTCGGTACTTACAATAACAACCAAAGTATTTATGAATCCTGTAAATTTGATTACGATCAGGCAAAAATTGTAGATGTTATTAAAGAAATAGTTTTGCATAGAAGAAAACCTTTTCTTACCTTGTATGACAATCTGGTATATTTAGTAATTTATGGTATATTTAAATTGTAGTACTATAGAAAAATACCTTTGATATATTTCAATATTTCGCGGTATATTATTATGGTATATTTTAAGAATATTCCTTTATGCCTTTATTCTTCGACGTTAGCTTTCTTACTTGTTTCCAATAAATTTGTTGTTATTTGTAATGCTATTAACAACATTTATATTAAAACTGATTTCGCATTGATTTTTTAAAATAATGCCAGCCAATTTTGCTTCTCTTAGACTTTAGTATTAATGGACAGACAGACAGACGGATTGTTAAATGATTGACTCTTATGATATATATTTCTCTAAGTATTCTTTGATTCTTTGAAAAAGCCAATAGTGTCGTTCGCCGTCTTGCTTTTGCTCTTGCTTAATCCTTTCAGCTTGTATTGCATTAGTTATTGTGTATATGTTATATATGTTGCTAGTTAGACGTGCTAAATTTAGCTTTATGGTTATGATTCATCCTGAACGTTCTTGAGTTGTCGAGTTGTGCATTGCTCAGCTGTTATAATTGTCAGTCAATGTTGGGTTTGTCTTGTGCTTTTCTAACAATTTGCTCTATTATTGGCCACAATTTATTGCCACATGTTGTGGCCAAGCCCAGTTCACCGCATTACCAACAGCAAAACCGCCTCAGCGACAACAAGAGCAACAACTTTGTCAGTTTCTGTTTCAGTTTTGAGCTCCCAGTTCGAGTTGAAGTCGCCAATGCTTAAGTTTCTTTTCTTGTTTGTTTTTCTTTTGGTTTTTGTTTTTTTGCAATGTGAAAAACTCGTTTGCATTTGGCTCGTACTCGTAATTTATTTCTAATATTTGTAATATAATTTTTTATGTGGTTTGCTTTGCTTTTTTTATTAGAGCAAAGAGTAGAGTAGAGTGTGGAGTAAAAAGGCACGCTTTGCAAATTACATAAAACCAAAACGAAAACTAGCGAAACATAAACAAAGCAAAATCGTACCTCGAAACTCGACTGAAGACGATCGTAAGCCTCTTTGACTGCAAAGATGAGGTAGAGTGGGAGGAGGATGGTTTGTGGGAGTGTAGAGCGCAAATCAAACATCAAATAATTGATAGAATTTCGACGATGATGATGGCTAACTGCAGTACCAACTGTGGCCAATGATTGCCAACCTTTCACCCGACCCGCGACTGCTGCTCTGACCCCGCACGAGCCGAAGCCACCAAGGGAAAGGGATTGGTATTGGAACTGAGCTTGGTCTGCCTTCGGGGGCAAAGTCAGCGACAAAGTCGTGAGTCCAAAGTGGGAGAGAAGGAGGAGAATGAAAGATAGACTCGAGACAACAGACTGCAGCGGACATTGCCACCCGCACGCGTTTGGTTTTGTGTTTGGAGTGAACCAGTTTTTGGGCATTGGCTGCGGGAGTGGTAATCGAAAACCGGCTAAAAGAATTTCCCAACCAAGCTAAGAAGTTTTCCATTTGTCCGTTTGCCATTTGCAAAGCGAAAAATCGCATTGCAAATCGCGCAACAAACTTGAGTCTCTTGTGGTGTCTTTGGATTCCTCGAGTTCAAGTTGTATTGCAGACCAATTACAGCTACAACACTGTTCAAAGTTTATTGCACTGCAGTGAAACCTCATTGAAAGCATAACTAATTTTTGTATATTAAATGAGTCAAGAGTTGAAAGTGAATGTTTTGCTTTTTTGAAATTTTAACAGCGTTGTTAAAAAGTAATTTTATTCAACACCGCTTTTTATAGCAATCTACTGCAATTAATATCAAGGTAAATACTCTGATTGAGAAGGAAATTTTGATTTTGGTGTGCTAGAATGTTTATCTAGATTTTAGGGTTATTATCTTTCTGTCAAATTGCAACTATTCATAATAAGTCACTCAATGAGTTAGAAAGCTGAATTTGAATGTTATTGACAATGAGATTACTCTTTCCTATAAAACAAAACAACGCAAAAGCGGTTTTATCATTTAAATGTACCATATAAATATACCAAAACACTAAAAACAACAAAAATATACGAATTATGTATCTTATACAGATACATGTATATTATAAATATACTAAAAAACAAAAATATACCATATTTCCATAACGATATATCACATATGGGTACATACATATTGTACATTACAATTATACCATAAAATACAAAATATTTGTCATTGCCTACCAATTCAATTAAGATCTGACTTCAATTATTTTTCCGTATACAATTCATTCTTGAATACCTTTAAAAATTTTTATCGAACCAAGTTTTCAGAAATTATTTAATCTAATAATATGACTGCCTCTAAAATTACTCTTTTTATTCTGCTATCAAAATATTTTAGTTCTATATCTTATAGTCTCTGAGATCTAGGGGTTCATACATACATATGTAAATATCGTCTCGGCTGTTGACGCTGATCAAGAATATAAATACTATATGGGTTTAGAGAGGTTTCCTTCTACTGTAAAGTAAAATACTTAGATTGTGATAAATTCTACTAAATTTCGAAAAAAATGTTGATCTATATTATTTTTCTGTTAAATTTTAACCACTCCAAATCAAATTATAGCACTTCCAGCTGCTAAAGAATTACGCCCGATTTACTATTAGTGAAATTACTGTTGAAAAACACTCTCTGCTCAAGCTTCACCATTGATGACAGCACTCGGCAGCAATGCACCTAATTAAGAGGTAAACAAATTAGTGTACAATCTGAGATTAGATCTTTGATTTCCCCACTTTGAAGCTGTGCGTGAAATCAATTTGTGTATTAACCTCGTTCGCTCTGCTTGGGCTTCATTCAAGACCCCCAAAAATGGCCCCCCAGCCATCGATGGGATATAATTTCGACTGGCCCACAAAACGGGGGCCAGCTACGATTACGAGGCTGCGAGCCAAGAAAATTTCACTTTCGTTTCGTTTTGGGCCAGCCTTTCTTTTCTTCGGTCCGAAACTGACCCCCAGAGTTACGTCAGGTAACTCCGGTTACGTCCCTCTCTCTCCCCCCTTCCGGTCTCTCTGCGCGACGCATCAATTGACACGCCCAGCAGTCGGCGCTCTTGAGTTGGTTGTTTAAGTTGTTGTTGCTCATGTATTTAAGCTTTAAATGATTTACAAATTTATGCGCTTTCCACGGCCAACAGCTACAGCAGCAACAACAACAACAACAACAGCAAATGATTTCAATTTATTTGTTGCTTCTGCATTTTGGGCCGCTTTTTGAATGCGAGTTGTTTTTCCCAGAGAGCTTTATGCAGTTAGCAGTTGCCCCACTGTGACTGTCTCGGACTGTTGCGGAAACCGTTTTGACGACTTGGCCCTGGAATGCGGTCGAGAAAATGCCGTTGAAAGCATTTGACAAAAAAATGCGAGTTAAAAGTGCGCATTTCATATGTACATATGTACATTGTACAACTGGTCAAACACACCCTGTGGAGTGTGTTAAGAGAGTCAAGTGTCTGCTTGGCATGTAATTGACGACTTCAGCACAATTAAGGCAATTTAATTGGCCAAGTTGAGCCCAGACAAACCAAGACACGACTCAATTTCATACTCATTTCATACCGATAAACAGGTTCTCTGGGCGCGCTCTTGGATTGCAGTTTTAGAATGTTGCTTTTGTTGTGCGGGTGTTGGCCTAACCGCGTTCCATTTCCAGGTTTCAATTGCTGCTGCTATTGCTGCTGCTTTTGCTGCTTTGTCCCTGACAAAATGATTGATTATGACCAACAACACAATGAACATAAGCCGGATACAACTCACATTCGCACTCTCAAATCTCCCTCAACGATCTGCGGAAATTGTTTGCAAAATCGAACTGAAAATCCGAGTTATTATGCATAGAAACATTAACATTGTCTAATCATATTTAAACTGGTTCAAAAGACCATTTACTTGGCCTTTTCTTAGCTTGTTTTCATAGTCTCTGCGCTAACTTGTTTTCATTCGACGCTTCTACTTGGCTCGTTCAGCCAAATGAACAAGTGAGCACACATTTTGGTCAACTCTTATTGTTGTTGCTATTGCGATTGTTGCTCATTTGAGTGGGTGGCAAACTAAAGTCTGCAGTTGCAACTGTTGCAGCCAAAGAGCTGTTTAAACTCTAATTTAAAAGTGCGCCCAAGTCAGCTGCTCGACACTTTGCCTAGAGTAAATTTGTCTTGCACATTGACTTCTTTTGTTGCCTTTTGTGTCTGCCCTTTAACAATTTACAATGTTTTTCAATTGTCTAATATTTGAGATAGAGCGCAACATTTTGTACTCTAAAATCCACATATTTCATTTTCATTAATTCCATTAATCGAAAGAATTGAATAACAAGCATAGTGTGGCGAAGTTTTTTTACAGACAATAGCTATAGTATTTATGATTCCTGAAAATTTGGTTGCAATCACATAAAAAATGAAGAAGTTCTTTAATAAATTCTTTTGTATGGGAAAACGCTTACTAACTAATGGTCTTAGTATCTTTAGCTGACAATCTGGCATATTTTATCCTCTATGTTATGTTTCGAATACAGTACCACAGCGATATACCAAATATGGTACAATTTTGTCTTTTTGCCGTATAATAATTTGTATATTTTAGGAAAAATTCCGCACTCTTTTGCTTTTATTCAAAATGGGAAGCGAGTATCTCATAGTCGAGCACACTTGACTATAGCTTTTTTGTTACTCTTAACATTAACATTCTCTAATGTTATTATTATTATTATGGAATTTATAAATTTAAAAGTAATATCTATATGTCTATCTAAATAAATAAAACATTGCTTGATCATATATTACAATTTTCTAGTTTTTAAACAATAACTGCATTTTAACAATAACAAAACCCTCACCAAATGTTTAATTTTCTACAAAATATATTTATTTATTGATTACTTTTAAATGTCAAATCAATTATTTTTATTTTTTGTTAATATGTCACATTAATCATTTTATTTAAAAAATTGTATACAAAATTACATGTTTTTTGTTGATAAATGTGTTTGTTGACAAGGTGATTTAATTTAATGTTGCGCATTTATTTTGTAAGCCGTATTCTTTTAGCGCAGGTTAGAAAGTATCTCTTAGGCGACCGGCCTCAACAAACTGGCTTTAAGTTGTTTATAAAATGGAATGTTGAAGCCACAAGCGCATTAACATAAATTATTCTTGAAATGCATTGATATCTGGTCCAGAAATCTGCAAACTTCACATTTATCTATATGTGTGTGCGGACAAGTGGCTGACACCTTCCGCCCCCTCCCTGCTTCCCCCCCTGTCTCGCTGACTTTGTTCTCTTAGCCGTCGAGTCGAGTGTTTGTGCAAGCCAAACACAATAGCCAAAACAGCTGGCGATTTGCCATGCAACACTTTCAGCCATTGTTGTTGTTGTTGTCGTTGTTGTTGTTGTTTGTTGTGGTTTCGCTTTTGTTTTGCTGCTGCTTGAGCTTTGCTTTTTACACTGCTCTGCTTTGCTTTTGGTCTTTGTGTAACAAGTTTGCATACTACTCGTATGTGATATGTGATTAACAAACAACAAGACACAGCAACAGCACAGCGTGTATTAGTAAATATAATTATAGCACAGTAAAAACTAACAAACAACAAAAGCGAAAAGCAAAAGCGAAGCAGTTGGAATGTGTTGAGAGTGGCGCAAAAGGCAAAAGTTGCGTGATGCAAGCAGCGCACCTCGAAATTCTACAGTAGAAAAACCAAAGACTTAGGTGACAAACTTGATGTCAGACACAAACACACACACACATAGACAGACAGCGTGGGCAGCTGTTGATGACATTTGTCATCCTCAACAGATCGTCTTACATTAGCGCAACTTCCGTGGGTGCCATCGACCAAGCCAGCACTTAACTCATAGCTCACAGCTCACAGTTAATAGAATCTTGGCCAAATCAGCTGACTCACATTTCTCCTCTTCTGCCTGCTCTTGGCATTGACCTTCAGCGGCGCATTATTATTTTCTAATTAGCAGCTGCCAGAGTCCACTTCTTTGAGCTGATTTCTCAACATTGGATTGTCTTGTGTGCGCTATCATAACGATCTTTACTCTGACTTTGGTTGTGTGTCTTTTTATTGTTCTCTCTTTTGTTGATTTTTATGGTGATTTTGTTATTGTCGGTTCTGTCACCTCGTTGAGTGGGTCCATTAAAAGCGAGTAAATTAAACGAAATTATCTATCTACATTTTGACCACAAAGCCTCTGAGACCAAGCATTAGTTGGGTGTGCCATGATGTCAGACAGGTGGCAGGCTTCATGAGATCTATGCTATGATCGCATGCTGATATAGGCTTAGCATCTACTCAGTACTAATCTCATTTTGAAACATGGAAAGGAAAGCTATTATTAGTGGCATGATGATTGAATACCTCTTTAGCGTCTTCTTAACTCATTTTGAATAACTGAATTTTTATGAGCTTAACAAAGAAAAGTTCTTTCAATCTTCAACTTTATTTGCGTCATATAAATCATGACAACAATTAAAACATCTTTAGCACTAAACAATTGTGATTTTGAGATAAAGAAGTAGAGATATTGGCGGACCATAAAAATTCATTTAATGTTTCTTATTGCTTTTATCGTAAGTAAGTGTGTTATTTGGGCATCGCGATGACATCACTCTTAAACTATTTTAAAACAAATCTTTTGCAATACATAATGCCAGAAATTAAGTCTATAAAGCTTATTTTGTATTTCTAAATTTTATCATAACATGAAAACAAAGCCACAAGCAATTTTGAATAGCTTATTGATAAAGTGTTTGCATTTTTATTGGCAATCTTTAATGAATTATTGCAAATTATTGTTCAAATAAGATGAATATTCAAACGCAAAACACATGACGGAATTATGATAAAAAGCATAGTGGAACAGCAGTCAGTGTATCTGGCGGACAAAGAGTAGATTACGCTCAATGACTGTAAAACTGTACTATGAGAACTGCAGCAACTACAGCAAAAACAACAATAACTAACTAGCTGCTTGCTCGCACGACCTTCAATCAAAGCGAAGAAGCAGCAACTGCAAGCAGTGTGCAAGCAGCAGAAACTTGATTATACTATAGTTAAGCCAACTTAAAGTTCAACTTGTTTCGTCTCTGGGGCCGAGTCGGGTGCTTCTTCTTCTTCGTCTTTAGTTTGCTTGGGGCTGCTGCAGCTTCTTCTTCTTCCACTGCTGCTGCTGCTGCTGTTATTGCACTTGTGAATGACTTTTTGGTATGGCGTCTTGACATTTCGCACAAACAAAAACGAATGCGAAGAAAAAAGCTGGCACTGATAGATTTCATGCTTTTATTTTGCAACTTGTTGCAGCAACATTCAAAACGAATGCGAATAAATCAAGATGCAATTAATCGCACAATATTACAATAATTGTGTAATTAACCTCAAGCGACAGAGATAGAACAATACTCAAAGAGAGAGAGAGAGAGTTGCTGGAGAAGTGTCAACAGAGCAGTAATTAGAAGTTTTGTATTCTGACACAAAAACTGTAAATGTCAAACTGTAAGCGTGGGAGCATTGAGATTATCAATGCAAACAACAATCGCACTCTAAAGATTTGTAATTTAAGCCAAGTTTAATATTAGTTTTCAAATCTATGCAGTTCACTTCAGATATATAACCACTGTGGCCAACTGGCGCCGCTGTCGAAGTCAGCAGCCACAATGGACATTCGACATGCGAAAAACTGAAAATGGTTTCAACCTACCTCATTGTTATAAGGCTGCCTGCTTGCTTTGGGCCAAATGCCAAACGCTGAATGCTTGGCATGGCAAGCAGACAGTTTGGAAGCCACTTGACTAAAGGCCGCGCGGCAAAGTTGAAACAATATCTAAGGCATTCATTGTCGATGTTTGCTGCTCGTGTTTTTTGGCAGGCACTGCGGGAAGCTTCAGCGGGGTGTTGCCTTAAACCATTCCAAGCAAAAAAAACTAGTTACAGCATTGAAAATATTTCAAAGCAAGCGAAAAGTCATAAAAATTTAAATATTACCACTGTAGTACAAAATCCTTGAAGCTAGGAATAAAGCAGCAAATTAAAGATATTAATTTGGGAAAAATCCCAAACAGCTTTTGTTCATCTGAAATTCATTCGTTCGCATTACCATAAATTCCAAAGCGATCAATCGATAATTTGCATGAATCTCGTTATGCGACAGTAGGCTGAAGGTTGTTGTTGTTCTCTGCCCAGAAATGGTCGCGAAATAGGCGAAAACCTCTAAGTGTGTCGCAATGCTCACGTTTCAATTGGTTTTTCATTTTTGGGTCGAGTGCGTGGGGAATATCAATTACAAATGGCCATAATATAAACCCTCAAGTGATTCATAATAGATTGTAAAATAAAATAAAATAGAAAAGTGTATTCAGTCGCGTTTGAACTGCAATGCTCACTTAGAAATGGGGCGATAGTGCAGTGTCAACGGCAAGGAGACAGAACGATTTGATCTACCTTCGTGCGGATTAGAGTTAACCGGCTGGCAAATTACCAAGCAAACCCTTGCCCAAGCGCAGAAGGGGAATTTTCCACTAATAAAATTCGATAAACTAGAAATATTATAATAATAGCAAATATATATTTGTGTTTTTATTTCCAACGGGAGTTGAACCCAGGTTATTTGCGTAGTGATCAAGCGACAACTTAACTCACAAAACCACCACCGAAACCACTTGCTGCCAGTCTAATCATCAACAAGCAATTCTCGTTCTCATTCTCATTCTTGTTCTATTTTTATGACGTGGACAAGCAGTTGATAGCGTCGGTAAGCAGTTCAGCATAAAGCAGTTCAAAGTTCTTTAGCCTTGGCATAATAAATAAATGTTTGCAAAGTATTTGTAATATATTCTGACACGCCATTTCATCAATTAATCAAAACCCTAAGTTATCGCCTATGCAATTTCGACAACACTCAACACATATACCACAAGCTCTTCCCCTCCCCGCAAACATGTGTCGAAAACAAGGTGTGAAACTCGGCTTGAGTAATGTTAGCTTTGGGGCTCCGACGTCGACGTCGCTGCAACCGCGCACACCGAGCCCCTCAGCGTCCTCCACGTAGGCGTTGTCTCTCACTGTTGCCGACTGCATAAATTCGGCTGATAAAATTTTCAACGCTCTGCATTTTCGTTTGAAATATTGCGCCAGTATGATATTTCAATTTTCAATTAGCGGACACGTTATTACTTGTTTTTCTTAGTTTTTTTTTTTTGTTTTTGCGTGGTGCACGCCAAGACATTGTGGGTCAAAGAGCTAAAAATGTGTGACGCATGCAAGATTGCAGCTGGAAGCGATTTGTGGTTGCCGTGCCATTTGCTCTATGTTGTTTGCTGTCAGCGTTGGGTGCTCGTGTGTCCGTGCCCACGCTCCGCCACCATTTGTGTATGTTTACAATAAACGTATGTAAAAAAAAATGAACTCGCTGTACTCCATCTACATAAGTAACTCTTTGGCAGTTGCCAAAAACGCAACACAACGAGGCCAATTCCAAGCGCAAAATGATGTTAATAACTGCTTGCATTTCTGGCAAACTCATGATATGTGAAATGGAGCAACTTGTAATGTGCGGTGTAAACTCGAAAAGGGAAATGTTGTGTCACTATTAAAAGCAGCTTTATTAAATTTAAACTAAATTTTTATTAGTTATTAGTATATTTTGCAATGCAGTTAGTAGAGCAACTCTTTGATTAGAATAAGCAGTTCATTAGGCAGCAGTTTCATATCACTCAGGGTTTGCGTGTGTGCAAAAGAGGTCAAAGCAGTGCAAACAATACGACAAGCAGCATGTAGGTAAGTGTATTGAGGGAATAAGTGAATGTGATATTTGCCGGGGGCCGTGACAAATTGTATTGCCCCGCAGCAGCAGCAGAGCGGCTTTTATTATTTATTTATGTATGTTTATTTATTACAATTAATTGACAATTATGTGCAATGATTTGGAAGTTGAGCGCATTTCATGGCTAACGTTTGCCGTTAGCGATCGCTGATGGTTTACCCTTAACTAATGGTTGACCTTCTTTTTTTTTGTGCTTTCAGATGCGTCTGGGTATTATTTTCCTTCACAAAATCGATTTGTGCCATCGGCTGGCACATTTCCGCGCCAACAGCAGCAGTCGCAGCAAACGCTCAATGGCTATCGCAGCGGCAACAGCGGCTTCTCCCCCGCGCCCTCGCCCGGCTCCTACCAGGAGCAGCTCCTCTTCATAGCCAACGAGAATGGCGGGGGTGGCAATAAGCAAACTCCCATTGCTAGCAACTCACCATATGGATCACCATTTGGGGCCAGTTCACAGTTTACGGTAAGTTTAGCCAGGCACTCAATTATCTCCATTTACAGCATTGCAATTTACATACAAGTTGTGGTTACTTCCATGTTGGCAATTTTTGGATAGTGGGCTGGGGTGGCAGCTAGCAGCTGAGTTGCATGCAACACAACTCGTGGCTCCAGGCAATTAAGTAACTTGTTGCCTGTCTGTCTGAGTTTGCGGCTTAAGTCTTCGACTCAATCTTAGCCCCATTCCGTGTTCAAAAACGAAAACGAAATCAAATCAAATCAAATTCATAAATAACAAGTTGCCACATGCCACATATGAAATTTGATTAAGCCAAGTTGCAAAACTGGCCGAAAGCAGAATGTGAACTGCCAGCAATCATAGCGATGGCCGCGTGACACGATCGCATTTCACGCAGAGATTCTACGATTAGTTTTTCCATCTCTATCAATTACATATTTTCCTTAACGCTTCCTGCTCGATGTGTTGCCCAATAAATGGGTCTGTGGCACGTCGATAATTAATAGGAAACACAGTTTCAATCGCGCTCACGAAAAGTGTTACAGAGCGTAACGGGAAGCAGATGCAGATATTCACGACTAACCCCTCCCATCACTCGCTGCGTGATGCGTGTTGTGTGCTGTGTGCTCTGTGCTACGTGCAACATGCGGCAGTCCATCAGACGACTGGCAACTGACGGCTTCCTAGGAGTTGGAGTCGGAGTCGGAGTCGCAGTTGGTCAGCAGCAAATGTTTCACGCAAAGCGAATTACTGCGCTAGACTGGGAATGAATGAAATGGGTATCGGGTGGGTGTATTCATAGCACTCACTACTCGCATTTTTTTCCACTTTACTTTCACTTTGGTCAAGCCAACAACAAAAGGCGGCAGACAAAAGCCAAAAGTGCCTTCTGCATTTCAACAAATCAACGAATCAACAATTTCATTTACATTTCTTGTGCCTTGCCCCCCGCCCCTCTCCCGTTTTTGAGTGCATTCGAGAAACGTGTAGCTAATTGAAAAGCCAGAGAAAAAAAGTGTTTAATCATATTATTTACTAGCTCGTTGCGATCATGAGCACGCACTTAGAGCTGCGGCTCCCAGTTTGGCCCTAATTGAAATAACATGTCAGAGTCTCCTCTAAATGCGGAGGAGGCAACGGAGATGAAAATGAAGACAAAGATGAAGAGAGGGGGGGTCGAAGCAGTGGCCTGCAGTTTGTCAGCGCACAGCGTGAGGTCTTGGTCCACGTCTAGTCTTCTCTTTAGCCACCTTTGTTGTCCAACTCGACTGCAGACTTTATTGCACTTTGAGCACCTTTTGATTGGACCAAAGCTGGCTTAGCTGCGGCTTCATTTACATTGTGGCCGCTGGACGCTGATTTGCCTAATGGAATTGCTTTGTTCATGCAGCCAAGCGAAATAATCGAGAGTACTCTTGTTGCAAATACTTAATTATCAGCACATTAATCTTTAAGCTTTATCGATCTTTGATAGAATGTAGATTGTTGTGCGCACTTCTTCAGGACAATAAATCAATTGAAGTAGATTGTTTAAAGTGTACAAATATTATAGATTCATTTTTTAATAGGTCTTGGAAGTCAGTTTCTATTCATCTGATTACAAAATTATTTGCAATATATATAAATGAAGCTTGGTATTTACGTTGAAAGTTTCTCAACAGGAAATCGTCCAATTATATTTTTAAATACAAGTTGAAGCTTACCAATTACATATCTCGAAAATTCGAATATTTTAGGAATTATAATTTTGAAGGAATTAAAATGAAAAGAGTTATTTTGCATTTTGATTTCATTTAACTTATTCCTATACCCGCTACCCTTAGAATCAAAGGGTATTGTAATTTTGTGCTTGAAGAGAATGTATTTAACAGGCAGAAGCAGTCATCTACGACCCGATTAAGTATATAGATATATTTTTTAATAGCGTCAACAGCCGAGAAGTTATAGCTATTGCCTTCTCTCCGTCTGTCTGTCTGTCTGTCCGTCCGTATGAACAACTATTTCTCTCATATAATAAGGGATAGAGATATAATTTTAAGATAGAGATATTAATTTTTGCACGCATATTAAGTTTATTTCAAATATTAACCCTGCTCCAACTGCCCCTGCAAATCGAATGAAAAGTTAAATTTTGAAGTTAACGTCGCAGTATAGAAAATTTGGAATAAGTTATTTAAGAAATACTTATGTAGGTCAAAAAACGCCTACTGCTATAGAGTTTTAAATGCTTTGGCTGGCAATCTGGTATGTTTAGAACTGTATGGTATATTTTAAATTTAGTACTATATCATTATAACAAATATATCCATTGGTATATTTTAATATACATGCAGTATCTGAAATTGGTATATATTAAATGTAGTACTATATTAAAATACCTTAGGTATTTGTTAGTATTATTGAGGTATTGCACTTTGGTATATTATAAGAATAACACTGCACTTTGACAGTAGCTTTAAATACAATAAGGTAAAACAAAAAAACTACAATCAAGTGTGCTCGACTGTGAGATACCCACTACGCATTTTCAATAAAAATAAAACAGTGCGATTTGCGGGGACGAAAGTGAGCATTAAAAAAATTATAATATAATGTTATAATGTTCAAATGGTATTGATCAAAATTATATATATTTAATGGGGTCGGGAATGTCTCCTTTCTGTTACTCACATTTTCTGTACCCACAAAGTTATAATACCCTTCAAGATAATGGCAAGGGTATACCAATAAATCCATTATATTATATAGGAAAGAATAGTTTCTAGTTGGTTAGACGCTCCGAATAAATATATTTCTTTTGCAGAAAGTAGCAATATTTTAATTTCCAAGTATTTATTGCAATAAATAAGAAACGTGCAGCTGAGCTATAAATGTTTATGGAAACATCGGTTAATTGGACAGGTGTAACTTAAATGGCCATCAAATTTGACTGTTTGCTTTTTAGCATTTCAGAGGGCAATTCTCACTGGCAGCGATTATGGAAAAGTGATTATATTTTGATGGCCTTTTCTTAGAGTGAAAGTCAATGCGACATTGTGTGTCTCTGTTTCTGTCTCTGTCTTTGACGAAAGTCGAAAAGTCACCGTTTAGTACGTGAGCAGCTTTTTCATAGTTTTGTTATGCTTCCATATTGACAAACGACTTAAGAGCTCTTTAATTTGCTGACCAGCACTTTCTACTGACCATTTGCCAGCCTACTGCTCACTGCATTCATGAGTATGCTCATCATTGAAGCGAGTGTTGCACCCACTCGAACTATGAGTTGACAGTGAAATTGCTGGGAATTCACTTGATAATTTATATTAACGAGTAAAAACTGTTTGGCATTGTTTGCCAGCCAATTACAGACTACAGCTTAATCAGACTAAGACTTAAGCTAAAGCTATCAACTCTCTCATTTCTCTCTAATTGACAGAGAAATGCAGAAGATCTCTCAACAAATTGTTTTGCTGTTAAGTGGAGGGGTGCTTTTTGTGGTGGGGGGTGTGGGTGTAGAGTATTCTGTGATGCGTAAACAGCGACGTCAAGAAGCGGAAAACTTCGAGTGCAATTGAAATGCGCCTTTTAGCAACAAAACTTGCGTTTTGTATGCAATTTGTTAACCAGAGCAAAACAGCAGCACAACCAACTGCATTCCTATAACGCCCCCTTCCCCTAGAAACTCCCCCTCTCTCGTTCAGTCGAAGACAGGCACCCAACATTAGAAGCACTTTCAAAAAAAGGCAATAAATAAACTGAGAAATAAACAGAGAAATACCAAAGCAACAACAGCAATAATAATGCATAATAACAACATCGAGTACTCAACATTTGAGGCGAAACTGGCAACTGGTAACTGACAGCGATTTCTGTAATTAGCGGCCAGTCGAATTTCGACCTTGATACACTTCAATCAAACACTTTTGATAGATTTCCATTGTTTGATTTCTTGTTGTTGCGCTGCTTTCAATTTCGATTTCAATTCAATCCATATGCAATCAACTTTAGAGTTTCTTTGGCTGGAATCTTAAAGCGCTTTGGCATTGCCCTCAACACGTGGACTTAACGAAGGTCCCCTCGTTGTCTGCTGTCTGCTGTCTACTGTCTGAGTAGGGACAGTGAGTGAGTGAGGTAGTCAGGTGAACACATGAGTGCTCCCATTACCCCCATGCATGCACTTCACAATGATCTTTAAGCGGTTCGATGTCAACTTATGCGCATACAAATGTTGCAATTTGGGACTGTGTTTGGCATGTAAGAGTTGCTTCCCCCTTTGGCATTTCACACGCAGCTAAGACACTGCTTGCTGTCAGCTTATCAACTGCTTTAATCATCCATCCATTCCACCCAAAAGGCTGCGTCCAATGTACAGTGCGCCATTGACATTTCCTAGCAACTGCACTGCTTGCTACTGAGCAAATTTAAGTACTTTTAACTTAATACTTAGCTGCTTTTCAATTAAATATTTAGTTATTTAATTTCAATTAAATACTACATCTTTAATTCTCACTCACTCGCTCTGTTGTCAGCTTAGGCTTTGTATTCGTTAAACGCTGTCATGTATCTTTTATGACTTAGACGCCTCTCAATTAAAGCGTCAGCTGTGGGCAGCTAAGGTTTTTTTTTACATTTTTAATTCTCACTCATTTATCTTCTTAACTTGATTACACACTTTTAATCCCTATAACGAAGTGAATTAACTCGAAGCTTCTCTGCATCTCTGTTTCTTCCCACAGAAACCGAATCGACAGTCGGAGTATTACGATATCTCGCCACGCCCCTTTGGTGTGCCCGTGAGTGGAGGTGGCGCAACGTCCGCAACGCCATCGAATGGATTTACACGCTCCAAGGCGATACGCAATGGTGGTGGAAGCAGTGGCAGCCTAGGGAACAGTTTGAATGGTTTCCAACCGCAGACGCAGCGTGTCAATGTGCCACACCAGCAGACGCAATTTCTGGCGCACTTCAGTGAACCAACAACGACGGTAAGGAAACGCCAATTGAGCTCGAGATCTCGTTCATCAGCTGCCACATCGAAAGAAGGGGGGGCTGCCACATCGATAACAGACGGATAGAGGGACAGACTGGGGGAGAGACGGACGTCGAAAAGTAAAAGCAACAAAAAAAGGAACTACAAACAACATTTTGGCATTGCATAACATTTAACAAAACAATTGGCCATGCTCTGATTTGGCCAATATCAGTTGGTTTTTGGCTCTCGACTCTCTCTTACGTGACGCCAAATGAAACGGCAAATGTGTTTTTGCTCACTACGAATTCGGCAAACAAAATTCCGCTAAATCCGAGAACCAGTTGCTGCCAACCACATCTACACATACCTTCTCTCTGTCCCGCTTCGTTTCTCTCTCTTTGTGCTCTTTACAAACTTCATAAAACCACAGCGCATTGGAGTCTATCAATGAATTTTACCTATTTTTTACCTTTCACCTCGTTTTGTTTACCTTAACAAATGTGGAGCAGTTATTTATCTTTGCTCCACGCTTAACAAAATACATGCTTCCTATTTATTTATTTACATTTCTACCAAAAAAAATAATGAATGAGGGCTGTCGATCTGTCGAGCTGCTGAGCTGGAGAGATGGCTATTCATAATTGAGATGTTTGTCTTGTCGCACACTTTCCTCAGCTTCTTTTATTACTCTCCTCTTCGTCGGCTTCCTCTTGTATTCGCTCACGCAGCTTATGTGTTGTTATAACCCGTGAGTTTTGAAATAGGGTATTAGACACTGAGGAGAGTTTCTATTAGCTCTGCACAAATATTGTGTGAACAATTAAGTAATTTTTAGTTTCATAAATATTCTAAAAAATAATCAAATTGTCTAAAAAAGAAACTCCCTTCTTTCCTCCACCATGATTTAATAAAATTATTCAATGCATCGAAAGCTGCCAGTAACTTTCCCGAGTGCAAGGTGCAAGTGCACTGCACTGCTTGCAGCTGGCGCCATCTAACGAGCGTTGGCTACACGCGCAACTGCTGAACGCATGCGTGTGCTAGTGAGAAATATAACAAGCGTGCTACATGCAGAGTATTTTGCAGTCGCGCCAACTCAATTGCCAATTAGATTTGATTTCGAGTTAATGACCACTATTTGTTGCCAATTTCAGTGAAAGTTTCGATGATTAATCTTGGCTTAATCACATCAATGGACCGCCCACAATGACAATTAGTCGCCATTTAGCCGCCAACGCCCACTTGATTGTATTGTAATTAATGATAATCCTTTGATGTGCAGTAATTACTCAACTATTTCCCCTTCGAAACACCTTGCTGACAGCACTTGAAGCTGCCATTTACTCGCACTCGCACTCGCGCGAACATTGCAAGAAGGGTCCCATCGATACTGTGGCTGGGGTTGCCACACTTTGTTCGGCAAGTGCTGTCAACTTGGCGCTTGCAACGACCCAAATGTCATCATGCAGCACTCAATCCAACAGCTTTCAATAGCTGCTCACGATTGCCAGTCGAGTCAAGTCGAGTCGAGGAGTCTTCTATACAGCTTCTTCTTCTTCTACTCGTCGTAGTTTGTTGCCTTCACATAAAAATTAAATAAATACGAGCGCATAAATAATGGACGCCTCACGCTGCAAATTTTTTGTTTTGCACAAAACGTAAAGCGCTTTAGACAAATTTGAGAATCACTCGACTGGGAATGGGTCTGAGATTGGGATTGTGATGGGGCGGAGGGGAACGAGATTGAGAAGAGTTCGCACGCAAAACAATTGACAGACGAACCGCAGAGATTGTGATTTTTCTGTCTGTCTGACTGTCTGCCCGTCTTCTGTGTGCCTCTGTATGTGTGTTAGCGTGCCATGTTGCAACTGTAACTGTAACAGTTTCCCATGACGACGATAACATATGACCACAAAAGCGGTTGCTGTTGCCGTTGCCTTTGCTTTGCTGTGAATGAGGCAGCCCAGCTGCTGTCTGCTTGGCAATCGGCAACTCTAATAACAGCTGAGACTGTAACAATGCGTAGCACGGCATTCGTTCCCCTAGAGCCGCGATCCCCCAGACAACAATTATCCCACATTTGTCGTATCATTATTACTGTTAAGCAGCGTCTCAGTTAAAAGAGAAGGTGAAGGTATTGCGAATTCACAGGTTCTTTGTGGCCCCAAATCTCCCGATGAGCAATGGAACCGCCTAATCGCAGATTGTGAGCAATACCTGATGCCTGACTTTGTGGATTCTTTGATACTTTAGGATGCTCTAGGTGTGATTTGAGAAGAGCGTTTAACTCAGCAAATATTAAGCTTGATCCAACAGTCCACAGTTACCTCTCGCTAGCTTAGCTCCTCATCAAAGCTGTAACTGATCTAAGACTATTTCATTTATTTGATATGCTATATCTCCGATTATTTTTTGCAGAATGAGAAGCGCTTGGGATCAAGCAGCGTTGCATTGCGTCCCTTTGGCAATGGCGGCTTCTCGCCAAGCTCGACGCGTACTCGCACTCAGGCACCACCAGCTGTGGAAGATGCCACACCCCAGGCAGCAGCGACGCCCTATCGCCTGCGCAGTCGCTATCAGCCTGCTTCAGCCACATCCTCATCGACGCCTTCCACAACAACGGGCAGCAGCGCAGAGGTGAGCAGCAAACGGTACAATCGCTTTGGCAGCAATCGCGCAACAGCCAAGACAACAAGCACCACAACTATTAGTTCGAGCACACAGAATAATGCGCCCTCGGAGCGTCCTAGTTTTGGTCGTAAGCCGCCAAGTCCCCGTCGACCTGTGTTCATTAGTCGCGAAATTAATGAACCCGTCAGCGTAGTTAGCAAGCGACCCTTTAACTATAACAGCGCCAATGCCCGACTGAAGTTACCACGACCCACTCCAAGCACCACCAGCACTACTGAGGGCGTGGAAGAGGAGGAAGACGACGATGAGGAACAGTACGAGCAGGAATCCCAAGAGGAGCAGCACGACCATGAGGAATCATCGAGTCTGGAGAAGCTGCCGCTTCAAGAGGAGACCATCACACCCATTAGCGCAATCAAGACTGAGACAGTGCACAGCCAGACGCACAGCTCGGAAGCACTGGACACGGTGACCAGCAATGAAGACGATGCCGATAAATCGAGCAGCACCAGCAGCACAGAGGAATCCCGAACGGAGTCTTCCGAATCCCACGACTTTACCGAGGAGACCACACTTCCAAATGCTGTTCATGAATACGAATATGTAGAGGAGGATGATAAAGAGAAGGCCACCACGTCGATACCCAAACAGAGCGAGTCCACAGAGGAGCATCAGACAGGCACTGAAGCAGAGACCACCGATGTGACCGTGGAAATTGTCAGCACCACAACCCAGACTCCTAGCACAATTGGAACAGTGAAACAGCAATCTCAGGAAACTTCCAAGGAGCAGGATAAGAGCTCGAACACCTCCAAGCAACAGCAGGAAGATGAATCCGAATACGATGACGAAGAAGGCGAAGAAGGTGATGAGGAATACGAGTACGAAGAGGGTGAGGAGTTGGACGAGGAGGAAGGCGGCGAGCAGGGACACGATCACAAGCAGCACAGTGATGCAACCACCGAGTCGGAAAGCGAATCTACGCGAAGTGGTGAGCACAAGTTTGATGATGGACGCGAAATCATTTCTGTGGTAACCACAAAGAGCGTGGTCAATGGCTCCACAGCTTTCCCGGCGCCTGTAACGCCCAGCACTTTGGGCACAACTCTCTCGGACAGTCAGCCAGCCCCCAAGCTAGAGGAGGAAGAGCACACCGAAACACCTACCGTGGTTGTGGAGACAACTCCGATGCCCAGCGACACTACTCCGAATGTAACAGAGAGCTATGTGGTCGTGGCTTCGATACAGACAAGTCGAAGCATCAACGGTGCCCGTTTCCTGCCTTTCCCGGCCATCGAACAGGAAGAAACAAAGCAGACATTATCGGAACTTGAGCGCAAGGTGCACTCCAAGCAGCAGCAGAAACAGCTCGATCAGAACGAGAGCAGTGAAGAGCCCACCACAACAACAACTGCATCGCCAACAACGACATCCAGTTCAACCAGCACCAGCACAACCTCAACCACGGAGAGATCTCTGCCAGCACAAGGCGCCTCCACGGAGAGCATCATCGACAAATTGGATCGCGTGCAATCAGAGCTTTCGAGTGGCGTGCTGTCGGGCAAATATCAAATCATCAATCAAATGGATGCATCCACACAAGCCACAACTCTGTCCACGGGATCTGGTCGATTTGTGCCAAACATTCGCAAATTCCAGCCACGGACCACAGCTTCGCCCAGCACCACAAGCAGTGGAGCAAAGGTAAAGGTGCAGCACTTTGATGAAAGCGAAATGGATGAGTTAGCTGGTCTATTGCCAGTGGGATTCAAGCCCAAGTCTAGCTACAAGAATCGCAAAATCACAACGACAACCACATCGACCACAACAACGACAACCACAACGGAGGCGCCAGCTGAGGAACAACCAAAGAAACCGTCGAGAAACTCGACCATCAGTCGCTCGTTCAAAAATGGAGTTGTTGCCGTGCAGGATGTCGCTTTAGCGGGACTGTTGCCCAAGGGTTACAAGCCACCTAGAACCACAAGCACGACGTCCACAACAAAGGCACCGAAAGCATCATCGGCACTGGAAAGTCTCTTCAGCGATGCGAAATTCGATGACAGTCTGGCCGCTTTATTGCCTAAGGATTACAAGGTTAGCTCGACGACGTCAAAGCCCGCGATTGCCGTTGTTGATGACATATCCAAGTTCCTGCCACCTGGCTTTACTCCATCCTCAACCACTCAGAGATCGCCACCTGTGGCTGTGCCCTTCGATGATCTGAGCAGTTTCTTGCCACCTGGCTACAAAGCACCAAAGGAGGAGCCAAAGCTCCCCATCACACCCGTTAAGGTGGATGATTTGAGCAGCTTCCTGCCGCCAGGCTTTAAATTGAATACCACTGAAAAGTCTAGCTCAAGTGAGAGTGATGATCTGCTTGCTTCGCTACTACCACCAGGCTACAAGTCAAAACCAGCCGTGCACCCTGCTTCCACCAGCACCAGCACTACCTCGACGACGAGTAAGCCACAAACGAGCGCCGCACCAGTTGCCAGCTCCACAGAGGCACCTGGCGGTGGTCTAAAGGTCGTGTTCCCCAAAGGATTCCACAAACGTTTGGGTGCACATCGTCTGACCACGCCACATACCCCAGTCGAAGGCGCTGAAGTGCCCAACTCGTCGCCGTCGTTGGTGATCCGAAAGGGCCCACCAACACGTGCAACCACCGAGTTTACTGGCTGGCCTACTCCCCCTACGACTCCGCTGTCCATTGACAAACTCAATGTACAGACAATCAACTTTGAGGATCTTCTGACAGCAGCTGGCAGCACTAGCACCACAACAAGCACCACCACCACAACAACCACCACGACCACGACGACGCCACGACCCACCAAGCCAGGACACTGCACCGCCGACTGCGATCTAGAGGCCACAATTAGGATTATCGATGGCGTCGCATGGAAACCGGAACTGCTCGATCATAACACGTTAGAGTGGAAGAACCTTGCACACGAACTAGAGGCACAGGTGAGTTCCCTGTACTAATTTCGATAATTGCACCTACATAACTAAATACATTAAAAAACAAAAACGTGTTCACATTTTTAATTTAATAACATTGAAGTTAATTGTAGTTTTTTGTGCAAGAGACGTGCAATTATCAATGTTATATATTAATTAATTTTTCGCAAGAAATTAATCATTACACAAAATATAACATTTGGCTCAAAAATTTATTAATTGCAAAAATAAAAAAATTTATCGAGTGCCGAAACCCGGGATTGAACCGGGGACCTTTAGATCTTCAGTCTAACGCTCTCCCAACTGAGCTATTTCGGCAGTTGTTCAACTTATGTCTAAATCGAATTTTCATTGCCACCCCTTAGACCGCAGGCTGCTTTATCGTTTCAAATTCCATTTAACATAATAATACTTATCAGCTTTGGCAATTAATTGTAAGCATTATTGTTATCGTACATATTATTCATAATTCTTATACAATTGTTTTCGACAGCTTAACGAAGTCTACTCCAATGCGGCGCAGCTGAACAAATGGTATAAGAAGGTGCGCATCGATAGCTTTAGCGAGGGCAGCGTACTGGTGGATTATTATGTGGAGCTGGCCAACATCACCGAGGATGTGGACACCTTGGAAATAAAGCAACTGTTCCATGATGCGCTCGTCAAGCCAACGGCCCCCATGGTGCCCGACAAGGATGCCCAAGAGAATGAGACGGACAGCGTGTCCAGTCCGCAGGAGGAGCAACTAGTCAAGGCCAGCTATCAGATGGGCAAATTCACCATTGATCCAGTGGCCACCGAGTTTAGTGGTGAGTAAACTAGGACTGCAATTTCTACTGCATCTAATTGTTTTCAATTTCAGTAATTGCCAAGAATCTGCACACGAATGTGGAGAATGCTGAGGATGATCTGCCCATACCACAGTGGGCGATTGTGGTGATTGTGATTGGTGTGGGCTCGCTCGTATTCGTCGTCATCTTTGGGGTCACAGTGGTAAGTACTCATGGGATTCATGAAAACACGATTATATTGATTAATATTTCTTGCTTTTCGTTGCAGCTGCTTAATCGCCAGAAGCGCGCCAAGAAGACGCCCATTCCTCTGACGAATGACATGCTTAACGAGCTGAAGGTCAACCACATGGGTGGCGCTGACAACTACGGCGTGGATGATTTCTACAACATTGACGATCCTTGGAATGACACCAAGCAGCCGATCAAGCCGAAAGTAAGACGTGCACTCAAATAACATTTAATCAGCATAGACTGAATATACTCTTTCTTTTATACTGCGTACAGCGCTTCACCAATTCGATGCACGGCAGCAACAGCAGCAACATCTACGATAGCTGGCGTTCAACACGTCATCCACACAACAGCGGTGACTATTTCTATGACCAACAGCCGGCCTACTCCCAAAAGGGTGACTCCCTGAAGCGACCACATCATGGTGGCGGCGGACATCACCACCACCAGCAGCATTCGCATCAGCAGCCATACGCTGGCCATCAGCAGCAGCAAGGCTATGGCCATGGTCATCAATATCCTGACGCCTTTGCCGATGCACACCAGATGTACAGCTATAATAATCATCCGAGTAGGACGCGGTACGCGCGTGACTACGACCCAGACTTCTAAGATAATCAGTCGCGCGCACAGCGACAGACTAACCACGATCTAGCTTTAGTAATTTGCAATCGATTAGACATTGCAAAAGTTTATACATATGGCTTAATTATACTGCTGCTCAGTAACATACTCGTATATATAATATGTGTATATACTTACATACTTGTATTCTATTTATAAGTACAAGTATAATAAGGCAGGTATCATACTATTTATACCCCAAGCTATCAGCTATCTTCGTTTTCTACCATTACTTTATTCTTTACTAAATCTATTCAAATGATTATTCTGCGTATATATTGTATGTAATTGGTAATTGGGAGCGCTGTTATTTGGACTCCCGGAAAGTAAATAGTCATGCACTCTTAGTTAAAACTAGTTTGTAATTATATCGTAGACCTTTCTTATAATTTAATTAATGGCGTCTTAATACAAAATAATAATTGTCATTAAAGACAAAAATAATAAATAAATAAATATTAAAAACAATTTTCAAATTTTTTATATATTTAAAAAAAAATCTAATTTGATGCCGAAACCCGGGATTGAACCGGGGACCTTTAGATCTTCAGTCTAACGCTCTCCCAACTGAGCTATTTCGGCACATGGTTGTTGCGATGCCAACTGTCCATAGGAAATGTATGGTGCCCAACCAACACTGTCGTGGTTTGTGTCTTAGCTAAATTCAAATAGCAATTCTGTTAACGTAGCACTTGTGTTAACAGTAGCGGTTGTGGGGCTCAACAAATCAATAGCGACTGAAATTTAAATAACATTTTTATTTTTTAATTATTATGCTAAAGAATTTCGTTTTTCAATTAGAGTTGGCAAACTTTAAAAAAATAAAAAATTGTTGAGAATGCCGAAACCCGGGATTGAACCGGGGACCTTTAGATCTTCAGTCTAACGCTCTCCCAACTGAGCTATTTCGGCATATGCACTTGTCTGCCCAAAAGCACCAGTTAAGATATAAGAAAATGAGGAATAAAAAATGTATTCAAGTAAAAAATACCTTCAAGAAATATATTTTAATATTTATTGAATTTAAAGTGAAACAAACTTTTTCCAGAATTAGCTATTTTTAGCCGTTTGTCTAATTATTACAGTTTTTAATTTGATTGCTATTTTAAGAAAGTTCCACCAGCTGCGGATGTTGCAACTGCTGACTGCACCGATTGTTGTCACGCGAGTGGTAAGTGTCAAGTGCGTGCAACAGACGACGCGTTTTAACGTGACGTCGACATCGACTTACACTCGGCTTTAAGGAGCGCCAGCACCAAAACTATGCCTATTCTCTTACTAGTGGCATAAACAAACTGCGCGCTCTTAAGCTTAGCGACAAGCCCTTATGATTTGTGCTTGCTCTCTCTTAAAATCAAAGCCAGTGCAGTCGCCCTTAAGCGCTCGCAATGTAAAGCTCTCTCTTAAGCCGACAGTTAAATAGGCCCTTGTGCGCTTACAGCTTGCATAAAGCTCTCTCTTAAAGTCAAAGCCAGTCAGTCAGCTTCAAAAACACAATTTATGATATTTATTTCTAGTTAAGAGTTCGCTCTCTCTCTCTCTCTCTCTCGCTCTCTTAAGCTTAATGCGTTTAAAAGTAATTTAAACAAACTTTAAGCTAGATTTCTAAGCGCTTTATAACGGCTCCTGCAGGCGATAGCAATCAGAGGCAATTTTCCATTTATCATTCTCGGCCGTTATCACAAACGATTGCTGAAAATTGCGCGCAGCCTGATCCGAATATTTCACTGTGCCGCTGGCCAGGATAATGTATGTGTTCTGATTGCCCACGGCAGCATCCAAAATCGGTTGCGCATCCAGCGTGGTTAGTTGATGGCGCGATGAGGGCAACTCTTTGAAGTAGCGTTCGATTGTTTCGCGTCCAGTGGCGCCATTGCCATTCCAACTGAACGTCGCGCTATCGATGTAAAGTCGTCCCATTTGCTAAAATTGTGTTTAAAATTGCACTTGTTATTTATTTCGTCATTGCCGGCAACTTTGTTGTTGTCCACTTACATGTCGCCGATTGTCCAGGGAGGCATAGTACACACGTGTGAAGTCTTCGGCTGTGCGACAAGCCGCTTCCACTTTGGTACGCAGTTCCTTAAAGATGCACACATTGTTTATGTTATTTAAATGCCTCAATAATATAAATAATTATTTACTCACGCTGTTCATATTTCTGTTTGTGTAAATGCCGCAGTGAAGTGTGACCACAATTTCAATTTCAAATTATGCTAACATCAAGGTAATAGCCTATTTCCACTGCACCCAAAACCTCGGGTTTCCGTTCAGGTCAAATGTAAAAACCCATAAACAAACTGTCGGTTTTTCTACGTTCGCGAGCTACGTAGAAATAGCGAACGCACTTTTTGGGTAATGATATGACACCGAAAAAGAGCTCACACTAAACAAACAGCTGACATTTAAGTGCGCCAATGTATAAAAACAGAAAAATAAAACTTACTCGCTATCCGTCAATATCGAGGAGTGGCATCCACAAGGCTTTGTTGTTCGAGTTATAGGAGGAGAAATGTAGTGTCTTTTTTGGCCAATTTACGAAGGCGCTCCACAAGGATGCCAAGCTCCTCCCATTAATTTGAAAATTATCCCAAAAGCACCCATGCCGTTGTTAAAAACTAATTGTATTTAATAAATGTAGACTCTACATAAAAAACGCTAAAAAAGTGATAGATGTTGCCGAAACCCGGGATTGAACCGGGGACCTTTAGATCTTCAGTCTAACGCTCTCCCAACTGAGCTATTTCGGCAGTTGATGTTGACGTGTCAAAATCGCGTTTTGATTCCCTACCCCATGTACTTTCACTGCAACCCTCACAAGTTATGAGGACAACATGATTTATACGATTTTAAAAAGTTACTAAGAATCGTTAAACCTCCGGTCTAATATTACTAATAATTACTAATATTACATTACTCATTATTATTACCCGCATTACTCTGGTCAACTTTAAATTCGATAAGTACCCATTATGAATTAAAAACTTCTTGCATTTACATATTCTATACATATTTATTTATTAATCCTTTTTCAATTATTAAGCAGAATGTGTTTTCCGCTTAGTTTTCAATTTCATTTGGATTTCACACCCTAGAACTCTCTAAAGCTAAAAAGTTAACGTTCGATTTGTGTTGTGTTCGTTTTTGCTTTCGTTTTCTCATTTCTTTATTTGTGGCTAGGTTTACTTAAATTTATAATGTTTCTCAATCTGGTAAAATCAATGGTATATAAATTTGAAATACACGACCCAAGGGCTCGCTTAGATAACTACCAATTGTTAATATAATTTAATTCAAAGACAGTTAAAAATTTTCACTAATATCACTTTCTAGAAATTTGTCCAATTCGTATCAATTATCAATGTCAATATTATGATGTGAGTTCCTACTATGAATGTACTATGTGTATAGGTATATGTATGAATATGTTTAATTTGTTCCTCAATTGATTTGGCAATAATGTAATGATTTTGAACCAGCTAATTAAAAGAAATAATAAGGAAATTATTAACGAATGCAATTTAAATAATTTTCATTTATTTAAAAATTTAAAAAATAACTAATTATAATAATTGAGTAATTTTTCAAGCATTTGTTTGTTTTCTTTTGTTTTATGTTTCTCTATGTATGTATATGCATGTGTGAGTGTTTGTGTGAGTGTATATGTGTTTGTGTGTGTGGGTTTAAGGACAATTTTAACAATAATTAAAAACTTATCAGTGAGTTTGATTTTTTTTTATAAATGTACAAAATATAATTAATAAACATAAAAATGCAATAAAAACTAAACAAAAGCACGCAATTGCCGGTTCAATGTCTACAATTGAAAAATTTGTTATTATTGGTTGTTTTTGTTTGCTCTTCCTTAGTACGCCTAATTATCAACTATGATATATGTATGTGTATATATAGATTTATATATATATATATGTGTGTAAATTTATAATGTGTATATGTATATGGGTTTTAAAATTTAAAACTACAATTTATAACACGACGTAAACAAACAAAGGCCAAGGGTAGACAGCAAAATACAAGTAGATATTCGTATTTAGATACACGAGTACGCTAACGTTGGGTCTATATGCACTTGGTAACTATGTATAAGAACTGTTGTTGCTTTCGAGCAACACATAAATATTTACGTAATAAGTCTGTGTGTTTTTTTTGTGTGTGGGTGTAAATCAACTTTGCTTTTGTTTTTTTTTTAACTGCAAAAGGCGCAGCAAAAGAATAAAAAAGAACAGCATTGCCGAGCGCATAATTCAACAGACAAATTCCAATGCAATAATGGTTCACAGGCCCAGGCCAATATAATTTCAAATCGCTTTCGTCTTCTATATGTATGATATAATGCAGATGTGCAATTGTGTGTGATTGTGTGTTTGGGGTTGTGCGCGTTTTGTAACTATTCCACAGCAAAGCCACAGGTCTCCTCCACGGCCTGTGTCAGCTTGTCACACAGCAGCTGATAGTTTTCGTAGGGCGGCAAGTCGATGCGATTAAAGCAGGTGTGAGCCTTGGGCAAATTTTGTGTCGGCACATCCGCGGTAAGGTGAATGGTGAAGAGGCGTGGCCCCACCGCACCCGTCGATCCCTGTAGCGCACGAAATCCTTGCAGCGGCACACGTGACGATCCAGTGACAAACTGCAACAGACGCGCACGCATCTCCGAGCTGTATGACTCAACCACCTGGACAGGACACGGAAGGTGTTAAATGTGATTAGTATGGTGAGAACCATTTGTAAGCTGTTGACACTACTCACCTGCCAGAACCACAGAACTTGCGTCGTTTCATTGGTGCAGTGCTTCAGTCTCGTATTGTTGCGCCAATCGTTGACATCGATGCTAGAGATGCCGCCAATGACCAATTCCAGTTCGCGCTCATCAAATGGCCGCAGCAAATGGCTGGGTATTAGCTCACAAAAGCCTGTCAAGCATAATAGGCAATAGGAAATAAACACCAGTTCCACAATTGATCGATTAATATGCCACTCACCTTTTTGCAGTGCCAGGAACTGCTGCTCAATGCCTCGCATGAAACGATAGTTGACATAGAGCTTCACATACTCGCGCTTGTTCTCCTCGGTGACGGCAATTGCGGCGCCGCCAGGCTTTAGTTCATGCACCACCAGAGCGCCAAAGCTATTGTTCTCCACGCTGAACGTCGACTCAATGATCCCGCTGATGTTGCTCTCGCTGCAAAATGCAATAACATTATTAGTATAATGATTACGATCGTATTACGATCAATCGTAAACTTACAGCATCCAGGTGAGGCTGCGATGTAGCTCGGGATCCACGCCCTCAATGTCGCCCAGTGTGATGGGTTTGTTCAGCAGTTGTTTATAAAAGGGCGTGGTGAAGCCACCATCAAGGCAATGGCCATGGAACACAGCAATGCCCAGCGTTCGTCCCACAAAATGAAAATAGGACAAATGATCGGGATTCACACCAGAGTCCGGATTGATTTGTAGCGTATAGTGATCGTCGCGACTGTATTGAAACAATCCATACTGTGGATTGAGCATCTCGCGGGAGAGCAGATGCAGCCACTCGCGTGCCACACCACCGTAGTCCAGTCCCTCCTCGCCCTTGAACTTGACCATGAGCCGCTTGCGCATGTCCTTGGCGCGCATCTTCATAATCAGTCTGTAGCTCTCCTCGAATATCTCGCTGCGCGACACCTCTAGCCGACAGTGGCCCGACTGTGGCTGCATCGTCTGCAGCTCCGAGCGCAACGCTCGCATCTTGCCCACCAAATCGCGGCGGTACTTCGGCAACAGATCGGCGCCCTCAAGCAGTCCCTGCGGCAAATCGGGCACCACAATGTGCTGCGTCGCACTGCGATGTGGTGTCGATGTCGTCGACGACGACGACGTTGAATTCGCCGCATTGTTCGCTGGTGACGGCGCCGCTGCTGTTGCTGCCGCCGGCGGAGCAGCTGGCGCTGCTACTGTGGCAACTGTTGTTGACGCAGCCGTTGTATTTGGTGTCGCTGGTGGCACGCTGCCGCCACGGCGTATCATTTGCAGTATGCTGCCGCTGAGACGCGGATCCGTAAACTGTGTGGTGCGATTGTTGTGATCCACAAAGTAGACGCGACCCGACGCTGTCTTGCGTTGCTCCCAGCCGCTGGGCAGCGGTCCAATCGCGTCAAGCGTCAGATGCTGCGTGTCAAAATCGCGCGGTATGCGCGGATCGTGCCACGTGGACACGCCCGTGGGTATGTGATAGAAATACACCTGACCCTGTTGCGTAGTGCGCATCTCATAGCCCGGCGGCAGATCCAGGAATGGACGTGCCGCTTGATTTGCTGCCGCTATCGCCGACACATAACGCAATCCACCGCCACCAGCCGCTGTTCCAGCTGAGGCATTGCGAGTGCCACGCGATGAACGACGTCGCGATGCGACCTCCTCCACCGCTTGACGCGACGTGCGACGCTGCGAACGCTGTGTGGGCGCTGCTGCTGCTGCGGGCGGCGCTCGCTCGGATCTGCTTGTGGGCTGACTGTTGGCATTGGGACTGTGCACGTTGCCGTTGCCATTGCTATGCGCCGTTACCGTCGCCGCCGTCGGTGTCACTGGCGTCGTTGGCGCTGTCAATGTGGCTGCTGTGGGACTTTGTCGTGGCGGCGTCGTTGCTGGTGTTGTGCTGCCATCCCCGTCGGCAGTTGGCCAGCCATTGTTGGCCTGTTGCGGTTGCGCCGCTTGGCCACTTTGCGCATTGCCATTCACATAGTTCTGTTGTCCCGTTGGCGATGTGGGCGTCGCCTCGCCATGTCCATGTACATGCCCATGACCGTGCCCATTCATTGCCGTGGAGGATGTTTGATGCTTTGGCGTTTTCAGATGATTGTCATTGTTGCTGTTGCTATTGGTGTTGCTGATGTGCAGGCGACCAGTCGCCGTCGTTGTTCCTCCCGTTCCTGTTCCCGCTCCCGTTGTGTTTGTCGTTGTATTGTTACTGCTGCTCCCGCTACTGCTGCTGTTGTTGGGCGTGGCGGGTTCCAGTGCCGCATTGCCAGCACGACTCGAGTTCAGCTTCTTGCCCGGCGTCGTCGCTGTCGTTGACGCTGTCGTTGTGCCCGATGTCGGACTGGTGTTCTCCTTGCCCCCGGCAACACCAACGCTCGAGAGTATTTCGGTTGAGTGGCGTCGCTCGTCCGTCGTCTCGCGCGTTGCCTGACGATTGCTATGGCCGTTGAGCAGATTCGTGCAGGTGGTGGATCGCGTGGGACCCGCCGGTGGCTGGTTGCCATTGTTTTGTCGCTGCTGCGGCGACTTGGTCCCCGCTGGCGTTGCTGCGGCTCTGGGTCGATCCCATTGCGTCGATTTGGTAGCATGATTCACATAGTAGATGCGCCCGTTGTCCGTGCGTCGCTCTTCCCAACCATCAGGCAGCAGATCCTCGGTGGAGTCCTCCTCCGATGGGCCGCGCACATCGCCACTGGGTCCCACAATGGCCAGGGGATTCCCGCTGCATGGTCCATCCTTGGGCAGGAGCGAGATGATAATCTGGCCGCGCACCAACTCATCGTCGTCCGGCGAGAGTTTGCCCAAATCCAGTCGTTGAACTAACAATTAAATGAATTGCAATTAGTTGGTTTTTAGTTTGATTTGATTTGATTTGATGCTACTTACAGCCTGCTCCCTTGAGGCTTTGTATGGTCAAGGCGGGAATGCGCACACAGCCCAGAAAGCCGCTGCCTTTGTGTATCTTGCGCTGGTTCCACACTGTAATGGTTATGCAATCGCCACGTCCCAGAAACAGATCGTAGTGTGCATTCCATTTCGGATCCAGAGAAGATTTGCTTATCTCCGTCGAGTAGACTTGACCGGTGCCATCCACCTGGACCTTGGCAAACGGATCGGGCAACCCTGCAAAGTTGGAATGAAAGCATATAAATTAATAGATTGCAATTGCGTGGCCCTAATTGGAGTAGCAAGCAAATTAAACCTATAGTTGCGTATTTCAAATTAAGATGAGCTCGACTACGAAATACTCTGAATGTAGAATAATTGCAATGTTCAATTTGCAATTGCAAACCAGTTTGAAGACACTTGATATATACCCTAAACTTTCAAACAGACAGGGTATTAATTGCTCTAATACAACCCGATAATAGCAATATAAGTATCTGAATATTTTCAGTTAGTTATGCTAGTCGACTCCCCTCTTCAACAATAAGCTAAAGTTGTTAATCATGAATTGGTTTCTGCTGCTTTGGGTACTATTCCTGGTACAATTTATTAACTGTTATAAGGCGCATCTGCGACCCGGCTTCCCCAACCGCTTAGCCATCGATCCACGAAACTTCCCAGAGGCGAAACCGGAAATCACAGCAACAACAGCAACATCAGTCACAATAAGCAGCAGCTCGACAATCACAACAAGCAGCTTCGACGAGGTCATCACAACAACCATCGCCTAATCATTAGGGGCAGCTAAAGTTCCCCCCACCGATTAATCCCATTTGTTTCCCAACCTGATTACTGTGAGTCCCCCGCACAACAAAGAAACAGCCAGCTTGTGATAGGTTAATCAGCGTACCAAACTATAAATAAAGCAAGCGGCAGCAACGATCTGACATCGCAATCCACTTGAGACATGGCTGCCATACGCTTCAGTAGCTTCTTCACCTGGCTGGCACTCGCACTGCTCGCGTTGAGCGTCACCTCTACATTCGCCACGCCCTTTGACGATCGACGATTCAATCGACGCCCACAACCGAATGGAGCGCCTCTTCGTATACCAGGCACGCCACCATTCAATCCCAACGGCAAATAAAATTGGCAAACTACTTCTGCTAAGTTTTGTGAATCTCTTGTGACCAGAGGGCAATAAGTTTCAATTAAATCAAAGCACTCGAATAATAATTGTTTTACTCAGCGAATGACTGCGAATGGAGGCCAAGTGCCACTGCAAGTGGGTCAAGTCGTCGACGTACTTCTGTCGATGATGCCAGAGCTCGTTACATCTCGGCTGTCCCCCAGCTGGACGTCAATAACTTGCCTCGGTCTAACCTGCGTCATATGCTGCACGCTGTGCCTGCTACAACGCTGCCTCACTACCTGTTCCTGCTACCTGCAGTCCTCCATCTCTCTCTCTCTCTCTTTACCTCTCGCTGTGTAATTTGAGCTGCAGCTGTTGATTTTCTGCACCAAAGCACACAACAGACAGAAAACAGCGAACAGTGAAAAGTAAAAGGAAGTGCAGACAATAGCAGACTGCTGCATACTCTAACTCAGCAGCTGAGCAGCTGTCACACTTGGCTTCGTTTGCCACAAAACTGTCTGCCACATTTCCTCACGGCAACTGTTGCCACTGCCGCCGTTCAACCCCATTTGTCGGCACTTTCACTCGGAAGTCGCTGTTGCATGAAGCTTTTTGCCCCACTGTCTTTATTGTTTATACTCCACACTCAACACTTAAACATTTATGGGGGCCTTTGCGGCAGCTTCGGCTTTGTCGCATGCCTCACGCTCCTTAATGCGCTGTTCGATGACCGGACGAAAGTGTCGAATGAGTCCCTGTGGCGGCCAAGCGGCGCCATCGCCCAGCGCACAAATAGTGTGTCCCTCGATCTGCTTGGTTAGCTCCCAGAGCATATCAATCTCGCCGACTTGAGCACGGCCAGTGACAAAGCGCTGCATAATGAGATTCACCCAGTGGAGGCCCTCTCGACATGGAGTGCACTGGCCACAGCTTTCATGCTTGTAAAAGGCAGCCAAGCGGGCAATCGCCTTGATGATGTCCGTGCTCTTGTTCATCACAATCATGGCACCGGTGCCGAGAGAGGATTTCACTGCCATCAGGCCGTCGTAGTCGTGTATGGATGTCTCTGCATCCTTTTGTGTAATGCACGGCGTTGAGGAGCCGCCTGGTATGATGGCCAACAGGTTCTCCCAGCCCCCAATGACGCCGCCAGCGTGTCGCTCAATTAGTTCACGTGTCGTCATTGACATCTCCTCCTCAAAGGTGCAAGGTGTGTTCACATGTCCCGAGATGTTGAAGAGCTTGGTGCCCGAGTTGCGAGTGCGTCCAAAGCTGGCAAACCATTTGCCACCGCGACGACAAATCGCCGGTGCCACAGCCACAGTCTCCACATTGGTGACCGTCGAGGGGCAGCCAAAGACGCCAATGTCTGCGGGAAATGGCGGCTTGTTTCTTGGTTTACCCGCCTTACCCTCCACCGATTCGATGAGCGAGGTCTCCTCACCACAAACATAAGCGCCAGCGCCACGTTGCACATAGAGATCGAACTCGTAGCCAGAGCCGCAGGCATTCTTGCCCAGGTATCCCGCCTTGTAAGCCTCCACGATGGCATATTGCAGATTGCAGGCCTCGTTGAAGAACTCGCCGCGAATGTAGATGAAACCCGTGTTGGCGCCCATCGCACAGCCGGCAATCAGGCAACCTTCAATCAACTTGTGCGGATCGTGACGCAGTATCTCGCGATCCTTGCATGTGCCTGGTTCACCTTCATCCGCATTGACGAGCAGAAACTTGGGTCTGCCATCGGGTGGCTTGTTCATAAATGACCATTTGAGCCCACTTGGGAAACCGGCTCCTCCCCGACCACGCAGTCCGGACGTCTTCACCTCGTTGATGATCCAGGCCGAACCCTTCTCCACAATTTCGCGGGTCTTGTACCAATCGCCGCGCTTCATTGCCTCCTTGAGACGCCAATCGTGACGTCCATAGAGATTTGTGAAGATGCGATCCGCATCCGCAAGTGGACCAAACTTGGTCTTTGTTTGTGGTGGCGGAGTGCCAGGAGGCAATTCCATTGGCGGAGGCGGAGGCTTGGTTGCACCGCCCGTCGACTTAGCGGCTGTGGAATATGACTTTGCACCAGAAGGACCTGAAGTAACTTTGGGTTTACTGCCCAATGCACCTAACTTCTCGTTAGACTTTTTAGCGTGTTTTTTTCTGGTCAGGGAATGTGGATCAAGGACTTTTATCTCAGCAGCTTTACGTTTGGCCGCCTCGAGCACAGCTTCCAACTCACTGTCTTTCGTCTCCGCTAATCGCTCGTTGACAGGGAACTTTAATGGATCGCGTTGTGTTTTAAGCGGAAACTTTGTGTACTCCTTGTGCTTGACCTCTTCTTCCACACTAAAAGGATCCAGGATAATGTATTCGCCTTGCTTCTCCTTGATGCGTGCCAGCATTTTTTCTTTGCGCTTCTTCGACACCTCGGGCACTGACATCCTCACCTCACTTATTGAGGTAATCTTAGCGCAATTCTTGTTCATCTTAGATTCAGTTTCTTCTTTTGGGAGCTTTATTTCACTGTCATCTACAGACTTTCCAGCTTCGTTACTGCTCATGCTTTTTGCCAGTGGCACGTGTGTCCAATGTTTATACTTTCGTGTTGTCGACGCACTCGTGTTTTCCCTCATCGCCAAGAACAGCGTCATTGCTCGCAATTCGCCAACGTTTCTTCGCATATCCAACAATTCCAGCTCCCTTTTGCCAACTTCAAGTGTTGGCTGCTCGCCTATTCTATTTGTTCTTTTTCCCAGTCCACATTGTAGATATGGAAAGGTCAGGCAAAAGGGTTTTCTGCAATTTAGCGAAAATTGTTGACGCAGCAGCAAAGTATTCATTGTGTGGCCTTCTTTAATAGAACAGTTGACAATATAAATAGTTTCGAATACTTTCCAAATTCATAGAGATTGAAAGACAGGATATACTAGGCCTACTCAATGTGTGCTCCTAAATGAAAGAACTTTCAAACTGTCCAAGCTAACTGAGATGATTGACATAATTGGCATGATATCCTCACACACTTTCTCTGCGTTGTTTGCCTTTAAAGGAAACGCCCGGAAACTTAGTCATAGCAATTACTTGTCTGCGAAATCCCGCGCCCATCATATCTATTAATATCAGCGGCCACAAATTGAGCCAAACGTCTATCAATATCGCGTAAGACCAAAAACAAAAAAAAATAAAATTAAATAAAAAATCATACATTTCGCACTCAGGTTGGTTACTGTGGTTTTTCCCAAACGATTTTTCATAGTTTCTCCGTTCGACTCACTCTATATATATATATATATTCCATACACTCACAGAACAAATCTAATCAGCCCACCAAGCGAACGATAAACAACATTGAACGTACAACTACACAACTACAAACTCAACTCATTTTTTTTTGCCTTCAGCTTATTTGCATGGGCATAAAAAATCAAAACATTCACCGAGTATGACAAATGTAAGCCAAGTGCGTCGCCCCAAGATGGAACCAGGCGTTCGAGAGTATTTGAGTGCATAGTGGATGGATCGATTGGCCGATCTACGATCTACTCTACACGCTACTTGGCATGCCGTTGTTAATTGAACATTAGCATTAATACGCCATTTCATTGGGCATAGAAATCGGCAACTCCTTGTTTGGGAGCACCTGTCGCATATTTCGGAATGAAACCTATATCTATGTATAACTAAGCGCGCAGATACATTAGTATCTATAGACATGCATATATCTATCACAGATACAGATACATAGTATATAATTAAAGACGGCATTAGGCAATACACTGATGATGACGATGGCTGGTGTTGTTTGCTTGGTTGGACTGTTGCTGGCTGGCCGCGTGATTTAAGTGCAACGATGTGTAAAAAATGAATGAGAAAAAATAGAAAATAATAACGCACAGATGGAAATGTGCGTCTGTCTGTGTGTGTGTGTGTGCGAGTTGTGCGAACGAGATGCAGATACAACGAAAGCAAATTAGTAATAATCATTTTTGTTATGTGTAAACAAAAAATTATAACAACAACCACTCGACTAGACGACTCGACAAACGGCAAGCAGGTTGGCAACCGTAATAATGTGTGCAATGAGTGAATTGAGGGGGGAATTTGTTTAAAAATGAAAGTAGACAAAAGGAAATGCTAAATTTAGCTAGAGCTACAAAAGCACATTGCACGTAGCACTCAAAACCCGCCCTGTTAAACAAAACTGGCCAAAGGCAATTCCAAGCAAATGGTTTCTGTTCCTCTCCAAATTGTTTATGCAAAATTAATTTAAGAGAAGAATTCAACTATAAGAAAACATACATATTAATTATGCATACAACAATAAATAAATACTTACGAAACAAATCCTTGCGCGCCAAGTTTCTTGCACACAATACTGCAAAAGAAATAACAACATTATTAGATATAAATATTCAATTGAAATACAAAAAGTCAATCAACTTACGCGTTATTCGAACTTTGTGTGTACCATTGCGACGTGGATAATCCAATTTATTCATAGTTTCAGACTTTTAATAGTTGTTGATATTAATTTTATATAGATATTTGATGTATATAAAAATATATAGTCGAACTATTTTTGTTATTTAGTGATAAAGCAATTGGTCAGTCCGACAATTGTGTTGTTCATTTTTGGGCGTTTAATTGTTGTAGCTGCTGTTTTTGTTTTTGTTGCTGACTGGCAGCATAAATGAATTTATATCAGTTGCGAAGGAGGAGACAGCAGAAAAAGAACGAAATATATATCTCAGTTTGGATTGTTACTACGACCACAGGTGCCGTAGCCTTGAGTTATGTTTTTACTATTGTTGTTGTTGCGGCTGCAGCAGTCGTGTGTCATTGTTTGTAGAGAGTTATATTTATAATTCATGGATTGTTTAAGTGTTGGTCTCGTTACGTTGGCTCTGGCTGCAAATGCACCACACTGCAATAGAAAAACGACAAAACTGATTATTTACGAGTTTTATAATTGAATTTATATACGAATTGCTATTTTAACACAAACACACACACAAACATTATGATAACTAAAACGGTTGTTCGCTCGTTCATTCGCTCGTTTCGTTCGTTAAGATAAGCACATGTATCTGCAACTGTATGTGTCAGTGTGTAGGTGGTTCTCTTCTGAGCTCTAAAAATGAATGGAGTGCGTGAGTATTAGGGCTGTCTCTGCTGCTGCCTGCGCTTATAAATGTGTGTGTGTGTGTAGAAATGTGCAGGGCGTGCAAACTGCCGGCGAACTATACGAAACACGAACAGAAAGAGAAGGAGAAAAATAAAGCTGCTTTGGCAGGTAGCTAGCAACTCACCCGAAATTGATTTGCTTCTGTTGTTGTTGCTTTGCTGTTGTTTCACACGCACATGTCACACAGGCACACATAAACACACACACACACTCGAATATGCATAGAGCACAGCAACAACAACGAATTCGGCGACGACGCACGTTGCAGGCAGCACAGACAATTGACCGAGTACTAACTTTTATGATTTCATAAATTGTATTAAATTATGTTCACATATACATATGTACAACAAACTATATGTATTTCAGCTGTGTTGCTTAATTAACTTTAATTTGTTTCCTGTCGTTGTATGGGTGCATACTATTTTGATTGTGTCGCGCTTATGATGAGATGCCCGTGTCTGTGTGTGCGTATCTGTGTCTATGCCACAGAATTTGCAATAAAATAAAGGCAGGGCCAACAGCGCCACACACACTTGTTAGTTATTATAAATCTTGCACGCATCAAACACTTTGTATGCGTGGTTTACACAAATATAGAATTATGAACTGTGCACTCCACGATCTATTATGCTTACGCTACGTATTTGACAGCATCAACATTTGCAACAAAAATAATCTTTCGCTTCTTTTTTTACGCACTGCTCTCGTTTTATACTTACGGAGAGACGACGAGAGAGCAAATGAAACTATGAACAACGACAACGGCGACGACTGAATACGGATAAAAGAACGTTAGCAGCGAACCTTTCGATTTTGCAACAGTTGTTTCGATTTCAGATAGTTAAGCTACATTATTTATAGTAATTGTTGTTTCTTTGTCCACGCTTTTATGTTGTTTTTAACTAACTAATGCTAATATCGCGCAGAAATCAGTTCTTGTCCGACGAGAAACGCCATTTTTATTGTTGGTTCCCGAGAAGGGTGACCGCAGGTTGAAATTCAAAATGTACTACTCCATATTGTGTTAAAATACTAAAATAATACCACCAGTTATCTTTTTGCCTCCTGCTATATAAAAGAGCCGTTACCTGTTTTTTTTATAATTAGAAAGCATATTTCATTATTTACAAATAACAATATATTGAACCAGTTTCACTTAAATAATAAAAGTTGACAATTTATTGGGCTCATTAAATTGTTGATGCTTCTATTAAAGAATTTCAGAAGAAAAATATATAATTCTAATCCAAAATTAAAGATTGTAAATATATATTTAATTTTTAATTATTTTTCTTGAAGGGTTTCTTTAAAGGGTTAGGTCATTTTTTAGTTCCCTTTATAAATACATATTGAAAGTTAATTTTTATTATAAATATACCTTTTTAAGTGTAACCGTCTTTTAATTATAAAAGCTGGTAACACTTGCAAATCAACTTGCGGTCACACTACACTAAACATTTTGGCGGTGTTTACGTAGAATATTTGTTTTCATTGGAGATTGTTTTGTGGGTAAACAAAATGTCAATTACTTTGGATTTTGATATTCAGCAATTGGACAACAAGAGACCAATGCAGCTGCACTATTTACCAGCCAAAATCGTTGGTGACGGCGAGTGCACAGATGTCGATAAACACTTTAACAATTATACGCGTGATACGCCAGAATTCGGCAAAGGCATTTTATCAAATGCTCTTAGAGGATATCCACTACTTGGAAAGCGGGAATCAGTGCCCAAGGGATACAAAGGCCTCGTACTGCAGGAGACGGATGAAAACCAAGCAGATCGACAACTGAGACTGACAGGCACATTCCAAGACTTCACGTATTGGAATTATGATAAAGTACCCTCCAAGGGAGATGGCTATCAGCAGGCATTGGTCATGTTAGAAGTGGCCGAAGCGGTAAGATTATAATGCATTCCATTTTACTACTTGTACACTTATGTTTTACATACAGTTAGCAGCGCCCATAAGCGAAGATGCGCTGGAAAACGAGATGAAGCTGCAGCAGCAGGCCAAAAAAGAAAACGCTTAAATGTTGTTGAGCGCTTACAGCGTTAAGTATAAAGTATTCCAAAAAGCTATTCAAATATGTTCACAATACACTTTAGACTTACAATTTGTATAAAAGATTCAAATATAAATACGTATGTATGTATATGGATGCAATGGTTATTTGGAGTAGTTAGTTTCTCGTGTGGGGTGGATGGAGTAACCTTATTCGTCCGCGTCCTCAAAGCGCTCATCATCATCGTCAAGGCTAAGATTCTGCATGCCGCCAACTTCGCCACCATTGCGACCCAGTGTAAGGACATCCTCCACCATGTCCTGATCATCAAAGGCCATGCCAACGCCACCAGCATCCTCCATGGGATCGCTATCCTCCGAGTTGCTGTCCGCCGAGTCAGGATGTAATGCCTGACAAGTGGTCATAGCATTGTACATGGTGTCCACAGTGTGTATATCATCGGGCAGCAGCCAGCACTCGGTAACATCGTCTAGTTGCTGATCGACTGCATCCTCAAAGTTGTCATCGTCCTCGTCATCGTCTAGGTCATCACTACCATTGCCCTCATCTACATCGTTGTTAACAACTGCTGCAGCAGCATTACGCTGTTGCTCATCGTTAGCACCATTCTGGCCATTGATTTCGAGACTACGTCCCATGTAGACTCCTTCCCATTCCACTTTGCGATCCAGCATAAAGTAAATACATTTCCTGGGATTCGAAGAAATGCCATGTAAGCTGACTTGCTTCCACTCAATCGAAATGCCCTCTTGGAGATCCACCGGTTGCCAAGAAAGCGTGCTGTTCAAAAAAAGCCCAAAGCAAAAAGCAATTTGGAAATCATGTTTTAAGCATAGACTGCGTCTTTTCTTCTTTTTGCACTCACTTTTGCGAAATATATATAGTGCCTTGGCCAACGACTTTATCGCCAAGTTTTAGTTTAATATTGTTAGCCGTGTACAAGAGACCATGCTCAGGAGGGCTAATAGGCATTATTAATACCATTTTAATAGAAAACTGTGCGAAAACACACCACAATAAACAGTTTTGCAGACCGTCTGGCAGCGGTAAATTCAACTGGTGTTGGGTAACGTTAGCTGTAATGTCAGTGCTGTGAACGAGAAATTAAATAAATAAAATAAAAATCATCAATTCACACAATGTTTGTTTAAATTTGTATACGTATTTATTATAAGTCCTAATATATTATATTAAATTTAAAAAGTAATTTGCGGTAAATAATTCGATAATTATTGCACATTTCTTAGTTTCTTCGTTTCCTAACACTTTTTGCGTATTATTTTGGCAACGAGTGGCAACTCTGCAATTCAATTCACAGCGGTTGGTGAAGAGCGTCGGCAATTTTCCGACAATTAATTTTCAGAGTAAAGCAGCGAAAATGAGACGTGCGGTTAATGTCGAATAGTGCAGAATATAGTTAATTAGTTTTAGTGACTAAGTGCGAAATAACAATCGGAGTGCATGGCTTAATGTTAGGAGCATCCCATTTACTAGCTATTGTTATCCTGCGCGTTATTTCCGTTTCGTTTTCGGGTTTCGTTCGTTGTTTTTGTTGTTTTCGCTGCAGCAGCTGCTAACGACAAACACACATACACATATACAAATCGCATACATAGTCAGCGCTATATTTTCGTTTTGGACCGACGTCACATCATCATACATATCCAACAATGGACATGGAATACGTGAATATCAATGAATTTAACGACCTCGAGCTGGCGACGCGCATGCGCACCTGCAACTATGAGAAATATAAATCTCTCGTACGCATGCATCTCTCGTTTGAGCTTGAATTGAACACCGATGAGTAAGCTGAATGAAAATCATTGCAGTCGTGTGTATGTGTGACTATATGTATTACCGCACCAATTGTAGATTCGATTTAGCCTGCCACGAGATTGTGTACGAGGACAAAGGCAAGCTCAAGAAATGGAATCGCCTGTCGAAGAAGCATCGTTTGGGCCACGGTGGCAACACAGCTGGCGTTGCAACAGTGACGGGCTGTGCCACAGGTGCTGGTAGCAAATCTGTGGGCAACAGTCCCACGGAATGCTTGCAGCAACAGATCGATGCGGGCTTTCTAATGCATCTCCTGGAGCTCAAAGAGTTTCTGATGCTCGAGAAGAGTGAGTAAAGTGCATTTGACTTTGCTTTGAGGGCTAACAACATCCCAATCTCTTACTCTCTTAGATCTTACTCAGGAGGGCATATTTCGTAAAACAGGTGCCGTATCCAGGCAAAACGAACTGCGTTTGCATATACAACAGGACAAGCCACTGGAACTGGAACAATCGGAATTCTCAGCCCACGATTGTGCCACAGTTTTCAAGAGTTTTCTCGCCGAATTACCCGAACCATTGCTCACAGATGCCCACTATCCAGCACATCTACAGATAGCACCACTGTGCCAAGCTCTTACCGAAGAAAGAACACAGTCGACTTTGGAGCGTCAGCAACACTTGCTAAACTCGGTGCAATTGCTCTTATTATTGCTGCCTGAGGAGCATCGTGAGTTGCTCAAACACATTATTGAAATGCTGCATGCCGTCTCATTGCACGAGCAGAGCAATAAGATGACAGCAACCAATTTGGCCACGATATTTACACCACATCTTATCTGTCCACGCAACCTGCCGCCTGAGGTATTGCACTATACGGCGAAACGGATGTCAAGCATCATCGCTTACATGATATCCCGCAACCTCGACATCTTTGCTGTGCCTGCGAAACTGGCAACTGATATTCGGGCGTACTTTCTTGAACGCAAACGCAAGAAAACAATGTCGCCGGAGCAAACGCTTGACGAATCCATCTCGGACATCTCGACGGTCAACACGGTGTACACTTTTGTAGATCGTGCAGCCACCGCTGCGGCCACTAATACTAACACTACGGATACGGAGCTGGCCCAGCTATATGCTCACATTCAAAGTCTGCCCGAGTCATCGAAGAAACGGCGACTAATCAAGCAATTCAACAAGCAGAATGGGCAGGGTATAAGAACAATAAGTTTTATGTATTACTTGAGTTTTTAATGTAACATCTCATTATGCTCAGGTACTCCACTACAGTTGGTTGTAATGAATCGACTAAAGAACAATGAGGCAACTCGCAGCGCCAAATCATTGGGCGATTCTATCAAGAAGCACATCTTTCACAAGAGCCTTATGTCGCGTACCCCAAAACGTGCGCCTGCTTTGCAAGCTATGAGCGGATCAGAGGTGGGTGTTGGTTTGGTTATTTTGCAGTTTATATATATAAACATCGACTCCAATTCACAAAATTATCAAATGTAACGAGTCGTTAATTTTAGAGAAGAGTTTGTGATTCTGTTTTCATTAATTGTATATTGTTTGGATATATCGCCAGCAAATAATTTTCATATGAAAAATACCAGCGGTAATTTAATGAAAACAAGGATTGATCTATTTGCTACTTAATCGTAGCACTCTTTTGCTTTTTATGTTGTAATCTAACCGCATGTCTTTGTCCTTGACGCAGACGCCAAATTTATCGCATGCCAAGGCGCCCAAGTTGCGCGTGCTATTCCAAAGTCCCACGCCTGCGATGTCATTGCCTCCATCATCCATCAGCGTCACCGCATCTGGCACTAACCCTTTGCACACGCTTCAGAAATCCATTTCATCCACATCGCTGAAGATCGAATCATCGTCAGACAGTAGCAGTAGCTGTGGTGCGAATAGCAGCAGCAGCCACTCGGCGCCCGTCAGTCGCCAGCAATCACATGAGCTGGCGTCTGTGCCCGCCGCTGTGCCCGAATTGGACGAGATCGATACACGGTGTGTGACCCCGTTAAAGGTTATCTCAGCGGCAGCACAGCAACTGATCAGTGTGGCAGCTGATAAGAAGAGTGTGGCATGGAATGATCGACGTCTGCACGAGATCGAGGAATACTCGAATCCCTGTACGCCCGTACAGCAATCATCACGCTACAAGTCGGAGCCTAATCTCTGTAGTCTGCGACCACAGGTGCATGGCGTTGAAGATGACGACGACGAGGAGGCTGCGTTAACGCCCATTGTGGAGGTGTCAACGGCAACGAGCAGCGGTATGGGCAAATCGTTGACACGCAAACTGATGAAGGGCGTCAGCATGGGCAATCTGCGTTTTCCATTCAGCACACCGGAGACCACAAAACGTTTGGTGCGCAGCGTTTCGGCAACGTTGAAGCGACGTCCTAGCGATGACGCCAAGCAGTCGGCCTGCCATTTGCAGGCGGCAGACGCACCCCTGCTCGAGGATATGGATGATAGTGATTTGGAGGAAGCTCAAGATCATGCCATCGATGAGGATACTTTATCGGAAACAAATGCCAGCTCTAATGAATTGCCCGCTGGCATTGGCTTGCCAGGTAACATTGATTATCATCAGCAGCTGCTACAGAGCAGCGTTTATCGTAACCTCGATCTAATTACGAGTACTCCATCGCTCCGCATGGGTCGTCGCTCAATGTCGCCCATCACGAAATCTACCCAACGCATGCCCAAGGCGATGCAGGTAAGTACAGCACGATGAATTGCTTGGCATGTGCATGGATTGAATGAATTGTATCCTATAAACTGTACTAATATTTTTTTTTTTCAGGAATCAATTATGACACCGCGTTCTCGAAAACCGGTGATGCTGCTCAATGCATTGGGCAATGGCGATAAGCAACCGAATCCTTGCTTTGTCGACCAAGCTGAGCAAACCGACCAGGACGAGCTGATGGACAGCAAGCAATTGGAGCCCCCTGCATTGCACTGCGAAGATGCTACCTCACTGGGCGGCTATGCTGATATACTGAGGCGACAGTATATAAATGGCACATTGTTGTCATCTCGCCAGCGTTCAAGCAGCAGCAGCAATAGCAACAGTACAGAGGAGCCATCATTGGAGGGCAAACCACACAATGCGCTCACAAGCGACTTCAAGTGAGAACTTTTTATCATATTGTTTAGTTCATTATTTTAATCTATATTTAATCTGTATTCTGTAATCCTAAGGGAGTATCTGCTCACTCGCAGCGTTCTGACAGCCAGTCCAGCGGATCTATCCTTTGCCAGTCGCTCCGATGATTTTGGTGGCACCAACACTACACAGGACATTGAGGATTACGATGAATCGGAGCTGAGTCCCAGTTTGCTTTACTGCTTGGATGGCAATGAACCGGCGGCGGTTGCTTCGCCCTTGGGTAGCTTCAACAGTAGTGGTCGCAAACGTTCCGCAGATACACCGCTTATAACTGGTATTATACCTGATGGGGATGATGACCATAATAAGGAGAACATTTTGTTCCGAGATGATGAGGATGCCGATGAGCATTTACTCACCAAAAAATTACTGATTACTTCTCGTGAGGAGTATCCAGGCGAAACGGCACTTTAGTATTAAGCAAGCAAACATTTAGCATTGCACCTTTTTAACGTTAAAACCGTTGTACGGTTTTAAAAAATTATCTCTTCTCAAACACATTGCTTCCGTGAAATTGTTTTCGAAAACAAACAAACGAGCCAACAGAAATGTTGGCACATTCTTTATTAGTTTTTAGGATACAACGTTTTCGCTTTGTAATTGGCCGCGTTTTCCACATACTGTTTAAGATTCTTACATTTTAAATGCATGCCCCATAAATATTCAAAACCAATATTGCTTTCAAAATTATATATTTTAATATACTTAATCATTAATAAAAGATATTTTATTACTTAAACAATCAAGTGTATGACTCAACTTAGGGTTCAATGGGGTTGATAAGGTAAATCCCATACTTCAAAACCTGGTAATGGCACTCAATTAATTCCCATTGACGTACTATCTGTTTAACTGTTACATTTTTGCTGAAAATCCCATTGCAAGTAGTTTATTTTTCAAAACCCATGTGACGAACCAGCCTTCACATACATAAAAAATAATCCCAACGTTCAATTTGAAATCGACTTATCGATAAGTCATCGGTTTTGAAGAGTGCTTATCAACACTATCATTGAATTTTCGGTCAACATTGTACAATACTCAAAAACAGCTGATTTTTGTTGACAGCAGTTCTAACATCGAAATAGTCGTCGAGTTTAATAATAAAGAAACCTAAATTTGTGCGAGATTTAGAAAGAAATAAACATGGGCACTTGGGTACTGGAAGTGGCCAAAATGGGCATGTACATGACGTTCCCGGTTGCACTGTTTCACATCTTCAACCAACCGGAATACTTCGAAGAATGGGTGACCAAAAAGAAACGCGAACTCTATCCGCCAGAGAGTAAGAGTCATCACGAGGAGCTGCAGCGTGCGATACGTGAACACCACCAGAAGCACGATGCTGCAATGATGCGTGCCATCGAGGAGGCAGAGCGCAAGAAGTAAAGCGCGTCACCGGCTAAATTCCCGGCTGTATTACGTGTATTTGATATCAGAACTGTTAGATTATATAAGACATAAACAAGTGAAGTGGCGTGTGGTCGTGGACTATCACTAGTAGCGATGTGTCATTAAGCAAATAATTAATTGTTTTTGTAATGCCCTTGTAACTGCGCCACAGCACCCATTAAACCACTAACAACAATCATTTTTGCGTGTGTGTAAATAAACAAAATGTGAGGTTATCTTTGCATTGTTTACCTCTGCTTGTAATTTAACAGGAACTCTTTCGAGTGCCGGCTGTTTTTTTTTTTCTTTTGTATTATCAATTGGACCCAGGGATTGGTATGACGATTATGCGATTGTATTGTGTAGTATATATAGTAAATAAAGGGAGAATAACAAGGCACTTACTTATCAATGGGCAGCATGATTTAGTTAACCACTTCGATGCGCGCTCAGCCATCATTTTTATCGCCGGATTCCACTTGTGCCACTGGCCAGAAGTGCCCCACACACGTTATGTCCACTCACTCTATTTGAGTGTCTCTCTTCCCGCCGATGACCGTGAGATGACCGTTGCGTCGAGGCACGGTTCTGTTGCGTTATAACATATGAGCAATGTCCGTGATCGGTTCACTCTATTGTAGATTAGATCCACTCTATGCGATTTATGGCGGGGAATGCGAAGCGCGGGAGGCAGTCAACTGTTATTACCACCTGCATATGTAGCTTTCTCACGCGGCTGTAGGAAATGGGAATTCCAAGCAGGGTGCAAGCAAAACTCGACTAACTGCTACTCGGTAACTCATATTCATATTCATTTAAATTGAGTTTTCAGTATGTTTTTTGTATGTTGAACTTTAATGTTTATAATAATTATGGTACATATAAGCCGCTATTTAAATTCGCAAAGAATGCTTAATCTACCTAAGATTATTGCCAACAAATTCGAGGTCTCTAGCTCTATATTCAGAAGAAAAGTCAACATGATAATAACAAAACGGTTAAGCAAGAATAAACAATGCCTGTTAGGTAGCAGCTTTCTTACTTTCGTTGTTCACACAACCATTATAACTTTGCACCCTGCATCTGCCGGGTATAATAACAACGAAAGCTGTAAATCTTTTAACCGCACAGATTGTTTTTTATTCCTACTTTAATAATCTTGCCTAAACAATGCTTCCCAAATGCCAGTGGAGTGGGTGGTGATTTTGACCCACTTCAGTATTAAATGTAACTGATTTTCGATGACCAAACGCTGCTGTAACAGATGACGATGACGATGACAACGTCGACGTCGACATCAACGTCAACGACGACAACGACGGCGGCGGCGGCAGCGTCGCACTTATCACCATGTCCAAATGTGAGAATGAAATGATTTACCAGCCAAGTAGCTGGAGTCCGGCAACAATCAGTTTAGTTTCGACCATCAAAACGTCTAGAACGGAAAGCAAAGATGTCCAAGGCAAAGGTATTGCCACAATACATAGCGGGTTTGTCCGCGGCTTTTGGAGCCTTCTGCATGGGCGCCAGCATGGGTTGGTCAGCGCCTGTGGAGCAGATGCTGACGAAGGAAGAAGCCTATGGCTTTCCGATATCCGATGATGAGTTCGGCTGGATCTCATCCCTGTTGACGTTGGGTGCCACCTGTGTGTGCATTCCGGCGGGTTTCGTCATCGATTGGATTGGCCGCAAGCCGACAATGTTGGCATTGATCCCGCCTTACATGGTTGGCTGGATTCTGATGATCTTTGCCAATAATGTGGCCATGTTGTACTTTGGTCGTTTCATTCTCGGTGTGTGCGGCGGAGCGTTCTGTGTCACAGCCTCTATGTATTCCACGGAGATTTCGACCCTTGCCACACGTGGCACACTCGGCAGCTTTTTCCAGTTGAACACGGTATCGGGATTGCTCTATGGCTACATTGTGGGCGGCTATTTGCCACTGTTAACTATCAACATACTGTGCGCCATTCTGCCACTGATCTTTGTGACTGTGCATTTCTTTATGCCGGAATCGCCCGTCTATTTGGCCATGAAGAATCGTCCCGAAGATGCGACCAAATCGTTGAAATGGCTGCGTGGCCAGGACTTTGATGTCAGTGATGAGCTAAAGGAAATCATGGAGGAGACCAACAAGGAAGACGATGAGCCCAAGGAAAGCGTTTGGAAAGCTCTGCGTCGTCCATTGACGCTCAAGGGAATTGGAATTGCTGTTATCCTGCAGGCACTGCAACAATGGACGGGCATCAATGCCATTATGTTCTATTCGACATCGATCTTCGAGGATGTTGGTTCCGGTCTCTCTGGAACCATTTGCACCATTCTCATTGGCGCCACGCAAGTGATAATGACATTGATTGCCACGATGATCATCGACAAGGCTGGACGTCGCATTCTCTTGCTGATCTCATCCGTATTCATGGCCATTACCACCTGTCTGATGGGCGTCTATTTCATCATGCAGGAAAGCGATCCAAGCTCTGTGGAGTCTCTTGGCTGGCTGCCCATCACCAGCATTCTGCTCTTCATCGTCTTCTTCTCCATTGGCTTTGGTCCCGTTCCCTGGATTCTTATGGCCGAGCTCTTCACCGATGATGTGAAGAGTGTCGCTGGCTCCATTGCGGGCACCAGCAATTGGTTCTCCGCCTTCTTGGTCACCAAACTGTTTCCGCTGCTGAAGAACGCCATTGGCTCGGCGCCCACATTCTGGATCTTCACGGTCATCGCCATCATTGCCTTCTTCTACTGTATGTTCTTTGTACCCGAGACAAAGGGCAAAACCCTTATTGAGATTCAACACATCCTTGCCGGTGGCAAGCTGCCTCCCAAGAATGAGACAGAGACGGAGGCAGAAAAGCATTAAAACTGTACTTGTATATATGTTATTACATACTTCTAGGTATAGTTTATAGCTTTAGTCCATACATATCGATTAGAATAAAACATTATTATTCCATACCAAATCGCCAAATCTTTTTATTTAAATGACTTCCTACTTCTCTTTGATATTTTCTCGATTATCCTAATACTACTTTATATTTTTCTTAGAACACTCTATAGAATTTGGAATTACCTATTCCAATATTTATGTTATTGCTTGTCTTATCTAATCTGACGATTGCTTTATGATTGGATTATAGTCCAAATAAAAATTTAATAATGTGACAAGCGCCACATAGCCATAAAAAATATCCGATTTAATATGTCATTTAGCAGATACTCCCTTAAAATACAAATCATATTATATTATGAAGTTCATAAATTCGTCAAGTTCACGCGTCTATTACTCGACTTTATTTCTATTTTTGAGTTCCATCGTCTGCTGCTTGGTAGATCCACTTTTTGATATAGACAGTTCTTATGATAACAAATGTTATTTAATGATAGTTTCATTAGCAATATTGCCTCTTGAGATAACATATGTCTATTCGATTGTCTTCCTTATTTAATCTCTCAGCAAAAGTTTCTTCGAATTGTCGATTTTGCAATATAAAAAGTACCCAAAGTCGAGTTTTTTTTTTATACAATTTCGAAGTGTTTATTAATTATATTTTTGCTTTTTGTGTGTCGTGTGTGTTTTATATAATACGAATTTAAATATATATGCATTTACTTAGGTTCTAACGAATATAATTAAACAGCTTTCAGTCACTGTTTAACTCTTTATATTTCTCTTCGTGGTTCCTTCATCAACTCTTCTTTTTATTTCACTTTATTTTGTTTATCGTGAGTTTTGAAATATATATTTTTTATTTGCACTGAGAATATTAACATATTTCTAAGATAAATAGAAAGAAATTGTACAAACTTTTTTGAATGGGACACAAAAAAGTTGCTAGAAATAAGCTTCTGTTGTTGCGCAAATAAACAATAATTATTCAATGATTTAAATATATTATATATTATGTTTGCTTCTTTTTGAATTTTTTCAACTGTTTTCTAAGGCTCCGGCAATGCTTGCTGTATGTATGTATGCGAATATTTATGCACGATCAATTGTTGCTTGTGTTGTTATTGTTATGCAATGAAAAGCAGAAACTGTGTAATAGGCCCGAAGAATATATTATTTGTTATTAGTATTTTACTTTTATTTCGAAATGCAATTTGACGACTTTGTGCCTTACAAACATTACAAGCTATGGCAGTTTTTCTTGTTGGGAGTTTTCTTCACTATCCATCTTCTTCTTCTTCTTCTACTCGGTATTGATCTTGTGCTCGCCATGCTATTTTTCACAATTTTTAAGGGATAATACGTATATCGGAACTTTTACTTACAAATCGATCAATTGCTAAAATTTAAAACAGCGTCATTCCATATTCTTAATCTTTGCTCGATATTTCTCATTTATCTGACTGATGTTTCTGCTTTTCGGTGCATTTTTTAATCCTTTCATCATAATTTATTTGTTTTACATATACAAATATATTTATATATATATTTATTTATATAGATATATATATAAACAGTTTTACGTACATAAAAATATATAATTATTTATATAAAAAACTAATACAATGCTGCATCTTTCTATTAAATTGTTATTATTTTTTATGTGTGTATTTGTGTGTGTGAAATTGGCCGCCTTTATATAGAGAACAAAAAAACAAAAGAACAATAGATCATAATTATAAAATATAAAACAAACTAACCAACACACACACACAAACACACACGCGTTCGCATGCAAAGAATATCAAAATATTTGTTGCTTTTTATTGCATTTATAAAAATATTGCATTTGTATTTTTTATTTGTATACAGATAAGAGTACTTGTAATGCATTTCGTATGTGTGTGTGTGTGTGTGAAGAGGGGCCTGATTTTGTATCTGTGTGGCGATTGTTCAAAAAAATAAATAAGCACAAACATTACAAAAAACGATTTGGTTACATTTTGTTGACCCAAGTGAATAATTCAATTTCTTACACACTCTGCATTATCTTGGTTTATAATTTACTTTTACTTTTGTTTTTGTTGTTACTATGTAATGTTTTTACGTAGTATATTTAAGCGCTTAGAGAACTATTAGATTTGTTGTTTTCTTTTTTTTGTATAGAACAGCGGCAATTGTGTCGAATGCGTATAAAGAATTAAATATTATCAATTAGAATTGCGTGTAAATTGCAAATTGTGTTTTTGTTTGTTTTTCGTTTCTTTTTGTTTGTTTCTTAATCTGAGTCTGTATCTGTTCTTTTTTTAATGCCATACTCATGTACTTCTACTTTGTTGTTGTCGTCCCTTTACGATCTTTCATTGTCGTCATATTATATTTTATACTCTACTTGATGAAAATGTTGTTTGTTGTTATTAGCTGCTCATTTGTTGCTTTTTAATGCCTCATTCAAATATATTACGTGTTTCGTCGTTTTTCATCATCGTCGTCATCGCGCTTCTCTTTATTTTCTCTCTCTCGGTTACACTTTTGTCCCCGCCCGCACTTCTGCTCCAGCTGCTGCTTGATGTGTGGAGTGTGACCAGCTAGCTAGCTTAAGCCTCGGTCTTCTTCTTCTCCTTCTTCTTTTTCAAAAACGATGGTGTGCGCAGGCCCTTCTTCTTCTTCTTGTCTTTCTTGGGTGAACCGTCCGTGGACACATCCTGGAACCGTAATAGAAATTTGCAGTGAGAATATCGTTTGCAATTTGTTTAGTACGCGAGCAATGTTTTAATGTCGTTAAAGAACATGATGATAACAGTGAATTGCAATGATCATTAGATAGACAGAGAGTAAACTTAGCGTAGCCGACTAGAGTTTTTTTTGCTATTTTTTTTCAATTCTTAGTTAAGTGCATTAGGTTTTCATTTGAAAAATTTTTATGATTTTATTTTTTTGCACTACAGCTTTTGGTTTCCACAATATAATCGTAAAGCGCATTTTTTTTTTTTAAACTATAAATACATAGGTATGTATGTATGTATGTGCATACATATGTATACTATAAAAGCACTTTAATGTCTCTTTCACTCTCGTACTTGCTCTGCTAGCTTGGTAGTCTTACCTCTTTACTGCTCTGTGAAAAGGTGCTTAGGTGCGCCTCCGAGTGGTCGCCATTTTGTACGTTCTCACCTGTTGATTGTACAGAAAATGAAATAATATTAGATAATTGGTTCCAGATAAAGACAGCCACAAGTACTCTGTATAACAAAGTGGACGAACACAAAAATCATTGTTCCTTTACCGTTAAATACACACACAAATAAAATGAGGTTACAACTAAACATGAAGGATGTGAGTATATGACAATGTAGAGTAGCAGTTTTAGTACACAAATATATTAGCGATAAACAAGCACAAAACATGCATTCAAAATTAGAGCAAAAACATACAGCGCAACAAAAACATGCAAAGCTCAAAACAAAAAATACATTAAAAATGTGCAAAAATGTTACCTGTGCTTTTGATTTGGTGATTCTTAACGATTAGTAAATTAAATGAGTAAATTTATAGATAACATTTATTTGAATTTTATATACAAAATTTAAGAAGGTAGTGAACAAAAAATATTAACATGTGTTTCTCTATTACGTAATCAATAATAATATATAATATCCAAAAGTAAAGAACAAAAATATATTGTATTTCCTTAGCTTAATATATCTCTTTATCTATCTATCTATCTTGCTCCTAAAGTTCTCACGCAGCTGGGTAATGAGAGCACGGCACTCACAGATGAAGGCACGATTGTGCCACTCATGAACGCGAATTATATTATTTAGTAAATCTTTCAAGTGGATTTCCAAGGGGCTTAGCGAATGCTGCAGCGCATGCGGTTCCGATTTAATCGTCGATGATGATGGTGGCACCAGCGGGACTTCGGAATTAGCCAACTCCACATAGCTGTAGCTGTGACACAAAGCCGGCGCCGAGTTGCTTCGTTGCATCAAGTGCGTTGTGGACGACGTGGGCGTGGAGAGCGGAGCACGTGACCGCATGCCCAGCTGTTGTGATATATAATGGATCTCAGCATCGATGACTTTCTCCAGCTTGGAACGAAACTCCAATTCGTGCTCTTGCACCGTTTGAGCGCATTCCGAATTGCGCAACGAAATGTTAATGAGAATATCAATGCACGGCAATTTCAATTGAGATTCCACCTCAGGAGAGCTGCTTGACGAATCATTACTAGTGGTGGTTAAACGTTCACGACCTCCATGACCTCCACTGCCTACTCCTCCACTGCCACCCAAGCCGCTATCTGCCATATTTTCATACAACAAGCCCTGCGAGGCCTCGGACTTGCCCTTGGGCAAAAAGAGGCGCGAAGTATAGCTGCACGGATAGAGAGTGTCTTCATCACGATCCGATTTGGTGGCTTGCGTGTTCAAATTCACCGTCGTTTTGAATTTCGATATCAACTCGTCCAGCGAGTCATTGGCACTGCCAGCTATTGAGCTGTGGGTGCGTGAATTTGGCGGCGTCAACGGCTCCAATTGGATGTCCAGGGCCGTTACATACAAGGTGGACTCATCCGTTGTGGGGGAATGTTTGGTGCTTTTGTTCAGGGCATTGAAAACCCTGCGATTTGCATTGCTTAGAGATGTCTGATCAATGAATGAAATTAAACTGTTCCGATGCACCGAGATCGTTTGACAGATGCTTTGATTGGCCGGATGCAGTAGAATATTGGGACAATTTGTCAATGGGCAATTGTAGCCATAATGCGACACAGTGCGATGCGGTGAGCTATTGCTAAGGCTGTTATTGTTGTTTCTGTTATCGACAGCTACTCTCGCCGGTGTGCTGCTTACGAGATTCGCAGCGAAGTTTTCGTATGTGCTGTTGTTAAGCGGTGGATAGCTGTGCTTACACGAGGTGTCATTCAGTTTGTAAATGACATTCGCATGTAGACGTTGAAAGCGTTCGACGCATGCGTCAAAGAAGCGGTATTTGGGCGCATAGAGGAACGCATATTTCTGCAACAAATGAGCCAGCAACGCTGAATGTTCGAGATGAAGAGAGAGAATAGCAGATGGAGAATTCTTATGATGTTGTGTAATGTGTATGTGTGCGAGAAACACATTTGCATAGACAGCACAGAACCGACAATGTGGGAGGGGTTTATCAACGGGACATCTCCTACAAACACTTAACAATTAACAGCAGAAGACTAAGAATGTTTAACGTTTACCTAGTACTATACAATCATATATTAACATTATTGGGGGTTTTATAAATAAAGAGAATAGTATATAAGAAACAATCCGTTAACAGTATAAATAATTCATAATATTTAATAATAAACTAAAATATCAAAATATAAAATTTTATTGCTCTTCCACCATTATTATAATAGTTTGAAAATACAAATCAAAATATAAAAATCAACTTTATTTTTTTTTCACCATTATTAAAAAGTGAGGTTAGTAATATAGTAGTTATGATAATACAAATGTGATAATTCATGCTTGAATATGAGAAAAATGCAGAAAAATTATACAACAAAAAATATAAATTATTCAATAGTGAATGATATGAAATAAAAATGAGGATCTTCTTTGCATTGTTGACTCTGACTTGACACAAGAAAAGAATTATGCAATTATTTCATTTGACAATAGCGTTTGAGGTGTTTTGGGATCGTCTGAGGTCAACTCGTCTGCAAAAATATTTATTAGTTCTCCTATTTGCTGTTAACATCAGATTCGTTTTTATTTTTTATCTCTTCTTCCAAGTGTATTAAATGGTTTGTTTCATTTTAGGTTTCTTCCAGGCATTGCGATTTTCCCGAAGAACTGTCATCATTTGACGGACATTCGCTTATTGAACATTCTAGCGTAAAAGAACCAAAATCAAAGTATTCTGGAAAAATCAAATCATTTTCAGTAGGAGAGCTGGGTACGAACAGACCTTCATCAAGTTCCAATTGAAGTTGACCGAAGTTATTGTAGCTACCAAGGGATATGTCGATTTCAAGCGTGTCTTCGCCCGATAACTGTAATTGGTTAGAAGTTAGGTTTATCGTCAAGAGCTCTTCGGAGGAATCTATATCTAAATCAACTTCTATTTCAAGTTCATCATCCGTAATATTTAATTCTTCCTCTTCAAGTGCATTTTCAAAGATGTTCCAATCTTGCAAATCGATAAAGGGGTTTAAATCATTCTCCCTATTTATGTTTCGAGGTGACTGTATGTCGTCGAGATGGTCCTCGGATATATGTAAGGTTCCACCTATGATTTTACACTGCGTATTTAATACAATTTCGGAATCAACATGTGCATTGGCTTTCTTTTTTCGGGCACGTGATTTTCGTTTTTTAGCTGCCGCTGCAGAAGTGTTTGGCTTGTTATCATCATCCTCGGAATTTTCCTGCTCTGAGGTTTGCTGCAAGTCCCGATTTGTAGTTAGTAGGAATTCCCTATTCGTTGAACTACTCTCGGTTTCGTAGTCTTCAGAGCTTTGTGATGGTTTACTGAAGCTTAGCTTAAAGTGTGCATTCCCCGGTTTGAGCATATACGCTGATGAGCCGCTTTCAACAACTTGGATCATACTGCTCACTTCATCCTCCTCTTCTTGCAGTTCAACCAATTCAGAGGTGGGATTGTCGCATTCGTTTTCTGCAACATTATTTGATATTTCAGAATCCTTGTCGATGATGATAATGTCCTGGCTTGGTGCCAGCACCCTAAAGCCCAAGGCAATCGTAACATTTTCCATGCTTGATGTTGGTAGAGCGTCGCTGGAAGAGGGCTGCGAGTCCGCTTGAATTCTATTTTCAATGGCTTCAGAGTTTTCTTCTGGATCTTCATGCGTACTGTTTTCCTCTTCTTGGAGAATTTCCCCATCGGTTTCTTCAGTGGTCTCCGCATCACCAGAGGGCGTTGCGTTAGCTTCTGGAAGATCCATCTCTTCATTTAGCGAGTGTTCCGAAATTTCTCCAGTATAGCTTGTATTCTCAACATATTCCTCTGCGGTTACCTCCACAGCATCTGTTTCCTCTTCCATATCAACTTGACTAGCGGAGTCTGTGGTCTCACCGCCAGACAATCTTGTCGTTTTCATGTGATTTCTTCCCAATTCTAGAGCAGTTTTTCCCTGACCTTCTGGCAGTGAGCTGTCATTGGCACTATAGTAAAGGGTACTATCAGTTTTATTCAAATTTATTGCAGGCACTTCTTCCTGAACGGGAATTAGGGTATCGTCTTCCTTAAGATTGACATCAAAGGTTGAGGTTGAAGTCGCCTGATGCAAACTATTTATTTCACATATTTCAGAAAGGAAAGTGCTACTCGACAAACACTTCTGCAGGGCATTGCGTGAATTGGCGTTACGTCGTCCCTTGGGCATGTGAATGCCAATTTGTTTGCGGCGTTTCCCATATGGCGAGCAGGAGGAATGCGATGTCGGATAAGTTGCTGAAGGTCCTGGACTAACTGATCTGCGTTTCGAACAAAGAATGCCACGAGGACTTACGGGCAATGAGACCCATAAACGAGCACCGCTGCCACGTTCCTCCGCCTGAAATGTGCATACAGAAGATGGATCATTGTTGATTGCCGCCTGGTTGCGGTTCTTACGAGTATATTCTGCCGAGCTTGATGTGGGTTTGGGCAGAACGCGAGGTTTGCTTGCATTTCGTATGTTCTCCTGGATAAAATTTCGTTTCTGGCGCGGAGTGCTACGATAAAGAAAAGTCTTTGTGGTCTTTGTACTGCTGTCGACAGAAGGTTGCGACGCTGCCGACGAAGTAGGCGATGAGGATGATCGTTCGCTGCTCTCCCGATAGCTAGCCCAGGAACGTGACAATCGCGGCGCCTCACCCCTTAAGACATGCAGATGGGCAGTCGAGCAGCTGGGAGCATCAATGTTGTGCATGCTATAGGTGGACGGACGCGGTTCGCTGCCAAACTGAAAAAGATGCGGCGACTCAGTACCTATAGCTGCAGAGTTAGATGGTGTCTTCGGAGGACTTCGAAAGATGTGTGTGCAAGTTGAAAACGTTTCTTCGACATCACTCGCGATATTTCTGAGTTTGGCGCATGTCAACTTGTTGCGTATGCTTTCGTCAATCCTTCCAAAGATCGATTCACGCTCCTTCAAGCGGTCCGCCTCAATGCGTTCGAGAATCTCTCTCTCCAGTGGCGAAAATATGGCATTATCGCGCGCTGGACAAGCTGGTGTTGCTGTCTCCGGAGGGTGCTCTGTCTGTTGCTCCACAGAGTTAACTATTTCAATGGGACACTCGTGCTCATCGATCTCCTTTTCATCGTCCTCAATGCACTCGACATCGTCCTTTGCGATATCTTTACGTTCGGACAAAGGTGAGACAGGTTTCTCAACATCCCGCTTCTCCTCATGCTCGTTTTCAGTAGGCAGCTCAAATTCCGCTTGCTCTTCCTCTTCAGCTTCAGTGCTAGAGCTCAACGATTGTGGTTGCTCGGAAACAATGGCTCCATCTTCAGCTGCGGGAATATTCTCCAAACTAATCGACCGATATAACGCGCCATTTTCTTCGGTTACCTCTAAAGCTAATCCTTCTCTGCCTATATCGCCTTGCAGCTTTTGGGTGGCAGCAACTAGTCTACCTAAATTATCTTGTACTACACATAGACTTTGCTCAAATTTTTGGAGCATAACTGGCAGTTCCTCGACAGCCACCAGATGCGTTTGCTTTTCATCACGATCCGCTTCTTCACCAATTGGTTCTTCTATAATTTCAGCTACTTCGCCACCGTTGTGAAGGCTTCTTAACGAACCATCCGGGATGTCCTCTTCCATAGCCGATTTGGAACCAAAGTATTGTACATGATCCTGCCACAACTCCTGAAATTCACACTTGCGACGCTGCCGCTCGTCGCGAGACATTAACTGTCGTTCAAATGCTTCCGCTGCTTGCTGCTCTTCTGCGGCATTAAATTGCTGTGTTATCTCAAGCGTAATGCGATGTTCAGTGAGTGGCTCTTGACCCCGAGGAGTTTCTTCTTCAGCAGGTTCCTGCTGCCAATTGCCAAAATTCCAGACCTCTGTAATATCCGTTACGGTTGCTTTCGATTCCAATCCTCTACCGGCTAGGGCTCGCAGTGGCGGTTCACTTGTTGCACTCGCTGCACGACTGCAGGAACTCTGAAAACCCGCCAAGCTCAAGTCGCTGAGTAGCAGTCTTGATCCATAATTGGTATTGGTTGATTCCTCAGAGAAGTTAAAACGTTCGAGTTGACGCAGGAAACTCCCATCTGTCTGGGTGCCCGCATGACACGAAGCCCGCTCTACGTAATTATCGAGATGCTCATCATTCGTCTCCGTCAGAGTCGTGAGTTTGCGCGGCGTCATTAAGCTGCTGCCACAACTGATAAGATCATCGGGATAATCGCCACCGCTGCTACTGCCCGGACCAGCACGACGTCGTATTTCCGGCTTAAGGCGTAGCAAATGCTCGAAACAGGGCTGACACAGCTGCTCATAGCGAGGAGTCGCAAAGATCTCTTCGTAGCTGATGTGCCGTTGCATGGGACGATAGTGTATGCGCTCTGTGCCATCCGGCATGTGTCGGTGCGCCGTACGCGGAGTTTGTCGCGGCGAATTGAAGCCAAAGTGCGAGCAGGTGCGATACGGAGCTGGCACATTATTCACTAACTGTAGAGTTTTGTGTGACGGCGAAGATTCGTTGGTGTTTGGAGTGGTCACCGTGCTCGAAGTAGTGCTGGAGCGTTGACCACCGCTGCGATAGCAAGGCAAGTGCTCCGAGTGTATGGCTCTTAAAAGAGCTGAGCAGATCTCGGGCTGACAACAGCGACCCAAATACGCAGCCAAATAGGCGTAGGGATACAAGTCTCGCATGATCAGCAAAGGCGCTGCTGCTTGAGGATCGGCTAATCTTTGCTGTGTCAAGTCAGTTGCGCTAACACTGGGGCTGGGACTGGGATTGGGTTGGGTCATCTTACTACTATTACTATTGGGATTATGAAAGGCAATGCTTAGATCACGACGACAGCTACTCTGAGTCTGCAGACGATGCGCGGCTTCTTGTTCCTCGGCACTCGGTTTCATAGGCTGCCCCTCAACGCTGTTCAACATCTTCTGGTTACTGACTGAATCGTGATTTGCTTGATCTTGAATTTGTGCTTCTTCATTTTGAATGAGTGTGTGTGTGGGAATAAGAAATGTAATGTGAACAGTTAGTCTTGGATGACATCGATGAATGAAACAAGACTTACTCTCAAGAGCGCAACTCAAGTCAAGAGCCCGCCAGCGAATCTGTACCTGAAGATTGCGGCACGTTTGACTGACTGTGATTTACTCTAAAATACATAGTTCATAATACTACTACAAAAATATATTTGGTATATATACATATCTAACTCTTGTCCTAGCTGAATCCAAAACCGGATGATCTAAGTTTTAGGGGTTAAATGGGTGCAATAATATATGTAAAGTGATGTTTAGGTTTGGAGCAAGGAGTTATTAACACCGATCAACAGTGGAACATTTTGGCCATTAGTTCAAGTATTTATGTACAACAATATGACAGCATTATATGGTATAGTATATTGTGCTGTTCAAGGAATGGATTTTTAATCGAGAGAGAAAGGGGATCGTTACCTCGGCCAGTTGGCGGCTTGCGATTTGTGGCTGTATGAGAGCGTTCGCCGTTAATAAAACTAAGTGTGGCTAAAATTGAGTATTGAGAAATAAAATGTAACATATAAATTCACATATTTCGTGTGCTGTTTTTCTGCTTCGATCTCGTTCGATTCAGATTCAAAAATAAAACATAAATTATGATAAACATACTTAAGCAGTAAATAGAAAAAATATAATATATGTTCAATATATCACACAAGTTAGGATTTATTTAGTAATACTAAATACGGTTAGTATCGATGCATGCTTAGTAAATTTTGGTTGTAGTGTTGGATTAGCTGTAGTGTATTGTGTAGTTCACGGCTAAAACAACTGAGAATGCAAACGGCAACAAACAGTAAACACAGCTGCAGTAACAAAACTAACTAAATGTGAATAACATTATATGCAACAAGGCTGCAAAAAGTAAAACTTGCGAAGCGAGTAGTATTTTAAATATACCACATTCTTTTTTACAGCCCTGCTTTAGGTACATTTAAAATGTAAGCGAAGCCCTTATGCAAATTAAACAGCTAATTGATTCTGTTAGCATGACGAGCAATGAGAATTAACAGAGCGCAATCAGAGAGAACTGCAAAAGCTAACTGTATGTTAATTAACAGCGCACGATGAAATGTGTTATGATATTTATTATGTATGAGAAGATGCATAGATTAATTCTTCGCTGCGGTCTATAAACTATTTACGAGTAGTAGTGTTATGATTGTTGTTGTTTGCTGTTATACTACACACTAATCCTTTGTGTGCTGCACTCACCTCTAACTCATTACATGTATGGTACTAAACTGCATTTTATTGTTTTTGTTTTGGTTTTTGTTTTAAAGAAAGTGGTGGTGTGTAGATAATTTAAAGCGCAGCAGCAGCATTGTACACACACACATGTAGTTTGGTTATAGTAGTAGAAAAGGTAGTATGTAGTAGTAGAAGTGGTAGTAGTAGAAGAAGAAGTAGTATTCGTGTTTTGTTGAGCTTCGCTGTTGTTTTAGCTGTTTTAGGTTTTGTTGTATTTTCATTTCATTTTTTTTTTTTTTGCCCTACACACATTCTAAAAATATGTTTAACTACATAATTATAGCAATTTGAGCCGCCAATTTATTTGCGCCTGTGTTTGGCTAAGAAAAATTGTTCAAAAGAATGAATATAAAAAAAGAACCATAACGTTTTAAATTTTGAGTAACAATTTTCCAGATTGCATTAAAAATAAAATTGACATCAATTAACTGTGCTCAATAAACATATAAATACAATGCAGAATTTAATATATATAAAATAAAACTGCAGCTGTAATCGTAAAAGGCAAAAGTTTGCAAAAGGGACTTAAGAATTCTTTGTTTTTTTTTTTAAATTTTTTTATATTGTTAACGTTGTTGTAGCTGTGATTGTTGTAGTTGTTGTGGTCGAAATAAAAATCACTTAATACACGCCGTACAACAGGTGATCCCTTAAATAGTAGATAGAATTTGTAATAGCAGATAGACAACAGAAATGTTATCGAAACGATTTTTTTTTTCTTTTTTTGTATTGATTTTTTACAAGAAGGATGTTGAGACGCTATCAAGTGCTACGAGAACTTTTTTGTTAACTTTCGATTGTAATTGTTATGAAATTATTTGAAGTTTTTATTCGTGTTTGTGTGTTTATGTTGAAGAGGTGGAGTAGAGGCAAAAAATAAATAAAATAAGGAAAATAGCATAAGTAAAATTAAAGGTTAGATTCAAAGTCAGTTGTTCAAATAATACAATATTCTACATTAGATAAATTATTAATAAATGCGTAAAAAAATATACATAGTTTCTACAATAAACTAAAATACATAATAATAACGAAAAAATAATCAAAAATAAATAACAAATAACGAAATGCATAAAAAAGAAACGAAATAAGAAAACTTTTAACCAGTTTCCGTTTGACAAATTTGAATATTGTTTTTTGATGTGATATGAAAGACGTAACGCTGTTTTTTTTTTTGTATATTATAATCATAAATAATCGCAGACATAAAACAAGAGGAAAACATTGATCAATATTGATATAGATCGACACTTACCATCGCTCAGGACCACCTCAGCCTGGCTGGGAATTGGCGCCTGCTGCGTTTGGATTTGTATCACTTGGTGTTCTGCAATTAACAATTATAACGTGTAATTTAATATCGATAGAGAAGAGATACTGTGTTGTGTTCTTACCCGTTTCTGGTTCACTCTGTGCGTGTTTTGCATGCGCATGGGCGCCCGCTGCCTGCATCGAGTTAAGCGCCTCCGACTCGGAGAAATCAGTATCAGTATCTGCAATAGGAATATCACAAAAATGACATTAAGTCTGTAGCCAAATGGTATTGATTAAGATCCAAAACTTACACTCGCCATGAATACTCTTCTTTTTGCGCTCCACAGTGCGTTTGTATTCGTTGAGCTCATCGTCTGTCACATTATCGAATGGATTCTTGGCATAAGGTGCCTTGTAGACTGTTGCATTATGCTGGAAGCCACGCTGAATGATACCCTTGGAGGCAGCACCCATGAGCACCACATGATCGCCGGCCTGCGAGACAGTTGCATCTTTGATGCGATTTGCCTCATCCCAGGTGACGCCTTCCAATATGTGCGATTGTGGTCCTGCCGAGATTTTATCCGCACGTCGATTATCCTTGATCTGTTGACAAAATAATATATTATTAAATATTCAGAGAGGAGAACTTAAAATTTGTTTACTGACTTGTTGTTGAACGCGCTTAAACTCCTTGGTTGTCGTTCCGGCTGGCACAAACTGCAAGGGATCCTCGATCCGCACTGGCGTTGAGTGAGTGGGTGAACCTTCGGCAACCCACTAAAGTTCATGGTTCATGGGTTTTTGTTTGGGTTTCATTTTGGAGCGAAAAGGGTTTACACGCGCATATTTACGGATGCAATTCAAAATGAAAGAGAAAGAAATTTGTTTCATTTAGATTTGAATATTTGTTTTGTCGATTTTTTTTTAAATGCAAATAAACGACATGTTTTTTAATACTCTTTTAATTTGTTCAAATTGTGCACAACATGAAATATCATGATGGAATTATTAGAGACCAAAATATTCCCTAGTATAAGGAACACCACCAGACATATATTTATTTACACAATTGCAAGCAAATGTTAATTATAATTGAATGTTATTTTAATAAATAATATATAACGAGCATAAATGGTTTTGTGCCTTTGGTGATTGAAAAACAAAAAACGATAAATAAAATAATTAGATAGACAAAAGACAAACATGCAAAGAAAAAGAATTAAAAACCAGAATGAATTAATGAGAAAAATAAAAGACATGCGTGCTGGATTGGATTAGTAATCTTGTGTTCATATTGATTCACAACTATCGATTAAATATTTAGTAACAAATGTCTTTCTCTTTCTTTGCATTGTTGTTTTCATTTTTCAGTTTTTGTATGGCAAATAATAAAATTTGGAAACTCCCTAAGAAGGCACAAAATCATTAGCAATCAGCTATGCGACATTTAGTTAAATACGTTTATATTTATTTGATTAATGCACAATTACAATTTATAAAGCATTTCATATTTGTTGTTGTCTTTAATTTAGCATTAGTTTGTTTTTAATATATTTAGTGGCGATTCAGCTGCATTTTGGTTACAAAATTATTGCAGATTCTATTTGTAAACAAAGTTTGTCAACTAGCACATTTAATTGTTTGTTTTGAGAAAGCAAGTAGAAAATGTAGCATATAGTTTAGAGTGTGAGAATGTCTAATGGTTATTAATAGTAATATATATATATATCTATAGATGGCTGCTTGGAATGTTGTGCTGCTCTTGATCTTTGTCTGGGCTTGGATAAAAAATTGCTCCTATTAGGATTTACGATAATCAGATATCGGTTATAGTGTACTCAAATTGTCACTAATTTCCCTGGATTTCCTTGAGGTTAACAACTTTTTGTGTTTGCTGTTGTGTCGTATGCTTATCTTCAAATGTTATGATCTCTACCTTTGTTATTTTCTTGGGATCTGGTGTGCCCGTCTCCAAAACCTCGACCTTCTGGTAAACATTCGGTGAGTTCAACCAGCGACTGCGATCGCCGCCCTTGCGCAGATCACCCTTCTTCCAAATTCTGCAAAATACACAAACATATTAATAACAATTCCATTCAGGTTAATTCTCTTTTTGCTCTTACCCTTGTCTGAAGAGCTCCTCCTCCTCAAGCAGATAGCCCAACGAAGACACAGCCGGTGGAAGTTCAACGTCGTTCTTCGGCTTTGGCGGATCCGATTTGATTAATGGATGGCGATAGATGTAGCCTGTGCGATAGCCGGCATTGTCCAGCATACGCATCAATGCCTCAAACTCGGCGCCACCCACACGCCATTTGGGTGGGCTGCCAATCTTGGGCGGAGCAGCTTCCTCTTTGCTGGCAGCAGCGGCGGCATCCTCGTCGGTCGTGACAGCAGCAAATTTCTTCTCCAAATCCTCTGGTGGGCGACGCGACTGATCGTAGATCAGTTTGCGCGATTCCTCGGGAATGAGCACCAGATTATCAATGCCAACGGGCAGCAGTTTCAGCTGCGTCTCGCATGCCTGCACAATATGACAGGCAGCATAGAAAGCCTCCTCGATGGTCTCCCCACAGCATAGAGCACCGTGATTGGCCAGCAACATGACCTTGGAGTTTGGTCCCAGGCTGCGGACCAGACGATTGCGCTCTTCCTCGTCAAACAGACCGGTATAGGCGTGTGTGCTAATCTCACCCAGAACACAGGCATCCTTGGTAAGGGCCAGCAGACCCGACTTCAGCGAGGAGATCGCTACGACGGGACTGCAGCCAATGTAGATGGCGCAACGGATGTCGGGACGTGCGGCATGCACAACCGAGTGCAACACAAAGTCTGTAATTTTGGAACAAATCAAAGATAGGAGATCCTTTCATATAATTGCAGTACATGTATAGCTTACGGCTTTTGTTCACACCAAAGTTGGTTGTACCCTGCTCAACAATCTGGCCCTGCATATCGACTTTATTAAGTGCCGACGCGGTGATCTCGTGATACAGCAGTCCATAGGGATTGACCAAAAAGTACTCTTGATCAACCTTGAGACGTGCTGTGATCTGTGCTCCCAGACCCTGCGTCCAGCCATACAGATCGAGCAGACGGAAAGTGGCAGCCAATTTGCATCTGAGTATCTTCTCACCCTTGGCATAACCCATCGACTCCACACCACGTATATCATTGATAGGTACCATGCAACTGCTGCTTTTAAAGACATTGCCCACTCGGGTTACTGGTACCCCAACAATATCAGACAATTGCTGCAATATGCCACTGGCCCCAGCACCACCATCGCGTGCCGAGTCCACAATGCGCTCCAGCTCCTCACGAAATAGTTTCGAACCCATAATGGCCTCAACACGTTTGCGTCGCTCCATTTCACGCATATCCTTTAGTAGAGTAACGAAAGTAAGTTTTATTTGTATAATTTATGAGAACTCTTGTTTCACTCTTACCTGTTCAATGTCAGCGGGGCGTGCTTTACTGTTCTCATCATCATCACCCGCGGTGGGATCTATGCCGTTCTGTGGCGGTTGCTCTACTTCAGTCATATTTTGCTTTGTTTATATTTTTGTAAAAATGCTAAAAATAAAAATGAACAAAATTATACGATTAGTTCACGTACAAAAGCAATATATTAAATATTACTATCCGGTTGGAATACGAATTTTTGCTTACGAGAAGTTCAGCTGAAAATTCTCAACTGACCTTAAAAACTGCAAACCAACATTTTCGGTCTCGGTTTTCCTAACCAGCTAACAAAAAGGGGGTTGCATATCGAAAGGAGAGTGAAGCGCCTGCATAAAACTGCAGGGAGAGGCGCACTTGAACCACCCATCCAGCCAGTGCTGCTTTTATTTGCCGACACAGAGAGCAAGAGAGACAAATTGAGCAAGCCAGAGAGCGGCAGAGGCCAGAGAGCAAGCCACAACATATATGCAGCGCAAGAGCGAAAGGGTCAGATACATATGTATATACGTGTATGACGTTTGCGTGCACTGTGAATGGCAAAAGCAACAACAAAAAGCACAACAGCTAAAATTCTGGAGAGTCGGTCAAACTCTTTCCACATCGCTTTCCTTATATGATTTTATTTAATTTACAACCCCAACAAGTCTAATTTTGGACAAAAAAAAAAATTTGAATAATTCGACAGTTGGAAAGGAAAATCGTTGGAAAAATATTTTTATTTTTTTGGGGTGTGGAGCACGCAGTAGAGCGAGCTAGCTTTGCTGCCGCTGTCGTCGCTACCCACGGAAGTGTGAACATAAAACGTGCGGCGCGCCAACATAGAAATGGAAAAACTATTTTAAGATAATTTTTCTTTTATTTTGATATAAATGTGTATTTGACTTTTTACGAAATTAAATTGACGCTAGAAAACAAAATGAAGAAAGTGGCAGCAAAAATAAATACACACACACACACATACAAATAGAAAATGCTATGCCGCATCTCAAGCGTAAAGAGCAGCGCTAAAGACGAACGATTGCAGCGACAGCAACAGCAACAACAACAACGCTGCCGCTTCGCCACTTAAAACAAATAAACAACTAAAAACAAAAAAAATGCGTAGCTCGTTTAATTTTAGGCGTGGTGGTTGGTTTGAATGGTATTAACCTTCAATTTCGCTTTCGCTGCGTCTTGTTTATTTACGTGAGTGCAGTATGCAGATAGTTGATATATATACATACATATGCACGAACCTAGATTTCCTTTCGCAAAGCAAATGCGTTTATTTAGATTTCTCAATTTTGCAAGTTGCATTATATCCCATATATTTACTCCACCCACGTATAGAAACTTACACTTGCCGGCATGTGAATACACATTTGCATATTGTCTTACCGACTAATTAAAATAAAGATAATGACAATTTAAAGAGGAAGCCCCAATAAAGACAGCAATAAGCAAAACAGCAGTTGTTTTACAGAAAAAAAAAAAAAAGAAAGTGTGTGCATATCAACGCAGCGGCAACTTTGTACTCAGCTTATTGCATTCTAAAGGCAACATAAGGGAGAAAGAGCAAGAACCTTTGAATATGGTTTTTGTTCGTTTGACAATCGACCAGCAAACAAATGCAAGTATGCATATTAAAAGTGCATTTCAACGGTTGTGTTTTTGTTTGGTTGATGGTTCTTTTGCTGCTGTCCGCTAATTATGACGTGAGTGCTGCTTATGGCTGACTGAGCGCGTGCCGTACAATTTGAGTGACAGCTCACAGCAAATGTTAAAACAGAGAGCAAGAACAAGAGAGAGGGAGACAACTACAACTATACGAACACCACAACAACGTTGCCAGGTAATTGAACTTTTTACTGTATGTGCTCACCGAGTGTGTTGAGTGCGTGGGCGATGCGACGAGAAGTTTGGTTGAAATCAAACAGAATAATTTCGAAAATAAACGGTTTTCAAGTGCCTCGGTATGTGTGGGCAGAAAGCAACATACTATACAATAAACTTAACGAGCCATCACTGGCGCGTAGGTGTTGCGTGTCTGCCAGTGTTGCCCTACAAATCATAGTAAGTGTAGGATCACGTTCTAAATGTTGAATGTATGGGTGTAAATGCGTGAGCTTGGTAAAGAAGAAGCTAAGGAGGCGCAACCAAAGCGCATATCTTACTTCTAGTTAATCGATAAATCGGAGCTGTAGAATTTTATGGTAACACTGGTTACCCTAGATGGTTAATTGTGCCAGCAAATTGTACGTGTAAGCTCCACGCAATTATTTGCTTATTGCACTGTGCAGTGCATTGAACTTTGGCAATGTCTGGCTGTCTTGCTGCATATCTAATCGGATTTCATTAGCCCGAAAAAAACAAGCGAAAATGACAACACAACATACACACATCAAATTAACTTATCATGTGATGTGATGTGACGTAATGCAATAGCATTGGAGCTTGCGGTTAAATATAAATAAAGCGTTGACAATTGTCGCTGCTGCATGCCACACACAAATCGCAAGGGAAGCTCCAAGTGGATTTGTTGTAGTTGACCTTTTTGCACGGAAGACAACAATTAAATATAGGCGAGACTTTCTATTATCAGTGCTGCTGACATTATCCAATTACATCACACTTTGCTTGAAAGGCACGCCTATGTATTGGTCACAAAATTTTAACACTAAGGCATTTAAGCCATAACCTTATGATAACGTTTTTAAGGCCAATGCATTCACCATACACATACATATAGTTTTGTTTCTGTAATCAAGTTATGTGTATGCTTTATGCAGAGATGTTTTGTTAATTATCGCTCACAACACTTGAAGGCAACCAATTAACCCCAGAGCAAACACCCTCTATTTAATTTTCACACATACGCCAGCGTTAATTAAATTTCTCAAGTATTCAATTATCATGACTGAAGAAATCTTACGTAATATCACACGACATCCGGAGGAGAGTACACAAAGAACCTGCAGCAATAAGGTCATCATCGTCATCTTGAACATCATTATCAATGCGCAAATGGTTCTCATTCAGTTTTAATCATGCAACAAGTCACTCAGTCAGTGGGACAGCATTCATTGTTGCATAAAGATCGTTCAGTTTACTGGAGCAAATACTACATATACAAACATCTGAACGAACGCTCGACCACCAAAACAAACATGCATTCAAAGTGACGAGGGGAAACACATTGAACACAATGTGCTGACAAATAACAAATAAATGTAAAAAAAAAAAGGCAACAAATTCCAAATGACGGCGAGTGCAATAAACCATGCAAGCAGAGCAGAGCATCAAGTGTAAATAATGATAATTTGTAGCTGTCAGTGACTTTTTTCCACTATGAGTAAATGAACAAATATGATATATCGTACACTCATTCATTTGTCTGTCTGTGCCTTGGATTAAGGCTTATTAAATAGTGAGCAAGGCAATAATGAATGAATGAATAGCTAAGGCTAACTTTATTCTTTCTAAAATGTTGCAATACAATTTATGAAATTAATTTAAAATAGCAAATCTTTTTTTTTTAAATTTAGATGTATACACAAAAAGTTTATAAAAAAAAACTCTTTGATTGCAAGTCTTTAAAGATGAATAATTTAATAGAGTGGTTAAAGAAATAAAGTATAGAAAGTGGCAAAAACCAAGAAACTAAGAACAAACAAAGAACATGTAGAATGTTGTTTGAAGACATATGTATGGCTTTAGTCTCATGGCCTCCGCAAGCAGTCGTGGCCGAGTGGTTAAGGCGTCTGACTCGAAATCAGATTCCCTCTGGGAGCGTAGGTTCGAATCCTACCGGCTGCGAACCGAAATTTGTTTTTTTTTTTTTTTTAAACGCTACTATTTTATTTAATTATAATTTATATTTTTATTTCAGTAAAGATAAAAATGATATAAAACATTAAAATTAAAACAGATGAATATTAAAATCATTATTCCATCACGCCAATTTACAATAAATTATGAATACATTGGAAGACAGATCCATACTTGCTAATAAAGCTTAAAAAAAAAATAATATATATATTGATTTAATAATTTAATAAAAAATGTATTCCATTTTCTCAAAGCAACTGCTTGGTATTGAGTCACCACACCGTCAGCTGTTTCCGTGGTGTAGCGGTTATCACATCTGCCTAACACGCAGAAGGCCCCCGGTTCGATCCCGGGCGGAAACAGGTTGAAATTTTTTTATACATATTAATTTTTGGGCATTTTATTAAAATCTAATGAGGAACTCGTTTGCATTCAAACGTGAAATTTATGAATTGGTTGCTTTAGAAAATTAAATTTAGCAACATACAAAGATTGTAATAAAAGACAACCTAAACTTTATGAATTTTCAACTGTGGATGAATGTTATTGATTTGTTATAGTTTATGGAAATGAAATATCTTTATTTATTTAAGAAAATTAACAATAACACAAAATTAATATTAATATTAGGACTGGGGCTTTTTATATATTTGTAGGAGAAACTGATAGAAAATGTGCTTCGTAAGCAACTTGAAGCATCGATGGAAACAAAACTGTTTCGCTTTTAGCAGCGCAATGCACAACTGTTTCCGTGGTGTAGCGGTTATCACATCTGCCTAACACGCAGAAGGCCCCCGGTTCGATCCCGGGCGGAAACAAGTTGAAATTTTTTGTTTTTTGGAATTTCTTTAAAATCGTTTGCACTCAAAAGGAACAAATAAAATGAATTATTTCGACCAATCAAAACATAAATAATCAAGAGGAACAGTCCGACACTTGTATATATTCTATACTATGTCTAGCACTAATAACTTTTATTACCGTTACAATGTAAAATAATAAGTTTTTTTTTTCGTCGTGGTTGACCTATTTGTTTAATTTCCCATATACTTTTTTGTTAATACAGCTTTCCATTCAAAATTGATTGTCATTTTATTACTGCTTCGTTGTCGTGTTTGGAATTTCTGAATAAGGCAATGATGCTATACAGGTGTCTCGTATTTTTTTTTTGACTTATACTCTCTCTGTTCGTTCTGCTACTCGCCTCATATCTTGCTAATTTTGTTTGTTTTGCTAAGCAGCTGCCTGAATAAATTTCCATAGTCGCGTGTAAGTCGCGTGGCTTGAATTACAATGCAAAATCTCACATAAATCTTCGCCTTAAGAAGTTGGCGCCATTGCATGACGACGAAGATTACCCGATCTCTGCTAAATGAAATGAAATTAAGTGATGAATATGTATGTGTATGTAATTCACTTATGAGAAGATCATAACAAGCAAGCGAAGAAAGATAAGACTAGTAGTTGGCGTGTTGTGTCTGGCAAACTACAAACAATTCTGTTTACACATATTGTTTGTTTCCATGTTTTTAGTTAGTTTGTTTCTTTGGTGCTTGCTCTAAGCCCCAAATGATTTTTCAATGAGCTGTCAAGAGATTTGCCAACTACAAAATGTTGACTCACTGGGACAGCAGCCAAAATATATGCAATCTATACTACATATAGAGGGCGGTGGCAGTGTCTAGGTCTGCACACTTTTCATTTCAATTGTTTGTGTGAATTCCAACATAAATACAATAAAAATAAAGTGTTGAAGTTAAAAAATTAATTCAGAATTCAAATCAAATTTAGTTTGTCTGTAATATCCGCTTTGAAAGTTAACTCACTTAAAATTGTCAGTCAAAAAGGAAATTGAAATAGATCTAAATATAGATTTATCTATTTATATATCATTAATGTGCTGCTTTATTTTAATGGCATGGAAAAAATGGTTGAAATTAAATTGCAGTTTTAAATATACAAATTACATAAAATTTTCTAAATTATTTGTGTATTAATCAGTATGAACAAAATGATTCATCGAAACTTCTTTATCTATAATGTGTAGCAGATGTTCACTTATGTCTTCAAAGGCGTTTCCCTCATCGTAATCAATACAAACTTCGTATTTGATATAGATACACTGACGAGCAAAACTGTAACACGAGTTCGTTGTTGCAACTTCAAAGGTCTGTAACTTTTTTTCTAATGGACGGATTTTAAAAATCTTAGTCTTGTTTTATTGGTTATATCATTTACTATTATTAAGCAAAATTTAAAGCCATTTGTTATCAGTTAAAGAAAATGACACGCCAAACTGTAAAAAAAGTCAAATGTTACAGTTTTGCACTCTGGTTATTTTTTTAACAAATATTTTTATTAATGATTTTTTAATAATGAGTCCACATCCCCTTGGACTTTTCCAACTCTTCTAAGCGATCGGGCATACTTTGGGTATACCGTTGCACCATTTCCGGGGGAATAGCATACCATACATCCTGTGTCCGTTCCCACAACTCCTTCATTCCACTTGGAGGAACTGCATATTTCGCCAGCTGCGATTTTACGTGACTCCACAAGTTTTCAATCGGATTCATATCGGGAGATTGTGGTGGCCACTTCATAAATTGAAATTTCTGTTTTGAAATCCAATTTTTAACTAATATGGACGTGTGCTTCGGATCGTTGTCTTGGTGAAAGACGCATTTTTCGACAGAAAGACCCATATTCCCAATAACTTTCGGAAAATTTTCTTGCAATATTGCTAGATATTGCTCCTTTCGCATAATTCCATCGATTAGCACCAAGAGACCAACTCCATTTGAGTGAATGCACCCCCAAACCATGATGGAACCGCCACCGTGCTTGCCGGTTTGTCGCACATTCCTTGGTGACTGGATCGTATGATCTCTAGTCCAATACCAGGAGCGTCCATCTGACTCGAACCGATTAATTTTGGTTTCATCCGACCATATAAACTTGGAAACAAAAATATTTTGGAATTTTTTGCTTTTTTAGACACTGGTAGCAATGACTTACAGTATCCCAATCCGCTAATGTGCAATTTGTGTATGTTGCGGCAAAGTTCTGACGCAGCATTATGTGTCTTTTTGTAAGAATTGATTTTTTTTTTTCATTTCTTTAGCTTTTAGACCCAATTTGTTGAGGCTACGGCTAACTGTCCAAGCACTGGCACTCAAATTAAGCATTGACGCCGCTTTTATTGGTGTGAGATCAGGATTGCCCGTTAGCAAGTTAGCGACGTGGCGTGTGTCACGTTCACTCAAAACTCTGGGTCGGCCTCCTGGATTTATTGGAAAGTTTCCTAGACCGTATTTTTTAGTCGCTGCACAGTCATATGGCTAACACCGAATTTTTTAGCCACTTTTCGAACAGATTCACCAGCTTCTAGTAAATCAAGAATGATCTTATTTTTTTCACTAGCCATTACAAATTCAATTACCATTAGGCTTTAAAATATCAAAATTCAGCGAGTAAAATGTAAACAAATAAACATTAACGGTTAACTTAGCTTTAGAGTTAAAAACCAAAGTTTTGCCATTGTGAGTGCAAAACTGTAACATTTGACTTTTTTTACAGTTTGGCGTGTCATTTTCTTTAACTGATAACAAATGGCTTTAAATTTTGCTTAATAATAGTAAATGATATAACCAATAAAACAAGACTAAGATTTTTAAAATCCGTCCATTAGAAAAAAAGTTACAGACCTTTGAAGTTGCAACAACGAACTCGTGTTACAGTTTTGCTCGTCAATGTATGTCTGCTCTTCATCAAAATGACAAGTTGTATGAAATCTTTTCTTTTCAATACTTCAATCTTCAGTTGTGAATATTGTACTTTGTACTTATCTTTCATATTTTTGTCATTTTATTATTTAACTATAATTTTTTGTTTAAGCTAATTATCCAGACATGCTTCCTGCTAAAGTACTTTGAAAGCGGAAGTCAGCCAATAGCAATGGGACTTTTTGTCTATACAAAAACCCATTAAAGTTCCATTTAGCCGGTATCTAATTACAGTTGTTAAGGACATGTGCAAGTGTGTATACTTTATCTGGAATTTAGTAACACGCTTGCCGGTTCTGGCCATTGATCATCTGAGCCTCAAAGTAACAGTAAACACGCATCGAGCGCAAAACTTCCCATTGACACATCGTGTGGTTGTGTTGCCAGGCAGGAGCTGAAGTTCAACGACACGGGCCAAGCCCACGGAGACAAGTGAATGGTTGGTTGGTTGGTTGGTGGGTGGGTAAACACAAGCAACCCCCAAGCCCAATATCAATTCTCTTTTGCCAACCCAACACCCCACGCAATGAAGCGCACTTCCTTGTGGCAAGGGGACAAATACCTGCCCACCCAAATGCCACCTCCTACATTTATGGAGCCTTCTCCTTATTTGCCTTTGCCGGCATTTAGCTTGCTGTGGCTGCCATTATGAAATTTGTTGCCGGCGCCAGCCGCCAAATCATAGAATTGTGGCGCCAGTTTTTTCTGTGACTGGCAGGGAAGTTTCTCCTAGCACGCGACTCGTAAAAATATCCTTAGAGTGGGATGGAGGAGACGGGGAGGGTGGGTGTGTTTTGACTTAATGACAGGAAGTGACGTCATCGTCGCTCTGCTCTCGGGGGTGAAATTTTTATTTGCCGGTTTAAGTGCGACATCGAGCGACGCTCGGGGTTCTAGGCCAAGCGTTGTAATGACGAATGATGTCATACTCGACAAATACTGAATATGATTGCCAAGAGGTCGTTGACAGGGTCACAGGCTGCGACCAGTGAGGTTTTAAAAAAAAAACAAATCCAATGTTAAGGACACAGTTGAAAAATATTATAATCAACTGTAGTTGGACGTGTAACAGCTTTTACGCATTAAAATCAACCATGCAGTACAATTTATAAATAAAAGCTGGACATATCAAACGGCATCTTATATGTTTAATTGCCAAAAGACAGTAAAGCCCAAAAACTGTTTTTATGGCCAACAAGAAGAAAAGCCACAACAGAGCTGTCTATGTGATAATAAAATCCAAAAGAGCCAAAAGCAAAGAGTAAGAGTTTGCCCAGTAGTTCATTGACCCATTTAGTTGTGTTTGGTTCCTATGGAGTGGAGCCACAAAGCGAGCCAAATTTCGGAGAGTAATGAATAACTTTATTATGGTCCCGCTTTGCTTTTTCATCAACGTTTAAAGACCCTATTTCCATGACAATTCGCCGCTAATTGTTTGATTTTGATCAAGAATATAAATGCACTTGTCAACAATTTGGTTAAGATGGTTACATTTCTTCGTTTTATATATAAATCAACAATCTTGTGTCTTAAGTGGCCGCAATTTAAATCGAGACAACATTACGAAATAAGAGAATATTCTCTTTACGACAGAAAAAGTCGTCGAGAACAAAGGTCAAGCTTAATTGAATTAGAGGTGAAGTTATTCCAGCGATTTCCATACGAAAGTACATGAGTCGTGTGTATCTTATATGTGAGTGTTTTTTTTAAAGAGAACTTAAGTCATTAATGAAAGTGAAATGATGGTACTACAAACAATAGTAAGAAGACGACAACCGGAATCTGTCTTGCTTGCATTCATTATAAATGTTTGTAAATATTTATATAAGCATTTGCAAAACCACCTATCATAAATAACAATAATAATACCAACACTGGCGAAAACTTGTTTTCGCTGAGTGACATCATTTGTCGACTGTCTAACTTGGCTGATTATGTTTTATGAGGAGTGTGTGTGGGGAGAAGAGAGTAGTAGAAGGAAAATCAAGTCATCATTTTCAGTTCCACCGCCAAACAAATTACAGATGACACATATCACTTAATTTTGGCAAACAAAACTTAATTATAGCAATTATGGCGTAAGTCCGCAGCGCAGCCTAACCAAACATGAATACAGAGTGAGAACCACAGAGAGAGAGAAAAAAACAGAGAGAGCAACTTAAGGTGTGGTTGCTCTCGCTATCTCTCTCAACATGTGACGCAAGAGAACTGTCAACAAAAACGATAAGTCGGTCAGCTGGCAGAACGAAATAGAAGCGAGCGAGAGAGGCACGAATCGTGTGTGCAAAAGAGAATAAATTGAATATTGGGAGAACGTGCGGCGTTAACACATCGCCATTTATTCACTATCATTGCACATTTTGAAAGACAAACATTTACCCAGAGTGAGAGAGCAAGAGATAAAACAAGTCAAGTTCTGTTTGCTTCTTGACATGTTTGTTTACCATCCACTTGCCTCCTACCTTCCACTCTACTGACTTATCGTTATCGATTCATGAGTGGTCTACTGCTACGTTAAAAAACTCACCTTAAAAATGAAATTGTTTCACGTTTAATACTCTTTTTTATCTTGTGAATTTTCTAGTCTGCAAATAGAAAGAGAAAACATAAGAACATAAGTAAAAGAGAAAATCGAATTGTATGCAGATCAGCATATTAACGACCTCCGTGTCCGCAAAAATGCAACAGTTACAAACACAAATATACACACACTTGTTATTCTACATTTTCCGACTTAAAAAAATCTATGCAAAAAAATAAAACTGAGGAAATTATTGATGCCGCCCCCCACAACAGTGTTGTTGCTTGGCTGCTGCTGCGTCGTCGGCATCGGCGTTGAATGATGTCATGAAAATATTTTTAGTTAGCGCGCGTTCAAATATTTTCGTATTACTGTTCGTTTTATGTGTACTCTGTACACTACCACATAATGGGCATCGAGGGCGCGCTAGCTAAATACAAATAATTGGAATACTCGACGGTTTTGAAGCTCTCTTTAGCAGGTGATTTTTAAATAAATTCATATGTAATTTCATATTACACTTTCTACAACATTTACATATTAATTACAAAATATGATGAGCTGCTAATGCATGACTACACTTGCCTTAGTCAATTAAAACGCCAACCACTCAACTTACCAAAATACCATCGAATTTTTCGGTAGCATGATCAATTAGTGTGACCACACTTCCCAAACAACAAATTGCAAATGAAATTCCTCATGCCAACATTAAATTGCGAATTTTGTATAATAATGCGTGCAATGATTCCTACCTGCAATGCTTTGCTACTGGTGTTAATTTGCTATTTAATTTCGAGAGACTCTCAGCAAAATTATGTTTGCGGTCAAACATGCAATCCATTACTCACACACATGCACTTTTGTACACATGTGTATATGTATATAGATAATTCACAAAGCAACGTCAAAAAGTCTCGCCCCGACGACGAGATGAATGACGAGGAGGAGTTGTGTTGGTCGGTTTGTTTGGCTTTACTTTTGGTTTTTAGTTATGACTTTTAGAGGCTTGGGCTTGCCAATACGTAGAAGGAAGATATAAAAGTTGTTATGTAATCGTATCGAGGCAAGTCGAGTCGAGTCGCGGCTTTCGTGTGCCTCACATTTTTTCATTATGAATTCATTTATGCAGCAACACGTTGTTTGCTTGCCTCTGCCTATTGTTACGTGTCCATGTGTTTGTGTGCTTTTATTATGCCGTTTGTGGCTTCATTGTTGCATTGTTATTGGCAAAGAGCAGCAAGCAAAGCTTTATAATAATCATATTTTTTCATTGACATTTGCGAGTTTAAGTGGGTTATAAGCTTACCACACTCTAAGGCTACAAAAATGTTAAAAATACTATGATTTAAACACATGAAATTGCTTTCCCAATTTAACAGCACTGTCAGCTGTTCGTGATTCTGGCTGCGAAATTGCATTTAATGCTACGCTATTCACTTTTAAATAACATTAATTAGAAACAAATTGTTGCAATTTACAGACATTTTTCCCACGCCCACACAAACAAAAACCATGAAACGAAATTAACCTAAAAATCCCATTTGAAATGTGGATCATCAACGAGAGAGAGAACGGGAACGGGCACAAAAGGAAGATAATAACGGGTCTTCAAGTCGTCGTCGTCGTCGTCGTCATCCCAATGCAATTGGTGCGTTCAAAACGAATGACGAAAAACAAGAACAACAATAACACAGCTGTGTCGTGTTTCTCAGCTTCAGTTATTTTATTGCTGTTGTTGTTGTCGACACAGACATTTTTGTGCTCCTTACTCTCTTTCTATCTCTATCAAACTCTGCTGTTCTCTTGCACTTCACACACAACACATTTGGTATAATTAACAGCATTGTCGTCGTGCCTGAGCTTTTGCAGTCACTGCCTCTGCTGTCTCCGTCTCTGTCTGTCGTCTGTCCCTTTCGCTGACATTGTGGAGAGTTTACTGCTTTTTGCTTTGCTCTTCTCTGGTCTATGGTCTTCCTGATTTTTCTTATAAGATTTATGTTGTGTTGCAGCAGCACAGTTTGCTGATGTTATTGTTGTTGATGTAGCCTGCCTGTCTGATGCAACTGTACATTTGTCTGTTGTCTCTGGAGTTGTGATTGTTGTTGTTTTATTGATGAGCTGCAGTTGTTTAGCCAGCAGCAAGAAGCAAGAAACGGCAGCAGCACCAACATCTCTTTTTTAATCTTACTTATGCATGAACGTGTGTGTGTGTATTTGTACATGTCTCTGTTTGAAGCTTGGCACGTACGCCTCTTTATTTATGCATTTGTCTACCACTCTTGTCTCAATGTGTGTTTGTGTTTGTATTTGTGCCTGGCTGAAGCGGCTTTTCAATTGCCCCAAAGCAAAAGACGAGTTTACTTTTCTCTCTCGTGATGCAGTTCTTTCCCTCCAGTTTATTTTCCACGCTTTGCTATTTAGACAAATTGTGTTCGGTGTTAGAGCAGGCAGCAACAGCGTTGCCAGACCGTGGCATTAACGTCGAATAAGAAGCTGCCATTAATCAAAACGAAAGTCACAATTATATGCACTTAATCTCGAAAAAGGAACGAGAAAAAAAATTGTAAATCAATTAATCAACGACTGACAACACGGCAGAACCAAACTGACGTCAGTCAATGGGAAATTAGATAAGCAGCAGCACGCATGAGTAAACAAATTTCAATTAAAATACATTAGCTAGCAGCAACAGCATCAGCAGCTTCTCCAATAATTCTCTATTCAAATATGTGATGTGTGAGAAAACAACACCCTGAAAGAATTGGAAAGTTAGGGAAATTTCTCTGTTGCAACATCAATCAGTCTCGACTTTGATTACTTCTTATCAAGTGAGTCATGTATTGAGTTATACCCGTTTTTTTGTTTATACAAAAACCTTTGTATTTATATTTGTATTTGTACTTCCGTCACAAGCAAAGACAAACCAACAATAAGAAAAACAACAACACAAAATCAGAACCCAAACTAATTTTTCACATTCAAACATTTGTTGTCGCTCGTCGCTTTTTCTAGGCTGCCTCACAATTGTTTACAGTTTTAACTATGCACTTCCTCCCACAACCACACACACACACTCTCACATTCATAGTTTGCCTTCCGTCTCATTCATACGTTCAACAAATTTTGATTTGTCACTTGAAATAGCAATAGTAGCAGAATATGTGACAATGGACTCGTAGTTTCCAATTCGTTTGTTCTCTCCATAGTGCCATTCTCACCCATGGGCGCCAGTATTTTTTTTTTTTTGTCGTTGTTTCGACCTGTTGAAGTTTCTCGGTCGGTCAAAATACAAAGCCCCTTTCATCCATACTATTTTTCAAAAGCTCGCAAGTGCAGTAGCACTTTAATTTAGCAAATACACAAAAAATTGTGCAAATCAAAGTATGTTTTAAAGGGGGAATATATCTCACAGAAACATAAACACAAACACGCAGTTAAGTAGTAAAACACAAAAAAGAGTAGTCAACTGCGACATACCAAATTTTTTTTTTTTTTATTTAAATTAAAAAAATGTGAAGTTCAATATTAATATTAAAGCATAAATAATAGCTCTAATTCTTTTATTTTTACTCCACAATTATGATTCAGTTTCACCTAAATATTGATCTATTATATTAAATATTTGTGGGAGCTTCAGCTTCAGTTTCAAGTTTGCTTGCATATAGTTTACGTTAACTTTTTGTAATAATAATTGTATTTAAATCTTAGGGAATCATTTAGAATTTAGATTTGATTACGAGGTGTTTCCTGCGTCTTAAGAATTTTAAGCTCTTTTGAGTCGTACCATTTAATTTACTAACTTAAAATACCTCTCAATCCTATGGTTAAGGGGTATAAGAGGCAGAATTCAGATAAATTATAAAACTCATCAAGTCTGCATGTGTGTGTGTGTGAGAGAGTAGGAAGCGCAAATTCGAATTAGCAACAAAAGGCAACGAATTTCAATAGAAAATGCGCACAACGATGACGTCATTTTGTTGGAATAATACCTGACTTTTTTCTTTTTATCATGCTATTGAGCCACTCGCTTGCTTGCTTGATTAGTTGTTATGCCAATATGATATGCGCCTAACCACAAAGTTTCACAGTAACGCACGATTGCGCTCTTTATTAGTTCAACAGTAGATTTTCTTATCAGGCTGTAACTTTTTCAATTGCATTTTTCGAAATCTCTCTCTCTTAACTACGCTCTCTTCCTCTCTTACTCTTTCTCAAGCTCGGCATGTGCTTGCTAATTGATGGCAATAAAAATATGGCTGCCACAAATAGAAAATGAGGTTAACTACTGCCGAAAGAGCATACAAGTACACGCACTCACACTTATTCACACACATTACAAAGGTATTCGTTTCGCATCCAACTAGAGAACAGAGTACAAGGCAAGTTCCGATTAGATTGTGGAAACAGCATAGACAACTGATCAGACATGCCGGGTACATGCCATTTGCAAATCATTTTGTATGGCAACACTGGTCAAATAAAGTTGTTTTTGTTTTATTTGTTTGTATACCGATGAATTCGATAATCGAATTTCGAGTATAGTTTCCACCACAGACAACATGGCACAGTAATACTCCAAGTAAAACTTAAAGTGGCACACACATCGATGCTGTCATTTGCAAATAAACAAGTTTCTGATATTTACAAATCTGTTTATCACTTTTTGGTTCAGCAACAATAACAACGAAGTAACGAGGTTTTTCGACAAATCGAATGCAAATGGCAAAGCTGTAAAACGAGCAAAAACCTAGAAAGAAACTCCGAAAAGTGTGTCACACTCGAGACGCGAAGCTTGTAAGCAGATGCGCCGGTTAAACAACAACAAAAACAACTGCAAACCATTTATCAGCACAAAAAAATGCATTAGATACGCGTCGAAAAAAACTACTAATAAAGGCGGCAGTTATAATCAGAAACCTGTATGACAACACGTCGTTTGTTATAATAGAGACGTGAAAAGAAAGCTCAATGTGCATATTGTATGTACAAATGTACAAAAATGTACATCTGAATGTATGCAAGTAAATCGGCTAACAAGCTTTCCCACCCACAAAATGTAAATGCGAGAAAAGAGAGATGTTCTTAATATGACTAGGCAAAGAAAATACTCAATTCTGCCCTGTACTCTGACCGAATATAAACGCAAAGCGTAGCACAAAAAAACACACTCCTCCGGAATGTGCTTGACCAATCCCAAAAACAACAAAAAAGTATTTCTTTTCTGGTGTGAGTTAAAAGATGGCGTCACCGGTCAAATGCCAGCCACGCATAACAGTAAAAGCGCGATGTCTACATAAATGTGTTCTTAAAAAAATACAAAACTAATAATACTGTAAATATACTATGAGGGAAACATTGAAATCAAAATTCTAAGAAGTTTTAGATGGGCTCGTCAGTCGTCTTCGTTGTACTCACCGTTTTTAGTTGCTGTTTTTTGACGTAGTCCTCTCGTTGTTGCTTTTCGCTTTTCGTTATTATTGCGTGCTGCTGCTGCTTGTTGCTGTTGTTGGGACGTCGTTTACACAAACACAGACATATAAATTCGACTAATACACAGGCACTAACACGCGTTCGGTTTTCGGCATACAACTGTATGTAGAAAATATATAAATGGGGAATGAATTTTTATTATAATTTTGTATTCTGCAATGTGTTGGTTGGTTGCTTTGTGTAGCGCACAGAATTTATTTGATTTCAATGTCGCCTGCAATTTCGGCAAGTGGCACACGGGGCTCGACTCGCGGGCTCGATTCGCTTTCTAATGGCGTTGTTTTCAGTAATATGGCGGGGTCTTTTTTAACGGCACTTGCACAGTTCACTAGCTATTTATTTATTTTCGTTTGCGATAAAAACAATTTGCACAAATAATCTTTAATTCAAATAAATTTGTGTACTTAATATTTATTTATCATTAAATTCAATTAAAATACATGTATGTAATTAAATCAGTAACGCACACGTCTGTCGTTCACAAGCGCACGTTAACAACAGAATAAGATGAGCAAATGAGCGCTATACGCTCCGACTGGAAAGCAATCGCATGAGCTAGTGTTGGTAAACGATAAGTGGGCGTAGCGAGTTATTAACGTCAGTGGACGCATACTCAAAATGGGAATATTTTATATAGACACTCATATAAATTTATTCATATCCGCATGAATAAAATATATATTTATTAATAATATTCGATTGGACAAAATGCACAATAATAATAAATCTTTTTGTAGAATTAAGCAAGAGTGACTGCAGCACTTTTAGGTTTTGTGCATGAGTGAGAGCGAGACAACTATACGATTGCCACCGCTCTCTGGAAAATGACCGCAAAGCGGCCTGGAAATCATCATCCTGCAACGCCCAAGTAAAAAAGGGAATATATGGATCTATGTTTGTGTGTGTGTGAATGTTGGTAGCAGCGAATGTGGGGAGCAAAGCAAGCGTGAAAAAAACAGCGCCGCTCACGTACAAGTAAAGAGAAGGAAATGCTAAGTCCTGCCTGACGACGCGTTGACCACAAAAAAAATATGCGACACTTTTAAGTATTCTGCGAGGGCAAAAACTATGTCAATTAAGTCAACCGCATACGCATATGTATATCGATTATGTCATATTATTTATTCGAACACAGTCAGTCGTATGTATGTATACACGCACACACAAACGAAATTAACACTTGGCGGCGTCTCCGTCACCGGCATGCCGTGGAAAAAATCGATTGATCAGTTTTAGCTTGTACGTTGAATGCTTTGCAACTCAACTTCATCTCGCACTTATAGTCCACAAGCAGTTATTGCTGATTAACAATTGTATTTGAATTATTGAACACCTTTCTTACAGATTTTTAAATGCAAAATACACAGAAATCACAGCGCGACGTACGTGCATTCGCTTCGGCTTCAGCTTCGTATCCAACGTGACCGTATTCAATAATACTTTTTTGATTCGAAAATATACCAAGATAAATTGCTTCCTTAATTGCCAGCAGGTTATACTGCATAAAGTATACTGCTATTTGTCTAAGTTTTAATTTTTATTTCTTTTACAAAAGCCCCACAGAATATAGCTTACTATTCAAATTTCAACGAATAGATTTGTTGATCAACAAATTTGGTAAACGTGAATACCAACAGGCTAGAGTCTAGGAAAAATTCCAAAAAGTATAGGACGTCATTTTAATCGCTTATTTTTATCGATAAATTCCATGATTCCCAAAATTTGAAATCTAATGCAAAAGCTAATTCTATTACTTTTTAGATTGTATCCAACTTTATTAAATAAACAGTTCAGCAGGTGCACGGCTGCAGTTTGTTTGGACGTTAACAACATTAAACATAATTCGATCGATACGATAATACATATGGAAAATGCGCTTAAAGCACTTCACTGGAAACGGATTCAATGAGCTTGAAAGCCTCCAACACTTCATCATTGGTCAGCAGACGATTGACAGCGATCCTTAGACTTGGACGCACCGGCTTGTGTTCCCTATCCTGTAAGTAGGCCGCTTGTACGACAGCAACGCCTTTTTCAATGCACTACAAAAAGAGCAACGAATTTACGATCAGAAAACAATAATTAATGTCTGCTTTTAGTTTACCTTGTCGGCCACCTTCGCAAGCAACTTGGCCTCTGTTTCAAAGTTGTCACGAGCCTGGGCCACGTACAAATGCTTAACAGGCGACAGCTTATCGCCACGCAGCTGCAGTTTGGTAAAGCCTTGGAACTGGTTGTGGACAAATTGTGACAGCGTTTGGAGCTGTTCAAAGATCTGCGGTTCACGCTCAAAGCGATCCAGTGCTGAAATCGCTGCTTGTGTCAGCATTGGTGGCAGCGAGGCGGAGAATATATAGCCCAAGCCGGACAGACGCTGATGCTCGGCTATAAAATGGGAGCCCACACAGAAGCCGCCAATGGTGGCCATGGATCCCTCCATGCCTGCCGATATCAAGTCGATTTCATCACGCTGCAATTAATAATCTTATATTGACTAAAATTCGCATTAAAAGTTTGCTTGCAACATACATCCACATTGAGATACTCGGTGATGCCGCGTCCGTGGCTGCCAAGTGTGCCAAATGAGATCGTTTCGTCCAAAAACAGACGCAACTTATATTGCTTGCGGAGAGCAACCAACTCGGGCAGTGGGCACAGCTCTCCCGTATTCATATAGATGCCTTCAACGACCAGAAAACGACGGGTTTTCTGCGCCTTTTTGGGATTCTTTATATCGCGTTTCTCCTGCTCCTGCAGCAGACGTTCCAAATCTTTGGCATCGTTGTGCTTAAAGTACACAATGGTGCTGCGCGATGCATCCAAGCCCTTTTGTATGGAAAAGTTGACATCTTCATCTCTGTAAAGCAAAAGATCAGTACTTGCTATAAACAATGATAGATTTTTGGTCTTGCGGCTTACACAAAGATGATGTCGCCACGCTTGGCATAGGCGGGAATGGCACTTGCGACCGTCGAGAAGCCATAAGAGTAGACAATGGCCTCCTCCAGGCCCATGAAATTAGCCAAACGATCTTCCAGATCCAAGTGCACATCCATGGTGCCATAGAAGCCGCGTGGGCCGCATGAACCGACGCCATATTTGCGCAAACACTTGCAAGCCTCCTCCAGAATCTCGTTGTCCTCAAGGAAGCCCAAGTAGTTGTGCGATGCCAAGTTTAAGCAATCATGCCCGTCGACCACAACCCGCTTGCCGACTTTCGACTGGACGAGGCGAGTACGTAGCAATGGATGCTCGGGATCTGTTTCGCCCACCAATGGCTCTGGCTCGTATTGATCAATGAGGTACTCCTGTTGTTCCTTGGTCAGGCGACGTCCGCCGCGTTTATGCAAGAGCAGCCAGACTACTGTGATCAGCAGCAAAGTTTCCAGCACCAGCGCAAAGGTCGGCGTCTGTAAATTAACATCGAAGCACATGTGAGACATACATAACTCTATACTTATTTATGTATGTATGTGTATGCATGCATATGGATATTAAGTATTAGTCGCTCTACTCACGTTGCGAAAGATGCTGCCGATTTCGTTGAACAATTGTATACCAATCATTGTGCCAGCGAATTGATCTCTGAGCTGTTTATTTTATTACTCTGTGCGCTGCAAGTGTGAAAAAATCAATTAAAAGTCACGCCGCCCGTCTTTTTTTTTAGTGTTCTATGCGTCATACAAACAATGATTTCTTATCGCTCGTACACTCACACATTACACATATGTTGCACATACCTTACGAGTGGGTATTATTCAGTTATGTTCGCGGTAAAGCCAATGATATTGACAGATAATACCTTCCACCAGCACACAAATTCACTTTCGATCTTATCAAAATAGAATAGGCTGGTGCAGAAATATCGATGACAGTATCGATGCTTTTGCTATTTTAAATGTATCGATTTCTGTTGATAAATATCGACTATTTTTGCAACCAAGTATAATTGTTATTGTTTTAAATGAAAACTTTTAATGTAGGTTTGGATGAATTGTTGCACTCTTAGATGTCATTTTAATTTTTATTAAAGCCTTTTTTATTAAAATGTAAGAATTATAAATACTATAAATATTATAACCAGATATATCGAACTTAAACTCCAATTTTGAGCGGAAAAAGTTCAAATTACTTTTAAAGACATTGCTCATTTAAAGACATTGAGACATTGGGATGTCTATAATCATTGCCAAAATTTTAATGACTTCAAAAACTTATTGAAGGTAATATTTTAATGGAAGATATACCTTTATGTATATTAATAACATAAATCTTTAATTCTTCTACCATATAATAATCAAAAATAAATTAATTGATCACCCATTGCTTCAAAGCATTTAAAAATGCTACCTAGCTATGAAAAATTTATATGTTCATATATGTACATATGGCATAATAATATGATTAGCCAACCATGACTGAATGAAAACGCAATTGTATGTTTATATTTTGGTTTTTGTATGTATATAGATTTATTTGTTAAATTTTATGTTTGTTTTTTAGTATGTCTTCCAGTTTTTTATTATAAAAAAGTAATGTAAAAATAAAACAATAAAGATAATTAAACGTTAAAACAAATTGTACTGTCCTAGATATATAATGAGCCAAACGAAATTCACTTAATTGCTTCAAAGGAACCAACCAATAATTATTCAAAAGCAAAAGTTGGACTGACAAAGTAGTAAATACAATATTTGTTGTTAAAATTAACAGCTCAGTTTCTGATACATTTTACAGTTACTCTTGTTTAGTTGTTTGTTTTTATATTTTTTCTTTTATTCTTTTCTTTCATTCCAGAGACGCTTAAAAACTGTCTAAACTAATTTTGTTTGTTTGTTTGTTTCTTGTTTATTTTGTGTTTTGTGATTTAAAAACTAGTATTTAAAGTTTGCTTGGTTTTACTTCTGCGTGTGTTGTGATTTGTTTTAAATGTTTTGTTGCTTTGTTGGTTTTCTAAATGAGGCGCGACAAAGAAGATTGTTGAGTGAGTCAATAATTTTGCACTTATTTCTTGTCAACGCCCGCATTGGACTGTGTAGAGTATGAATAAGGAGACCAATAATGATTGGTGGCACCGCCATCATTATTGCCAGTGGCGCCCGTAGTACCGCTCGAATTGCCACCGGCATTATTGGCCGCCGTGCCCCCTCCGGCGCCCTGTTGTTGTTGCTGCAAGAGTTTTTATATGTATTTATTTCGCTATTCTGAACTGAATTAAGTGTGTCTTGGGCTTACCTGCCACCAGGACATCCATTGCTGTTGCTGTTGTTGCTGCTGCTGTTGTTGATCAGCGCCTTGCCAGGCTTGTGGCTGCTGCTGTTGTTGCTGGTTGCCATAACCTGCTTGGAATATATACACACAACATTACAACTCGCATTAGATTCCAAAAGTATTGAAAAAGCTACAACGCACCGCTGCCCCAACAACTCAACTCATAATGCCACTAACTCGCTCGCCAACAAAAGACCATATACAGACATTAGAAAATCATGTAAATCATTTCAAATTCAAGTTTGGAATTTTATTAGCGGCGCCACAAACAGAGCGAGAGGGTTTCATATAAGTTAAGAAGTGGTTGTCGCCTTGCGGATGCTGATGCGCTACCTACCCTGCATCTGGTTATAGGTCCAATATTGTTGTTGCTGGCCCGCGGTCTGTTGTTGCTGCTGCTGCTGGTATTGTTGCTGCTGTGGCTGCTGTTGCTGCCAGACACCAGGCTGATGATGCTGCTGCTGCTGCGTTTGCTGCTGCTGATGGTGCTGGGCATAGGTGCTCCACTTGCCGCTCAGTGCGGACTGTAATCAGATTTTAGATTCAGGGTTAAACTCAATGGACAGTCAAAATATATGGAGGACTACGTACCTTGGAGCCAGTCTGCTGGTTGCCACCAGACGACTGTTGCTTGTACTGATCATAGCCAGGTTGGCCCGCACTATTGCCGTACTTGGGCAGCACTTGGGCAGCTGACCGCTCATAGCCACCGCGACTATCTTCTTTGGTGTCGCGGTGGCCATGCCGAAAATCCCGTTGTTGATGATTGCCGCCACCGGAGCGATAGCTGCTCTGGCTGCTGCCACGATTGCGATCGTTGCTGCCCATTCGATTGCGATCGTTGCCGCCACGGTCTCGATCGCGATAATCTCGCGAACTGCCGCCACCGCCATAGCCGCGATCATCGTAGCCGCTGCGACGATTGTTTTGCATCCAATTCTGTTGGCCACCGCCACCGCCGCCTCCTCCTCCGCCGCCACCACTACTACCATAGCCGCGATTGCGATTGTCATAGCCACGACTACCACCACCACCGCCGCCGCCACCATAGCCGCGATCATCGTAGCCACTTCTGCGATTATTCTGCATCCAATTCTGTTGGCCACCGCCACCGCCGCCTCCACCACCGCTGCCATAGTTGCGGCTGCGATTGTCATAGCCACGGCTACCACCGCCGCCGCCTCCACCACCGCTGCCGCCTCCTCCACCACTGGAGTAACTGCCGCCACCGCCGCGCCGCGAGTCGCTCCAACGACTTTCATGCCGTTGGCCACCGCCTCCGCCGCCGCCATAATCACGTCGCCTATCATCAAAGTGTCGATTGCGATGCCGATCATCGCGACGATAATTGTCGCGTCCGCCACGGGATCTCTTGTCACGCGATCTGTCCGCATCGATGGCCTTCTTGCCCTTCTCATTGTACTTCTTGACCTCAGCCTTGGCCTCGTCACCGTTCAGCTCCGTGTAGATGATGTCATCGAACCATCCAAACTCCAGTGAGGGCAATGTGAAATTCGCTGCAAAAAGATTATGCAAAACATTTTAGTTCCAGGCTGCATTATGCAATACTGTGGTGAATTTAATTAATTTTCTTTTTTCTTTTTTGTTTAATCAGTTTTACACATTACAGTTTATAAAGAGTAGAAGGAACGGGGGGAGGTGAGGAATGACACAACTGGGAATAAGTAGTAAAACAAACGTCAGAGATCAACGAGGGAAAATGTTCCTTGCACATCGGACAAATCTATATAAATACACTTTGGATACAGAGCCAAATTCAAAGAATATATTTCAAATAATTGAAACGGACAAAAGAATAAAATCGGTTAATTAAATATCAGAGTTTTGTGAGTAGTCAAAGATATTTGAAAAAAAGAAAAGAATTTTTTCTCGAATTCGAAATTTTTTTTTTATCTATTTATCTTATATCAAAAAGATTTGTAAAAATATATTATGAAATCGGACAACTGATACTAAATGGAGTTGAAATAAAATCATTTGAATCATTTTTAAATATCGGACAAACAACCCTAACTTTAAATGAGGAACTTAAGATTGTATTATTTCGAATTATGTATAGGTCAAACACATTTCACAGCTTAGCTGGGTTGGTATGAGGGGCAATGCTGGGATAATTTATCAAAATGAAAATCCAAAAAAAATATAAATTTTAAATATGCTTAAGAATTATAGAATATAGAAAAAATAGTTGACATTACATAAAAGATTGCAGCTGCTTACAAACTAAATATAAATGTTACATTCATTATAAGCATTAAATACATAATATATATATAGGTTTTCGTTTTATATATATCTGCATGAATATTTTGACACTTTCGCTAGGTACAGTATAGAACAATTATTATTATTATAATTATAGTTTTTTTTTTTATTTTGGTTTTAAGTTCGTTGCTTGGTTGTGGTGGAGAATATTTACCTCGTAAGTTATTTATTGTTGATTCTTTAACTGTAAAAGCATTTCCCTTTTCCTCTTTTTCGGCGATGCGACGTTTCAATTCATCTTCGCCGGGTATGCAAACAACCGCAATACGCTTGAAGTCGCTAAAACCTTTCATTTTACGTCGCTGGGCCGAGGCATACGCATTCGTCTACAAGAATATTACAGGTGTTGGTTTTGGTTGTTGGTTGATTTTTTTTTGGTTGTTGTTGGGTTGAGTTGGGCGGTTGTTTGTTGTTGGATGTTGCGTTGCAGTTGTAACTTTTTTATTGGTCGGGTTAGAGGCAAGCCAAGTTGAGAAACACGTTGATGATTGTTGCAAGTTGTTGCATGTTGCCGGGGTGCCGCCGGAACACTCCCCGCACCAACCCCTCGCTGATACGTTGAGCCCTCTCGCTTATAAACTAACACATACCTGAGAGATTGCATACGAAATGCAATTTGCAGATGATGCACAAGACACAACTTTTGATGGTCTGTGCAGCATCAATTTGCTGCCGGGAAACTCACTCCGCCGGGGAGTTGTTGTTGTTGTTTAATATTTGACAACACAAATATTGAATCTGCTTACGGAATGGCAGGACGAAACAACAGTTGACTTAATAATTTTTGCGTATGTATATTAGACATAATTATATTGTAGTAATATGCATGTAGTATTTTGTATAAAACTAAACTAAATTGTTCTTAATTTTTTTTGTTTTCTTGCAGAGGTTTCTGCCGGCATTTAGAGAGATAGAGAGTAGGTAACAGGTATAGTAGACATACTAATACGATACGATACGATTGAGATATTATGTGATAAGTCTTATTTGTTGTAGTCGAACAATTTTCGAATATTTTTTTTTGGTATTGTGTATTTGGTTGTTACTTACAGTGGCTTCCTTGCCGCACGCTTCCCGTATCCATCCTTCATAAATACATACATACATTTCATTTCATCTCCATCTCCAAATCCATTTTCCAATCTCCATCTTCATCATCTCTCATTTTGCCCCTGTTTTACAGTCAACTGTTGCCAACCTATAACTTAAGCTACAAGATACAGATACAAATACTTACAAACCTCACACTTATTCGCACTAATTATCGGATCAACTTAGAACCTAACACATACCTGATACCTTTTTACCAGGCATTGTTGGCGTCCTATGACGCTTGGGCTTTTCCCTTTGTCTGATTTTTATCTGATTCACTCTCATTTATACATGAGCGCAATTCAAATGCATATTTCAAAATTGTACAAAACAAAAACATACAAAAAAAGAGATATTGTAACAGATCCTTAGAAAGGATCTGCGCGCGAATTATATATACACTTAAGTATATATATCACGCATCATCAACGCATAATTCTCGCTTGTTTCGTGGTTCGGTTCGGTTTTTTTTTCATTCGAGTGTGGCATATGTTTGTATAAGTATGTGTAAGTGTTAACGATGTGTATGTGTGTGTAAGTTTCATGTGCTCTTGTATGTGTTGCGAGTGAGTGTGTTTGTTGTTTGTGTGTGTGTGGTAGGGGTCATTTGTTTGATGTTTTACCTGATCGAGTATGAAATTGCGTCGTCGCTTCATGGCAATATCTTCCAAAGCGCCCAGACTATTCAAGCAAATCTCGTAGACTTTATCCCAACGACCCTTGTGTACAGTTTTGCGCGATTCGCCGTCGATCTGGAATTTTGTAAAGGAAAAAACGTATCCTTAAGTACAAATGCAAATTTATAAATACCAAGAAATGTGTGCAAACAAACCAACAAGTTTTCTTTCAAACTTCTACTCTTAGTTAATTATCGATTACAGAGATTCCACATACATTTAGAAATCTCCATAATCAAGTTAATAAATACTATTTTAGTCTTCAAACTCACCGTCATTTTGGCTATGATAGTATCAGGTCCAATGATCTCGTAACGCTTGTCCAGGTTTTCAGACACATGCTTCTGTGTCCAGTGTGTCTTGCCTGCACCAGGCAGACCGACAAGTAGAATGACTTCGCATTGCTTGCGTGATTCGGCACGCTGTGGTCCGGCAATCAATTGCTCGGTAGGCACCAGAGCCAATAGTATATAGCCCGGTAATAAGGTGACAGTATCACGGGGAACGGGCACTACATCCTCGTACTCTTCTTCAGTGGATTTTGGTTTTTCGCTTGCTGCCGACTTATCGATCTCTGCATCGGTTTTAACGCGCTTGTTTGGCGATGGACCATCCTCATCCTCCTCTTCGACATTAGCTGTCGTAGTGGCATCCTCCTTGGGTGTAGCTGCAACTTCAGCTTTAGAATCCGCTTCTTCGGTGCTCTTTTCAGCATCAATTTGGCTATCGCCGTTGGCAACAGCAGCTGCCTCTGGTGGAACTTCGGCTGCTGCTTCAGCTGCAAATTTGAATGAAATTACGTTTAATTATGCAAATGGTTTCAGAAAATGTGAAGTGTATTACCTGGCTCGACGGCCTGATCTTGAGTGACTTCAGCTGCTTCGGCGGGTTGTGCCTGCTCCGATTGTGCCTCCTCATCAGCATCCGCTTCTTTAGATGGCTCGTCCTCAGCATTTTCAGTTGTATCAGCTTTTTCCTCAGATTTATCGCCTTCATCTGATTTCTCGGCATCGGCGGGCTTGCTGTCGTCTTCCTTCTTCTCGAGCTCATCGTCATCGGCGGTTGCCTCATCGAGCACCTTCCATTTATCACCATCGTTGACATCATCTTTGGGTGACTCGGCACGTTGCTTGCGACGCTTGCGTGTTGGCCTCTCGGCATTGACGAGCAGCTCTTCGCCATTGGCAAAGTTCACCGTGAACTCGTAACCCTTGGTAACAATGTGCGGGAATAGCGCTTCCTCCTCACCCAGGATGGTTTTGTCAAACTCATGGGCCACACCGAGATCCTCGCCATTAAGCGTGTACTTGATGTTGCACGGTGTGCTCTCTAGATCCAAATAGCAACCGATAACATCATCCAATTGATATGGCTTGCCATAGTTTGTGAATTCGCCATTGTTGGCCTTACGGCCGTTTTCGCAATAGCCAAAGGAATGTTCTGCCTCGCCCAACAGCATCGATGACTTTGGCGTTGAGAAGCCCACGCGAAATCCGCGCACATTTGGTTCATCGCGGAAATGATGCGAATTCTCTGGCACCGACTCCTCAGAGAGACGCACCTCAAAGCACACCTTGCCCTCACGTACTCCATAATTGGCACGTGCGCCTGACCAGATCAGCGAGTAGATTTCTGCAGTCAGTGGCTTGGCTGATGTGAAATTGGTGGTGTCAATACGGAGATGGAGATCCGAATCAACTAGAAAGTACAAGAATTGGATTAGGATCGTTGTACACTCTATATGAAGGTTTCAAATATGTGCTACTTACGCCAGCTGAGTCCCACTTGATTTTCCGCAATGGTGGGCTCATCTTCGGCCACAGTGCGTTCTTCTGCAGCAGCAGCTGCCGCTTTGTCACGTTTGTCGCCGCTGCGACGCTTTGGTGAGCGCGAGTTGCTACGGGAACGTGAATTGCTGTGCGATCGTTTACGTCGTTCCGTGGTCTTGGCTTGATCCGAATTGTCCTTGTCCTGCTGCGTTTGCTCGTCAGTTTTGACAGTGGCATTAGCGGCGTCCTCATCGACTTCCATTTTTTCAGTGTCGCCGTTTGATTGATGTGCATTGGCCTTGGAATCTGCCTCAGCAGCTGGATTATCATGCTCCTCTTCCGTTTTATCCGGTTGCGCTTGCTGGTTGGAGTCATTAGACTCTTGATCGGCTTCTTCTTCTTCATTTTTGCTGGCTTCATCTGTCATGGCCACATCTTCTTCATTCTGCTCGGCTTGTGAGGCAGCTGTACTACCAGCTGCATCCGTCTCTTCCTCTTCTGCTTCCTCTTGTTCCTGTTCCATATTATTCGACTCTTCTTCGTTTTCTTGTGCATCATCTTCTTCTTCGTCCTCTTCATCGGCTTGTTCAATTTCAGCCACAGCAGCAGGCTTGGCATCAACTTCAGACTCATGCCCAGCGGTTGCCGGTTGTTCCTCCTCCTCTAGAGTCTCCAGATTCGGTTCGGTGGCGACCGGTGCCGCTGCAACCGGTGATGGAGACCGTGACATTGATCGCGTCCGACGTTGACGTCGACTTGGTGTCAATGGAGCGCCATCTGCTGCGTAAAAAATGCATTATTTATGTATATTAATGATATTATATTTGTGTGGTTATGTAAGGCGAGTTTACAATTAAAAACACGCTAAGCCGCGTTACACGGACGCATACACTCACACAACACTTTTACACATAAACATTCAAATACACAACTAAAAACGCAATGATGCATACACACACTCGCGCACGCATACATACACACAAATATACACACACAGCTTACCTCCATCGCCGCCGCCGGCACCACCTTCTACATGTGCCCGCAAACGTTCGATGAGCACAGCTTTAACTCCTTTGGTATCCAAACCACGCGTTTGTAATTCGGTACGCAGGTCGACCACCTTCATCTTGTCCAGCTTCGCCAAATCCATTTTTTCGCTTCAATCTTGAATGGCGGCAGCAGCGCGTCACGCACAGAAATACACACAAACACACACACTCTCGCGCACAACTGAGACGGAGGCGGAAAGAAAAACTTCGAATTGAGTAGGTGAAAAGAATGTGAAATTCGCGATTTTAAACTTCAGACTATTGAATTAAGTCCTATTTCGCAAATAAAGCGAATTAAATGTACTTTCGCAATTGCATTCGCATTTATTGCGAATAAATAATGGCTAAAACCTATACCGAGAACGCGTTGATGTGAAGTTGGCTGCGATTAGAATGCAAGGAATGCCAAACGCTATCGATTAGTCATTTCGTATTTTTTTTTTCAATGATATATCGATATTTTATATAAATTGTCAAGTATTTTAGTGAATATCGATATTTCTCAGCAGCAGTGTTTTTGGTGCATTAGCAGTTGAGTTCAATGCTTTTTAATTTTTAGAAAGTTGGCAACAAACCGTGGCTTAGGAATTTGTTTGGAAATATTTTGTAGTGTCGACAAATTTCAACAAACAGTGTTTTGGAAAAACTTTCAAGAATTCAAAGGGGAAAACTTCAAACTCCGGCCCGCTCAAATTAGGATATTTTTACTAAAAAACTAAGAGTTTTAAGGCGAGTTTATTTCTTTTTGGTTTCTTATAATTACAAAATTATTATTTATTGACTAAACCATATATAATACACAATAATTGTAAGTTAAGAGTATTTGGCGGGAAATATTTTTTTTTATTCGTTGCCACATTTGCCAGCAGATTATTTTCGTGTAGTGGCATTGCAATTGAGAGTTGCCACGTTTTCAGTATTTAATATTTGGAAAATATGGCAACGAAACCTTAAGTAGTCAATTTGTATGCAACTATTTGAGGACTCCGTGGCGCAACGGTAGCGCGTCTGACTCCAGATCAGAAGGTTGCGTGTTCGATTCACGTCGGGGTCAGATCCAAAAATTTCTTTTTAACCAATTTTCTTGCCTTTTAATCATTATTGTTATGAAACACAAAAAATGTATTTTAGCATTTTTGTTAAAATAAATATTAAACCATGAATGGTTAGAATTTGCAAACTTACTGCTGTAGTATAATTTATTTACCAATTTGCATTCTATATTCAAGACTGACAGCAGCGGCAATAATTTCATCACACAAACAATATAAATTAGATTGTCAGTAACACTAGTAGGTAATAGTTATTATTGGAACCGTGATTACTTGAGCGTTGATGTCAGCACATAAATTAAGTATATACTTAATAAATAAACATACATAAGTATATAGAAATATATAATATTGAGTTGCGATATTGTTGTTGATTTCTACAATAAAGTGAATTAATTATTAGATATGATAGAAATTTGTAATTAGTTTTATTTGGGCTCTCCAAAAAGGGTTATTTATACCTTTAATTAGATAGATCACACTCTTAGATTAATCTAGAAAATGCCGTAAACGGACAAGGCATAGTTGCCTATATAATTAACTTGGCAAATACATATTTGCATAACCAATATATTCACCTACCGAATTCCATTTATGGTTAAAAAAACAACAAAAGTTAAACCACGACAATCGAATGTGTTCGACAAGAAGGTATTTTAATCTAATATTCTGTAATTCACTAAAATCCTATTTTTTTAATAACCAAGATTTGTTTTCGGACTTGTAGCCAATGTTTAATTAAAGTCTATATAAGCCATGTTTAGGTGAGTAAGTATTATAATAACATTCGATCACAACACCTACATACATGTAAGCAAAACACCCACATTATTTTCAACATACCTTAACTTTCCATATTAAATGCAAATTTGACTTATTTTTTCACAATTTTTTTATTACGTGTAATAATAAATACATATCAATAAAAATAAAAACTCAAATACAACGCTTAGGTTAATTTCAATGTGTAACCGAAGAGAACATAGAAAAAGTAGTATGTATGTTGTAATTCGGAGAAAGTGTTCCCAAAATATTATCAGTAGAACAATACATTGTTAGTAGATGCTACACTTCACATTTCACTCTCACTTAATGTTGAACAACCTTGAAGCGTTTAGCCTCGGCGTAGTCCCTGGGATCGGAAAAGTTACGCTCAGGTATGATGCGCACATCGTTTGGATCGGTAACGAAATCTCCGCTCCAAGTGGGTGGCAAAATGGTTGGATCCGTGTTGTAGTCGAAGTAGTCCTGATCATCGGAACGATTGCGCTCGGGTTTGATCCGTGTCTCACCACTTTTGACAAAGGTGCCATCCCATGCGGTGGGCAAGACAATAGGTTCCGTATTGAATCCATAAAAGTTGTTTGTGTTAGTCACATTTTGATTATAGCGACGGATTTTCGATACATTGTTGACAGCACCGTCAGGATACTCGAATTTGCCATTCCATCCCTCGCATTTAATGGGTATATAGTCGTTTTTCTTGCGCAATGCCATTTTGATGATTTTTCGTAGACTTCGTTTCGTATATGTTTCGAGAGTGTGGAACGATGCGCGCTCGACGCGTTTTAAAAATCGATTGACTTCTCTAAACGCCAGCGATATTCTAAAATATGATTTCACTCTGCTTTGCCTCTAACATTGACTGGAATTGATTGTTATTTTTTTTTTTGCTTGGCCCAGCTATCGACCCACACGTTCATTTAAATCGCTGACGTCAGTTAACACCAAGCTCGAAACGTGTTGGCAATGTCAGCTCAGCTCAGCTCAGCTCAACTCAGCTCAGTTCAGCTCTGAGGTTGCCACCTCCACAGGTCGGCATTTTGTTTTGTTGAGCAATCTCAGTAACAGTACAATACGATTCCGCGTCTCTGACGATTACCATAAAAGACGACAAAAATAAACACCAGCTCTCTAACAGCTCCCTGCTGAAGCTGAAGCGGAATCAAGCTGTTGATCGCTGTCTTCGAGTCGAATCTGTCATTTTAATATGGCCATTATAATTGCCGCCAGTTACGTGATTCATATGTCTCAACTGGGCGATTTCAAATTATATAAATAAAGCTGTTCTCTATTCTTGTTTTCAAGCTTTTTTTTTTGTATCATTTGCTTAGATTTATTTGTGGGCTTGTTGTTTACTAGATCAAGTGTCAAAGATATTAGGAAGTAATTAGCAAGCATAACATCGAAGAGAGTATTCGAATTACACATGCTCTGTAGAAATAAAAATATTAATTTTATCGTCTTTTTCAGTCTTTGTTACGAATGAGAGGGATTAGAAAACGCCATATTCTTTCTTTTTCACTTTTTTCTCAGCATGTGAGGAAGCTCAAATTGAGTGTGCTCGACTGTGAGATACCCGCTACCCATTTTCTATAAAACCATATTCTAATAATATACCATAAAATAATAAAATATATCGAAGATTATATTTGGTATATGGAGTGCAAAATATACCTGATTGTCAGTCAAAGAATTATTAAATAACTTCTGAAATTTTTATCGGATAGCAAACAAATTTTCAGGATTTGTGCATATTGCATTTATTATTGTATGTACGGAACGACTAGATTCAAAATTACGCTTGTTAATCGATATTTATCCATTTACGCGGGCGGAAGTGGAAGTGGTAAAAATTTAAAACCAACTTGATCTGAGTGTAAACTTGATCATACGGACAGACATAGACAAACAGACGGACTTGGCTATATCGTCTCAGCTCTTGCCGCTAATCAAAAATATATGTACATACATACATACATATGTGTATACTTATATTATGGGGTCGGAAATAATTCGTTTTGCCTGGTACATATATTTCCTGCAGGCACAAAGTTGTAATACCCTTCTACGATCCCTCATGCGATCGGTTGTTGCTTCGAGTATTAGCTGTTTTGTTTGACAATTAGTTTATTTTGTATTGTTTTATTGAAAATGGGTAGCAGGTATCTCACAGTCGAGCACATTCGTCTTTAACTTTCTTAAGTGCTTATTCTAGTTTCAACTCATATATTAAAATAAATGAATAATAATACAGTATAATGTCAATTATAGAACCTACATATATGTTTAATTTCACATTAATGATAGTTGAACAAATTACAAAATTTAATCTGACACAATTTAATTTAATTTAATTGCAGTCACTTTTGATGTATAAGATGGGTGTGCCATTGTCGATACTATTGGCAAAAGCTTTTAATTTGTCCTGTGTTAAGTTAACTTGCTTTTCAATCAAGGTCACTGGAGTTTAGAATTATTTTGTCTGCCTTCCATCCCTGGTTTCTCATCACTTTCCCCATTATTTGCGCCAAATGACACACTACATAATTTAAACTGACAACTTTTCGGCAAGCAGCAGCAATTTATCAAGTCACGTGCAAAGCTGCAGCATCAAATACCTCACAGTAATTAAAGACTACAACGAGAAACCGCAAGGGCAAGGCGACAATTTTGTTCGACCATTCACCCACACAGACACACCACAGAATGTCAGTTGGCAGCGAGTTCATCGAAGTCGGAGGCAATGCGTGGCAGGCTTACATATGATGCTAGCGACAACAGCGATGCTAGTGTTCGTACCTCGCTCGGATTCCTCTCGCGCTAACGCTGACGCTGGTAACTCGACCCCATGCCCAAGTCTAGGCCGAAACGCAAGCCTCAACGGAGGCGGTTCCTATCCGCTGCTGCTCGTTAGAAGAAGAAGCGACGTCGCAACATGGTCGTTACCATTGCCCATTGCCGCTTTGGTCGGCAACAGTTTGAAAGTTTTTCATGTCATCGTCGGCTTGCCTCCCAAAGTTGCCTGCTGCTGCTGCTGCCTGTTGCCGGCAATTTCGACGGCTCTCCGTTTGCTGTGCGCCTAGTTGAAAATCCAACTAATTGCTTATTTTAACCCCTTCAAAACTGGGCACACACACACAATGACAAAGGGAGAGAAAGAGAGAGACGCACACAATGGTCCCCAGCCTGAGCCGGCTTTCGTGTTTATTAATTAACAACACAAAAACCCCAAACCAACAAAGGCAGCACACACACACACACACACACATACAAACACATACACCTATACAGCTTAACCCAAGTGTTGTCTCCGGCATTCATTAGTGTTCATTAGTGAAACAAAATGCTCATTTACTTAACTACTCCCGGCTCGTAACGAGCTCTGCTCTACTCTGCTCTCTCTCTCTCCTTTTCTTCCATCAATGTGCCATGCATACCCCCCGATCCCTCCACTACCCCCCTCTGTTATGCACTCACTGACGGTTCTGCACTGCACTCACTTATCGGCACTCAGCAAGTCACTACGGCTTCGGCTCTTGGCTCATTTCACTGGTAGCTGTTCTCGTTGTTGTTGTTGTTGTTGCTGCTGCCGCTCTCATGTTGCCAATTAAAATTCCATTTATGCCAAGTTAACTCACTTGGCTCGTTAATTGTTGTGGTTTTTTAATTGGACCCTTTTCGGTGCTGCTCAAATTGAATTCAATTGAACCGAAGCACAAAAAGAACAATTAACAATGAATGGCAAGCCCTGGCACGGACTCTGCCTCGGGTAGTAGATTCAGAGTCAGGACAGACTCTACTAACTATGTAGGTCTGTTTATGTGAAAGTTTGTATGTATGGGCATCACTGGCAACGTTCCATTGGAGTTTGCAGAGTTGTCAATAAGTTGCAATACTCAAACAGCTTTTCGTTGTATCTGAATTAATGTTGAAGATAAAGCTAACTATTCATTATCAGTTACAAAACAGTTATTTTAAATTAAATTAACATAGTTTCTTACAAAAAATATGTGTCTGTTTTTTGTTAGTGGAAATTGTATGCTTATTTTTAATGATTTTTAGAAATTGATGCGAATGGCAATTAATTTTAGCATGCTCGCGCTACTCGACAACCCTGTGTAGTTTTGCCTCCTTTCAACTAATGAACGAAAGCCAAAGCAACGCAGCACTTCGAGCATCAGCCCCAACAGCAGTAGCAAAAAAGAACTAAAAACAAAAGCCAACAAAAACCCCTAATTAAAATGCATTTTCATTCGGGACGTCAGCGTTGTTACCGCATTGCCCCTCAGTCTCCCCCATTCGCATTTCATGACTGGGACGTGCTATAAAGGGGATTGCCTGTTCATTAGCCAGCAGTCGCCCCCCAGTAGCTGCCACTGTGTTTCACAGTCACATGAACCGTTATGCCATTGTACACACACACACATAATGAAGGAGAGAGAGGCATGTGGAGAGTGAGCAAGAGAGAGAGGGAGTGCTGGCATACACATGAGAGTACGTGTGTGTGTGTGTGTGTGTGTTGAATGGCTGCGGGCATATTTAATTACAAAAGCTGCTAATTAGGAAACGTACACACCCACGTCGGTTAATTTGTTTGCAAACCAATTAACTCGGCGCACAGTATCAGGCGCACAGAAATCCACAGCTAGCAGATAGGCAGCAGAAGCAACAGAAGCAGTCGAAGCAGCGGCAGCGGCAGCAGCAACTGCGGTAGCAGCAGCAGCAGCAGCAGTAGAAGCAGCGAAAGCAAAAGAAACGCGTCAGCAGCGGCGGGCAACAGCAACAGCAACGGCAACGGCGCCGCAGCAGAAAATGCAGACAGAACTTTCCAATCAGCGTTGAGCGTTTGGCCAACGCAGAGGGCAAAACAACTTCGTAGGCAGCAAAGTTAACTAGTGTGCCAACTAACTAACTAACTAACGAAAACTGTTAACGAACAACAACAAAAGCCACAAAAGATAAGGCCATGTGGTCTACTGGGGGGTGATGACAGGGATGGTTGCTGCCTGTTGCCTCCCATACTGCCATACTGCTCTGCTGTAATTGGGGAGACCCAAAAAGTGCGCAACTTAATGAACGAAATAAATACGAGATTTTAATGAAAAAGTTTTGCTGTGTGGAAATTGTGTTGTTGTGTTCTTGTTGTGCTGTGCTGTGCGTGTGCTGCGCCCTGTTTGGGGTGTTTGTGTGCTCTTTTGCCATTTCTTAATAAATGAGCTGAAGATGGGAAAAAGTCATCAACGCTCTTGCTGCGCTGCGGTCTTGCGTGCTAATGAGTAATAAATAAAGCAAATAAAGCGAACATTCGTTTGCTGCCGCTGTTCTGCCAACAGCCTAGACAGCCAGCAGACGCCTGTACCAGGAGAACAGAATAAAACAGAACATTCGACCGGCCACAAGCGAGTGGAGAAGAGCGTAATAGAGTGAGTGAGCGAGCGAGCGAGAGGGAGTGAGAGAGAGCGTTAGAGTGGGGGGTCTTGCAGAGAGACAGAGTGCGAGAGCAGGAACGCATACTGATTCGGTTCCGGCATTTGCTTTTGCGTTAATTAGTTTTAAGCATTTCCATTATGCAACAGCATGCCGCATGTGGCACAGCCAGGAAATTCCAAACATACACAACACACACATGAAATATGTACTTTCATACATATGTACATTTTTGGATAGAGAACATGTGTTCCGGCAGTATGATACGAATTGCGCCATTCCCGGCGAATGCTGTGCACTAATGAGTTCTAACACTTGTCCATTGAATTTGCCCATTAAAATTCACTTGAGAGTTGATAAGTTTGCAACTATGCTGAACTCCTTTTCCATTCCAATTTTATTGTCATATTTCAGATGATAAGTTAACAAGTTATAAACTTTCAAACGACTTAACATATGAGCGCTTATCAACTCACCGTTAACAGGGAAAAATAATGAAGTGACATTACTAGATAAACGTTGATTGATCTGAATTATTTACATATTTGATCATTCGAAAGGGGGACAAACTTATCAGCTTGTGTTGTTCTACAAATTTGACATCTATAGCAATTAATATTAATCGGTAAAAAATAAAAACAAAATACATCTTTCATATGTAAATAAGAAATTAATTTTATTTCACTCCTTATACTACATATAACTGCATTCTCTTTACCGTTGTCTGAGAAGTTCTCAGTGAGAACCACGGCGACGACGACGACCCTGTGTGCTGATAAGACAAAAACTGATTACAATGCAGCGCACACTCAACACACACAGACACACTTACACACATGCATGTACACACAATCAAGCTAGCACGATTGAGTTTCAATTTCAGTGTGCAGCAGAGCAACCTCTGCCCGTTTGCTGGCTGCCCAAATCGGTTAAGGCAACAACAACAGCAACAGCAACAACCACATCATCAACATGCGCTTATCATAAACACAAAACAAAACACCCAACAGAGTTAACTGCTAACAATAACAACAAACAATGTAATGCATATGGTGAACCGGACCAACTGCGCGCGTGTGTGTATTTGTAGTATTTTTCGGGTTATCGTGGCCCGCATTTGTTTATAGACCCCAAGCAGAACTGTTTAGTTTTTTTGCTTCTTATTTTTTATTCCCATACTGTTGGCCGCTGTTGGTTGCTGTCGACCTCTGAGCGCCTGTTGCGCTGACAAATAATCGATCGCAAATTATTTATTGATTTTTGATTGATGGAGCCCCAGCAACGACAAATAACCAATTGATTTCACATTCATGGATGGGGGTTGCTTGGATTTTGAGAACTAAAGCTCATCAGGTGGTTTGTTGGGGCGGATTAGTTAGCTTTGCATATGCGGCTAGCAGCAATGTGGGGAAGCAAAGATCGTGCCGAGCCGAGTTGAATTGTGCCGCAGGTTGAATTTGAATATTTACACGTTGTTGCATGGGGCCCCACCAACTGTGACAACAACAACCACATCAACCGCAGTCAACTGAAATTGATAAGCGGCCGTCGTAGTATTTCCAGTTATCGCTAAATGCGTGTGCGTGTGCGCATGTAAATGATATTACACAATTCTTGAGTTATTTTCATATAATTTTGTCATTTTATTAATTTATTCATAGTTGATCTATAACAAAAACCGAAAAATGGAAATAACGCGATAAAAGCTAAACACTTAATAGCTACTTAATGTTGGTTGGTGGAAGCACCTGATGCCCATACGTGGGGCTTTCAGGGGGATTATAACTATGTATTTTTTACCTTCGCCTTTTTTTTTTTGTTTATTATTTCTCAATTTGTCAATTTGTTTACTTTGCTATAGCAAATCTTATAGTTCACTTAAATATTTACTAGTTCGATTACAATAATAATAATAATAAATCCAACACCCAAAAGTATGCAATGTAAGTACATTTGCGATCAGCTCGTAGCCCCAAAGTATGCAACACATTTGTTTATGGTGCATCTACTTGCGACTGCCCTTGCGACGCAGATGATGGCGCGTTGTCGCCGCTGCCAGGGCCACCGCTGCTTGCGCTGCCGCCGTCAAACGTCCTTCGGCGCAGCGCCTGGGCCAACTCTAGGACTCGTAGAGCAATCGCTGATAGTGCGGCAGCACCTCATGCATTGGCACATGCAGACTAAACTCGAGAGCAACGAGCACTGCAAATTCGGACGAGATGAGCTCCTTGCGATTCAAGCGAAACACATTCTCCGTCTTCTCGATCAAACTCTTCAGTGCATCGCCCTTGACATCGTTCATTTTGGCACTGAGCAGCAGGCAGGCGCCAGCACACAGCTTGCGATTGCTCTTGTTGATCAGATTGGCCAGTATGAGTTTCTCAAAGTAAACATACGCCTGCGAGATGGTCACCAGATCGATACGAGTATCCAGCTTGTTAATGCGACGCATTTCCCTCTTGATGCTAAAAAAAAAGAACATTAGTTGAACATGTAAACCATTGTAGGAAGATTTAGTTAGCTACCTTCTTAGCTTGCTTAGGGTCAACTGTATGCTGGGAAACTTCTCGCGAAATTTATCGTTAAGCTCCTTCTTCAGATCCGATGGGCGCACATAGTCAATCACCGAGGTCATGTACGAGGTGAACGTCAGCAGAGTGCGATGCTTGCCGGCAATAAGCTCAGGATCATCAAGAATGCTTGCCGAATACTGTTGGTACTAAAAGAAAAAGTAATGAAATTTATTAGTCATTATAAGTACAGAATTGTATTCCGGTAAATTATTATTGAAAATATGTAGTTCTTTTGAAAAACTACATATTCTTAATACTTAAAACTTACCGGCAAACCGCGTGCTCCATCTCCAGTTAGAATAATGCTCTCCATGTCCATGTCCAACTTTATTTCGGGTGTAGGACTCGCTGCATTATTGCGATTGTTGTTCTCGTACGTAAAGCACCTGTAAAAGCAGCAGACAACGATTAAAGTATTGCTATATTTTTATGATCTGTCGCCAAGTTTTTTGTGAACAAGAGCAAAAGCGTGAAGAGTTAGCAAAAGTTAGTTGAAGCATTTTTTTTTTTGCAAGTTTTCGAATGTGTGCAGAGTGTGAAGTGTGAATTTTTGTTAGTGAAGATACATTTAAGCTTCGTTTAAGCCGCAGCCAGCGACACAACCTGAGTTTATGGGCGTGATTCTAGTTGATCATACTACAAGAAAAATGGTTAATACACATGCCCCATAGACCCAGGCCGATGGTCGCTGACAACGTTTTTACTTTTTTATATTAGCTGCTTCAAAAATTTACCATTTGCCTTGACGTTTGGTTATGGTTTTTGTGCTGAAACGAAGTAGTGCAAAGCGTTATGATTAGCAATTAGTTAATGGTACAAAATGCATCGAAACGTTCTTGGTGTTGTACGAGAACAATAAATAAATGCTTGGGTATGGATATGGGTATAGCAAATAGGGTATTATAAATATAACTTTCTGTCTTGCTACAACGTTTACTCGAATTTCGATTATATAAATTCTTAATTTGCTGACTGAGGTATTGGTTAACTCATTACACGGTCATACGATCCCGGCATCGATGACTAAGTCTACGCCCCAAATTTGTATTTGTATGTACAACTTTCGGTTTAGTCAGCGATTGGACAATAAGCGATATATATATATATTTGGATAATTAAACGCAAATGACCGTCGAAAATGTTGTTTATCATGTGACGGACACAAAAAAATAAGTAAATAAAAAAAGTATTAACAACTTGCTGATAGAATGAATTTTACGACATCCTTAAGCTATTATGACGAACTATACAACATTCTTTTGAAAAATAATCCTCAAAGTTGATTCATTAAGAGTTCCATTTCTATATAATTTACAAGAGTAGTATTATAATAGCTTCTTAACCATGAATTTACATTATTGTACAGTATCTCTGGATAATAGGTATAAAATGTTTGGAAATGCATTGATATTAAATGTATGAAATATGAGGTTTTTTAAACAATGCGGAAATGGGATAAATGTAAGAAATGTTCATGTTAAAAAAAATAAAATAAATAAAAAGTAAGGTCTGTCTTTGAGTTGGCACAAACCTCGCAATGCCATGATTTCTGAGAGCTGCTGTGCTCGTAATCTCCATTTGATTCTCGAATATCGAGGGATTAGTTGAAGCGTTGCCGTGCTTCTTACGCTCCTTTTCATACTGACGCGATGGTATCAACAGATGGCCATAGGAGATATCCTGAAAATCAAACATTGTTAAATTAGATAGATGTTACATTGGTATTTCATGCACAACTCACCTGACCGCTCTCGGCCTTCTGTATGCCCAGCAAATCGAAGGGATCGAAGGGTGCATCATTGATGGAACTCAATGGTCGCGACGTTGATGGATTGCGTCGACGACGATCTTCCTTACGTAACTCAGCACTGCAACAATGAATTAGTTAGGTAATTGATAAACTATCTATCTATGAGTCACTCACCGTCCGTTTTTGCCTTTGTAGTAGGGCAATGCGGAAAATATCAAAAATGGCACCTTGCGCGATACCAACACCATGCGCTCCTCCCGCTGTCCCAGTCCTGGACCCATTCCCCTACGTCCATCGCTAATCTGCACGGATTTACTCAGACTATTGCGAAAGCTGCCACCAAAGTTGCCAGCTGGCGCCAAGCTTTCCGTACTGCTGTCATCCGTAATATGGCTGGCACTCGACCCACTGCGAATGTTGTAGTTGCGTTTAAGGCCGCCACTGCCAATAATAGCCGAATTGGTCGAAGCCGCTCCGCGCATACCCGGTCCTGGTGCCGTGTTCAAGCGTGCCCGCCTCTCTGGCTGCAAACTCTGCTCGCCGGCACCATTGCTAAATGTGCTGCAAGAGGGGAAGCAATTAGAATTATTCGCTTGAATTCGGATCTACTGCGCAACAGGCGCTCAACAATATCTGAACACTAACTTAATAAACACGAGCAAATCACCTTGAAGAAGTTTCAAAACGTGTACGAAAACAACGCATACAAATGAGTATATTTTTGTATGTATTTATTATACTTTTAGTTTAAAATAACGTTTACACGTACAGCAAATCGTTGTGTGTATGCCATGAAATTCATGATTAGCGTAACATCTTCATTTAGGTTATGAAATGCTATAATCAAGAAAATTTTAAAGCATTGTTTCTATTTTGTTTTTATTTGAGATTTCGACATTTTCTATTTGTAAATAATTTTCAAATTATAAAAATTCAAATATATTAAAAAAAAAAAAATAACATTTTATGCAATTTAAAAAACAGAAGATTTGCTAAAAAAAAAGTCTATTTATCTTCTGTAGTTTGTGAATGTCCATTGGAAAGATCCCAATAATCTATTCATGCATCTATTTTAGACTCTGAATGCCGCACGTGTGAGTACAACTCTCTATTTGTGTATTTTTAAAACGCAATGAAACGAAATCGTAGATCGTTCTGTCTCAGTTTTTTACGCTCTCTCTGTTTCTCCCTCTTAGCAACAAAACAACTGCAACACACCCCAAAAGAGGTGATCGATATTTTCACAGGGTCGCAGCAAAGTGCAGCACAAAGATGTTAGTTTGGTCGCAGGGCCAACGCAACGATCATAAAGTCACACTTATCGCCACGCTCTTTGTCTATTGTTTATGTTTGTTCATTGGGCAACAACAACAAAAAAAAACAGGAAAAATACACATGAAAAACATGAGTTGCATCTGAAGGGCAGTCATTTGCTATAAATTTCTGTGCGCCTGGCAAATTACCTTGGGATAATTGGTCTAGATCGAGGTTGCGCGACCCTCAAAAGCAACTCCCCAATCAAATTGGTGTCCAATACACATATTAACCATAAATCATCAATATGGATTACCATGCATTGCTTATAAGGGGGGGCTCGTATGATGAAGTGGCGCCAAGCCTGTCATAACCCGTTAATTAGTTGGAGTATTCTAATAGGCGCGCAGAGTTCCCAACAAATAGAAAAACAACGCACAGCAGAAGACCACCGAAGGGAAGGTCACCGTAAATACAAAACATTTCATATCTACGCACACACAAACACACTCTTCACTTCTTTATACACAAATGTGTGTGTTGGAGAAGATGAGTGCAAAGGGCCACGCATAAGCAGCGGTTTATGGGTTACGAAACTTTATCGACTCTTTTAAAGAGCGAGCGAGCAAGCGACCATGTAAGTGAGAGTGTGTCATTTATGTGCATGAGTGCGTGCGTGTAACCAAACGGTATTTATGCCAAGATTAGAGGGACAGTGGGAGAGAGAAAGAGAGAGATTATAAGCGAGCATAAAGTAGAAGATAAAGAGTGAGAGAGGTGAATGCAGTGGCATTTCTGTGCAGGTGGCGGACCTTGCCTTTGTCTACGCGTGTATTTGTGTGTTTGAGTATTTTTGGAAATTTTTTTTTTGGTTTTCTCTTTTTTCGTCTCTTTTAACAATAATGAAGTCATCCGCTTATCAATATCTGTGCGCCTATTCGAAAAGCACGCGATATTTAAATTTCATAACATTTGTTTTTTGAATTTTTAAACAATTTGATTCCTAATTTTGTTTGAAGGTCTTTCTGCAGCTGGTTCATCTTATGATTGGCGAAATATTGCCAAGGATTTTTAGAAAATTCTAAATGTTCATTTAATTTGATCATTTCCATAATATAATTGAATCAATTCAGCATTTGACAGTCTTCAAATTTATTGAAACAGCTTGTCGTTATTAAAACAAACGCAATTATTTTAATTGCATTTGATTTACTTTCAACTATGCAAATTTTAATTTCCGTCCAATTTCGTGTCGTTATTTTTACTGAGAATTTAAAATCCTGTATTATGAAATTATTTCGAAGCTCATTTTATTATTCAATTATTTAAGTGAAACTTAATTTGTTTGAAATGCACATTCATTTCTTAAAATATATTTTTGTTGAATGTAAGCAATGAAACCTTATCAGTGTGCAAATAATGTCTAAAGTGCTACTAAACACACAGACAAACAAAAAAGAAGATTTTAGTAAGACGACAATTGAGTACACTTTTCATCCATCAACAATTCAAATGTTTAATAATATATTTTTCTAAATTTTGTTTCTTCAGTTGTCTTATAAGCACAGTAAATATAGCATTAAATTGTGCTCTGAAATATTTATGTGTATCTTGCATTTTTCTTTGGCATAGGTTCAAAATGATAATTAGCTCTTGTAAATATTATATGTATCATTGTCGCAAAGTGTTTAATAAGTGCTAATGCCATTCCACATCTGTGGGCAAAATAAATACAGAAAATGTTTAGAAAGAAAGGCAAACATATGTGAATAAATAAATAAACAAATGAAAGCGACATATGAAGTACGTATAAATTAATGTAAAATTTTTCTAAATATTTTGTATAAATAAAAATTCTTGCCTTTATTGTCATTGTGTGTTTAATGTTATATTTACTGTGCCCATTAGACAAATGAACAAGTCAGAAAACTACAGACGGGTGTGGTCGACTGTAAGATACCCCAGTTTTAATAAAATCATATTTAAAAAAAAACAACGGATTAAAATACTTATAAAATTTGGGTCGGAGATACCTTCTGCCTATTACATACGTTTGCTGAAGGCACAAAGTTATAATACCCTTCTACCTTTTTGGTAAAGGGTATAAAAAGCTATCAAATTAGCTCAAACTTCGTTGTTTTTATCAAGAGTATTGTTGGCTAACATTATTGATTGCATTTATCAGTGTGTATTGCACAGTTGTTTTGAGTTACGGCAGACAACTACATATATAGTAAACAAGTACATATGTATCACGTGCTCTCTACACTGAGTCTTCATTAAAATTCAGATGGGCAAAGGCTATTTTCGTACGTATCTTTGACATGAAAATGCATTAACAAATCAAGCGAACATAGTATATCGGTATATGTAGGATATAATAATGTGAATTCATCATTGCAAAATAGTGGAGAACTTTAATGTACATACATATACAGCTGTGATCTTTGAAATAGCAGTGCAGACGACCTACACATTTAAAGTTGAAAAATACTATTATAAACACAGCTTCGAGACAAAATTTTTTTAGAACAGCTTAATATATTTAATTTGCGATAATTAAACATGTTTTTCATTTTGGATAATTCAATATTTTTCCGAATGTGGATATTAACATATGAAAATGTCCGTATTATGAAGAACATTGAAATAGCAGTGAAAAAACAAAAATGTAATAAATTTCAAAAAATCTTATAAATAACTTAATCCTTCTAAATTTCGAGTTGAATACGACCTTATAATTTGTTGTGTAGCCTTTATTGGCTATTAGAGCCTCACAGCTACGTGGCATGGAGTCCACCACGTCCTTGCAACGCTTGCAGGGATTCTGGCCCTTTACCTCCTGTACAACTTGTCAAAAGTGTGGCTTAGATGTCGGGGATTTCTTGGCAACATAATGCTTGAAGTCCTCCATCATTTCCCAATCGGATTTAAATCCGGGAACTGTGCTGACATGGCATTACATCAGTTTTTTCATGACCAAACCACTCCGTGACCAGTTGGCCGGTGTGTTTAGGTTTCGTGGCTCTGCTGAAAAGTCCATATTGAAGGGGCATTTCATCCTGAGAATACTTCAGCATGATGTTTCTTAATATATTTTCAAAGATTTCTTGGTTTATGATCTCATCGATCATATTTATAGGTCCCACACCACTGTATGAGAAACATGCCCATATCGTGATTTTAAGACCACCATGTTTAGCGGTCTTAAGGGTATGGTTTAGGTCATTTTAGGTGTTTGGTGGTCAACGGACATATTGTCTTGAACTTTTCTAATAATTAACACCAGTTTAGACGCATTTGTCCAAAGGATATTACGCCATTTGGAAAATGGCCTGTTCAAGTGGCGCTTGGCAAACTCCCACCTCGCTTTGAGATGTCTATAACCAAGTAATTGCACCTTTTCTGGACTTCGGGTATTCAAATTTGTATCCACCAGTCTTCGGCCAATAGCCACTTCACTGATTCCCCAACTCAGCCCTGCTTTAATATCCCTAGAGAATGCAAAAGGATTAGTTTAGCTGAAGAGCACTATGCATCGGTCTTCTAAAATTGTGGTTTTTTGTATCGCACCACGGTTTTCAGGCTTTGATTTATAATTTATGTCATTGAAAACCATTTTGGTAAAACATTTTAGGCGACACAGAACTTTTTTATACAATTTTGTTCCTTCCTAAGCTCAAGAAAGGACCTCCTCTCTACATTGGACCAGTTAGGTCCTTTACACACTAAAATTAATTTTTTTTTTATAGTTATAGTGTATTGTCGTATAAACTATAATAATAAACCAAATTAAAATCACTTTTCATAAAATTAAAAACAATTTCGGCTTTTTTAGTGGAAGAAAAGAAAAAACTGCTATTCTAATGTTCAGCCCAAAAGTGGTGCACTTGGGTAAAAATATCAAAATTTCAGAAAATCTGATCAAATCTAACGGGGTTTTTGCTGTTTTCTTATCTTTATGCTTCATTTTACAAAAACAATGTGCTAGCGATCAACTAACAAAAAGGAATAACCAAAAAAAACGGTTACATAGTCTTTTCTCTGTCGCACTGCTATTTCAAAGATCACAGCTGTACATATACAAATCGTTTGCTTTGTGCGGAAGTTAATTGATTAGTTAATCAGGCATATTTTACGACATAGTCCCGTCTCTCATTTGTTTGCTCTTATGACACATTAATATATTGTGCAAGGTTAGAACAACCACATACACAAATCCGTAAATCTGTCCGGCTGTAATAAAGACGGGAATGATGAACGATATGGCCTGATAATAAAACTCGACCAAAAATACAGTTAAACGTTCTGCAAATATTGAAAAAAGCGAAGAGTATGCCACAATTTGCCTGAGTTTCTAAAACAAAGAGCTTATCGTACATAAGCTTCATAAAAACAATGTTGATTATCAAGTAGAGGCTTTACCCAATCTCTTCCCCTTGCAGGGATCGGGCGGGGGTGGTGATCAGAAGACATGTGTGCTTATTCCGACATATGACAAGCAAGTCTCCTGTTTGTTTGTGGCTTATCAGAGAGTAGCAGAGAGCTTTCAGTATGCTTTTGTTATTTCTGACTTTATTTGAAGTGTTCGTTCGTTGTTCCACAAGCGGCTGAAAGAGGTTCAAAGCGGTTTGATCAAGCTTGTGCCTTTGTTTTGTTGTATCGTACATTTTGCTGTTTTATTTACGTATTCGGTTTTTTATTTTAATTTTTGTATTTTATTTTTATTTTTGTTTTCAACTCGAGCGCGTATTCGCCAGCTTTGCCAAAGCGAATGGGGCACAAAAGCAACAGCAAAAGCAACGAGAAATGACCACACCACCACAACAAAAGCAACAAGAAAGAGCGTGAGGCATTCACAAGGCGGGGAGTGTGCGAGCGGGAGAGCAACAATGCTGTTTCTATTAACATTTAGTAGGTAAACATTCATACAAAGGTAGGTAGCTCTCATAATGAAGTAAGAGTAGTACTACAAACTGCGCACTAAGTATTGTTCAGAATTGCAAGAAATTCCAATAGAGCAGCTTTGTTCTGCTGCCTCACTGACACACATATTGCCACCACCCTTGTAGCAGTGATGGTGGTGGATGCAACCCTGCAACGCAATGCAAAACTTTCCACACGACCTTGAAAAAATGCAACACGCTAAACAGCATCATTAAACAGCAGCAATAGGAAGCAAGGATGCAAGGATTAGGAGAACCAAGCACAAGTTGCGTCAAGTAAACAATAAATCTAACCGGTTCCTATGACGTTGTTGCTGCTAACAAGCATAACAATAAAAAAAAAAGCATGCTTCAAGGTTACCCAGTTTGCAAGAGATGCCATCTAAGGACAAGGGAGCATTATTTAGAGAATGAGCAAAGGGGGAGAAACAAAAGCTGTACAGGTTTTTGGGCAACCCTGACATTGACATTGAACGCAACGAAGCGGCGCAGCACAGGACAGCGCCTAGAGTTGCCAGACTATTTGAGCTTTGCCCTTGCTTCAAGTGCCGTTGCGTTTGTCCTTGAAACAGAGAGAGAGCGAGAGAGAGCACAAAAGCTGCCAACAGGGGCGTTAAATCTGATTAAGCGTGCACATATGACGCAATTGCTAAAGAGAGCCAGAAAGAGAGAGAGAGAAAGAGGGAGTTACCGCTTTGTTAGACTGAATGCCGACAAAAACAAATTTGTTTACGTTTTCGGCAAATTTTCCATCCGTTTTGTGTTCTTGTTTCTTCTTAAGCTGGTCATTCATCAACAACCCGAGTATATCCAATTTCAAAACAACTTACTGAGCTGCCTGCGAAGCCCAAAACAACAACATACTTCAACGAAAAATGACAACAATAATAAGAACTGGCTAAAAGTAGTTTGCACTTTGTTTTTTTGCTTTGCCTTTTCTGCGTCGTAGTATTTTCTGCACTTACAAAATGAACACATTAATGTGTAGTATGTGATTGTGCTCATATTTGTTTGTTTGGATTCATCTTTCGCGCATGCGCAGCATTTATTGGCATTTATTTCCCACAGGAAGTGTTCCCCCAAGCAAGCGGGATTTGCATTTTGAAAAATTGCGGAGAATGTTGCTGACATAGCTCAAACGGAAACAACAAAGTAATTGAAGCCTTGTGGGTAAATTGTTTAAGTATGCACGATTTGCTTCTCGAGCTGGCATCATTTGATGATGATGATTATGGTTCAAGTATGTTAAACAGAGAGAGTGAGAGGGAGTCCAAGGAGAAACAATCTATTAAGCATTAAGTAAAATGATTTGCAATTGTTAGCTATTATTTTTAGCACACCCGCTACTTTAAGATAGCAGCCAAACATTATTTGATCTAAACTATTGATTAACAAACATTTATAATTAAGAATAAGTAACTTTATATTTAGCACTTCAATATATTGCGCAGTTTGCGATGGTCCATAAAGTGACGAACGTGTTCTGCAAGATATAGCCAGATATTGGCAGTATAAACCATTTAAAGCCATAATCTAATCAGATGCGACTAACTGTTGTTTTCGTGCGTAATCACACCAATTGATAAGAACCACTGTATATAGTTATTTAGTGTGACATTTGAGAGTACTGCATCAAATATGAGAAGCCATGGCAATTATATAAGTGTGAGTAAGCGAAAATAGTATTGTTAATTGACAATCTTAAGGGATTGAAATGAAAATGAGCTGTGCAAATGATGCAAATAAGCAAGGCTATTGCTATTGGTAAAAGCGAAAATTCGCGACCGCCTCAAAGATTCTTGAAGAAGCCAATTAGGTGAGGCAGGTGAGTGACACCAAAAGCTGCAGCATATGCAGACACAACAAATATGATGACAAGTTGTTGGGGCGTCAGCGAAGCGCGAATGAGAAACAAGGTCACTCTGCCAAAGCGCAGTCACTTGCAAAGTGCAATACCAACAGCAACATTACACATACACATATGCACATGTATGCACAAGTGTGTACACATGTATTTATGTAGTCACGTCTAGACAAGTTTAATAACTTGAGTAATGCATTAACATTGAAGCGAAAGCTTTTGAGTGGGAGTGCAGAGAGTGAAGGAAACGCAACACAGAGTGAAAGAGAAGCAATGCGACAGCTCTTGAACTATTGGAATCGGGTTCAAGGCAGTTGTGCACTTTCTTTGAGCTTTCGAGTGCTTTCACGAAAATGTAAGCTAAATATTTAAGTTTTGACTTAAAGATGACAATCGCATTACTGTCAGTTAGCTAATTGTGTGTAATAAAGCGTGGTCCATGACTGCCAAACAGAATTTGCGTGTGAGTTCGTCAAGCCCCAACCCCAAAATGTTCTACTAAGTGGCATTTCGTGTCAATAAAAAACAAACAGTGCGAAGCGCATAAACAATAAAGGTAATGACAGGCCTCTTCTCTACGAGTATTGAGCGGAGCGGGAACTGTAGCGCACAGTACAAAAGCCTAAATTAAATGGACACCACACAACATGCAACAACAACAACAACAACAACAAGAACAACAATAGCAACTGTCGCTGAGTAATTTGTGGGCTGTTTTACAATGAGGCATTTTGATTTGCGTTAATTGAACGGTCACACTTCGCCCATTTGCATGAATTGTGACAGTGTTTGGTTGTTTGTTGAGCACCCCTCTAAATTTAGCGAGCTGTGAAAATGCAAAATAAGATCTGCTTGGCCATTGCCCAATTAAGACCAAAAGTGATGCCCGTTTATGCCACGTCAGCGGGCCAACTACGTCAAAAGCGAGAGAGAATGAGAGAAATAAATGAAACCCCAAGAAAATTTGACAGCAAAATAAATTAAATTAGCCAAACTTTTGAGATCTACGAACTAATGCCTACACATATGAGAAAATGTTTGTTCGCGTAAACAAATTACACACCAGGTGTCAATTGGTTGAACTTAATCGGAAATCGTTTCACAAACATATGTATGTCCAAGCGTTAAATGAGTCGGAACCATAGTAAAATTGTATCTGAATGATTCACAGCAATTGTAGGAAATGCGAGAAATCCTCGAGAAATTGAAAGTTTTTTTTTTTTACTTGCCGCTTTGATCTGATAAACAGAGAAAAGGAAACCAGTGCAACTATGTTAGCTAAACATTTGTAAAGGAAGTATCTTATTGCAAAACAAAAATTGTTGACATCTGAATAGGAGCATAAATAGATTATGAATGGTGGATTTAGGTTACAGTTGGATAGGAAAGATTTCATTCGTTATATAACGAAATAAGTACTGACAGAATATATAATATGGATTTCATATTAGATTATTAATCTGATATCTGATACGTCTTAGTAGAGAAATATTAAATTATTTTTCAATTTCATCTATGGATATTTATCTTATATAACATAAACCTATACATAGACTGTCCCTTATGAATATAAGGATTTGGAGCTGGTCAAGCTAAAGACAATGTGTATTGTTCGTTAGCAAATTATTTATACCTTAAAAGCTATGAAATTAAATTGCCTATAGCTCAAGTACGAATTCTGAGAAATCATCATTCATTGTTTTAAAAATATAGTTATATTTTATGTTCTATAACTCCAATGATTTAGAAAGATATTTATGTTTTGTAGGTTGGTCAATTATAATTTCTATAGCTCAAACAACGATTTTACTGATGTAAGAATTAAGCAAAATTATTATTTAAAATAAATAATGATAAATATTTACCTATATAAACTCATTTAGAAAGATATTTATATTTTATGGGTTGGGCAATTATAATTTCTACAGTTTGAACAACGATTTAAATGATGTTAAGCAAAATCATTATTTAAAAATATATAATGATGAATATTTAGCTATATAAACTTAAATTAAAGCAATGCAATTCTGAATCACTCACCGTTCCCTTAGGGGCAGTAGCTTTAAGCCACCCCCAACGCCGCCACCGCTGCCCAAATTAGATACCTTGAGCGGTATCTTGACGCTGTCCGAATCGCTGCCGCTTTCAGCGCCAGAACCGCCGCTGCCGCCTCGCTGCGGCGTCTGCTTATTATTGCCATTGCCCGGTGCCTGATGCCTCTGTTGCTGCTGATGCTGCTGGCGACCACAGGATGTGGGTCGCTTAATGTTGCGTCTCTCAACCGGCACAATGCTGGATGCATTGTGGGTGGACAATTCGCTCACATTCATCAGGTATTGACCCAGATTTTCAATTTCACTAAAACCATCACCATCGCTGGCACCGTCCAACGCTGTGGCTCCGCACTCGTCAGCAGAGCCGCAGCAGAGCCCGGCGCCGCCAACATCTCCTCCCATATGGATGTCTGCGCTGCACAAAAGCAGCGCTGCAGCGCCGCCGCCGCCGCATTTGCCATTTTGCTGATGTTGTTGTTGCTGTTGTTGATGATGTTGCTGCTGCTGCTGCTGTTGTTGTTGGTGTTGTTGAGGGCTGCTGCGTTGCTGATGATTGCGTTGATAGTGCTGGTGATAACCGCCGGCGCCAAGTCCCAACGCTGCCGTTGCGTTGCCTTTGTTGTTGTTGTTGTAATGCTGCTGCTGGTGTTGCGTGCAGATGCTGCTGCCAAATGTTGCGCCAAATTTTGTGTCCCGGTGTGTGCCATCTAATGAGATATTCGATAGAAACGAGATCGCAGCCAATCTGCGCCTGTGTCTCGTCTTGTTTAGCGAACTTGCCATTAGGCAGTTGAGACCCTTTATTAACTTTCGGCAAATGCAATCGGATCGAAGGGAGCGAGATAAAGCGATTTTCTCACAGAACCGAATGCGAGTAGCTTAAGTGTTCTATGTGGAATGTGTGGAATGTATGTGGATAGTGAATACTTTCTACTGTTTTCTATCCCTTTCGCACTTTCGTTGTTCTTATTGCACTTCCTTGTTCCCGTTTAAACACACAAAACACACGCACACAGCAAGTTTCTCGATATTTTGTAGTTAAGGCAAAATTGATATATATATTTTTACGTTAATTGTTTTTCGGATCGGTTTTGTAACAGTTAAACTGTTTAGTCTCTAAATTAAACAACAAATTACTGAAACGCGCCATTTTCGATTTGAATATTCAACACACTTTTTTCGAATTTATAACAATTTATCGCAATTAATGCACGTTCTGATTTATTGGGAATGCGCAAAGCAACTGTGTCCAAAACGAATTCACTGCAAGTAAAAAAATGAGAAGCGTAAAGCGTAAACATTAAATCAATAAAGAAAAGCTGTTCATATTATATACTATAAGTACATATGTAAGTGTATATTTTGTCATGTCAAAGCTCAGCAACGTACTAAACTCGGCGTCACTAAGCAAGCGATATTTATTAGGAAAATAAGAAAGCAAATCAAAAAAATTATGCAATTAATACTTTTAATTTATATAAGTGAAGTGCTGTTTATATAAGTATGAATATCAGTCTATGATTGCACATTATTATTTATATTTCTTAAATGATGTCATCTTCTCAGTTTCTCGCAACAAAAACAAAGGGTGCAACATTTTCGTGTGTATTACCATATAGAATTAATTAAATGCATATTTATAGCTAAATCATTCTGCCAATGCAATCTGCAATTTCAAAGTCAATAAACTCTCAATGCAAGTTTCGCAAAAGCTTTTTCGCTGCAAGTTTTTAACGTTGCCTGCAAAAGCTGCGCTACCAAAAGCTGAAAGCTGTGTGCACTTTGAGTTGTTGTTGCTATTATGTGGATAATGTTTGCTTGTATAGTGGGTGTAGTGAGCAACGAAACTGCCGGCAAACACGGTTAGCACCGAAAGAATACAGTTTGTTTACCTGGCCAAAATGCAGAGGGTTGGAAATTTTCCACTATCAAACACAGCTCAAATCACATCAAAACAAGTGGAAAATTTTCACTTGTAACAGCTGATGCAGCAAACAGCAACAAAGAGAAAGATCAAGAAGTATTTTTGGGGTGATATTAAAATACCAGTTGGTCTAATTGGACATGCGATTGTCACCAGTTAGAATGCGGCACGTGCGTCAAGTGAGGGAAAATCAATGAACAAAAAAGAAACAAGTGTGTGTGGATCATCAAGAGCAATGTGCGAAAATATTATACTATTTATGTATGAATCACACCCACGCATGTGACGTAGACTTGCGTCGATAAGAAAAAAACATAACAAAAACAAAAGAAAAAATTTTTTTTGTACTTACCCAAAAAATGTGAAATCACTAATTATCTTTCACTCTTTTTATAAATAAATTGATATGTAAATTAGAAATGTTTCAACCGCGCCATTTTGTACTATTTATAGAATTTCAACACTTTTTAGTTTTATCAACTACAAACAATTACACACACTTTTTAATAGATTTTCAATTTGATACTTTGTTTCTATACGCAGAGACTTTGATTTCGCTTTGCGCTGCTGCTGCTTCTGTTTTGTTGGACGGTCACCCCGCCTTCTTACACCTTCTTCTGACAGTCACCACTTCACCGCCTCCTTCGCTGCTGCTTTGACAACACAGCTGCTTTCGTTGCGTAAATTATGCAAATTTCAAAAAAATTTTGCTAATAAAATTTACGTTAGGGCTTTGACTTGGTAATTGAAAACAAACAAGAGACCTTTAATTTATTTATAAATTTCTTCGATGCGAAGCGAACTGGAATTCTAACACGAGCGTTATGATTGATTCGGAAAAAACGACAAAAACGTCAACGTTCCACAGATAATTCACGAAACTGCTGATTGTGTGACCAGAGCGAGAATTCCACAAGAAACCATCGATTTGTAGCGCATTTTTTAAGTCGTAATACTGAGCTAAGATGTGTAAATTATTTGATGTCTGCTCTGGAACACCCTGTTCTCATAGAAAACAAAATTGATTTTGTAATGTTTATATTGTGTAATTTGAAACATTGCTAAGTTTTATAGTTTAAGTTCAAAGAAATTTCGATGCGAAATTGAATTTATTTAATTATCTTAGTATGTTATGGCAACAAACTATACAATCTACATATGACCAGGTCAGTATGCTTCAAACTGTAATGCATATATGAATTCCGTTATTTGATTCAATTGCTGTAAATTTAGTTAAATTAATTATTGCAGATAAATATCTGCAATACATATATTTAAATAAACCAATAAGGCAATTCATTTAGACTGTCGAAACTGAACTGTAAAGAAATTAAAAAACAATCAATTCAAACCTGCCGCCATTTTCGTTATCCTTTGGGGATGCTTCAGCTTATTTTCTCTACTACAAATGGTATATTTTGAGATTCAATTTGCGGTCACGCTGAGCTCCACCCTCTCCGTTATTTAGGAGTAGAAGAAAAAAACGAAAAGAAACATGTAACAGAAAAAAAGACAAAAAAAACGTAGTGTTCCTTCACAATTAGTTAGCATTTTCATTATCCATCTCAATCACGCACCCAACATCCAATCATCCAAACACTTCACAACGAACCACCGAAGATGGATCACAATGAGATTTCCATGAGCATGGACGTCAAATTGGATACAAATGACAAGCGCGCCATTGCCCTGCGCTACAAGACGTGGACACGCTGTCAGGTGAAGATCGAGGCCATTAAGTGCGTGCCCTGCTTCCTGCGTCTCAGTTTCCAAGATGAGCCACAGCAGCAGCAGCAACAAACACATCATAAAATGCTTAGTGTTTCGGTTAATGTGCCTGGCGTCAATATCAGTTTGGCAACGTCGCGCACCAAACAGCATTCATATGGACTATTTTGGACACAGAATCGTCGCGATTGCTTCATATATTTTGCACTGGAAACAGAGACTGCTTGCCGTCGGCACATGAAGTGGATGAAGAAGTCCATCAAAAACCTGGAGTTGTATCGTCAAGTATTTCTGGAGCAGCGACGATTGAGTCGTGACAACAGGCAAGTCATATCAAATACCCACTTACAATGAATGGTTATCAACTTGTAATTGCAGCAGTCAAAAGTTATTGGGCCCACTGCCCAGTCTGCCGGATTCCCTTTGCTTTGATCTGGACGCCAATAGCTTTAACTTTTCCGCACGCGTCTCGCAAATCTACGAGGAGATCTTCGATGGCAGCCGCGTGTCTCGTGCTTCTATTGCATCTGGCATCTACGAGGAGATGAATCTGACAAATGCTGGCGCTGCCAGAGCCATATTGGAGTTGCCGCCGGCGTTGCCCCCGTTGCCTGCACATCGCAAGCGCATTAACACGTTCGAGTGTCAACCGGGTGAGATACCTCGCTCCAGCACCAATCCTGAGTCCGAGCTGGCCAAGAAAAAGAAATATAAGATCATGCTGGACAACATTTTTGGCCAGAAGCGACGTTCGGGCAGCGCTAGTGATACTGGACAAATGCTGGAGCTGCAACAGCCGGAACAGGAGCTGGCGCTTTACGAGAATGCACCGACGCCAGAGGCAACGCCACCGTTGAAGCGCAATGCTGCCAATCAGCTTCTGAAGAATGCACAACGCAATAGCTTTTCAAGCCCTGATCTCTCTAAGCTCAACTTTCTGGACACATTCGGCGAAGCTTTGTCTAGCGAGGAGTTGAACATCAGTCTCGAAGATTCGGCTATTGAGCCCGTTTCTCGTCATGCGCTACTGGCTCAGATCACACGACAATTAAGCCACGCCGACTCGCTGGAGAGTCTGAATGTGTCGGAGCAATTACCGCATAATTTTAACTTTTCGGCGTGCAACTCATCCACCATTAATCTCATTGGTGCCAATGGCGCCGTCTCGCTCACACATGCGCAGCTGCTACAGAGCAAGAAGAAAGTACTGGTCGATGATCTCAATGGTTACTGTGTAATGGCACCGATTATTCAAAAGCCCAATAGCAAAAATGAGCAACAATTGGAGAAGAAGCCCAGCACCAGCACTGCATCCACTTCATCCGGCTACTCAACGGGCTCGTATTGTTCATCCACCAGCAGCTGCAACACCGACGAGCAGACCGCCAAAGTGGCCAATGCTGTTGCACCAGTTCTCACCGAGGCGACTCATAATGAAAGCGAAATTTACGAATCGATGCACATCCACTCCACCGTCAATACAAATGGCATTTTGGCCGAGCATTTGTATGAGAATCTGTTGGCCATCAAGGCCGCCCAAGAGCTGGAAGCACAGCCTCTGGGCCTGGGCTATGGACTGAGCACGAGCACACCCACCGAATCACCACTGTTGCCAGCTCTGCCGCCCAAGCAACAAACGCCATCAACAGCCGGCGAGCAGCGTGAACCTGAAGAGGATTATTATCAGACACCGCGCAAATCGATCATCAGTGTGGACGATAAGATACCCTCGTATTATCCGAATAGCTGCGACACGCTCAAGTCGAAGCGACGCAGTCCCAGCAGTGGCGTCGATGCAGTGCGTCACTTGGCCAGCGCTCGGCTGCGACGCGACCGCAAAGAGAATCTATACATATCATCGCCACAACAGATCATTGACCAACGACAGAAGGCAGCCCAGAGCACAACATCATCATCATCAGCACTGTCATCGCCATCATCATCGTCATCGTCAGCCCAAAAGACTAAAACGTTAAACAAAAAGACTGCCGCCCACAAGATATCCGAGGGTGTCTATGCCGTCACTCATGCGGCTAAGCGAACTAGCAACCACAACAACAATAATAATAATAACAATAATAACAACAACGATGTGGCATCGACTGTAAGCGCTGGTGATGAGGAGCTGCTGCAACTCGCAATGTTGCAGAACATTGATTTCAAGTTTGACGACGGCCAAGCTCAGGTCGAAGCCAGCTCCTCCAGCAGTAGTAACAGCAGCAACTCAAGTTCCAAATGCAAGTCCAGAAGCAAGAGTAATCTACTGCAGCTGGAGGATGAGTATGAGCACTGCTATCAGGCGGCAGAGCGTGCCACACGCATGCTGCAAAAGTATGCGACCTTGGCCAAGTTTGGCAATTCACCAACCAAACAACAGCAGCAACTCAAGGCAATGACACAATCGCAGTCAGTGGCAAATACTCCAAATGAGATGCAGCAGCAAGTGCAAGTTGTGGCGCCGCCAACAGTCAACAGTCTAAAGAAATTTGCCTCGTTGCCGCGCTTTAAGAAAATTGACTTCTCACCTCTGAAGTTACGGCTTAATAATGTGTTGCAACGTAATCCGACGCAAGCTGCACAATCGCCGCAGTAGCCATAAGAAATAATTCTCTTGTTGTTCTTGTTGTTTCTTTTTGTACCCTGTCGCCGTAAGTAGCATTAAGTTAATTGTAATTTGTCATTGTAATTGTATTATTATTATTATTATTATTAGACGCTCTAATTTATTGTGTTTCGCATCTCTTGATTAAGTTTCAAATTTAGTTTTATTTTGTATTTAATACGCTCCCAAATTAGATCTATCGCCTTAAATGTTGACTTCTTGATTTTGCCATAAATAGATTTGACTGAAAACTTACGCTTACCAAAACTATATACTATATATTTATACATAATCGTAGTTAGTACTCCATATCATAACTGATGTTGTTGTTGATATCTTCGTCTAAATACTCGGTAAATGTCTGCTCAATTATAGGTAAAACATATTTGAAAAACGCTTTTATTTCTAGACAACGAACAAATTATACAAAAATCAATTGTTGACTTACTCTTAACCACGAACCAAAAAAGAAAAACTATAAATTTGTAAGGCTTGAGCTTGACTTGTCCTTGACTTCTTTTGAAGACAAAGCGCCGCTTAAACGCACCAAGATTGATCTCTTCTGCATGTCCATAAATTAAGAACATACATATTAATTAAAAACAAATGCTCAAACACATCGGGCACGCTGTGAGTGTCCGCCCAACGCTTTTTGGCTTTGCTGCAGTAAAAAACATATCAAATCGAAATAATTGTATTAACTAAACTAGTTCAATTGAAAATACGCCATGCAGTGCTCTACATATATCAAACTATTATACAAAAAAACAAATTCATTTATTAGCATATATTTGAAATGCTCTGCAAGCATTATCATAATTACAAACTTATGCATAATGCCATAGCTTCTTTTTTAAAAAAGGCTCAGAATTGTACAATAACTAAGTTAAAACCTTAGTGAGTATTGCTAATAATATACAATGCAAATGAATGTCGAATGAAATAAAAATTAATCAATGCTTTGTTAATGTACAAAATAAAAAAAAACAAAACACCAAAATAAATGGTTTAATTTGCTTGCTCAACTGTAGACTAAAGGTCGTCGCTGTTGATGGATAAACTCCTGCTCGACCCTCGACTCTTTGGGCACCACGTAAAAGAGCAGAGATCCTCCAGACACAAAGAAACCCTTCTCATTCAGAATCTCGCGCAGCGTCAGCTTTGGGTTCACCTTGTGCACGCAGCCCACCTTGCGATTCTCGTAATACACGTTCACCGATTCCGGGCGATAACTGAGAGTCCTGTCGCAGGGCAACGGTTCGGCAAAGAGCGTGCTAAGGCAATCGGACATGGTTGTGGTTTCGGGTAACTGCTGCTGGAAATCACTGAGTAGAAATTCCGGATACGAAAAGGCTGTGGGCCATACTAAAGTGCTGCCATCCTCATCCAAATGCACTGGGAAATCTTCGAGGGGCAAGAACTTGGGACGTAATAGCTCCTCGCTTATGTTTAGGCGTTTATTTAAAGGCTGATCGTCGAATTTTATAGCACGTTGTTCCAGGGCATCGCGCAGTTTGTTAAAGCGTGTTGCACGGCGTTTAGCATCCGCTGCTTCCTTGCGAGCATTGCGTTCCGTGTCCAGCTATTAAGAAATTATGATTAGTAAGTTAACTTCGAGAGACTTCGAAAAACATGTGTAATACGGAACCTTTTTCATTTTGTTCTTGTGCAGCAGTGTCTTGGCCTCCTTGTGATCGATATCCACCTCGAGCAGCTCCTCACACAACTGCGTGCATAGATCAAACTTGTCCAGCTCATGCGCACACTGCGCAGCCCGCCACCGTGCTTTGGTATAGACTGGTTTGTAGAACAGTGCACGTTGTGCATCGCTCAAGGCGGATCTATAGTTTTTGATGAAGTAGTGGGCAGCGGATCGATTGTTGTAGAGCACCGACAGGACATCGGGATTCTCACACTTGGTCTTGATGCCCTCGCTGAACGAATAGACGGCCATGCGGAATTTCTTGTGCTTCATATAGAAGTTGCCATCTTCCTTGTAATTGAGTGCCAGCTCTTCGAGTGTGTTCTCCTCGGGGTCGTATTTGAGCTTCTGCAGACCCTCAAACATGGGATGTACCTCGTCACCTGGCTGTGGAGCCCGCTTCATGAAGAATGGATGCTTGTCCATCTCCTCCTGCCAACGGTCTTCGGGCCATCCTTCCTCGTAGCGTTTCTTCTCCAAGCTGTCAATAAACGAATCGAGCTCAGCATCAAGCTGTGCTGCTAGCTCCAGACGTTCCTCCTCCGTCCAATTCTTTTTTGTTGCCAGATTCTCCATTTGTGTGTTGCTTTGTGAAGCAATTCACATGCTCGAATGAAACCTGTTACTTGTTGCAAGTAACGAAACAAACACCTTGCAAAAAGTAACTGTGACTGTGAAGCGCTAGAATAACAAATGCAAGGCAAAAGTCACAATCGACTAAATATTATGTTATTTATTTTTAACACTTTATAGTTGCTTAGATATTTAAAATATCTAAAAAATGTGCGAATTGCTTTATTTTGTTCAGTGCTCGTCAATAGCTATTAAACGTCTAAACTATCTGAGAAATCGATGCTTTATATTTCGATTGGTATCGGTATTTCAGATTCAGTTACAGTTGTAAATACGCTACTGCTTTTTTCCATAACCTTTTTTCTATTGTGGATAATTGTGAAATATACGTCGATCAAATAGTTTGTGTAGAGTAGAAAACGACTATACATTTTAACTTATTATTTGATATTTCGAAGATAACAACGATTGTCATCGGAAACATCGATAGTTGTTTGCTGTCATCAATATCATCCCACTTTGTTTATTATTTTTGGCGCGCATGGTAAACAATGGATTCGGAAGCAATGGAAGTAGATGAAAATGCGCCACAGCAGTAAGTTAATAATTAAATAATTAAATATTGTATACTAATCTTTTATTCAGCTATGTACGCACTGCCGAAGATGTTCGTACGATTGTCAAGCATGCCAAAATGGACGAAAGGCAGCTCACACAAGTCACACAGGCTTTGTATTACCCCGATGCCAATGTGGTCAGTGATAATCTACGGTTGCTGGAGCTGGACGAGCACATGCTGCAGCAAATACGCACAGGTCAAACGCTACACTTTAAGGGCGGACTGCATGAGAAGGTTGTGCTCTGCACGGACGAGCGTACATACGATGTGAAAGGTGCCGAGATCTCAAATAGTTTATTACTGGTGCCGGACCTGAAGTTTGCCGCTGCTACCAGCACTTCTCCCTTGAAGAGTCCACGCACGGGCAATGCGAATACCTCGTTGGAGCGGAGCCTTAACGACAGCGCCGAAGATCTGGAGGTGCCTCGCACATTGGAGCAACGTCAGGTGCTAACGATCTTTCACGAGTATTTCGAATGCCGTGAAATAAGGCCACGTTATAAAAAGCTTGGTGAACTACTTCAGCTGACTCGTTATTCTGGGCCAGAAAACGAATATTGCATCGATCGCAAATTGTTGTTCAGTTTCCAACAGCTGTTGGACACGGTGCAATGCAGTCGTGCCCAATTTGTGGAGGGATTACGACAACATCGAGCCATAGAATTCGAGGATCACATTCGTATATTAGACTATGAGTATGAGTATCGCATTATTAATTTGATGCTTGGACTGATTAGCGAGAACTCCTGGGCACTGGATGAAATAGAACGCGAGGAGACTATTTACGCGCTGCAAGGTATTGCCCCAGAGGCGATTGTTTCGGGATTGTTTGATATCTATACGAAGCCAAGTGATCGCTGTCCCAACAAGCACAAATATCAGGAGTCGCTGGTGGCGCGCATTGTGGCACAGAATATTTTACAGCCAACATTGCGTTTTCGGAACGAGGAATTTATGAACACCTGGCAGGAGGCACTGCCGGAGGGCATGTGCTGCAAGCTGGAGTATCTGCGTGGCCTTGGCATTCTGGACAAGGAAGGAGCGCAACCGTGCATACGTTCGCTGGCCGAGGAACAGCTGCCCTCCAATATCAATGATCGCATGCGCGCTCTGTTTAAAACGAAGCGCAAATGGACTCTAGATGAAATGGAACCGTACATTGAGTAAGCAGCAAAGATTATTATCATCTTATGTATACATTTTTAATTGTTCTTTTTCCTCATCTAGCTGTTTTACCACGCCCACACTGTCCGTCTCCACGCTTCTGGCCAAGCACGCGCGTTCCCTGACGGAGGGCGGCATACGTTACTTTGTGTCCAAGCATTAAATGCCTTCAATATACATATACGTTTTCTATTTCTATATCAAGTTGTTTTCATTCATTGACTTGCTAATTTAAGATTGCAGATATTTCACTGCCTTTATCCATTGATGACATGTTCAACAAAATATTTATAATACATATATAAATCAATTATTTTTTTAAAATTTTTATTTCTGAGTAAATTAAACTAGTTTAAGTAGTAGTCAGTTAAGCATTGCGTTTGCGTTTGTTGCGCTGCTTCTTGGCCTGCTTCATATCCTCGATGGCTTCTTTCATCGCTTCCACAGCACTTTTGCCATGACTCGTAGACATGTCGGAGCCTTGCAGCAGTTGACCTGTGCTCGTAGGATACTTAAAGCTGAAACCCCTGGGGAAGATGGGCTGGGCGAGCAGTGCGCTAAGTTTACCACGCACCGAGTCGACATGCAAGCGATTGCGTCGGCGTTCTATGATAAATGGATCCTCATCCTGATCACTGCCACTATAGACAAAACTGTTGTTAGACTTCGTGTTTCCAAAAAGTCAAAAAGTTTACTTACGACTCATCGTTGTAGCCATCAATGATCATGTCCATTTCCTCGGCATGTTTTTTCATCCAGCCCTCTTCGCTTTGAGTGCGACGCAGCTTCAGCTCCTCCTTATCCAGATCACGAGCCAGATTGACGCGCTCTTTGACTGCGCCAAGGAAACGCTCAGAAATGGGAAACAGCGGCAAATCTTCAGCTACAATCAAAATGTATTCAGTTATGCACTTAATTAAAATTGTCATCTGCTTGCTTACTTCGTTCCAACGTCTTGTATAGCTTGACATAGCTCTTGACCTCTCCGGGCTCCATAAACATTACCGTAATTCCATGTTTATTGGCACGCGCTGTGCGACCCGAGCGATGCACATAATTTTCACTGGTGCGTGGCACTTGATAGTGTATGACATGCTCAACATTTGGTATATCCAGACCACGAGCAGCCACATCGGTGGCAATCAACAGGCCCATTGGACTGTCCCTAAAGCGCTCTAGATTCTTTAGACGCTGCTTTTGTATCATGTTGGCGTGTAGTGGCAAAGGATTGCAGTCCAACAGACCAAATAGTGTCGCCAGACGCTTGACACAATCAATGGAGTTGCAGAAGACAATGGTGCGACCCGGATGGCGCTGCACAAAATAGTACAGATAGTAATCCTTTTCATCAATGGCGCAGAGCAGACGGCTTTCGGTCAGAGTTTGCGACGTTTCTAAAAGATCATACAAATTATTAGGATTTAATCCTTGGCAGGCATAAACATTTCCTTACGTTGACTGCTGGTAATATCCACAATCTTTGGCTGCGATATGCCCAACTCTTCGATGAGGCTTTCAATCTTTTGGTCCACCGTTTGCTTGGTGAACTTCGGACGTTTACCCACATTGCGTTCTGAAAAATAAGAAAATATTTAACTTTTGCTTAACAGGATGCAAGAGATTCCACATACTTTGCATGTGATCAGGCAGATCGTGAACCAGCGTCAATGTTGCGGAGAAGACAAAGTTCTGGCGCAGCTGCTTGCGCTCCTCGTCGCCATTAAGCACCTTGAGCAGACTGCGCAGCTCCTCAAAATGTCCCTTTTCGACCATGCGATCCGTTTCATCGATGCACAGGAAACTCACATGCTCAATTTTGTTTAGATGCTTATTGCCCTGCACATACAGCTCCCAGAGACGACCAGGTGTGGCCACCACAATCTCGGGACATTGGCGCAGCACACGCTCCTGCTTGGCCACAGCGAGGCCACCAAATATTGCGGCCACACGAATGTCTGTATACTTGGCAGCGGCAACCAGATGATTCTTAACTTGAACAGCCAATTCACGTGTGGGTGTCAGCACCAGAGCATAGAGAGGTGCTCGTCTGCTCAAAGTGCGCTCATCATCGGCATCGCTGTCCTCAGCATCACTGGCACCCGACACATAATCCAGTTCCTCTGGCGGTGGCGTCAATTCATGATTCTCTTTTGTCGCCTCCTTCGCCGACTTGTCTCCCTTCACCTTCGGCGCCTTGCGTATGCTGGAGCCATCGTTGCGCTGCTTCAGTTCCATGATGCCGGCCAGAATGGGTATTCCAAAAGCAAGTGTTTTTCCGCTCCCCGTCTCAGCAGCGCCTAAAATATCCTTTTTACCGTGTATGGCAGCCGGCAGCGTCATCGACTGAATCTGTGTGGGCGCCTCAAACTTTTGTTCTGCCAAGGCGCGCATTATAGGGGCTGGAATACCAAGACCTTGCCATTGCGTCATGTCCAGCTCGTTGGCGTCACTGACAAGTTGCGGCACTTCTTCGTCTGGAGACTCAACAGCCTCATCATCCGATGGTGGTGGTCGCAGCAACGAAAATCGATCCGGCTCGTAGTCATCGTTGGGTGTGAATTTTGATTTTAGGGATTTTGTGTCGGTTGCCGGCTTTGCCTTTTTTTGCTTGCGCTGTTCCTTGCGTTGCTCACGTTTCTCGCGCTGCTTCAGCAATCGTTGCGCATGTCGTTCGGCTAAGCGCGCTTTCTTGCTGGACTTGGCGCTCGCCTCTTTCGCATCCTCACCATCATCGCTGTCACTTTCGTCTTCGTCACTGGATGAAGATTCATCGGATTCTGTTGCTTGACGTTTGGAACGCTTGCCTCGTGGGTTAGTTATCGAACTGTCACTGTGCTGTTTCAATGTGGACTTCACCAGTGCAGGATCATATTCCTTCAGAACTTCGAGGCCAATCATTCCATCGTAGCCGCTAAAATCGTCGGATATCACGTGGCCTTTTAGTTTTACCTTTTGCCAGCTTTTGGACTTTGTAGCTGGTATATCGTTAGAGCCATTACTTTGCTTTGGTTTTCCCGCAGGAGACTTCTTCTTAATCTTTGAAGTGACCATTTTAAAAGCGGTTCAAATGAAATTCTACTTCCACTCAAATTTTAATGAAGTCCGCGTGTTGCGTTTGTTGTTATTCGCAAACACAGGGTGATTATAATACCAAGTGTTGTAAAAGTTAAACAGATGGAAGTGGTGTTGGTCATCGATCCTAATTAGGCCGCCAAACTTTAAAATGATTTTTGAGTGCAAAAACATTTTTGGAAAACCAATTGCCAAGCGTGTGTTCATTATTTAAATTTTCCATCGGTTTCTCAATATTCTCTATGCCGTAGCTAAAGCCGTTTGCATATTTAATTGTATTTAATACGTATAAAAAGGTGACACATTTTACACAAAACAAAATCAAAAAAGTATATTTTACATGATTAACAGCAGTTCTGCCCAAAACTTTTATATTACAAAAAGAAAAAAATAAAAGAATAGTGTTAAGAGAGCAAAAAAAAGCAATCTCTTAACAAATGTTGAAGCTTAACATCACATTTTATCGCTTGAAGAATTTTGTGATTGCTATCTTATAATTGTAACAAAATATTTTTTGAAGTGATGCAGAAATATTACACAATAATTATTCAGCTTTTTAAGTTTGTTGTAAAATTAACAGTATAAATAAAGCTTGAAAAAAGTGCGTGGAAGCATACATTTTTCTTTTATTGAAATTGTTAATGATGTCACAATGTTTTTGTTGTTGATAAGAACTAAAATCGTTTTAGGAATTCCTCAGCACAGGTTCGGGCTCGTGCATTTACGGCCAGTTTCATTTCACTGATTTCCTTATCGATTTCCTCCATGAAACTGATGACAAAGTCAACCAGCTTGTGCTTATACATTTGCTCTGTGTGGAAATTCGTGATCAAAAAGCTGATATCGTATCCTTCGATTGGCTTTCGTCGCAGAATGATGAATGACTCGGCACGTCGCATCATGAATCGGGTGAACTTGTGGCACAGAATGCGTTCGATTTCATCTGCCTGCTTTACTGCAATGCTAACGCGTACCGAGTTAATTGATGGCTCGATCAGTACCTTCTCTCTCTCATTTCGGGAGACCACAATGGGCGTCAGCACAAGTTCTTTGCTGGAGCAAGTTTCCACCTCCGGTTTGTTGTGCCGCTCCACAACTTGCGAAGGAAAATCTTGTAAACACATTGCGGCTGTCAGCGAATGCCGCACGGCAGTTAAATATGGTTTTAGGGTGGCAGCCATTGCTTTGTAGCGGTTGTTGTTGTTGATCTTTTTTGATTACAAGTGTATAAATGTATATTTTATTGTTTTTAATACAGTTTTTCTTTCTTTTATAAGTGAGTCACTAGAGGTGGTGATTAGTCTCAACCACAGCTGGAGAAATATCGAAGTCAGTGATCTATCGATGTTTTCTGTGTTTTTTATTTCAAGCATCGATTTTAGCATATTGCAACTTGCGAAAAACAAATAAATGTAATAATAATAGAAACCAAATAATAATAAGGAAATGCAAAATCATATTAAATATAATATATAATAACATTTTTTTTTTTTGTGTTTCAAAAATCGATTTATTATTTTGTAATCCGTTAGAGGCTTGAACGGCCAATATCGATATCTGGTCACTGTTCACAGAATTGTATGGCCTTGTGGGTGGAGAAAAATACGCGTTACTTGTAGCAAATACATGGAAGTACTTGCCACAACCTATCGGCCATCTTCAATGTTTATCGGTCACCACAAGTTCCAAAGAAAAAAAAATATACAAGAACTTTAAGAAATTTTTATCCTAAATGACGCGGTAATTGTTGCTAATTTTAGCCAACCAGGAAAGCGGCAAGATGTGGAAGGGCAACACGTTGCTTCTGCTCCTGGTGGCAGCTGCACAAACAACGTCAAGTGGCGGCAGTGGTGAAAATGTTCCTCCTCTACCTCTAAACATAAGCAAAAACACAACCACAACCACAACAAATGAAACCACAACTAGCAATATTAACAAAGTGCCTACGACCATTATTACTGGCTCTGCCACTGCTGGTGCTACTGCAGTTAACTATATGCCACTACAGCAGACACCAGCCAACATTTTCTTTGTCAACTATAATCAGCAGAATGTCATGCAGCTAAGAAGCAATGTAGAGAGCAATCTGCATAGCATACGTAAATTTGAAATGCTTGTGGCTAAGATACAGGTGAGTGTTGAGTGCTGCTTCTATACGTTTTGCTGCCACTAAACTCGAATGTTTTCTTTTAGGAAATTTTCGATTCCACACACTTTGCCAGCGCAGTAGCAACAAGATTAACCTCTGTCAACGCCAACGAGAGCGTGCAGCAGGATCTGCAGGCATTTAGTCAGCGTTTGGGACGCAAGCTGCAACGAGCCACTCATGTGGTGCTAGAGCTGCGCGATCTATTGCGTTTTAATCTGAGCAAAGTGCTAATGCCGCAGCACATCTACGATGATGATGGCGACGATGAGTTGGAAAATGAATTTGATTTCGAGACGGATGAAATGGATAGCAGTAGCCGAGCAACTACGAGTAAAGAGCAGCAGCACAAGCATCTCTATTTGAATACACAAATCGTAAGCTGTCAACCGGACTACGAGAGCAATAATGTGGATGCAACGTCAACTGGGTCGGGTGCGGTGCACTACAACAAACAGCAGATACAAATCCTCAACTATCTGAAGTCGGATGAAACATCGCGCGTCACATTCCTTAACGAGAATAATGGACGATCACGCGATGCCAACGCCTACATAGCTGATCAATTGAATTTGCTGAAGCAGCGTTTGAGCAAGAGCCAAAGTGACACTGATGCCAATAGCAACATTAATGGCAAACCCAGCAGTAGTAGCAGCATCAGTCACTTCAAGAACGTTTACTTTTTATCCAGCAGCGATGGAGCTGCCGCCAGCTCACAGTTTCGACAGCTTTATGTTTCTGCCATTAAACGCAAGTTCGTTATGCTGCTCATCGACATTGGCTCTGCTATGAATGCGGAGCTATTTGACATCACCAAGAATTTTAGTAAGTGGATAAAGTAATAATGATTTATTTTTTTAAACTACGTTATTTTTGTCTTAGTTCAAGAACTGTTGATGTTGCTGGAGGACACCGACTATATGTCAATTGTGACAGTTTCTAATGAGGCGGATGCATTCCCCGCTGAAGCTGAACACGGCATTTACAGCACGACTCGTGCTCATAAGGATGAGATACTTAACTATGTGAACAACCTGAGCTTGGCACGTGCTTTAACCAATCACACGTTGGGCTTTGAATACGCATTCCAGATGCTGCATCGTCTGCAGCAAGCAAAGTTGATTAATACCTCGGAGCAGCCCATTGAATTTGTGTATGTAACACGTGGTCTGCTCACCAATCTTTCGGATGCCATGTATGTGTTGCGTGCACTAGCTCAAGGCCAGAGTCGTCTGTCCTCGCCAGTAATTATAAACACATGCGCCGTGGTGCTAGATGAAAAGCGTATCATGTATGAAAAACAGTTCCTAAGCGATGTGGCCACCCAGAACTATACAAAGTTTGACATCGATGTGCGCAATTGGCTAACACCCGGACAGGAAGAGCAGCTGGCTGGTCGTTTCTTTGTGTTGAATAAGATGCATTCTGAGACCATTCCTAAAACAAGCAGTCAAGTCTTTGGTCAACTATTTGCGGAACGTTTTCTGACTGATACACTGCAAGTGCATCAGCCCGTTGTGGATCCAGATAGCGGAGGTAATTCTTCGGCGATATTTATTAATTGTATGCAAATTAACAACCACTTTTACTTTTAGATGTGCTTGTTTCCATTACGCACGCTGTGGCGCCCTATGGTGTGGTAGGCGTCAATTTGTATTTGGCTGATTTGCTTGAGGATCTGTTGAACTATCCAAATGCTTCGCCGGCCGCCAAGCAAGGTTATAGTTATGCCTTTCTCTTGGATCGCAGCAGTGGCAATACTTTGGCGCATCCGGCATTCCCGCGTCCGCTCATTCAGCGTGAAACCGCATATCCTGTTAACATTGCTTACTTGGAGAATGCCACGGATTTCGCCAGCATTCGACATCGTTTGTTACACGAGGAGCGCGGCAATGCCACTACTGGCATCTATTTGGGGCGGCAACATTTGCAGCGCACCTATCACTGGCAATCAGTGCTAGGCATCTATGTGCTGTGTATGGTCAGCACTGCTAGTATCAGCGCCAGTGGCTTTCATAATGCTTCCGCCCAGCTGCAGCTGCAGCGATACAAACTGAAAGACACTGTGAGCAGCTATGAGCCAGGCTATTATGGTGACAGCATGGATTTATTATACCATCGTTTGGATCTAATGCAAAATGTCGGCGGCGCCAATGGCGCGCCAACCACTTGTCGCTACTTTAGGCAATTGGCTACGATGGGTGAGTAGTTTGTCGAAATACTGATATCAGTTACTCATTTATAGTGTTAAATTTGATTGAAAGTTACGATTAGTTTGGGGCTTCAATAACCACTGGCTAAATTATATGCTATGCTTATATATCAACGGATGGCTCGTTTTTAATTCGTAATTTGCCGGTTAAATGAAATATTTAATATATTTTTAAATGAATACCGCCCTATTTTGCTTTTATTCCAAATGGGTATCGGGTATCTCACAACCGATCCCACTCGACTGTTGGTTACTTGTTTTGTTTTGTTTTTCTTGACTTTAGAAGGCCTTAATCATATTGACCATTAAAGCGTATATTCTTGAGACACATTTTAAGCTGTGGTCCAATAATAATTTGATTAATTGAATTGAACGCATTATCGACAGATTTTAATCAAAATAACAATATTTAATTATGTAGTTGCACCACTTGTTTTCGTCAACAGTTTTTATAAACCCGCATCGAAATTACCTTATTTACATTGCAGCTTAAAACTAAAGTATAAACCACATATTAATCTTCGTTTACCTTTTCAGACGCCCCCACATTGTTCCTTAGCGCCGCCGCCTTTGAGTCGCCGTTTGCCTTTCTGCACAACAATCGACCGCGTACACAGCTGCGACATGTGGAGTCCATCATGGCCTATCTACGGGACACCAGTGGCCTGCTGGCCAATCCCGGACTGCGGCCACGTATACGCCACGAGGTGGGCGTGCTGTATCAGGCAATGCTGCACCTGCGACGTCGACATCAGGACATGACGGGACCGCTGCGTGGTCATATCATAAGGCGTTACATTGCGAGTGTTAGCGGCGTGCTGCAATTGTATCCGGGCTGTTTGCTCAGCAATAGTTATGATGCCACACGACGCCCGTGGTTCCGTCAGGCAATGGCACAGCCAGGCCGTATTGTGAGCACAGCGCCGTATCTGGATGCAGGAGGAGCTGGCTATATTGTGACCATTGCGCATACGATATTCGAGGGTAAGGCGCATGCGATGCATTCGGCGCAGCAGGATCGACCTGTGGGCGTCGTTGCCTTGGATGTACCCTATGCCTTCTACTATCGCCTCATCTTGGACAGCACGCCGTTGTGCCAGCTGCCGCATATGAAATGTCTGCTGTTCGATCACGAAGGCTACCTGCTGGCCCACCCCAGCATGATGGAAGTTTCAACGCTTTCGCGCAATCAACGTCGCCCGCACGAGCATCTGACACACAAGGAATCGTATCTGGCCAACGATATACTGAATCATGGGCAGCTGGTGCGCAAATTGGGTTGTGCCAGCTATCAGAATCGCACATTGCAACGTTACTACGCGTTCAACACGTCGCTGACCAGCATCTTGGGCAATGTGGTGCACGGAGAGCGCACCAAATACGCCATTGCCTTGATACGTGGCAGTAATCTGTTTGCGGCCGTGCTGAATTCCAGTTGTGATGGCGGCGCCTTTTGTCCGTGCAGCACCATTGATCGTGTGTGCCTAAACTGCAAGCGCATGGATCAAACTGATTGCGAGTGTCCCTGCGAGTGTCCCATGCTGTCGAATGCCTCGACCATCGATGCGGAGAGCTATGCCAACTATACACAACAGTTCCCGTACTGCGCTCCGCCCAGCGAGCATTTCCTGGCGCTGCCACCAACCAATCAGCTACTAAGTGTGCTGCCCAGTTGCCTCACCGGAGCCGGTGGCTGTGAGATGCATGCCACGCAGCGGGAGTGTCTCGGCATGATGGGCTGCGAGTGGTGTCAACAAGATGTGGAGGGCAACAGCTTTGGTGCCGCCTTCTGCTCGACGCAAGCGGGCTGCTTTAATGGTGTGCTGGCCTCGTTGACGCCCTATGGAGAACTGGATGAACTGGAAATGCTAGCAGCGCAGAATCCGCAGCGGGAGCAGCATGCCTACTCTGCATTCGGGCCACTCGGTGGCGCCATTGTGGTGCTGGCGATGGTCATTGGCATTGCCATACATTGCTATCGGCACAATCTGGACAATCAGACGCAGGAGCAGTTCTACGTGGACTCAGTGCAGGAGGAGAACTATGGTCTGCCGTTGTCACGCTTCAATTTCGATGATTGCCAGGCGCACGACGAGCCGCCCATGGGTGGCTATGATCATACAGCAGCACAGCGACAGCTTATGCATGCGGCGGATATATCGCCATATCACATGTCCAGCGGCAGCAGCTATTATCGCCGCCCACCGAATGGTGAATCGGATCATGGTTATAGCACGATGACACCGCATGAAGATAGCTCGGATCAACAGTGCTTTACGCTGGCCGAGCCGCTGCTGTTGCACGACAAGCGGCACAGCAAATCGGACACCATGTCCATATCCACATCCATATCGAGTCCCACAAATCGCCAGCAGTCGAGCAGCAATGCGCATCCGTATCTGAGCAATCAGCCGGTGAACAAAACGGAGCGTTACAAGCAACAGCAGCTGCAGCAGGCGACACCATCGCCATGTCGTGGTGCAGGTGCAGCAGGTGCTGTGTATGGGCAGACAACACTGCCGTTAGATGCCGAGGAGCCGTCGCGTTCACACTACATTCTGGCGCCAGTGACGGTGCATCGGCATATGGAAACCGCCGAGTCGTAGTCCCAGTTAGTTTGTTAAGTTTCAATTTAACCTTAAGATGTCCGCTTGTTTGCCAATTTGTGTATTTTGTATTTAGGAATATTTGCGGACGGTTCAACTGTCGCTCCCTCCTCCAATTGCAATGGTTTGAATAGCACTGCTCAGCCTGCAGCAGTAATGCAATGGTTTGAACAGCACTGCTCAGCCTGCAGCAGTGATTGCAAAACACACACACATCACACTTACATTAACGAAATGCCAGCCAATTTAGCATTTAAGTCGTTTACATATATATATATATCGTTACTTACTCTGCCATTTTTTTATTCGATATAGTACACAGACACACACATTGTTGGTGCGGTGTACGATAATTTATTGAAACAAGTATTATTATTATGCAGCTACTTCCAATATTTTTAGCATTTACAACCTAGATTTGTTAAGCACGATAAATCAACTAATTATGTACTTATTAAGCGCAAGTATGTTAACAAAATACGACACCACACGAAACAAGAGTATACTTTTTTGGTAATAGCTATTAAGTCCGTACAGTTACTAACTTTCGATTTTAGTAAATAAACGCGTATTACTTGTACGAAGTATGTTTTCAATAAACAACAACATCAACTACAAAATTACACCAATGCGTAACAATCAATTGAAAGTGCTCAACCTTGATCCCCAACACTTCGAGTGATCAACACTTCGCCTTCGATCAGCTGGCGGCGCGTTAATGAATTTATTTTTACATTAACTAAAAAATAGATGTCGCACTGTTGATGAGATTTCAGCAGACGGTCGGGAAAAGTGCTGCGCATTTATAAATAAAGAATTAAATGCCCAGAGTAGTCAAGATGCGTAGTCTAAAATTGCAAAAGATTCTAGCTAATACAATTTTGTATCTAAACAGTTGAAGTAATCTTTGCTTAAATAAAATTTCCAATCTAGATTGCAAATTGTCAGAGGGCAGGACGTCCTTGATCGTAATATCTTTGGAAGTTAATGTGGTCCTAATCAGAAGAGTTGTTTTGCATCGCAATGACGAGTTTTTCTTTTTACAATTCATACCGTTTGGCGCTGCTTTCATAACCGTTTCTAACCGATACACCTGACGACAGTCTCGACAACCCTGGATAGATCTCTTCGCTGTATCTTTGCTTTTGTGGCTGCTATCGTTGCATTTGGCTTTCTGGTTTGGCGTACGACGAACGTTGTTTATTTGGGTTCCACTTTCGACCCAAGAACAGCAACTACTTGCTTATTTCAGCTACTCCTCGGCTATCTCTGTACTGTGTCCCGCACATTCTTTCTCGCACTTTGAAGTGAGTTTTGTTTTCTACGCTTTGGCTACGATATTTTGTGCAAATTGCATTTGTGTTTACGAAAACTTTTGGAAAATATTCAAAATTTGTTGTGAGCATGCAAATTGTATTACGTAATGCATATAAAAAATACGATACAAAAGCAAAAAAAAAGTACAATAGTTATGTAAAAAAATGATTGCAAGTGAAACAATGCAACACAAGATCAATGTCAACGACTTTGATGAAGAGTTTTGAGACTTTAAAAAATGAATAACTAAGTTTAAAAATATATTTTTTAATATCTATTTTGATGCTCTAATTGTTGTGAATGCATTATTTAAAGATAATTTTATGCATTTCGATTACATCATGAACTGTTAACCTCAACCTTGTTTTTGATGAACTCCACAGCGTCCTCTCTAGACAACATGTTCAAATCTCTGATCGAGGCAGCGCAGAACTCAGCGTTCAAGTCGCCATTCACCAGCGCTAACTGCCAGGCTGCAACCCCATCGACCCCTCTGCTGCCCTCCGCCGTTGGCGATGCACCCCGCCAATTGACCCCGAATCACAATTTCGCTGCCGCTGCAACTGCTCAGGGTGGTAAGTGATCCACAATTAAGACTTTCTATACATTTATATTTTTGTTTATATTTCGTTAGATTCCTGTGAGTTTGGCTCCAATCACTATTTCGTGCTCTGCGGCCTGGGTGGCATCATCTCCTGCGGCACAACCCACACCATGGTGGTGCCTCTCGATTTGGTCAAGTGCCGCCTGCAGGTGGATCCCGCCAAGTACAAGAGTGTAGTCAATGGCTTCCGCGTCAGCTTGGCTGAGGAGGGTGTCAGGGGTCTGGCCAAGGGCTGGGCGCCCACTTTCATTGGTTACTCGATGCAAGGTCTGTGCAAGTTTGGCCTCTATGAAGTCTTCAAAGTCATCTACTCGGATGCCATTGGCGAGGAGAATGCCTTCCTTTATAGAACCGGCCTCTACTTGGCCGCTTCGGCCTCGGCTGAATTCTTTGCCGACATTGCGCTGGCGCCCATGGAGGCGGCCAAGGTCAAGATACAGACAACACCCGGATTTGCAAAGACGCTGCGCGAGGCGTTGCCCAAGATGACCGCCCAGGAGGGCATTTCGGCCTTCTACAAGGGTCTGGTGCCATTGTGGATGCGACAGATTCCATACACCATGATGAAGTTTGCCTGCTTCGAGCGCACACTGGAGCTGCTGTACAAGTATGTGGTGCCCAAGCCCCGTGCCGATTGCACCAAGGGCGAGCAGCTGATTGTCACCTTTGCCGCTGGTTACATTGCTGGTGTCTTCTGTGCTATTGTCTCCCATCCCGCTGATACCGTTGTATCCAAGCTGAACCAGGCTAAGGGCGCCAGCGCTTTGGATGTTGCCAAACAATTGGGCTGGTCTGGTATGTGAAATAGCAAATGATCCAAATGATTCTCTTTTTATATACTGCTTTTGTGTGTTTGCAGGACTGTGGGGAGGTTTGATGCCTAGGATTGTCATGATTGGCACACTGACTGCTGCCCAATGGTTCATTTACGATGCAGTGAAGGTCTTCCTGCGCATGCCACGCCCACCACCACCAGAGATGCCCGAGTCCCTTAAGAAGAAGCTGGGCATTACTGGTCCCCAGTAAGCAAGGTGGATAGAAGTTAAAAACGGTTTAAATTTAGTGCAAACAGAATATTGAACGAATTAACACAGATTGTATAGAAAACAAGATAAATAAAAAACACATTAAACTAATACACAATTAAAATGATTTTCTTATGATTTTATGTATAAATATTAATATATAAATATTTCATTTATAAATATATATAATACTGCTTTAACAACAATTAGTTGGAATGTATTTATAGCTGCGTAATTTCAAATTTCGCGCCAAAGCTTTGAAACCTATAAAGCTTTTTCGTTTGAGTTGCTTTGAATTAAAAAAAACTGGTCACTCTAAATACCCAGTATTTACCGCAAGTTTTGCGGCCTTGAATTATTTTACAAAATTCTATTCGGCTTTATATGGCCACGGTAATTGTAAAAAAGAGTTTTGAAAGAATTTTAATGAAACAGAAAATTCAACCTATTAAAAGAGTCGTTACAAATTTTAATTTACTTTGTGCAGTGTGACCAGCAAATTGTTAAAATAACTTACCAGTATTTTAAAATTTAGCTGATGTGAGCGAGGGAATCAAATATAGTTAAGTTCTTAACGGCCAACAAAAGTTGCCTAGTTGATTCCAAATAATATTAATTAAAATGTACCAAGACAAAACAAAAATGGCTATGCAAATATCAATTTATCAAACGTAGCGTAGCATAACAATTCTCGCCACCTGCTGCGTTGAAATATTTTTAAAGACCCTGATCAGACACAGACGTGTGAAGAATTCACAGGTTAAAGTTCTTCTCTAATCAAGGTTCGCATCGCTGATTTTTGCTAAAATCATTTAATGATTTCAAATTCACAAATTTAATACGCTTATATTTTGTGGGACAGTTGCTAATTAATTACTTGGGTTCTTGAACTTGATAATCGGAACTTGGGTTCGGAATTTCAACAAAAAAAAAAAAAAATTAAAATGTAGGTACGTCAACAATTAGGCATTTTTTTTTTTTAAATTTTACTGTTAGGTAGGCAACCTAACTGTGCTGTGGGAGGAGCATTGCATGTTGAACCTCTGCCAATAATGTTGTCATCCGTTTGTCAAGGTCACTCAACACATGTGAATGGTTGGTTTTGTTTTAATTTTTGTCGATCGAGTACGTGACTATTTGATACGAGATGCAGTAACACAGATGCGATTAACTTATATATAGTATGTGTGTCAGACGAGGGAGGGAGTTATCTACGTGCCCGCAATATTGATTATTTTGTAAATTCCATATAAAAATGCGTAAGTTGCACATTTTTGCACTGCAGTTTCAAATGCAACTTGCTTCAAAATGCTGCTAAAGGTGCACAGAGGGAGAGAGTGAAATTCACACAATAATAATTTATTTATATTTTCCTATTTTTTCAGTTTGTTCTATTGATTGTGGGTATTGTGCTTGTCGCGGGCGAGCCTCCAAAGCGAGCTCCATACCCAGCCGCAGGCTGGCGTCCACAGGTGCCATTCAATTTGCCCAGCGACTTTCAGCCACCAGCTGGCTACCGCGTGGAGATCACCAAGCAACGTGTTGAGCATGCTGGCACCTTCAATGCCCCTCAGTTCAACTCTCAGTATTTGCCGCCACAATTTGATGTGCCACAACAGCAGCAGCAGGAGGAGCAGCAGTCAAGTATTAATAAAGATCAGCAGAGTCCAGCTGATCAATATGGACCTCCAGCTGATGACAGCTTTCGCATTGTCTATCCCGAGGAAGAGGAAGATTCGGCCAGTTTGACGCAGCCAAAGTCGAGCAATATTAAGGAAGGACGCTACTATGTCATCTCACCCGACAACAAATTGCAGCGTGTGATTTATCGCACTGAGGAAGCTCAAGGAGATGAGTTCACCGCACAGCTGAAATATTCCCCAGTTGGCGAGCTTCAGGATCCGGTTTATAAATACAATAGCCAGGGGCAATTGGAGCGTGTGCTAAAATAGAAATCAGCTTCTTGTGTATCTGTAAAATATAATAATCTTCGGGCTTTGGCAGTTGTAAAATAAAAAATGTTTGGTTTTTGTTCTTTGTTTTATACAAAAATGCTTCTTTATTCATATTATCATTATTTATACACAAAAAATCTCATATGTCTTTTTCGTACACATTTTCATGCTGTCGAATTGGGCTCCAATGCATTTTTCATAAAAATTCATTAAAATTAAATACAATTGCTTATGTATATGTATAGATGTATGTGTGTGAGATGGTCATGGTATGGTGGTGGTGGTGTATGGTGTGCGTGTTTGTTTGTGTGTGTTCTGTGTGTCTGTGGTGGACTGACACAAAATGAAGGCGCTTAACAAAACCAACGGCAAAAATACAAAGTGAGACATGGAACAGGCATGGGGAACAGTGGGAACTGTGGAAACATTTGGAACGCGCCTGGCTATGGCAAAATGGCGGCGTTGCACTAAAAGCAAATAATATGGGCAAGAACAGTGCGAAAGAGAGGGAGTGTGAGAGAGAGAGAGAGCTAGATAGAAAGATAGGGTGGCCTGACATGCAAGTGCATGTCAAACTGTAATCGCCGCCAGCACCAGTTACATTTACAGTTAATACTCAGCTAGGTTAGCGATAGACAAGTATAGTTACACAGGGGTCGACTTAAAAATGCTGGAAAACACTAGAAGGTAATACGCCTTTCAGCACTCTCCTTATTGGTAGCCATTGAACTTGCCCTGCTGCGCGTTGCTATCATAACCGCCGCCATTGCCGTTGCGTCCATTACCGTTGCCATTGCCATTGCCAACCTGCTCGTAACGGATGGTTGGACGATAACCGTTCTGATCGGCCTCATACTCGACAATCTGCTTGCGGCCATCGGGCAGCAGAACGTAGTAGCGACCGACAGCGAGATCACCATCGCGAGACTCCATGTGACCGAAATCGTTGCCCGACTCGTAATCCTGGACATCGTATTTGAACTCGTATTTGGCTGGTCCATACTGCTCCTCATCGCCCTGTCCGTAGCCATTGCCGCCGCCATAGCCGCCATTGCCGTTGCCGCCGTTCTGTCCCTTGAAGATCGCACCGGTCAAAGCGGGAGCACCATACTGGCTGTTGGGCAGAGGAGCGCCATAGCTGTTGCTGGGCGCCGAGCCACCGTTACCATTGCCAGCACGCTGGGGTGGCAAATAGTTGTTCGAGGGCGACTGATAACTCTGCGTGGGTGGCAAGTAGTTGTTGGTAGGCGCCTGGGGCGATTGGTTGGGTGGCAGATACTGGTTCTGGGGCACTGGTGGCTCCGCTTGCGTCCAGGCGGCCAGGCAGACGAGCAGCGCAACTGTGGTAAAGCACTGTAAGAGAGAGATGGATGGAGAAAGAAATTCAATTAGAATTCTATTCGGTAGGCTGTGAATTTAATTGTTAACTATTAGAGGAGCACTTTATTTATTCTTTCGATTTGTTGTTGAATGCACCATGTCGGACTCAGAGGAGAGCGCCTGGATACCTTGGTTCTGCAAGCAGCGCGGTCATGAGTTTTTCTGCGCCGTGGACGAGGATTACATACACGACAAGTTCAATTTAAATTTTCTCGACTCGAATGTAAGCAACTATCGCCGAGCTCTCGAGGTGATACTCGATCTGGACACGGGCTCAGGCTCGGATGCGCCACCCGAAGCGGAGCTGGAGCAGTGCGCCGAAAAGTTGTATGGCTTGATACATGCTCGCTTCATTCTAACCAATCGTGGCATTGATTTAATGCTCGAAAAGTATCAGCTCGGCGCCTTTGGTTGCTGTCCACGTGTATTTTGCCAGCGACAATCGGTGCTGCCCATTGGGCTGAGCGATAATCCCGGCGAGGATACGGTGCGCATCTTTTGCCCCAAATGCAATGATGTCTATCTTCCACGTTCTGCTCGCCATTCGGTTGTCGATGGCGCCTTCTTTGGCACCGGATTTCCGCACATGTTGCTCATGGTGCGGCCCGATCTGCGACCCAAGAGAGCCAAGCAAAAGTTTGTGCCAAGGTGTGTGTAAGTAGGATTACGATTTCACAGATCACCATGCGTTAATTGCATTTGCAGATTGTATGGCTTCAAGATCCACCAGCTGGCGCATCGTTCGCCCAACGAATACGGCAGCATAATGTACAAGACACCGATGCAACCAGAACCAGATACTTGATACAATTGATTCGTTTCATTCGTTTCACCTTGCATTCCAAAATTTTATGTGATCCCATGACTAAATTACATGTATCTACACCATTCTGCGCAATTTGTCGTCTCAATCTCACAAGAATCTCATTAGCTATGGCTGCACAATTGTTTATGCATAAATTATAATGATAATCATAATGATTATTAGGTTTTGTCTTTGTTTCAGTTTTTGTTGTTGTTGTCGTTGTCGTTTAAAGGCGTGCAAATATGCAAATCTGTGGAAATTGGGTCGCCTGTTTTTCGGTTTTTAAAGTGAAGGGTCTCCCAAGTGACTTGCGTGTTGTAGCAAGCAGCTTTTTGCTGTGACTCGCACAAATGACTTAGGCAACGAACTCGACTTCGATGCCTGTGGGAATTTAAATGTTCGCTTCCTTTTTGGTTGTTTGTTTTTGGTCAGTCGGTTAGTGCAAAGTGCTTCACTAAACTTCTGTTCACGAGTTACGCAATAGTTTTTTTTTTGCTGTTTTTGCTGTTGCTGCGTCTTCAAGACCTTCAGTGACTTTCATGCTTGAATGACTTTCAAACTTGGACAGTTGCAATGTGTCTTTGCTATCGTCCCTTGTTAATCTCTTCTGCTTGCCCATATTTGGGCATGGAAGCAACCGTTAGTCGAAAGTATTAGTCTCTTAATTTATGCATTGCATTGCAACATGACATTATATTAGCAGCTGCGTTGCTGCAGCATTCTAAGTGGATGCTATCTATTTTTATGCTAATTTATTTAAGCTGCCGACTTGAACAGAAGCCGCTTCATATTTATTTTGGCAATTCAAATATTAATAAGAAATTATGGAAATTCGATTAATGTGTGTGCGGGTTGGCAGCGAATTTTTGTTTTGATTAATTGCGCTGTTGAACTTGACTCTTTCTGCTTGAATATTTGGCTAAACAATTGATGATGGATTAAGGCAACTTAGCGCTGCATAAATTCAAATTCTGAAGTATTTTGGAAATCTGTATTGAGATTTTGACTTGAAACAATTTGAATTTTTTTTTAGATTATTTAAGTTGTATTCAAAAAATGATTCTTCTAGTTAGCAAAGCTCTAATCCTTTTGAAATTTCAGTTGTTGTTTCTTTTGTTCACATCCTTTTTTTTTTTTTGCTTGTGGGCAGGACACTTGGCACTAACTTTACACTGACAGTCCATATGCTGTGCATATTGGTTTGTATTTAATTACAATAATAAAATATATTATTATTATTATTGGACGAGTATGCTATACCTTCATTTTGTGTAGTCACTTGCTTGGGTTTAGTACAAAACACACACGAAACTTTTACTGCAAACTCGGCAAGAGAAGCGAAGGTTTTGCTAGGATTTGTTGGTTTATAGGTTGATTGGTTGGATGGTTGGTGTTCTTCTTGCGAAGATGGTTGACTTGATTGTGATACTGAAACAATTTCGTAGGCCAGTATTTATATTTGAAAATTGCGCTGCATTTGACGACGTCGACTGTGATGGTGACGGTGACGACGACGGCGACGTCGATGGCAACAGCAGAAGCAACAGCAGCAGCAGCAGCAACAACAACAACAAAATAGCGCGCCAAATTTTCGTAGTGTTTTTGGAGATTTCAAAGAGCGCGCGAGCATCAAAGTAAGTAGCAATGCAAAGCAACACACAAAAAAACATTACAAAATAATGCAAAGGCAACACAGCAACAACAACAGCAACATTGACGACAACAACAATAACTTCAAATATAGCAAGCAGCATCGAGTGCTCTCCGCTCTGAGCTCGTGAGCAGAGATCCGAAGCAGTCGCTTTTAGTGTTATAGTAAACTAGTTACTTTTAAATTGAAGCGCCAAACATTTTGACGACGTCGACGTTGACGTCGCGTTGACGTGAAGCGAAGATGAGCGCAACATTCAAATAAATGAGCAGTGCGGGAGTTGTTCGCTCCTGGGATGCATTTACCCAAAACACAAATCCATGCCATAAACATTTTGCTGATGTGTGCTATTGTTGTTGTCATGTAATAGCAAAAACACTTATTTGTAATGGGATTAGTCATGCAGCTGAGTCTGAGTCTCAGTCTGAGTCCGAGACTAAGACTCAGAGATTCGGATTCAAAGCTGAGCGAGCGCTGAAGCGAGGGCCGCAGGTGAGCGGAAATTGGGGCTGCCACTGGTTGCTGCTGCTGCCGCTGCTGTCGACTCCAGTTGCCGCCGCTGCTCCACGCATCTTCACTGCCTCGTCAGTCGTGTGGCAGTTGCCCAAGCAGCAGCTCAAACGAAAGACTCAAGGCACAAACTTGCGCATGCGATTGCCAAACGAAAACGAGACAAAAAACTTATTCAATTAAAAAATTCTACATTATTTTTTTTTTACTGAATTCTGCTTCTTTTTTGCTCTGCAATTTTGACAAACAAATTAGCTATGCTTTCGGTCTATGTGTGTGTCTGTGTGTGTGTGCTTGGGCGTGAGAGTTTTTCGCTTTTTGTCTTTGCTCCCACTGTGGCGGGGGGCCCAGAGATTTGTGGTAAACAAATGATCAAGAGATGCTGACATGGGATAAGCCCATGTAATGTGCAATTGAAATGTGAACAGTTGCAGTTGAAAACACATACTATAAATGTTGTGTTGTGCTGAGATAGAATGTGAATAGGTATTTTGCCGGGGCAAATTGTGAAAATTACTAAATAAATTCCTGCCTAATTAAGATGGCTGTAAAAAGATGGTTAAATATTAACGACGCTTTTGAAATGAATTGCAAAATTAACAGCAACAAAAACGACGGGGAAACGAATTAGGTTGAACAAATATGAAGATGAAGATTCTCAAGAGCTGCGAAAAAGGAATGCGAATTTGGTAATCGCCTGCTTTATAAGTGAGGTGTGGAAATACGCATTGAAGGTCGTCCAATTTTGTTATTATTTATTAGCCCCAAAACAATAGAAACGCTTAACGATCACTTCGGAAATTGTAACAAATTCAAATGGAGCTCATTGTACTCGTTCATCTACGTAGCACTCTCATTGTGTTATTATTATTATTTGCTTTATTTATTCAAGCGGTGGGCGTAGCATTTATCACGATCTGCAAATACTTTGAATGCCGTTAAGTTGCAAATTGTCTTCGTTTCCCTCGCCCCAAGTTTGTTGTTTTTAAATGCAAAATTCATTATTGACATTTTGGTAACATGTTTTTTTGCCTGTTTGGTTGTTCATCTCATTTTTTTGATCTCGGCACGAGCTTGCTGACTTTCACAATTTATTTGCTGAGCAATGAGATAATAATTAGGGGGCGAAACATTGACGTGCCCTGCATGACTGCAATGAAATGGTGGCAATGCGATCAAAAATTTTGAATGACCTGTAGACCCAATGCTCCCAATAACACACAATATAAAAAGCAAAAATCATTTGAGTTGCAGACATGTCGAATCTGTTTGAAGGAAAGCATTAACAACAATACACAAATGTTGTGAATGAATAATTCAAGGCTCATCAACTTAGGAAATGCCAGACACTGACTTAGAGCATCAAAATGTGGAGACTACGCCGGCACTCAGTTGCCTGCACTTCATCAATGTTGACCTAAAGAAATTGCAAGTAATACCCTGACCTTGCTTATGGCTAAATGTTGTCTATATAAAAACCATTTTAAACACATTTAAATAGTATGAGTACCAAAATAACTCAAATAAACTTTGTGCAAATTATCAAACAAAAGAAGTAAGAATGCAAATGAATGCTTTTTTGACTAATAAGACTATTACATACCCTGTAGTCATTCAAAATAAGTGCAGAGCAAAAAAACGAGTATTCATAAAATACAATTTTTATTTATTGCACTGTTTAAATTGAGAATGAGGTTTTCGATTTGGTTTTTAGTGTACATTTCATTTGTGAGGAACCCCGAAATTATAATAAAATATAATTAAAGCTTTATATTTTAGTACCATTCTTAGTTACACGATTCGTTTCTTAGATTTCTTAGCGTTCATTTAACCTCCAGACAATACATTCTGAGCATCGTTTATGCAAACGTTATTGAAACATTAATATACGCTTAAAATGTCTAATAAATGGTGTAATAAAACTCGCATTTGGCTAAATGGAAAAATGAAAACATTAGGCTATAAACAAAATCATATTCAATAACTCTTTGCAAACATTTTGTGTAATCATTTTCGAGCACATTAAAAAATCATTTAATTTCCTGCATATATATACTACAGTTTATTTTTTTTTTGTTTGTTTGTATAATAACAAATAACGCATTTTACCGGTTAATTTACATTGAACGTGCCCCAAAAGCTGATGGCACTCTAAACTTGGTTGAGGAAGAGATGAGGGGGGGAAGTTGCCCCCGTCATGATGATGATAATGATGATGGTGATGCGCCAAGTCCAACGCAGTGACGATGTGTTGAGATCGGTTCAGTTGAAATTGTAATTTCTGTTTGAGTTTAGAGAGGTTACCTTGAAATACCTTGTGTGTGAGTGTGTGTGTGTCTGTGTGTGTTTGTAGTGTTGATTTTGTAACCTAGAACAACTGACGAGTGGAACGTATAATTTAAATTAAACTACAATAATTTTTGATGCAATGCCCGCACAGTGCGACTCAGTTGAGCTTCAAATCAATTAAGGCATTTCGATGTAAATTGCGGCGCACTTCAATGTGGATGATGATGATGGCAACGATGATTACCAGCCGGGGGCATCGCGCACCAAGAGCATCAAGAGCAGCAAGAGCAGCAAGAGCTGCGGGGGGAGTCTGGAAAATACTATAGATATTTTCCATACCTGTAGCATTCATTTACAAGGGCAAACACACACATGCGTACGTACAAATTACAAATGAGTCGCTTCTAATTTGAAAGGTGGAGTCATATGCGGATAACTAACTACAATATATATCCATTTCATCCATCAACTTACCCATTTACCATTGTAACATTTGCCTATTGTTGTGATCTCATATCAATCACTCAACTCTGCCTCTAATTTTACACTTGCGGTGTATATTGTACTATTTTTGTTGCTGTTGTTGTTGACTGCGTAATGCATCAAAGAAGGAGTGTAAGAATGCATTAAGTATACGCAACGTATTCTTGACGGACTGACAAAACTTTATTGCCACGACACTGGCGCTTCATTAATCTGTCTTTACATAAATAACTAGCAGGCTAGCCTCTTAGCTATCAAATTGTCGTATTAATATTCTACTAAATTAGACTTTGTGTATTTCTAAGAGAATGAGGTTTTGCATAAATCTATCAAATTTGTTTCGCAACAATTGTTGACAGTCTCTATTGAATTTTAAGAAAACTAAAAATTCGAAATTAAAAGTAATTCTTAACTAGAGCGAGACTCAATAATAAAGTTGATAACATTAAGTTAATAATAATAAACTTACTATTTGGAATTATTTATAGTGTTTTATTATTATTGTAAAGATTGAATTGTAGAGCTGCTTCATTTATTATTCGTTAATCTTAATATTCTATAGAACTTATTGTTACGACTACTCCAATTTTAAATTATATAAATATTACTCACAACTTAACACCTACATCAATTTAATATTATGCACAGCACTTAAAATAAGGAATTATCAATAATAAAGAAAAAGAACTCAGAGAATCGATAAGAAAGTGTAACTTGTGTGTGATCGACGCTAGATGTAATAAGGATGTATCGATAAGCAAGGGAAGATATTAGAAAATCGATAACTAAGGGCTGCTAGAAGTAAAAAGGAAGTAACGATTATGAAAGGAAGAAATTAAAAAATCGATAACAAAGCGCAGCTTGTCAGTGATCGAGGAGAAGTTAAATTTGTAAAAAGTAAATGAGAATCTCCTCGCTATTCGCTAAAAATAGAAATTGATAATATTTTATGTTTATAGATTTTATTCATGATGTTATTTATAGTTTATTTACAATTCATATATCCGGTAATATTTAGATTTATTTGCTGCGGCAAAAAGAGAATTGCAATGTTCGATGTGACACAAATTGTGGCTCTTCTGCTTTTTGCTTTGATTTACAAATAGTAAAATAAAAACAAAAAATGTTGGGCATAGTGTAGTGTAAATAAGTTGTTAGTAAAGTCAAATGCTCTTTCCACTTGATGGAGTGCCCAAGATGGTTATGGAACTACTATTAAATCAAAGTCATGCACTCGATGCTAAACATGATGTTATTGAGTGCGAGTGTTGTGAGTGAGTGTTGTGCCATGTTGTGCAGTGTTTTCGATTTTTGTGCATTCTGACAGCATTCTTCAGCTTTAGTACGTAGTTATATAGTATTACAGTACTATTGGGTTGCCCAAGAAGTAATTGCGGATTTTTTATATAGTCAGCGTTTATAATTTTTTTAACTGCTTGTGACTCTGTAATTGCATTCTTTCTTTTGTCAGTTATTAGCTGTCACTATTAGCTTGCTTTAGAAAAAAAGTACGCGTAATTTTGTTTACATTTGTTTGATTGGCGCCCTTTTTAATATGGAGTCCACAAAAGAGCATTTTCGTCATATTTTACTTTATTATTTCCGTAAAGGAAAAAGCGCAGAGAGAGTTGCTAAAAAGTTACGTGATGTGTATGGTGATAAAGCCTTAAAAGAAAGACAGTGTCAAAATTGGTTTCGCAAGTTCCGTTCTGGAGAATTTTCACTTAAAGATGAGCCATGGGATTGCAAGGGTGTGGTACATTTTGAGCTGTTTCCAAGGAACCAAACGATTAATTCGGATGTTTACTGTCAATAACTGGACAAATTGAATGCAGCCATCAACGAGAAACGGCCAGAAATGATCAATCGTAAATTTTTCATTTTTCATCATGACAACGCCAGACCACACACATCTTTGATGACCCGGCAAAAACTGGGACAGCTTGGCTGGAAAGTTTTGATGCATCCACCATATAGCCCTGACCTTGCACCATCAGACTACCATTTATTTCGATCTTTGCAGAACTCCTTAAATGGTATAACTTTGGGCAATGATGAGGCTATAAAATCGCACTTGGTTCAGTTTTTTGCAGATTTAAGCCAGAAGTTCTATGAGCGTGGAATACTAAATTTGCCGTAAAGATGGCAAAAGGTTATCGAACAAAATGAAAATTATATATTTGATTAAAGTTCATTCTAAGTTTGATTAAAAATTCATTTACTTTCTTTCAAAAAATCCGCAATTACTTCTTGGGCAACCCAATATATGTGTTTGAAGGTCGTCGCGTCGCTGGCGTTGTTTTTGGCAGAATCAGAGTAAAAGCTGCTCGACTTGAGTGCCGCCTGGACCTATGGCATTTTGAGCAGCCAACCGAATTGATGCAACGCATATACTGTCGATGTCGCTGATGCTGCTGCTGTTGATGTCGATGTTGTGTGGATGCTGTCATAAAGTGCAACGCATGACGCTCCATAAAGTAATTACATGTGAGCTGCTTGGAGTGGCAATGCCACTTGCAAAATTAGTTGCTAAAGTGCTCAACAGCAGCAGCAACCGAAGCGGCAATAATTAATATTTGTGTGCATCAATTTTGGAGCTGAAAGTCAAAAAGGAGTAGCTGCACATCTATTGGCAGTTCGTCAGCACGTCGTCGGCAAATGATTGATGTGGCTCAGAGAATAATTTTTGGTAGTCTTTGGAGGCTGCTTTTGTACTACGTAGTATGTGGTATGTGACAATGGCAAACATTGCAATTTGCGGGCACTGCGAACGCCTCAGAATTATTTATGGCCCAGCCAAACTCATAAAAATAGTTCCCACTGAACAAACATACAAGAAAACGTGTCAGCAGCAACAGCAACAACAGCAACAATAACAAAAACAAAACAGCAACAAGTTGGTAACTCATTTGAGACGGGGGCAATGTTAGCCAGTCGAGTTAGCTAAATTGAAATGATTATGTTTTTTTTTTTCTGTTTTTCTTTTTTTTTTCTTATTTTGGGGCTGCCTTTGTTGCAGTCTAATGTTGCTCTTGCACAACAGCAGCCAAAGGGGGTTGGGGAGAGGGGGAGGGAGTTGGCAGCAACAACTTGAGCAACATTAGAAGGTGCGCGATGCTACCGCTTTTGCAGTTGCCGATGTTGATGCTGTTGATGCTGCTCGTGCGTGTTTCTTTGGTTCAGGAAGCCTAATTGAATTTCGCCTTTTGGCCAGCAATTTGTTCGCTTTACAGTTCAACGAATGGTCCATTGTCTTGGCCATGATGGCAAGTTCTGCACAGCTAATCCGCTTGCTATCCGAACACACACTGAGCACACACACACACACACACACACACACACACACACACACACACACACACACACACACACATAGTCGGTGAGATGCTCAGCTGCTCAACTTGACGCCACTTGGAAGAACAACTTGAACTCCAGAGGCAAAAAGCTATGTACATCCTATTTGCCACACTGCGTGGGGGTCACATGGAAGATACGCTTCATTTTTTTGTGTTGCTATTTGCTGTTTGTTGTTTGCTGATTGGCAGTTTACGGCCTACCCACATTGCTTTGAAAATAAATCAGCTCGCTGCTGTTGCTGTTGCTAATGCTGATGCCGAATGCTCATGTACTCGTCGTACTCAGCGATTGGAGTACAGATGTATAAATAATTATTACGATACTTGCGTCAGTCATTAATATATATTGATAAACACTTTGCAGGCGAGCACTTCCGCCTTTGACGTAGACCAAAAACACAAAAGATCTCTAAACTCGAACATACAGTTGTTTGGAATACCCCGAATGAATACCAAGACGAGTACTCACACTCGCACTCGCACTCGCACTCACTCGCTCAATTTCAACACAACGATCTCAAGCAAGCTATGCAATACACTTAAAAAGGTTATGCTGCTAACCATACCACATAACATAACTTACCATATTATAGTACAACATATTCATATTACCGCCACAACGGCCTCATCCTTAGCACATTGACATTGAAATCGACAACGAAGACGATTCCAAACTCAACTTCGACGTCGACGTCGACAGCATAGGCCATACAGATTTCATTATTTTGTACTTCAATCGAACCTTAAGCAGCGCACAGTGTTTCTATGGTGTTTCATTTATATTTTAAAGAATTTACATAAACATTATTCAATTTGTAACAAATTTATTTTGAATTAAGCTCTCATTACTTTATAGAATTGTAAAAAAATTATCAATTGAATGTGTCCTATATATGATAATGTAGAAATGATGTACATTTTTACCAAAAGCATTTGCTTTTTAGATGTTGGAGAAGTAGGACTTAATTTGATTTTATTTTATAGTAAATAGAACAGTTTTATTTTTATACCCGCTAGAAGGATGTTATAACTTTGTGCTTGCAGGAAATGGAAGTAACAGTCAAAATGAGATTTTTTCGATTCCATAAAGAGTATATATTCTCCGTGAATCGAAAAAAATTGAAAAACAAGCGAGTTTTTTTAGGATGGGATAAAAATTATAGAAGATATTTAAAAAAGACTGTAGTATTACATCGATATACCAAATATATCCTTCGGCATATTTTAAGTATAATACCCCACTGCTTTGTTTTTATTCAAAATGGGTAGCGGGTATATAACAGTCGAGCATACTCGACTATAGTTGTCTTAGTTGCTTTTCATTTCATTATCATTTATTATAGAACAACAGCATTTCTTGATAAATAGTAATAGTCAACTTCTTCCGCTTTTACACTTTGAATTAGTTTTGAGAATTAAGACTAAAATTAAAAAGAAATTTTTGTTCGTTCAATAATTCCTAACCTAATTTACCAACTCATTTATTAAGTTTTGCTACATTTTCGATATATTTTAAAATGACTGAAATACATGTATTGTCGGCAAAATATTTATTTGATTATTCATCTTACATTTTAAAGTTAGTACATAAACGAGTTTTTTACACCAATAAATGCTTAAGCACTTCGACATTTAGTTTTATTTCCATTATTATGACTTGACTTTAAATCAGGCGATAAATAAAGAAGCAAGTAAATATTCATTAGTGTGCGAACTAAATATTTAATAGCTTAGTCGTAAAATTTGTTTTTAGTTTTATAATTTATTTATAGCCTGTCATTAAACAATGCGCTTTTTACATTAAATTATCAATTAACATTGCAACATTACTATTTTAGTCCCACTGTGCAGCACTTTAGTTGAGATGAACTTATGTTGCGGGCTCGATTTCGCTCTGCAAACTGTTTATAAAACAATTAACAAATGATAATTAACAGCATTAATTAAAATAGACACTGCAAGTGTTTTTATGTTTTGTGTTTTTGTCGTTGTTGTGTTTGATGCTTAACTATAACTATTTGGAACATGAGACGCTTCAATTGAAAGTATCCCAAGCCCACAAACTGAAAACGAAAACAACAAAATAAAAACACTTTCGATTTTTCCTTGGCGCTTGATGATTAAGCAAGCGTTGGAGTCGAGGCAGTGGGTCCAAACAACTTGTGGCTAATAGAACACGTCTCGTTATGCACATTAACATCGGATCAGTTCAACATTTGGCCCGACTCGCCTGAAGATTGAAGTGGAGTCTCTTAAAGATTCGTGTCATTTGCATACACGGGGAGCAAACTATTCGTTGCCTTCGTTGATAATCTGCCAACTTAGATCGAGTTTTGTGGAGCAACCTGGACCAGTCACTTGGCTGTCTGGCGAGGTTGTCATTATCACGAAAGCAATTTGCAGCTTCGTCTGTCGCTCAATGAAGGCAAGTGTCGATCAATCATTATCATCCACAAGCGATTTCCACCTCCGAATTCGACGTCGACATCAACATCGACATCGACAGTTCGAGTTCGGTTGGCGGTGGCAAATGTCAAGGAACATCCTTGCGAATGCAGTTACTTTTTACCTAGTACTCGGAGTACTTGTAGAATGCCGTACGATCCGTACAATCTATCGTCGCTTACTCGTGGTATACTTCATCAGGTTGCTTGTCGCATTTGACATGCCACAAAATGCTGCCGGGCATTATTATTATGAGTTGCGAATGTGTGTTTACACGCTGCTTATTATGGTGATAATGCTTCCAGTTCAAACTTGTGAACGTAAATTGTTTGTCTAATGGATTGCCTTTGGCAGTCTTCGTTCTTTTATTATTATCTTGTCTCATCGCTGCACCAATTTTGGCCTTAGTAATTTTAGTTGTTCTTGATCTATTTGCAAACATACATATCTATTATAATCCATTCAGTGAATGACAATCATTACTTAATTATTTGTGATATTTATTTATAGTATTTGGTATTAGAAAATAATAATTTGAAAATATAACATATACACACACGTTTATTATTTTTTAACATTTTAATAATCATTTAGTTAAAATAATAAATATTCATTTTACCATTATTGGGAGAATATATTAATAATAAAATAACTTATTGTATTTTTGATTTGAATGTTAAATGTTTCACTAATTTTAAATGTTTATTATATTTCCAATAGTGTCGTGAAGTTGTAAATTACAAAAATTTATAAAAAAAAAAAACAATGTAGTACTACATAAATATCATACAACATATATCTTCCCACTTTTCATAAAATATTTTATTTTCAGTAATTTTCAATATTTCAAAGAACGGTGTGAAAGTTATTGGAGTATTGTTCTGACAGAGTTCGCGATATAACAAGCTAAAAGTAACATTTCAAAATATTTCTCTATTTTGAAATTATTGTTATGAAATTTGTAAAAGTAATAAATGAAAATATCACCTTGAGAATTAAGTACATTTATTTATACATATTTTAAATACAAAATGTATTTATTTTTTATATCTTTAGTTTTCTCTAATTACCTAATTGTTCATTGCAAAAAATACTTGACTTCTTGAACGCTTTCTGGGCATAAACATTGACTCATGGCCTTCCACCTTGCCTTTCTTTTGTGGCAAGCGATTGAAATCGAAATGTTTCGCACTGTTGGGGATCGGGCGCCCTCATCTGTTGTTGTTACTGTGGCAATTATTGCACGAAAATTAATTATTTGGCCTTAAAAGTCGAGCGAGAGACTTGATCACACAAAAAAAAGAAAACATTTAGCTGTCAGACACTTTCAAAAGATTAGTTTGGCATCTAATTTCATTTTCGCTCGCAATCTGCGATAACAGTTGCCTTTAGCTGCTGCTAACCTTGAGCTCAGCTTCTATAATTATAGTACATTTTTTCGCTCAAAGCTTCTCTGCAATTATGCAATACTTATTCGTTATGGCGCATCTTTCATTGAAAGCTTACAGCAATTTTATTTAATAAACTTTACTCTTATTTAATATTGGTTGCTTGTGATTTATGTGTAATTGAATACCCTATAAATAGTGAAGAGGCAATAAAAATAAACGCTTACTTTCACATGAAGCTGCATACAAATTGCAGGGTCTTGCAGAGTCGAGCATGCTTGGCCATTATTTTTGACAAAATTGTGATACATTTGCGAGCATAAATCAAACGCATCATCATTGAAGCTTCCTTGAAGATGATGTTGCTTGGAATGAGGACGATAGTGGGAGATGGGAAAAGGTAGATTAAAAAGATGGAAGTTTACAAAGTTGCGCACTGGGAATATGTTGTAACGCACACACAGAGTTGTTGTGGGTTATTGTGGCATCTAGTCGCATCACGATTTGTTGGCCAAAATTTATGTTTCTTCTTCTGATGTAATAATAATCATGTGCTCAGCGCTCAGAGCTTAGACTGCAGCTCATGCTTAGACACCGGCGACAGGTGAAAAATTGTTACAATTTGACGGCAAAGATTTCGGCTGTTTCTCGCTTGCAACGTGATGTGCAGCAAGCGGTTGCAAGGTGGCATCGTCGAGCGGATTGCATCTTTGGAGGCTATAGTCTTATTTTTATGTGACACTAAATTGTGTTTTATTGTTGCTATACAGTTTTTGTTTAGTTTTAGAATGTGTGTTTTTTGTTGTAGTTGTTGTTGTTGTTGTTTCTCTGCTCCTCATTGTAATTATATATGCACGTATTCGCCGGATCGCATGATTTACAATCGTGTTTTTTTGTTTTGTGAAATTATATGTCTGCGAATCTAGTTCAAGAATTTCAATAAAATATTTTTGCTTTTGTTGTTTAGAGAGTAGCTGAACTTTATGCGGAATGCAACTCCTTTTAATTGCCATAAAACTTTTGATTAATTACATTATCTTTCAGCCGAAAAAATACACAAAAATATTTCAAGTTCTCTTCGTCAAAAATTGCAACGGTTTCTATTGTGCATGGAGCCTGAACAGCTTCCAGCTGCAAAATCAACTTCAACTTCAGGTTCGAGCCGCAAGCTGTGAGCTGCGAGCTGCAAGCTGCGAAGGTCGCTGCGGGGCCTGACACTCGATCATGTGTTGACCCGCTGACCCCGTAAACCTCAACTTGAAACCCTAAACTTGTTAGCTACCGTATGCTGAATTTGTGTTTGAAGTTTAAAAACAATGTTTGCCTTTTGTTTACTTTATCTACTAGAACTTTGAGAATTGTTGTTCTTGCCTCTCCCCTTCCCACCCCTTCGCCAGCCCTTCTTTATCCGCATCTGTAGCTGTATCTGTATCTGTGTGTCCAAGTGTGTGTCTTTAAGATGCCAAATCTAACCCAGCTGTGGCTGGGTCTGAAGTGGCAAAGCCAACTCGAGCCTCATTTGAAAGTATCTATCAAAGGCAGCAGCATCAGCAGCAGCATTGACTGCATCTTCGGCTTTGTCTTGCGATTCGACTAGTAATCAAAAGTCGGGGACTCCACTTTAAATTGCTGCAACACGCAAAGGAAAAAAAAATAAAAAATGCCAAAGCAGATTAATTATGAGTTGAGTGGGCTGGAGGAGGAAGAGGAGTAAGCACTCTACTCTACTCCGACTCCGACTCCGACTCCGACAATGTGGCTGTGTGGTGAATGTGTTGATGGCTTTGGACTATGTTGAGGCTTCGCTGCATTTGAGTTGATTTTTTGTGATTTTCATTTTCATTTGTATTTGTATTTGTATTTTATTGGGGGGCGGAATGATGCGACTGCCAACTGGCAACAGGCAAACTGGCAAACTGGCAGCACAGCGTTTCCTCAAGTGTTTGACATATGATTTTTCGGCTTGAAAACCGTTTTTGAGTTTCCAGTTTGCCAGTTTTGCAGAATTTTCGTAATGATGAGCGCATTAAAATATTGTCTGTGCCTCAATATACTCAACATATATGTATATATATGTACATGTATATATAGCTTTGACTGTTGTTGTTGATTGCGAAAAGGCTTTTTGCGAATTCTTTCACAACTCTGCCACAAGTGGCAGCTTGAAGTTCCACCTGCCGCTGCTGATGCTGATGCTGCCTGACAAACTGACAATAAAAGCCACACTAACTCAATGAGCATAAATAAGATTAGAGCGTTTTCGATCTACCTTAATATTCGCCACTAAATAGCACTTTAATTGGCACCCCAAAAAAAAAAGAATCCATACATAGATTGCGGCAACAATGCCACAAGTGATCAGCAGCCTGAAGGCAGGAGGAGTTCCTCCAAAACTCAAATCTCTGCCATTGGCACATCGCATAATTGCGGGCATGATGCTGCAAAATTGAGCAACCGCAAGCCAAAAAGTGCTCTGTGCTCTCTGTTTGTTGTTGCATGTTGCATGTTGTACGTGTGTGTGTGTGTGGTGTGCTGGGTGTGTGCAGTTAGTCTAAGTGCATCATCTTTCGATGCGCCGAGTGTGACTTTGTCCCCTCGCTTCTTAGTCCAAGTACTTTCGGGCTTTGCTTATCATGCTGAGATGCTAGAATGAGGAAAATTTACAATGAAATCAGCTAAGAGCGTTCGTCTTCAATCAAATCAATTACTAACTATTCGATAAACTAATTGGAAAGTTCAGGCTGTACATTTGTGAATTGATTTAAATGAAAAAGATGTTAACGCTATCGATAAATAACTTGTTGAAATAAAACTTAATTTAACTGCTCGCAGAAATGTATTTCCATGTACAGCTGTGTTCTTTAAAATAGCAGTGTGACAGACCCAAAGCTCTATAACATTTATTTTTTGTGCATTCCTTTTTAATAGTTGATTGTTTGTTCATTGTTTTTTTTATTAAATGGAACATAAGAAATAGGTAAAATTCGTTAGATTTGGTCTGTTTTTTTGTTGTTTTAATAATATTGCACAAGTGCAGTATGATTTTGCTGTTCACTGAAATAGCAGTTTTCGATATTCGTTGTCTTCTACATTTCATAATACTTAATTTTGCTTCCAATTTTAAATTCTTTATTGACAGAAATTGTTCATAACATTTAAACTAATTTAATTGTATACAGGAATGTATTTCCTTAAATTGATCATTACTTCTAGTAAATCTTTTTTGAACACAAAGTCCTCTTAAGAATACTTAGCTACAAATGGAAGTTTAGTTATATTTTATTTGCTTTTTTTGATAACAAGAAGCAAGTTTGAAATTGTTGTTTAAAAAGCTGCTAAAATAAATTGAATAGCTAAGCAAGTCTGAGCGGGTATTTTATTAATTAATTAATTAATAAATAAATTTTTTATTTGATTTTTTAATTATTTGTGTTCTACCATTAATAAAGACTAAGTTTTGTTATGATATATTCAAATCTATAAATATTATATTATGTACAAATAATCAGCGTTAAATAATAATTTGATTCAAGTTGAATAAACATAGTAATTTTACAACGTGATACTTAATTATGGTGATTATACGTTATTATATGTAATTATATTTATTTAAACGAATGAATAGGTAAATTATAATAAGTATATTTGATTAATTTATTCGTGTAACTACTTGAAAATCAATTTTATTAAGTGTATTTGTGTAACTACTTGAAAATCCATTAAGAGTTTACAAAAAAACTCAAAAAAATTTAAAATATATTGCAATGACTGAATAAACGAATTTCTGCGCTTACAAAGTTTGCTTGACTGGCAAATCGTCATGAATATTGGGCTAAAAGGGAAGCTGAGTGTGCCATAGATGGCCAACGATAATGAGAAACAATATCGTTGATCTGCTAAAGTGAGTGGCAGTTGATTACATGGTGTGGCTTAAATCACGTATACGCACCTTTGGCCAATGTCAGAAGAGATATTTATGTAATTTAAGTAAGAGCACCTGAGCTAAGGGTTTGCCTGATAATTACTAAAGACTGACAGTTCAACTAATTGAAAACAAATGCGGATAAACAAGTTGGGCGTACGTAAAAGTTTAAAGTGTTACACAACCTAACATAATTACGCTTAATTAAAGTATCTAAATCAGCAGAGGGCCTCGACAATGCGAAGCCGCAAACGGAGCAGCAGTCGGAGTTGGAGTTGAAGTACGAGTGGGAGTAGCAAAGGTAAAAGAGGGAGAGGGGAGAGGGGAGAGGGAGTTGAATTCAAACTCCCGGCCGAATGTTTATGGCATCCGTCAGCCAGTTGACTTTCTAACACAGTTACGAATTTGGGTTTTTGGCTTCTTGTCGTTCGGATGCTCTCCCAGGCCCAAGTCTCGAGTACCCCGTTTTTTTTTTGGGGTCTGCGTAATCGGGGCCATCTGCTCCGATCGATTGTACGAGGGAATTTGAGATGGCACAATGACTCTCGCAACTCTCAAGTATCATAAACATTCACTTTTACAAACGAGTGTGTGTGTGGTGAATCTACACTCAGAGATGTATGTACGTACATTTAAGCAAAGCAATGCAGTCGTCAACCAATTTCCTGCTACTTGATACAGTTTTTCTCCCTCTTTATACCCGATTCAAATAGAGTAGAAGGGTATTTGTATTTGTGTCTGCTGTAAATTAATGTAACGGGCAGAAGAAGGCATCACCGACCCCATAAAGTATATATATTCTTGATCAGCGTCAACAACAGAGATGATATGGCCATGTCTGTCTGTCCATCCGTATGAACACCTATATCTCAGTGACTATAAGAGATAAAGCTATAATTTCAGATCAAGTTTGTTTCAAATTATTGCCCCGCCCTCTTCTGCCCCCTCAAAACGAAAAACAAGTCGAATAACTACCGTAATTTTGAAGCTAGAGTATTTTCAGTACAAATAAACATTAAGAGGTAAAGTATTTATGATTCCTGAAAAAGTAGTTACGAGCAGTTTAAAAATATAAAAGGTATTTATATACGAGTATACATATGTAAGTATATATATTCGTATAGTAAAAATCACTTTCTGCAATAGTCTTAGCAGCTTTGGCTGGCAATCTGGAATGTTTCGTACTCTATAGATTATTTTGAATATAGTAGTACTACATCAATATACCAAATATAGCCTTCGATATATTAATTTAGTACGCTATTGGATATTTTGAATGAAGTACTATATCAATACACCAAATATAGCATTCGGTATATTTTAGTATTTTAATTTGGTATACTTTAACAATAATTCC